>NC_133860.1:35874315-37075149 GCF_047830755.1 Zonotrichia albicollis | reverse complement strand
AGAGCCTTGTAAACATTTTTCTTTAGCTGTACCTCCTTTCAGACTTAGAATAGGAAATTGAGTTCATTGTTAAGTGAAAAATAGAAGCATTTTAAGGACATATCTACATTGACTACGTAACATACAACAAAAGAATGCTCTATTACACAGACTCACAGAATGGTCAGGATGGAAGGGACCATAGTGGGTCATCTGATCTGATCTCCCTGCTCAAGCAGGGTCATCCTAGAGCACATGGCACAGGTGGTACCCAAATTGTTCTTGAATATCTCCAATGAGGGAGGCTTCACAACCTCTCTGGGTAATCTGTTCCAGTGCTCACTCTGCATGATTAAGAAGCTCTTTCTCATGTCCAGGTGAAACTTCCTGGGCATCAGTTTCTGTCCTATCACTCAGCATCTCTGAGAAGAGCCTGGCTTGGTACCTCCCATTCCTATACGTACAGGCGCTGATGAGATCCCCTCTGAGTCATCTCTTCTCTGAAGAAAGGCTGAAGGGACCCAGCTCCCTCTAAGCCTTTCTTCATAAGAGAGATGCTCCAGACCTGTAATTATCTTCACACCCCTCCACTGGACCCACTCCAGGAGCTCCATGTCTCTGCTGTCCTGAGGAGCCCAGAACTGGACACAGCACTCCAGGTGAGGCCTCAGCAGGCCTGAGTAGAGGGGCAGGATCACCTCTCTCCACCTGCTGGCAATGCTCTTCCCAATGCCCCCAGGTTACCATTGGCCTTCTTGGCCACCAGGACACACTGCTGGCTCATGGAGAGCTTCTTGTCCACCAGGACCCCCAGGTCCTTCTCCACAGAGCTGCTCCCCAGCAGGGCAGCCCCAGCCTGTGCTGTTGCCTGGGGTTGTTGCTCCCCAGGTGCAGGACCCTGCACTTGCCCTTGCTGAATTTCAGATGTCCGTCCCTCCATCTTCTTTGTCCCTCTCTCCAATGTGCTGAGATTCTTCTAAAGGACTGCACAGCCCTCTGGGGTATCGCCCACTGCTTCCAGCTCTGTGTCCTCAATGAACTTGCTCAGCAGGCATCTGCCCTTCATTCACCTCTTCATCCATATGATTGATGAATATACACATAAAAAAATGTACAAGTAGTCAGGAACAAAAAGTAAGCAAAAAGAAATTAATGCCCCCCTCTTCCCATAAATATTTAATAGAAGGTATGACTGAACATTATAATCAGACTATCAGTCTTTTAATTTTCAAGGAGAAATGCTTTTCTGGATATCTTCCTAATTAGCTCAGATTGGGACAATTACACTTTGAAAGATCATGTTTTTATTAATTATATAGTTGCTATGGAATACCAAGTTTTTAAAAAAACTTTTGAATTGAAGATCAAAATGTTTAGTGATTAAAAGAGAACAATTATGATAATACAGTTTTTGGATAGATTATCCACAGTTTCTCCAAAATTCGATTTATAAGCTTCCCTGAGGAAGTGGCTCAACTTGTTGTTAGTACTTTATTGAATACCCTGATGAGAAGGCGTTAGATCTTCAGTCTGAATTCCTGTATATCATAGTGTGTTAAATTTAACTCTTTTAACCTTGTATTGATTCAAATTAGTTCAATTTGATTGAAGAATACTAGGGAAGTACTTCTTGAAACCTTAGAGGAGCTGGTAGTCTGATTGTAATAGTCAGTCATGCTTTCTGTTAAATAGTTACAGTTTTTAAAAAAAAATTTGTTTGGCTTCCCTTCCTTGCCACTTGTAGTGTTCATATGTATATAACCCAGTTATGTACTGTTCAGCTGTGTGAGCAGTTCAGGCTTATAACCAGCTGTTTTTTATGAAGATGGTGGTACACAGTGATAGCTTCTTTCTTGAGGGCATAAACAATGGAGAAACTAACATTTTGTGATTGTTTCTCCCTAGCCATGATTCAGAGAACAGCCTTGTATTACTCTTAGTAATTCTGTGAATTAGATAAAATTCAAAGTTGGCCCTTTAGACTTCAGAACAATTTCTCTAGAAAACTGAATTTTGGTGTTTGACATACAGAATGTCTGCTTTCCTGCTATCATATATTTCACACCAAAGATGCTTAAGATGTCTGGTAAGCAAAAATCACAAACAGTAACTGCTTGTACCAGGAGTGAGAATTGAGTGTGTATCCCCTAAATTGTCAAAGTTTGACTTTTTCTGTTGGTGAAGAGAGGAAATCTTAGGAAGGTGGCTTAGGTGGCCTTCTGCTCTATGCTTTTATATTTGGGTACATTCTAAAATGTCTAGCTTGTCCTGTGCATGCTGTAAAGCATACTTAGTTAAACTGGTAAGGAATTCCAGATTCCACTGGAAGAGGTGTATCAGGAAAAGAAAGGTATTCTACCATTCACTGTTGCAGTTTTGTGGAGGAATTGGCTGAGATTTTGAAAGTGAAAAACAGAATGAGAAAGAATAAGCAGAATAAAAATGGGTTAACAAAGGAAGTCTCAAAATATGAGGATAGTGGACTAGGCTTAGGACAGAAAGTTGCCCATAAAACTTGGAGTAAGAAAATAATTTACTAATGACATTGAGGGCTGTAGGAAAGGAGCTGGTAGATAAGATTGGTAGCTAAAACAGTTTCGGAAAAGTTGGAATTGTCTTAACTTATAGATGATGTAATAACTTTAAATTTGACAATTCGACAAAAAATGTGAGAAATAATAAGAACGTGTAGTCAGATTGACTAAATTGTCTTCAAAACGAAGAGCAGCAATACTTTCAAGAACACATTTAGTTCTAAATTAGTTCATACAGCTAAAGTGTGCCTGCAATTCTAGCACTTTTCAAAGTCTCTTTTCAGCCTGTACACAAAATGAAAAATAATATGAATACCTCTCCTTCTATATGAGGAGGATGGTTTTCAGTGCTGGAGTAAAACTTGTAATCTGGTGGTACTTTCAGGAGGTGCTTCTCTGTACCTTATTCTTCAGTGACCAGTGAGCTTCCTGTCTGAGCAGTGCATTGGGTTTGCATGGCCAGGTTTTAGCAGCAGGCAGGCTACAAGGACGTCATTTGTGAGAAGCTGCCACAAGCTTCCTTCATGTCCCACAGACACTCCAGGATGGAGTCACAATGGTAGGACAGTGGGCCCACCAGTGACAGTGGTAGGGCTTCTGGGATAACACATTTTAGGAAGGGGGTAGGAAAATTGCTGTACAACAACAGCCAGAACAAATGAGAGACAATATGTGTCATAAACAATTCTGCAGACAGCAAGGTCAGTGAGAAGGCACCAGAGCTGAGATTCCCCTGGTGCAGACCATGGTGAGGCAGCTGTGCCCCTGCAGCCATGGAGGAGCACAGGGAAGCAGAGATCCACCTGCAGCCCATGGAGAGCACTCTGTTGGGGCAGGTGGATGCCTGAAGGGAGGCTGTGACCCTGTGGGAGGCCTGTGCTGGAGCAGGGTCCTGGCAGGACTTGAGACCCTGCGGAGAGAGGAGCCCATGCTGGTAGGACCTGTGACACCATGCGGGACCCACACAGGAGCTGGCTGTTCCTGGAGGACAGGAGCCACACTGGAGCAGTTCATGAGGGACTGCAGCCCATGGGAAGGCCTCATGTTGAAGAATTTAGTAGAGAACTGTCTACAGTGGGTGGGTGGGACTCCATGCTGGAGAAGGGAACAGTGTGAAGCAAAAGGAGCAGCAGTGATGTGTAATGACTAACACCCATTCTCCATTCAGGAGTAAATTTGGGGCTGGGAAGAAAGGATGGATGGGGGAAAGTTGTTTTATTTTTTATTTTTCATACTCCTACTCTGATTTGATTGGTAATAAAATCAAGCTGAATTCTGCAATATAAATCTGTTTTGCCCATGATCGTAATTGATGAGCAGTCTCTTCCTGTCCTTATTTCAACCCACAAACCTTTCCTGACATTTTCTCTGTCCTGTCCAGTTGAGGAAGAGAGGGGCAGGCACCTGGCATTCAGCCAGGGTCAACTCACTACTATTAGTCAAACCTCAGCTGCATTACAAGACTTTTTAGTGTTTAGTGACTTTTTAGCATTTTAGTGAAAGTAACCTTCACTGAGAGGTTTTCTAGAAGAAATGCCTGTCAAGGAGTGTCTTTTTTGGACAACTAGAAAGAAAATACTCCAGTCAGAGGTACTAGAGTCACATATACCAAACTTGATAATGGCTTTTTCAAAACTAGTTGAAACACAGCTAGAATGAATTGTACTAATGTCACCTCCTATACCTCTCTGGTTGATGCAGGTGTCATTGTTTTGTCTCAGGTGATGATGTCTTCTGTCTTTAACTATAGCAGTCTCTCTCAAATCTACAGTATGAACACCTCAACAGCAAACAGAATGCATTAAGCTTATTCCTGCCAGAGGTCTAAGAGTGATGGAGTTCAAATGGTGTGTATTTTTAAGGACAGCTTAACTATCTCTTTTAGTTTAAAAACGCTGAACCAAATCAAAACAAAATGAAATGAAACAAAATGAAACCAAACCAACCACAGAAACAAAAACTCCAATGAAACAAAACCAACAAAAACCATAACCAAAATGTGTCCCCAAGCCACATAAGACCATACATAATTATTTCTCTCTCTCACTCTCCACCCTCCATCTCCTGCCCTTTCATTTGTTGCTAAAGGAACACTGTTTTATGCCTGCTTTTATAATGTTGCAGGTTTTAAAAAGTTTTCTTTGGGACTTCAGATTTAGTGATATGCATATAAAATAAAATGTCATAAACAAATAGCAAAACCCCCCAATTCTGTGATGTGTTTATATTTAAAATACCTTTCTATTTAAAAGGCTTTCTAAAAGACTTTAAAAATTCTTTAAAAGTCTTTCTCTGCATATCTGAAATACTATTTGAAGTTCAGAATTTGCAATACTAAAATAATTTTTCTGACATCAAAGCATTTTTATCAAGGAAACTGAGCATTGTAGCACTTCACAGGTCTTAACAAAAGTGCAAGAATAAATGGGGATGAAGTGGAAGGTTATCATAACCTTCAGGGCATCTTGAATTTCCAAAGAACATCTGATCTCAGAAGTTTGCTTCCTGATTGGAGCAAATACTTTCCATTTTGGCCTACAGCCAAAAGACCTGATTAATTTGCATTATTGGCTTTGTGTAGCATACAAACCTTACTTGATGTTACTGTTGTGCCATGAAGGCTGTGAAGCTATGGCAGTGTAATCCAGGAGAAGTTTGTGCTCTGCTTTTTTGTAACAGTCTCATAGAAGTCTGTCATTTCCCCGTAAGAAAGTTCAGGTTTCTGAATGAATTGCATTGTTTTTTAGTAATTTAGAAATGCTCTGCTTTTAAGAGCCTCATTTGTTATTTAATACTAAATGATGCTCCTTTTTAAAAATTGTTTTTGTTGGGGTGTTTGGTCATCATTCATAACTGAGAGAAGAACTATATTTAGGAAGTAAGTAGGAAAAATTATGATAGAAGTGTGCTAAAATTATGTTGAATTTCATGACAGCTATGCTTTTTTTAAAGCTCCTATTATTGAATTAGTTTGTTTTCTAAGTTTTCAGGGCACTAATATATTTCACCCAAGTTTAAAATTCTGCATTACTGCATATTACTGCATATTGCTTAAAATAAAGTATTAGGGATACTCCAAACCTCAGAATGATGTCCAAATGCAGGAAGTCAGTAGTTAATGTTAAAATCCATGTTAAGACATGGAAATGGAAAGTGAAGTAACTAATTAACCGTTATTCCTCCCTTCAGGAATATGCAGTGTTAGGTAGTTTCAATACATGCTATCAATGTTTGGCTTCCTAAAGTTAAGAAAATTGATTTTTCAAGATAATACTTTTTGATTATTTTTCCCTTCATTTGTAATGTCATTTAACAGTAAATTTTAATTTTCATGCTGTTATGTAGATACAACCAATACTTTTATAACATTGGCTAAAATTATTTGGAGGGCTACATGGGAAGAGGAAAATTCTCTTTTAAGAGACAGTATGGGGAAAATATTTACAAGAGTAAAGAAAAAGTGCTTGCTTTTTTTACTGGGAAAGCATAAAATCTGATGATTGTAATGTCCCCAACATTTACCATAACCTCATAAAAACTGACAAATATTTCACTCCTAGTAGACACAAGAATAATTAATAAAATTACCATGTTCACATAGAAATTGTGCTTGGTTCCAAGTAGCTCATAGCTCTGATATTGTAGGGAAAAAAATTCTACTATTCTTTAATAGTAGTTTATGTTCAGATTCACCCACTTTTGCTGAACAAAATAATGTTGAAACATGGTAGTTTTCCCTTTCTTCCCTCGTGTATTTTCTACTGACACTAAGAAAAGGCATATTTAAAGCCATGCCTATATTTGCAGAAGTAGCGAAGCTAAGAGTTCTAATTTTTCAATGTAGGCCCTAAATAGACATTCTAAGCTATATGAAATACATATATAGATTTAAATTACACTTTCTAAACTATTACGAAAATAAGTACAATACAACGGCAAATTGCTTAAATACAAATTTTCTGAAAATTTTGGGCTCTAATATAATAAACTCAGTTTCTCCAAGCATATTATGATTCACTATTTAGGTCTTCTGTCAAATACAAGAATACTTGACAAGCATGCCCACACTGTGGCAGAGCTTTACTTTAGAAACTTTTAAAGTATTTTTCACTGATAGACTTTATGACTCCTCTCTATCCTTTACATCAATCTCCATGAATGTTAGGTCAGCGTGAGACACTGGAGTAATTACTTGCAATGTACCTAGGGTCAAGATACTCACTTGAAAATAGCCCATTTCACTCTTAGCATGTGCGTTCATCTCCTAGTACAGATGATTAGTATCATCAAACCTCTTTAGGTGTAAGTTGCTTTTCTTTCTCTTAGGAGGAGGATGCCAATTCTGTGTTGTGAGGGTATGTATTTTTTGGAGCTGTAAATCAACTTCAGATAATGGACAGGAAGATCCAGTGCTTGACTTTACAGTATTTCTCTTGCTTGTGTTCCTGTAACTTTTTTCCCTCACCCGACTCACAATTCTGTCTGGCACTCTTTCTTCCTAATGCTGTTAACTGCTTTAAAAAAGAAGGGTCAAATTCATATAACTCATGAATTGGTAAGAAACAAAAAAGCCTAACATTCTCTATTGTATTTAAAGAAATGAAACAATCTGTGCTTTTCCGAATCCTCCAAGCCCTAAGAAAGCTAGGAAATTGTTTGATATGAAGATAATTAATACTTCAGCTGGATAGCAGAGATAATTGGTTGAGAAATAACCAATTATTTTTGAGGTAACTTTGTGGCTAATAAAGTGCGTGGAATACAAAATAGATCTCAGTGAAGAACATGGAGATGCATTCAGATTAGTGTGGATCTGTCTTTTCTGGATCTGAAGTGTCTGAGTAATACATAAGGACAGAAGCATTCTGGCTGTCTCACAAAAATGACTGCTGTAATTTCATATGTATCAGCAATAAGTGTTTTGGCAGCCATAACCATCATTGTTTAGAGCTACCAAACATGTCAGTAACCAAATGAAACTGTAGGGACCTACCTACAGTGATGGTTTTCTTGCAAGATTAAGGACGGTTAGACAAGAAGTTTATATTCACATCCTTCCCTCTGCTTAGACTCCAGGGCCTCTGCTTATCCATTGCCCTTTTATTCAATGCAGCTGACACTAGTTATCTCCCCTGTGATTTTTGGGGTTGGATCGTAAGTTGGATGCTTCTTACAAATAATTCCCTCAGATAATTTTTTCAGATATAATGTAAAACATATTGCCAAAGGAAAAAAAATTATTTAGTTACAGATGTTAGTAAGTGAAACAAGGCAGTGAGCACTGCTAGGATGTGCTGCTTTAGAATTTTTTAAGAAACATACAAACTAGAGATAATTTGCAGGGGAGTTTTAGTTATAATTTTAAAATTCTTAAGTGTTCCTATTTTGCACAATTCTTTAATGTGTTGTAAGTGCTCTCTTGGAAATGAGGAGCATTAATGTATGAAAATGCAAGAGCTTCTGGGTTAAACATCTTACCTTGACATGGCAGGGGGAAAGATAACTTAATAGAATGACTTCTGTGTCAGCTGAGGAGATTTCAGTTTCTGCTCACCCATCTGGCTGTTCTTGTAAAATTATACTGGTAGTTTTAGGCAGGCTTTTTAAGCCAATGAAAGGAAGAAGTCTGTGTCTTTTTAGTGAGATTGAAAAAGGTAGGCAAATTATAACAATGGCTCCACAAAGAATATTTTATGTTCCTTACTTTCTTCCCTACCTTTCTATGACAATCCAATTGCAAGCATGCTTTTGTAAAGACATAGTTTTAATGTAATGATGGCCAAATCTGACCAGCTTGTTCTGGTGGAAATAAAACTGGTAATTTAGTCAGAAATGTGTTTCCATCTGCAATCCTGCCCACAGGAGAGCAAGTTACTGGACTGTAATGGCATGCTGCCACTACCATCTTTGGAAATGATGACAGTAGTTGTAAAACCCTTCTGCAAACATCAGAGAAAGTTACCTGCACCTCATGATCACATTCCCCTTAAATTCAGAAGCAAGGACAAGTAGAAAAGCCTTCTTGGAAAGGGATGGATGATTTAGGAGAATGAATATTTGTAAGGCTCATTGGAAAGGCATTGGTTGAGTTCCCATGCGCATCAGAAATTAAGACTTCCATTCACAGACATGCTTTTTATCAGGCATATCACTGCCACTGTCACCAACATTGTCTTTTTCACAAGCAGAGCAGGTAGAAGGAAGATTGTTAAACTATGAAGTTTGTTCTTTTACTTATACACCCAAAAGATAAAAATTTCATTTCCCAGAGAACTGAAGTCTGTAAGATTTTTAACAAATGGAATATGTTAACTAGAGATAAGCTGAATATAAGAATCATCCAAATAGTTTCTATAAAAGAGTAGTTTATGGAGATTATTAAAAAATAAGGTTCTCTGTTTTCAGAAATGGTACAGAGACATTTGAAGAATGAATGTTTCTGTTTGAAGTACCCTAAAGTCTAGGAAATAATTGCCACTGAGAAAAGGTAAATAAAACATGTTTTTAATTGTAAAATTCTGGTTCAGTTTGTTGCACAGGACATCTAAATTCTTTCATCTCCTAATACAAATGGATTTTGATAAGATCATAAGAAATAACGCTGGTCTGAAAGTTTCATTGCATTATGTACATTTCTCAGATTAATTGATTAAAGCTATATTTTTATAAGCAAGGGACACCCTTTATTTGATTATATAATAGTCTAAGGTGTCAGTTAGACTTTTGCAGTGTATAATACAGTATATGGCTTCTCCATTTGTGAGATACCACAAACTGAGCCAGACACATGCGGGCATTGCTGCAGAATATCTATTCCATAGGGACTTATCCCATAGGTGAGGCAGCCATGCATTTTTGATGATGAAGTCCTTCCTGATCCTGTAGGAATCATCCATCCTTCACTGATGTTCTTTTTTTTGGAAGGAATGGTTGCCAACACCTTTCACTTGTAGATTGTTATGATCATCTGAAGAGGTGAAATAGTATTCAGTATATTGAAATTCAGGGTAACATGAAACTCTTGGGGCATTATACCATAATCTGGAGCAATATGTTCAGATTTATATAACACAACTGCACTGATTTCAGTGAATAAAGTGGCATGAGCTAGTATGAAGTGGTATTTTCATCTGAAAAAAGGTCTGTTCCTTTGCTACTGCTTCTTGTATGTTCTTGCATCAGCCCTAAATGTTAACAGAAAATCAAAACTGAGTGCCTCAATCCATTTGTTTTCCTGAATGATGAGTAAGAAATCAGAGTCAGTCCTTTTAGCATACAGAAGACTTCAAAGACAGACTTCTCTGTATGATTCTGGGAGTTCCGAATCTCAGTTTTGGCACTGTTTTAATTACTTCTCTGTCTCATTATCAGGGAAGTTCCTGTGTCTCTCACTATCTGCCCCTCTGATTTTGTAAGCTTTTGAGAAGGAGTAAATTTGAATAAAGCTTAATCTTTTAAAAAATAAGAATTGAGGGAAGAAATTTTTCTCTCCAAGTGATTGACTGGAAATTGATCAAAGACTAAGAACGTAGAGTTTTATAATAACAAGAATAAGGATTCTTTAAGATATTTTTTTACTAGAGTCATATAATTTTTCTTGAAAGTTAATTTCTTTCCTGAAAATCTCTTTTGGCCAAGTTCCATCCAGAGATTTCTTATTTTATTTTCTGCTGATTTTTAATTGTCTTAATTTTGACCTTCTTTAACAAAGCAAAGCTCTAACAGGGGGGGATTCAAGTCCCTCTGTGAGTAGATACAGAGAGGGAATGTCTGTACAGGATGGTCCTAGGAATTGCAAAACCCATGTTCTACTTGAATTATCATTGATTGCACTGTGCCTATATATATTGTTACAGCAACAGTACCTATTCTTAGTCTTTTTTTACTAATCCAAGAGTCTGCACTGTAATAAATATTCCATATCCAGGTACCATACCAAATAAAGGCTTGCGTGCTCTGTATTTGTCTTGCAATAATACTGTTATGTTTTCTTTAAAAGCTTTAGTAAACCAATAAAATGCTTCCAAAAATCCATAAAAGGCAAGAGGGTTATGTCATTGTGCTGTCTTATGAGACCTGAATAAATTAAACAGAACTTAACTGACTCTCTACTTAGGAGTTCTCCTGCACTGTGTTCTTTTACGTCCAATGCGATTGCTGCAAAGGTGACATTATGTTTTAAACTATATATGATGCTGTAGAAAAGTAATGGGCTGTTTCTCTCCTATTCTTTTGGGCAGTTTTGGTATGAATCATGATGGAATTGGCAATTCCTGTGGGACCAAAGGTCATGAAGCAGCAAAGCTAATGGCAGCTCATATTACTGCAAACACCAATCCTTTCTCCTGGTCAGCTTGCAGTCGGGATTACATCACCAGCTTTTTAGAGTAAGTAATCTCTCAAGAAAAATGAGTTTCCAAAAAATTGACACCGTTTGGGATCAGTTGTAGCAATATACTGACCTGTTCTGATGGTTTACATTTTTATAATGAATAGACAGAAATACAGTGAGTCATTTAAAACTCTTTATTTCCATAGGGCATTATTTCAATGTAATGGCAAAAGCTTCTTTTGCTCCATTCACCACCTTAACAGTTCTCCACTGCTTTTAATCTTCTGAAAAGATTCTGAAGTTCTGATCATACCTCATTACTTCATTAATCTGAGAGTGGGAAATAAAAGAGGGCAGGATTTGTCCATGGATATCATGTTTTGTTAGCATACATAATGTGAGGGAATCTAATGAAGGGAAGATGGTCATAGCCCTGTTTGTTTTGCATTTTGTTTGTCAGATATTTTTCATGCAATCTTGTGGGTTTTTACCTATCAGTGTTCTTTGGTACTATGGGCGAGAATATAAAGATTATGGAAGAGGATGGCATAGATCTTTATATTAGTACCTTAAAATTCTGAAAACCTCTACTTCTGCGGTGATTTTATCCAGACGTAGTTTGCTACCTAAAATTTCAGTATGAAAAAAATCAGACAATCAAAATATGTCATTCACAGAAATGTATCAATATATACATTTATATCTATTGATGATTCATAATGAAGACTTGTATGTGTTTTAAATTTTGAAGACAAGTACATATAACCACGAGTTCACTGAGAACAGATTCTTAGCAGATTTGTTTAGATGCTGAAAGATAGTCTTTATTGGAAGCAAATAACAGTTAGTTGGCAGCTTCAGTGTCATTGGTGCAATCATGCCCTTTAGAAATACAGGTTGTTCAGAAATTCAGACACTTTCTGTATTTTAAGAGAGGGACTTTAAGCAGTCAATTGTCTAACCGTGAGGCTACTAAGAAATTAACATCTCCTTTTCTTTTAGGGATCTAACTTCAGAATAAGATGCTGTCTTCTGTATCTTTTCTGAAGGGACTCATCTATACCCAAGCCTTTAGGTTTGTTCAAATGTAGTTTCCCACAGGATGCAGAGAATCACTGACTTGGGCTGTCAAGGTGCTTGAACTTCTGTAGAGTCAGTGGGCAGACACTGACATTTAAGTATTGGTGCTATTCAGAGGAAGAAAATTTCTCATCAGTTATTGTAATAGGTTTAAGGCATTTTTTATCACACCTCTGAACCTTGCACCTACACAGTTTCATATACTGGCATGTTTAAGATGAATATTTTAGTCTAAACTAAAGCAGTAAATGGGTAAATCATCTTTACCATATATGTGTGGTACAGATTTCTCACAATATAATTTCATTTCCTAAGGGGATATATATATATATATATATATATATGTATTAATTTAACTCTAGCATTATTTAAAAAAATATACATAGCTATTTTGTTTTATAATTACCAATTACTTATGTTAATTCAATGCTCTTCTATTAGTAGTCTTTCTAAATTGTCATTGCAGTCCGGTTTTTTAGCTGTGAAAAAGAATATGGTTTTCATATATCTCCTGAGATTATTTCACAGCTTTGTAGTTCTAACTGTAAGCTTACTGTTCAGGTATTTCTTTGTAGTATTTGGGAGCTTGTTCTTCTTGTTACACTTCTGCTGTTCTCTGTCTTGTTTACTTCTATTTGTTGCTTTTTGCCCAAAAACTAAATTTTGATCCCATAATTGTCCTGACAATAAGTTGACTGTTAATGAGGACATAATTCAACAAAAAGTGAAGAAGTTATTTCTTATTTGTGGATTTAAAGGAAAGGAACATGATAAAATTCTGTGTGTGTGTTATTCTGCAAATATAATAGAGTTGAACATTTGTTCAGAATGCTCCTGCACAGTTTCAAATTTTAGCCTGATGCATGCAGTGGTCTTTTGAATTTTTTAGTGCCAATTAAAAACATTTTTATCTTGAGCATTTTTACCCTTTTTTTTTAATTGATTTAGTATATTATTTACTGTTAGCATCTCCATTATTCTTTACCATTCCATAGGTAGATTTGTGTTTAATTTTGAAATCTCTGGGGTGGCAGTGAAATTGTAATTGTATTGCTATAAAGCCAGAAGTACTCTGTTGAATCTGGTTCCATAGTTCTAATCTCCTCAGGTTTTTTGAGATACTTCTCTATCATTGCCAGTGTTTGCAACTCTACTCAAATTACTACCAAAAATGAATTTCACAAAAATAATCATTACTGAAGTTACTAAGTGATATTTCAACTAGAGAAAAACAACAGCCTATGCATATGAGATTCAATGATAAATTATTTTTCATAGTACTTCAGCTGTATTTTTGTAATCTGGAATAAAGATGCTATTTTTTTTCAAAGCCACCTTGGACACATATAATGTTACACATCACAATTTTTGTAGATTTTTCTATTGTATAGAATACAGTGTTATATATAACTTTAATATAACTTTTCTTTCATCTACTAATCCTGAAATCTGTTTTCAAAAATGTCAGATTTCTCAAACATGATCTATTAATTATAAATCTGTGCTTATTCTTGTTTGTTATGTTGTTTGTGGATCTAATGTTATGTTGTTTGTGGATCTAATATCCTATAAATGAATTGATAGTTTTTTCCTTAAACTATTATTTCATAAGGTAGATAGTCTCTAAAACTACTTTGTTTCTCTAGTTTCTAGTTTACTCACCAGATTTTATACAATCTCAATGACAACAGGCATCTGTTAGAGTAAAACATACCTTCAGGACAACTGCCAGAACCCAAAATCTCTTTTTACCCATTCACACCTTTCATTAAGACAGAGCAGCTCTGAGAGCAGCTATATTTCAGTTGCAGGTAGTAAACAGTTAGCAAGAATAAAAAAAGTAATAGCAAGTTTCATGTGGCAACATATCTGTGATTGCTTTTAGAAGAGTCTGCATCCTCACAGAAATTTTTTTTTTCCCCTTAATTTTTCTTGATGACTTAGCAAGGGGTGAGAAAAATGCTGATTTAGATCTTTAGAGGCCAAGCTGGTTTGGAATTCATTTAGCTGTGTGTAACAAGACAGGTAGGACTTGAGGGTATTAAATGCAGATAACCAAGCAGAAACCAGGTCTGTGAGACCTTTTAAGTGTATATCTTTGGACCTTTGCCCACGTTCGGGCCATACTGTCATGGTACCATGTTAATGCAACTGGAATGAGTTTTGATAGAATTTCATTACACATTCACAGTATTTTATGGTAAGGAAGGCTAATGTGAATTTACTAGTTACCAGCTCAGGTCACTGCTTGCTACAGCAGTTTTACACGGAGTAGTAGCCATGAAGTATCACCTGGAGGGTTCAGTCAGATAGTAGTTGGGAAAGCAAATTATTTTTCAGGAGTGCTGGAAAAAGGATGAATATGGCTCAAAGGCTGACATAAGACAAAACAAACTTGTAATGCTAATAGGTCTACCAAAACTCTCAGCAAGGATGATCGACCAGCACAGATACTGAAATGGCGAAAGGAAATACTTTTTTTCTGGATAAAACATTCCTTGAAGCACATAAAAGCTCTTGTCTGCCAAGCTTAAAATAGCTGTTGTCTATCAAGCTTTTAGATACAGTGAAAGATTGACATAATTCAGTTTATCAACTGAATTGTTCATAAGTGCTTTGCAATGGCTTTAATTTCACTAACATTATATGGAACTAATTACTGTAGTACTGTCTGAGAATTGGAGGCTCGGAGGGCAGTCTCAGGGGACAGAGATTTCTGTGAAATGAGCAGAAATCTGTAATATCTATTCATAGGAGAAAAGAACCAAGCCTGAAATTTTAGTGGCCGAAAAAAATTAGTATGAATTTAATTCTGTTCAACATGTGTGTGTGTATATATAACTTCTACATTTTGTTATAAAAAAAGGTGTGATTTCTGGAATCATAGTTTGTTTTTCTTGTCCAGTAATAGGAGAGGAGTTAAGAGAAGCAAGATGGCCAGCTCTGTCTTTCAAAGGCAGGGTTGTCTTTTGAAGATAGAGGAGAACCAAGAATCTTAGATTATTTCATTAAGATCTATCACAGGAAATTCTTGGAGACAGTCTATGATTGCCATACAGCAGCATTTAGATCTTAGACTACAACTTTCTAACTCTGGAAGGGAGCCAAAACTATCTTGGTCCAAGCAAGCCCATGCAGACAATATAGGGAAAGAAAAAAAGCCATCATTCAGTGTTCTGGTCCAGATATCATCTGCCCAAGAATCTTAAATGTACAAGTGGATATGCAAGGTAAATATAGGATATGTCTACATATACCTCTTATATTATCTATGGCACACTGGCCAGTTCCCTCATACTCCAGAAATGTAAAGTAACTTCTGAAAAAAAGTATAAACCAAGAATAGCTTTGAAAGATAAGATCAGATCAATCTTATAAAAATGTAATATCTCGTTCTACAAATCAGTGGACAAAATTTGCATGTGTTGACCTATATTTTGGATTATAATTTGCTTATTTTCTTTAAATTATACTAAGATTTAAATTATTTTTTACTAACAGGCAATGAAATAAAAAAAATGTGCCCTCTTTTGTTATAGATTTCTGAAACTTTGAAAGTCTTATGTTTTACTTGAAAGACTCTTTAGTTGATAAAAAGATCTAAGAGTTTCTGTAATTATGGGATAGCAGTATGGCCTTGAGAGTTGACTTTGCAAGTGTTACTCTTTGTCTACCTTTTGATTTATTTAAATATAAGGAAATTGTAAAGGGCAGATTCAGCCTCAGATTTCCATTAATTTATTTGTAGAATATCTGATGAAATAATTGATTGGTCCGGTATTTTATACGTTAGTATCTCATGAACTCTTAAAATTGGATTTTGGTAGGAGGATGATTATGATAGATGAACAAATAGATTTTTCCTTGTACAGCTGCTGGATATTCCAATGAATAAAATTTAGCTTTGGAACACAGGAAAGTATGGGGGATAGTATGCATTAAAGAAACAGCAAATTACTACCTCCAAGCAAAGGAGCTCCAAGGAACATTGAGTGTGATGAAAAGATTGTGCAAAATTGCAGAGTCTTTTGTATGAAACAGATACTAAGACAGAGCCAACCTTGGCATAAAAGAATGGAAAGAAGTAGATTTTATCAGAAGAGTGAGAGGTAAATCTGAATTTCCGTAACATTCAAGAAAGTTTTTATTTAGTAATTGTATTTGGCTTGATTTAATTGAAAGTACACCAAATCCAAATCTCAGTCTGTTACTTATGTCCAGATTCTACAAATGTTTATGCCTAGATCTGTAGACTACTGAGCAATGTGCAGAGTTGACCCATTAATGTCAAGTAAAGCAGCTTTTGTAACCTGTAGAGAACTGTAACCTAGTGCTTCTAAGAGATCAATTTATACTTATAAATATGAAGTAAGGATTCTGTTTGGAGTCAGAGATATTGGCATGTAAATAATTAATGGTATGTATATGTAAAAATGGTCTCTGTTTTTGTTAATAATTTTTACTATTGCTTTTTTCACATTTTATTACTAATTTGGGATCAGAATTAAATAAGACATTATGTATGATAGCAGTTTATGTATTTATGTGTATCATTGTTTAGCTATAACAGGTATTCACAAATATTCACAAATATTACATTTAATTTGTGATCATTAAGTGTAGCTTGCATTATAGTCCACATAATTATTATGAATGAAGTCATTGGGTGACATTCAAAACCAATTTTCAGAGCCGGTGTTCTGGGATATTTTCTTCAGCCATTGAAGGAGTTGGGTTATACTATGTAAGTAGGAATATTTGGGAATAGATACTGTAATAGGAACATAAACCCTGAGAGATCTACATCCATGATTTTGCTTTTTCTCTTTATTGGTCTTGAATGCAACTGTGACATCTGTGCTGAGGTGGTGATCCTGAGTTTTGTATTCAGTCTGTAAAGATTGAATCCCTGGTTGATATTAATTTGGTTGATCAGTTAGTAGTGATCACAGCCTGAAATCTTAAGCTTTCCTAGAATGTTCTAGTATCCTTGTTATCCTTTCAAACAGAAGAGTAATTTGCTGTCATGTGATATTAAAATACCAAAAAAAAAAAAAAGTTTTAATCATATTGTAGAGTGTTTTAAAATGATCTCTGGAGACACTACACTGGAATACTGGGCTGAAATGACATCGAGCTTAGCTATGTTGTAATTGAAACAAGTCCCAGTATGTCCCATAAAACTTCACAAAATTAACCCAAAGTTAGGAAAATGAGAAAAACTGTGAGTACTATTAGTACCTTGTAGAGTAATAGAATGTAATGGTCAGTTCGAGATCATCTGATTTCTGTTGTAGACATTAAAGATTTATCCACGCCATGTTCAAAAATGCAAATGGTCTGCAGGGATATCCTGTAGATTTTTTGACTTGGTGTATATAGTACCTGATAAAGTAGAAGATAAAAATCACATAGCATAAAAGCAATTATAAGTAGAAATTTTCTAAAAATTGGGGCATTCTTTCCAATCCTTTTTTACATCTACACTTTTATATGCCTGACTGATAATAACTATTAGATCTCTGTTTATAAAGTTCTCCAAAACCATGAATCTTCTTGGACCCTTTTGGTTCATTCCTCTAGATTTAACATAATTTTTTTTCTCAAGTATCTGGGCTTTGCTTTGATGGAACAAAGAAAGAGAGAACAGGGACATACACACAAGAGCACAAGAGTATTGGACCATTCCCAAGTCCTGTAAAAGTTTTCTGGAAAGGTTAAATGATCCTCAGCCTGTATTCATTCTTTGCACAGCTTTGGTCAGACCTTTCATTACCAATGGAAAGTCTCTGGTTTTATTAATGTGTTTATAAAGACCATGCCATTTCTTTTCCACGATACTTCAGTTCCTGCAATGCAGTATCAAGGGTCAGTTTTGCTCAACTGCTTGAGATAAATAATAGAACTGAAGCAGAGGGAAAGTCAGAAATAAATTTTCAGTCTAGAGGTCGTGATATAATGTAGCTAGTAAGGGAACAACTTCTCAGTAGTACTTTTCTCAATTACTACAACAATTTTTCATTAGACTGCAGATCTGGTAATTAGAGCAGAAGAGTCATATTTTTGTATTCAATGCAAGGATTTATGACTTGCTTTTCTGCCATTGTATGTCTTGTAGATTTGAATTTACAAATTTAAAGACTTAGAATGGGTTCTGTAATCTAATTTGGGCAGGGGTACATATGCCTGTGGAGGGAAGTCACCAAAGGTAATGAGGTTTTTTCAAATGCTGTGCCCTCAGCTGTCTGTTTACAAGATAGCAGTTTACAGTCATCTTTTAATCTACAGTATTGGAATCTATGGAAGTGTTCCCATTATATGGCAATACTAGCTCAAGCTGTCCCAAATGCTAAACTTCTCACTGCTTGTTTAAGGAAAGATGCTATCTGTAGTTCAGTCCAGATGTGGAAAAATCAGCTGTATATCAGTTCTTTTAATATTGGAATTATTAACATGCATTCCTCATATATGCAAAATACAACACTGACATATTTTAAAAGATTGAAGTATATTTTCCCAATTTCTGCTGCTAGAAAATATATTTACTTGCAGCAATTACATGAGGTAAAGGGGAAAGTACATGATTTTTTTATGCCAGAACCACACAGTTGATATTTTAAAAGTAGATTTCAACCGAGTGGATGCGTGGGTGTGGTGTGTGTGCAGGCATGCAGGTGAATCACACCAAAATCCTTGGAATTTGTCATCAAATACTGTATTTTTTCCAGTATTTACCTAGTTCTTACATTAGTTGCTATTTGCCACCTTCTAAAGGTTGGCAGAAGTTGTTTCTTCATTTCTCCAAAGGATCTTTTCTAGTATTTCGAAGACTTGATCACAATAGATTTAAAATAAGAACATAAAATATGTAGTTAAAGGACACTTTTTGCTCTTTTTTTATCTGCAGATGAAAAGTATAGAAAATTGGAGATCTCCAAAAAACAGTGTAGAACATTCACTTCTGAAATTACGTTCCTTTGGCAAGGTGCATGGAAAAGATTTGGAAAAAAACAGAACATAAGTGCTGGCAAAATTGGTAGGAATGTCGGAAAAAAATTTTAAGTGTTGCCATAAGAATTCTTTGAAAATCCTCACTTATTCACATGTGAAATGAAAGTAAAAAAGCATCTGTCCTCTTTTATGCACACTGACCCAATAAAACTGAATAATTGTATTTAGCAAAGTACAAAGTTTTCTAAACAGAGCTCAGTCTGGTTTTGGCTTTCTTTGTCATTTATTCCACTACACTAAAATATTGTGGTTGAATATGGGCATTTTTTGGGAAAAAATCATCAACCACTGAACAAAACAGTGAATATAAAAAGAAGAAAATATTGAAGTTTGCAAAGATGATTCTTTTGGTTCCAACATGAATTTTTTAGGACTAACTATTAGTACAGTAAAAAAAGATCTTGGACCCATACAATTTTTTTTCACTATCGTAGTATAGGTAAACTTGAAGTTCCTGCAGAATTTTTACCTCCGTAACCATTTTCTTCCCTCGAATGGAAGAAAAGCTTGCATATTAAGGTCCTGATCCGATAAACATTTTGTCATGTTGAAACTTGAATGTGTTTTAGTTTTACAAAAACTAGTTGAGCTACTTCTATCTATAAGATTATATTTTGCTGTTTGAAGGATCAGAAGGGTAATTTCAAATTGTAAACTGAATTTCTTGCATTTGCTTGATTTGGTTTTTTTTCATTCTATGACTAAATGTAGTTGTTCTTCAGTGAAAACAAATAGGAATCCTAAATCAAAAATGAAAATCAGTCTTGTGTGGCTCAGAAATTATCACACTTTTAAAAAGGTTAATATATAAAATTATTTCACAATCTAAAATAAGCATTTTTAAAAATAATAATGATGAAAAATTATTTTAACTTCCTAATTCCGTCTAAATATTTTCTCTTGTTTATATGGGTGTACCTTCTTAGTGTCTGTTTATTGCAATCATATTTGTTTCACACCCAGCACTGTTAAAAGTAATACCTAGATACATAATATCATTACTGTGATTTGCAGTCAGTAGAATTCCTAATTGATTTGGTCCTTTATGTTGAACAGTTCGGGCCGTGGTACTTGCCTTGATAATGAGCCTCCCAAGCGTGACTTTCTTTATCCAGCTGTGGCCCCAGGTCAGGTGTATGATGCTGATGAACAGTGTCGCTTCCAGTATGGAGCAACATCCCGCCAATGTAAATATGGGGTAAGAAGTCTCAATCCTTATGCTGAGTGTTCTGCTTAGTCATTTGTATATATTCCTTTGTAGCATAAATCTGTAGTTAGCTGTAGTAGTGAGCTGCAGATTTCCAATAGCATGTGCAGTGCCATCATTTATAAGCAAAGGGTTAATTTTAATCCTTATGCTGCATCTTTTGCTTGAGCCCTTTGTATGTGCTGTACACTGAATGTGGGGAACGATGAGCTGGGTAAGCTGTTCTTTAATTGTAGGGAGGAAAAGAGCCCAGAACACTCGAGCCCAATCCTTGTTAAGTGTAATTGAGAATTAGAATTTTCACTGATTTCACTAGATTGAGATCAGGTTTATATTGTATTAATCTTGAAATGTGAAGTCTGTTTTTTTGGCTTTAATTTTTCCATATAAAGCGACATTTTGGAGCTCCTTTTGTACTTGTATTAATTTATCAGATATGATTTTATTTTCTTGTTTGTTTGTTTGCTTGTTTGTTTGTTTTTCCCCTGACATTGAGTCTATTGCATCTCACATTATTCAGATATCTATTTTGAAAGATGAATTATGGTTCTGGAAATAGTTGAACATGAAGCTAGATAGCTGGATAAAATACTGAGTAGCAAAGTACTTGCAAAGATTTGGCTGCAAGTACCAGTCTGCAATAATTAAAGTAAATAAATTTACAGTAGAAATAAAAACCTTCACATGTAGGTCATTGTGTTACAAATATTTACTTAAAATCTTCCAGCCAAAAGTATGCAGTTAAAGGCAAAAAAGCATTCTGCTATGCTTGTTATGAAATAATCAGCTGAGAGCACACCAAGTAAACATTGAGAACTTATCTTATGGTTTAAAAGTAAATAGTTTTAATTTAAAATTTTTAGATTATCAGATAAAATAATGAAATAAAACAAGAAATTCCATTTTTAATATTTCTGGGGTGATAAATACAATATTATTTGGGATGCCTCTTTGGCAGTTTGCATTTTGGAAAGGGTCTAAGAACTATGTAGCTGGCTAACTAGCTCTGAGTCTTCTGATTCCTCATCATCCCTCTTTTGGCCTTTATTGTTCCTCTTTAGGTTCTCACTTCCCGTCGCTGTTCTTAATGGCCCTATTTCCTGTCTCTTCATCTAAATGATACCATTTTATTTTTCTTTTTTCCTTACAAATTTTCACCACAATCTTTTATTTGCAGACTAGGGAAATCTGCATCTATTTAATCTATGATTTATAGCACAGTTTTTGGAGACATATTGCATTCTAAATTAAACTGGAAAGTTCATAATGTGCAAAACCTGGCTTTTCCACGTATTTGTAGGGTTTTTTAAACATTGTTAAACTGTGTAACCATTGTTGTGATGATCATACTGTACAGTGCATTTTCTTTCTTAAACCAGTTTCTAAACCAGAAATAACTGGAAGTAATGGAGACATATAGGTTATCTTTGCTTTTTGCATTCTGCTTTCTTTTTTTTTTTTAACTTTTTTTTGGGATTCCCTAAGATTTATGGAAAATATGTTGACACTTAATTGAGGCACTGTCTTCATGAAGTGAAGCTATGTCTTCATTACCAGACCTCTGAATTGATATAGGGTGAGGTGTTCCATCAGTATGCCATCAACATGAACATAACTTCCAAGTGTCTCAGAAAATAACCACACTGTTTTGATCACAGGATTCAAACTGCATCTATTAATATATAAGTTATTGTAGAAGTCTGGTAGTATCCATTGTAAGAAATAATATGAATTTAAAATAGTCTATGCATTTAAAATATTATCTGCCACGGCCATAATGCTCTTTCAAGGTGACCATGGTGATTAATATTTTAGAGATTTGAAGTGATAATTTTGAAGCGGGGGGAAACAGCTTTTGGGAGATTGTAGTGCAAATAATAACCTAGTTAGTGCAGAAAATAACCTAGTTAGAAAAGATTTCTTTATGTATGAAAGGGTTTCGGGACTGAAGAGTGAAACTGGGTCTAAATCCCAGGAGAAGCTAAATTGAATACTCTGCTCAAGTCTCTTATTATCAAAAGTAAACAGTCAGTGCTTTGGCTATTTCTTCTCAATGTACTATTCAATGAAGATGCCATTAATAGTTCATAGATCTTTTTCGAACTGACACATGTGCAACTATAATGGAAGATGACAGCAAAAACCACATATTTACAGTGAATGTAGTTCATATACCAGCTCCTTTGAAATGTTTCTTTTAGCCCTTTTTATTTAAAACATCTTATAAAAAAAGGTAGAGAGTGGGTTTTCCAACAGAGAGTTTCATGACCCAATAGGAAATAAATTCCAAGTCTCAGAGAAAACTGCTTGCATTTTTCTCTTGCTCATGTTCTTTACTGGTTTTTAGTGGCAAGCCATGGCAAGAGACACATTTGAACTCTCAAATCAAAATACATGCACACAGAAAATCATCTGTGGCCTGTGATGAACCTGTTGATATAATTGGTGTTTTTAAAATAACTTAGAAAATCTTCACATTCTTTCTTCTTAGGAATTCTGCCACTATCTTCTCATCTTTAGAAAAAGTACTTCTTTCAACCATGTAGCTTTAATGCTAGTCTGTGTTTCTTGCCTTTTCTCCCTTATTTCCTCATCTGCTTCCTCTAGGTGTTAAGTTAAACTGTTGCTTTAGATCATATATCCTGTCATCATTCTGCAATGAATTTTTCACTGTTAAAGTTGGAGCTGTTCTTACTTAGGAATGTGAAGTTAAATAACATGAGAGATGTTTGCCCAAGTAAAGCATCAGAACTCAATTACTAAAGGGACTTCAAGTTTCTGCTTTTGTGTGTGTTTGTTTACTGGTGAGGGGACAATCTGGCATAAAAGGGAGCTCTTCAGTTTTGGTACTGTTTTGAGGACTACTCCTAATAAAACTGTTTAGTTGCATTCAGACAGAACTCTTGTAGCAAAAGCACTGCAGCTATTAGTCAGATTTCTCTGTGTTGTTCAGCGTATTAAGTGAGACAAGAAGTCAAGGTGATGTCTTAGCTGTTTGAGCTGAAAAAAATAAAGCTGTATTTTACCAAGTAGACACTGCTCTTTCTAGTGTTACATGTGCATTGTTCTTTATACTATACTATATTGTACTGATCTATGTACTATATTGTGTCCCTTTTGATACAGGGAAAATGTTTCAGAATTTAGGTGAAGAAATGGGTATTTTGAATATAAAAGTGAAAGGCAATGGCTCAATCTATTCAAAATATTTCATTTTTAGGGTATATTTTCACACTCAGGAAAATGTTAAATTTTTGGCTTACAGTGATCCAAATTCTAATGGTGGAAATTGCGCCATTCAATACTGATGTATAGCTTTTTCCTAAAGACAATACATGCTTTCAGGTATCTTATTGAATTCACTGCAGTGGAAAGTTTTGAGGTTGTTAGAAGCAGTGCTAGTTCCTCTTCAGTTATGTAGTAACTAGTAACCGCTGGATAACCTACATCTTCTAGGATGATGCAGTGTGGATTTTCTTCTGCTGATTGTCAGATGTGTGTCAAGTCTCTGCCCTTTTTGTGTTTTAGTTCTACTAATAGTTCAGAACCTCCTTTTTAGTCATTTCGTTTAGGTGATTGTAAGGGAAACTTTTTCTTTGACTTCTGATCGCCTTAACTTTTGAGCATCTGCTGAGTAACAGTTGGCTGTTGGCTGTCCCTGGGTTAACTCAGGAAAGAATTCCAGTCTTGTCTTTTGATTTCTCTGCTTTATGAGTTTAAATAATACCTGAAAAATGCCTAACTTACTGATTTTGTGGTTCAAAATAATGCTGTACTTTAGAGCTGGTCCCTACATTTTTAGGAGAGAGGCTAAAACCTCAGACATTTTAAAAGCAGTTAATACTTTATGCATATGGTTGATATTGCTTTGTTGCATTTTACGATCTGTGAAGCTGCTGGCTGCTAGCAGCAGGGTTTCAGAGATAGTAGCTTACAATTATTTAGTATATTTTTCTTGCATTTTATGCCTTTCTACCGGTATTGATCAGCTGACTTTAAAATCCAGGAGGCTAAATATGTTACTATATAGTTCTAAAATTTCCACTAGGCCAAGAAACCTGAATTGCAATTGACCCTAGTGATTGGGTGATACAAATTTTAACGTTCATTAATTAAATTGTCACTTTTCTCTTGAAATATGGATGTGGTTTATTGCAGTTAAATGAAGAACAGTAGCATTGAGCTTGAGGTAGGGGTTTTATAGGAAGAGAAGCAGATTCTGGAAGCTGGTGATCTTTCATAAGGAAAGGCAGAGAAGCCACTGTTGTATCTTTGCACCAAAGCTACTGTTTTCCTTTTGTTCCCTCACTGTTGATACTATGCTTAGGATCATGCATTTAGTTGAATTGAGGCATAATAATAACTTTCTGTAAAGTACCTTTTTTGACCCCAGTTTCATATATCATACCATAACTAAGTTGCCCTTATGCTTGTTAGCTGAGCATATGTAGTTTCATCAGCTGGATTTATTTTGCATTGCTCACAAAGTGATGTGAAAAGTATGTGTAAGCGAAGAGAGGAATTGAAGATACTGGTATCATACTCTGTCATTTTTGTCAACCTTTTTATTTTTTTGTTCTAGTCAGTTGAAAGAACTCTTGCTGCTGTTGTGGAGACCTTCAGCATTGCAAATGATTAAAGTTTCAAGCTTTTCTTGTGTAAGGACTTACAGGATTGGGTTGAAATGAAATGAATTTTTTTTCCCTCTTTTTTCGAAGTTTATGGTGTGTATAGACAAGGGAAGTCCCAGAAGTTTTCCTCTTTCAGGAACCTAAAGCAGTTCTGCATCCTTTTTCAAACGAGTTCCTGCAGTCCCCCTTTTTTCTTCATTATGACTATCTTGTCTTCAAACCCCCCTCTTTTTCCTTCCTTTCTGTCTTTGTTTTTCTCTTTGTCTCTCTTAGAGACATAGATTCCCACACCAATGTGCCTGCCTCTTATGAATGCTGTTAAGAAAGTGCAAAGAGAAGCTGATGATGATAACAGGAGAAATGCATTAGATGATCACAGAAGCAATAATGGATGAGATTCCAGATACCAGAATGTTGTTTGAATAAAGATGGATAAGTTGCATGGGTTTGAAAGGCAAGATGGTACTTGGAGTGGATTGACCTTGTAGGGTTCCTTTAGTTTCCTTAAGGCTCACATAGGCACCCAATGTTTCTTAAAGCATGTTGGAAACATAATACAAGGTGGGGCATAAGTTTTGTATTCTATTTCACATTCTTTGGTGTGATTCACCACTTAATGAGCTTTTGGTAGTGAAGCACTAAAATGGTAACTTCTGGGTTCTTGTCTGGATAAAACTTTGAACCTTCTGAAGTTCACTTATTAATTAGGGTCTTCTAGTTTTAGTCAAGTTGTCATCTTCATTTCAGCAGTGAGCCTGAAAATACTCTGTTGATGATTTTCAGGTCTGAATTGCAATTCAAGCTAATTGCTTTTATGCTTTCTTTTAGCAAATGCTCATCAAGAGGTGCAGCATATTATAAATAAACATGCTGAAGTAACAGACAAACCTATTTAGGATTTTTAAAATTTTATGAGCAAAAAGTGAACCTCCCAAATTATCATAATTTAATATGCCTTGTGAATGTATTTCCCATTATTCTTTAAATTTTAATTTTATAGGCTGGACTACTAACTTTTGTTGGAAGCTTTCATTAGTTTTGGAAACAAGAACAGCACAGCAGTTTTATCTTTGCTCATATTACTGAGTTTTCATTGTGCTGTATTATAACAATTTATGATGATTATGATATAGGATGCTTAGATGTTACATAATTTGAAATGACTATATGTAACTCTGCATGATGCAACAGAAAGAGGCTCCATCATTTATAATACTTAGGCAAAATGAAGGTAATTTGATTTGCTGTGTTTTTTTCTCTAGATGGGTTCAGCTTTGTTTAATTTACTGCAAATACAAGCATCCGAATTCCAAACTGAAGTCATGGAACCCTAAGATACACCGTTACAGGTTGTCATCTATCTTGTCTTGATCTTGTGAAAGGCCTCAGCTTCAGTTTATGTTTCCTGGATTTTTAAAACTTTTCCCTTGTTTACTTTACAAATTAGTAGTTTCTAAATCCAGAAGTTTGGAGACTGACTTTCAAGTCATTTTTTAATTTTCAGATTATGCTCCTTTCTCTTAGTTTCATTGAATTATTCAAACAAATATAATGTTGGCCAAATACACATTAGCTTCATCCTTTTCTGAGGAAGAAAAGACTACCCTAAAAGGGTCACCTGTTAGTGGGTGGGTGTGGGTGGGTGCCTGTGTTTGTGTGCCTGTGTGCATGTGTGTGTGTGGAAAAAAAGCACTATACTTTCTATTAGTTATTTTGGGCCTGACTTTTTCAGGGCAGTTTCTTGTATGGCCGGCTTATTAAAAACCATTGGTTAGAGGTGTTACAGATAATGGTAGTAGTAAGGAAATAGCTTTTGTCAGTGACTAAAGTAGGAGCAGGTATAGTGTTCATGGGGTTGAGCTGGAGAAGAGAAAGCTTTATGAATCTTAGTCAGAACTGCTTTGTTTAACTTTCCAAGGTGAGTTGAAAATAAAGACTTAGCCATAGGAACACCTGGTCTAATTCTATCTTCATTTAATCAAATAACACAGATGGTTTTTTTACTTCTTGTTAGGTATCTCATTTGTTTTCAAATGGCTATTAATGTTATCTTTCATTTAATGTACAGGGTGATGGAGAGTATACTTCAGAGTCTATGTTTTCTTTTGAATGCAGTACAGTGGGGAAAAATAAACAGTATCTTAAATTCGGCTATCTTTAAAAGATATTACAAAAATCCTTTCATTTCTTGTGTTTAATATAAATTACATCTACAAATTGATACATTGTTATTTTTGTGGATCTTTGGTGCTTTGAATAGTTTCTCTGTGAGGAAATATTCTGGTGATTTTAGGCTATTGTATATCTGTCTCAAACAGAACTCCTTTCTGATCTAAGTAGAGGTTTCTGCTCACACATTAGTAGTATGATAAAGCCCATAGTAATTTTTCAACACTATCATTTTGTCTTTAGGGATTTACTGAGATAAATTCCCGTTGAAATTACCATCTGAAAAATTACTATCAGAATATGTCAGTAATAACATCTAGTTTTGATGTACTGCTTCTCAAAACAATTTAGGAATAAATGTTTTTTTCATTTTGTGAAGTAGAGAGGTGAGTTGACCTGCTTATTATCTTCTGGTAAACAGATGAATGACTAAAATAGTTTTGGAGTGCTGTATTTATTATTTCACACTGTTGAATTAAAATGTCAGGCTGATATTCGATCAGTGAATTAGAAGAGTCTAATGCATCAGAGCAGTCTAAATATATAGAAAGAATCCTATTGAAAGGAAGTTGTCAAATGCTCTCATTTGTAGAGACAAATGGTAAAGACATTAATTATTACTTCCACTTATGTGAAGTATAGAAGGTATACTTGTGTAGGTATGGCAGAAGGGGGATTCTACACATAAACTCTGGAGCAAAAACCAGAATTCTAGATTCAAATAATCCTGGAACATAGATGTTTTAAAACTCCAGACTGCTATCCAGACCTGATTTTTTGCTTTTGTCCATGTCAGATTATTCAAAATCTTTTGTTTCTTAATGCAGTTCAGTGTTTTGCTTTTCAGAACATTGGAGCAAACTCTGTGAGTAAGAACAGCTATTAACTTAGACATTTGAACTTGGTGAGATCTAAAAAAATAGAAGGTCACAAGTAGAATTATCACAGTCTGACTCTTTTTTATTTAACAAACCACATGTGAACAATGAGCGAGTAAATTACATCCATTTTGTTCATCAAAATGAGGAAGTAAATTAAAAGTTAATGGAAATAAGGCAGGATTATTACAGGAGGACCACATACTGTGTCTGAAAATAATTAATTTTACATTTTAATTTTGTAGTCTGTACTGTATTGAAGTTTGGATTCATGGTTGATTTAGATGTGAAATTGATTTAGTGTTGAATTTTAGCACCTTAGTTGGTTGCTGTCAAATTTGTAATTAAGCTAAATTTTTCAAGAAGGTATGTGATGTATCTTCTGTTACTTCTCTGTTTTATTTTAATTAGTATATTTACTTATGTGTATCTTAATTTGAAAATTTTTCAGCTGAGTGAGAAAAAACAAATTTGCTCAGAGTTATACATAAATATTTATACTGCTTACATGTCTTTCTTGAAAGAAAACTAATTTGAAAAGTTCTGCATTGGCTACAGGTGGATTTTTACAAGGGGCAGTTAATCTCCCAAAACAGGCTTAATAATTTTAAGTTTTCATAGAGTGAGACACTAAATAGGATTAATTAACTTAGGCCTAATTGTCAAAAATTAGATGGAAAGTCCAGGAATCACCAGTTTTCATTCAGTTTAATTTCAAACCGTTCCTATAGTCTATTTTTTAATGGACTGTACAGAAGATACCTTGCTTCTGCCAATCATGAAACTAAATACACTGTACTAACATCCCTGCAAGAATGGCACCAGCTGTTTTTAAACTTTGTAAATAATTCTGCATTCGTCAAGAAAAGATTTTACTGTTGAACTGTTGCTGCAGCCACTAGAGATTAATGTATAAATAAATAAATTTTTGTATGCAATACAGTGCAAGAAATATGAATCTTGGGGTAAAACATAGCAGTTGTTCCTGTTGATGTGTAAAGAACACATCATATAGGGTATATAGGTGCCAGATAAATTATTCATTACCTCAGTGAAACAATGAACCTGGAGGGGAGTGGACAATAACTTTAATTCATTCACACTGTCTTTTCCTCTTTCTTTTTCTTTCAAGTTTCACTAACGAACCTATACAAGGATTTTTTGTAGACTATTACTTCAGGCAGCAGTTAAGTAAAATGAAACAGTAAGGATTATCATAAGATCATTTTAAAGATCTTGTTATATTCCAAATATTAAAAAAGTATTTTAAAATATAGAATATGTGTAAGGAAGTTGTGAAGTTTTGCACAGATCCCAAAGTAATGCAGTAAATATTATTATGTAGGTAATTTACTGTAAGAGCAAACATCTCTTCATTCTTTTATGTGTACAGAGCTGAATCCCGGGGCAGCTGAAGCAACTGTGAAGACTTCTGGTGTTCACCCAATTTTGGATCATGCCCACACTATGAATTTCAACCCTTTGCTAGTTTTAACAATTTATCTCCAATATCAGCAGAACTGGCTTAATTTAAATTAATAAATGGGCAAAACCAAATGAGAAAATATGGTAGGAACAAAAAGATTATTTGAAGATCTCGGTTAGTTTAACACTGACAACATAGGGAAATAGGATAGGATAAATCATTTATGAGAGAGCAGCTGCAAATCTAAAAAGCCTTAAGGAAATATTTTAGTGTGTAGGTTAGTTAGTTCTAACTAAACATGCACTGCTTTAACAAGTGTTGCAGAAGAGGAATGTGACTAGTCTGAGCTCAAAAACTTTCTTTTTACATAAAGGAAAGAAAAATAATAGTTGCTGTTTCATATCTCAAGATTATTGGTATCCTTTTTGGCAGGTAGTTTTGAGGCAGATAGCAGCCTTAATGGAGACACTACAGCTCATCTGAAGACTACTTCTATAACACTAAAATATACTAAGCCCAGTCTTAGCAAAAGTCAAGAAAAAAAGCAATTATAGAACATTACTTACATTGTAGGTGTGAAAAACATATTATTGTCTAGTTTTGATGCTTCCAGAATGATTTTTTTGGGCAGAGTATTCTTAGGTAAAATTGCAGCTATCACAGCTATCTTTAGATGTTTCTCTGCAGACGACGTCTTAATTCTCTCTGTTCAAAACAAGTTTGTGCGTACATGTGTTTATGAGGACTGGAAGAAATTTTAGGCCTTTATTCTGATCAACTTGCTTCTGCCTTCTTTCCTAGGAAGTGTGTAGAGAGCTCTGGTGCCTCAGCAAAAGTAACCGCTGTGTTACCAACAGCATTCCAGCAGCAGAAGGTACTCTTTGCCAAACAGGGAGCATTGAAAAGGGGGTGAGTACAAAAAGTTCTATTGTTTGAAGAAGGAATTTATTGTTCAAAGACTACAAGAAAAAAGAACTAGAAAGTCAAAGTATTTCACAGCAATTACAACAGTTCAAACAAAAACATAGTTTATCATAATATGTGTACATTATAATGGAAAGTGTTCTACAGAATTTTTTCACCATTATTTTATATGTGTAATTTAATAAAATTATTTCTCCTTTCTGTAAAACTCTAGAGCCTGGATCAAAAACAACCCCAAAACATGTTCTGTTTCTTCTGTATTTTTTGAGTAATTTTTGTAAATTAAAAAAAAAAACCTCTTCCAGTTTAATCTTTATTTGATTTTATACCACACCTCCATTAAGAATTGTTACACTTATGACCTGCCATGGACTTTGAAAATGTGCAACATAATCTAGAGTCTAAACTATGTAATTCTGTTAGAAGGGAAAAGAATTTTGTTTTTCCCTGTATATACCAAATAGTACAAGCATATAGAAAAAAGGATGACTCCATAAAAGGATTTTATAAAAGCCTGTATTTCCCAGTGACTTTTCTATTTTGACTTTGAATTATTTTTTCATTATTCGGTTATGCTTGCATAACTGTTTGGCTTAACAGACTTTGATGTAGAGTCAGATAAACTCTTCTACCTAACAGAAAAGTACAGAAAGATAGTGTTGCAATAGATACATTTAGCACTACAATATCTGTCTGAATATGAGAATTTTGATTTTAAAACAATCTCTGTATATCAGTAGTTTCAGACAAGAATATTAGAAGACAAAATCTATACAGATCTTGAAAAGGAGAGAAAAATATTTTAATTTATATTAAAGATACATACTAGGGAGGAAAAAATGCATTCTAGGTACCTTTTTTCAAGATAATCTATTTTATGCAGGTTTGTACAAAGTGAAGAGAGTTTGTTACATTAAACCACTTCCAGTCTCTGTCTGAGAGTGGTTGCATCTGTTCATGAGATTCAGTGCTCCAGACTGGATTTTTTTTCTGAACATCTATTCTCACCCTGACTTTTGTCATACTAGCTGAACTGGTTTCAACAAAGATAACAGTGCATTTTGACTTGCAATCTGATGTTTAAACAACAAGAACGAAGGCTTTTGGGCAGCTGTCACAGTTTATTAATGCATGTTGACGGCTTCATTCAGGGCCCATGACCTGGTATTTTCCTGATGGCTTTTCCATGCTGGGTTTGGAAATATTGGTAAACCATGTTAAATAAATTTATTGAACTGATAGTTTTAAAAAATAGAGTGAATAGAGTTAGCCAATAAAAATAGAGGGATGTTCGCAGTTTTACCAAAAATGTTACCCAATATTAGAGTAATAGAAAATGTTAGAAGCCCTGCTCTTAAATCAGCAGTCTAGGTTTATTTTGGAAGCACCCTCCTTTTTGATGACAAAGAGTAATTTACCTCAATTTATGTTTTTGAACCATGAGACTACAAGTTGAGATTCTTTTAGACACTGTGGATCTATTCCCTTGTCAAGAAGTTTTAATCAGTTTGCTCTCTGCCAAACATCTTTTTCCAGCCACCAGTATTTTGTTCCATTGTGAGATTTTAGAGGGAAGTGAGAGAATCCATACCATTTTACAAAGATAAACCTGTTAACCAAATATGCCTGTTAACAGCAGAGAATTGTGTCTATAAACTGTATCCAAAAATATAAACTGTATCCAAAAATATAAACTGTATCCTTCCTGTAAATTAATAGCTCCTGGTAACAATAAACTAGAAATCATGAGCTCTTTCCAAATATGTAATTTCCTTTCCCAAAGAGTAATATGAAATAAATAGGTTACTGTGCTGTAACACATTCTTAGTGTATTATTATTATTATTATTATTATTATTATTATTATTATTATTATTAATAATAATAATAATAATAATAATAATAATAATATTGTGCAGTCATGCCTACAGGCCCCTACCAAGTTAAGCCCTATTTTGATGGATTCTGTGCAGATATATAATAAATTAAATTTCCAGCTCTAAATGCCAAAGAAGATTTCAGAGTATTTAATTGTGTTTGTTTATTTACTTATGTATTATGTGTGCCAAAAAGTCCAAACCATAATTTGATGCAATATATATTAATACCTTATTGGCAGAATGTGTAGGGATTTCTACAATTAAAACAGCGTAACCTTGTATAATAAAACTTTCTTTCAGTTGTTTTTATAGACTTGCCAAGCTTTTAATTCTTTGGGTTGAAATTTTCCGTGGTAGGTATCTGCTTACCAAGGAAGGTTTTTACAATGTTTTCCATAAGAGTTATTCAGCTGTTATCTGCATACAGGGAAAAATAATAGAATTGTTTCTTGCTGTTGATGGAACTGTTATCTGTTCTCTTCTGAAACTTTAATATATTCATGGTCTGGTGAAGGGTTTTACATATCAGCTGGGTTCAAAAAGGTACACTTTTTCTAATTTGTAATAAGAATTTTAAATATGCATGAAGCCCCTCTGTGGTGTTCCCAGAGATGTGGCTGTGAAGGTAAATTAATTGATCGATTTTTTAAAAATACAGTCATTAAGAAATTGTGTGTATAAAACAATAAGACAGAACTGATAGGAACACTTATGCTGTGTTTTAATTTAAAGTAATAAAAAAGGTGACCCTTTCTGTAGATCATAGATTACATCTATGCTAGGGATGGAAATGAGGGGCATACAACGCAAAAAATTCAAACACAGCGCAGTGCTGAAAGGATAGTTTATCTAGCTACATTGTGGGATGATTTAACTTGTCTTTGGACATTACCATAAAATAAATGTACGTTATTATTGAATATTACTTCCTTGCAAAATAATTGTTGAATCGATGATTGAAAATTAGTAGTTAAAATTTGCACTAATATTTTTATTCCTCATACAAAATAGTAAATAATTTTTTCTCTATATTAGAGTACTTATTGTGTGTTTTTTCTGAAATCATAGTGTTATAAATGTTAATTCTGTAAAGCAGCTAATACTCATAAAAGTATCTCAAATGTGCCACATTTCATATTTTATTTTCATTAGTTATTTCTTTAGGAAAAATTTCAGAGAGCTTTTATTCACAGAGGATTTGCATATTTTATGCGTATTTGAATGCATCATTGTCATCTTTCTGCTGAAATAATGGAAAATTATTCTTTCAACAATTAGAGAAGAATTAATATTTCAGATCTAAACCTTCTGTGTAGAACTGGTCTTTTAAAATAGCTGTCATGTCCTCTTCTTTCTTCATATGGTGATTACTCAGTAGTCCTAACCTCATTAGGTTATTATAGGAGATGAAGTTGCTGTCATTCTTGAAGGAAACACATTTCTGCAGTCCCATTAGAAGTAATGAAGACTTTTGTAATTTTTAATTACTATGACAGAGATTGTATGCTGGCTTCACTGGTTTCCAGTGAAAGAGAAATTTTTACTAGAAAATTAAAAAGAGACAGAGAGGTGAGCATTAAATCAGATTTAAGTTCAGTAGATGAGAAAACGCAGCATTTATAGAGGTTTTACAGGGGAGCATGGGAATGTGGAAGACCATGTTTGCATGACAGTGAAAATGATACACTATAGGGATTTTATTCAGCTTTGGAAAAATAATGCACCTGTCTATTGTCTCTATAGTTCTAATAGTATGGAATTATGATGGTTTATCTATTCAGTTCTATATCTGTGATATTCTTATGAGTTTAAATCTGAGTAGCTTACATTTCTTAGCTTGGATCTTGATATGTTTGTTATGTATGTAGTGTAATTTAAATTAGATTAGTTGCTTACAGTTTTACTCTTAGAAGCATTTTCATTTTTAGCTTTTGGCTTTAGCATATCTGTTCATGTACTTTTGTGGCATCTCTAATAGATTTTAACAAGGAGATTTTTGCATTTATTAATAAAATTTCTATCAATTTTTCACTGTAAAGAGAAGAAAACCATATGATTTTAGGACTCTTCTAGCTCACTTTATACTCCATCCTTATTGTGCCATGAGAGGCATTGCAAAACCCTGTGGTGATGAGGGGTGGACACAGGAGTTGTTTTTTTTTTGGAAATGATCAATACTACAGAAATTTGAGGGAGTTTAAAAACAGCACTTGCTCAGCTTTTGGAAGGGAAATGTGCAGATTCAGGTCATGGTAGACCGGAGTCCATGCTCTGCTCTGTCACCTAAGCCTGCAGTAGGAGGAGAGGGTATCTTAATTGAGCTGTTTCAAATTCTCAGTGATGTGGTAGACACCAGAATGTAATCAAAATACGGGCTCTAGGATTATTTCTGAATGGTTTAGAAAAGGTCTCTGATGAACTAAATTATAAACTTGTTTTAATAGTTAATAATTTGAGTGAATTTTGTCTGTCATTTTGTATTTCTGATTTAAGTAATAATATTGCAAAGTTTAAATGTTTGCTTGAATGAAGTACATGTGTCCATTCTGCCCCAAACAAGTGGCCAGTTACTATTATAAAGTGATTTTCTGTACCATGTCTAATGCTTCAGCATGACTTTTATTATGTCTGTAGTGTCATTGAATGAAATGCTGAGAAAAATTGTTCCTTCATTGTAATGCTCTCCAGATTTTCTTTTGTAACAATAAATACTTCCTTAAAAATGTTATCAGAGGAATTTTTCATTTTCTGTAATGAAGCCTCTACATAAATCTTCAGTAGAGGGTCTTTTACCAAACCAGGCTTGGAAATGAATCTTAGTGTTTAAAAGAATGTAAGCAACTTGTAGTTCCTTAATTGTGAAACATCAAGGAGGCTGATGAAATAAAAAATACTTCTGGTGTGTGTTAGGGACCTATAATTCAGGACTGAGTGGAGACATTTAACAAATCACACACACCCTCACCAATGTCTAAACATGGCTAGAAAAAGTAAAATACTAGCCTTGTTATCTGTACAGGGAATGCTAATGCCTATAATTGGTCATTGTCTGACCCTTATATTTTTCTGTCCTGATAACTCTGTCAGCCTCCAAGCTAATTTTGTGTTTCTTTTGTGAAATCTTTCAGTGGTGTTATCAGGGAGAGTGCGTCCCTTTTGGCACTTGGCCCCAGAGCATGGATGGGGGTTGGGGTCCGTGGTCAATATGGGGAGAGTGCAGCAGGACCTGCGGGGGAGGAGTCTCCTCATCTATAAGACACTGTGACAGTCCAGCGTAAGTAGCTAAAGTAAGCCGGAGCCAACAAAAAGACACATTTGGAATTATTCAAAACTGTGGTTTCACTTGTTATCTGTAAAAATGTTTTGCTAGTTTGCCAACATTTGTCTTCAAAATCGCAGACAGAAATGCTTAAACAGGAGTTCACTAGACATGCTTCTAACATTTTTTTATGTATCTTATGTACTGTAAAGATAGCTGGATTTATATTTAGCAGTAACCAGAATGGTTTTCTTTATGCGATGTGTTGTTCATCAAAATATATTTAAATCATGCCTTGGAGAAGTTTCTTTCTTAGGGCATATTTCCTTTAATGCTTGTCTCAGATATAAAATAACAATTGCCAGTTACTTATTAAAAAAATAAACCCCAAATCCAACACAGTATTTCCAAGGTTTTCAATATAACTGCTTACATACAAACCACAGGTAGTAATATTACATTGCATACAATGTATTTATGTGCTGCCTTGTCCCACATTTCACATGTGACTTCCTACTGACTCTTAAAAAACAATTCAACATCTTTTTTGCCTGCCACGACTCTCTGTTGGTATATTTGCCCTCTCTGAAGAGGGGCCAGCTTCTCCACTACAGCTTGATCTGTTGTATATATCTGTACTTGTCTTACAATGTCTGTTTTCCAATGCCCTGAGCGCTGTTCCAGAGAAGTTCTCTCAGGTCAGAACCCCTCTCTCTGTCATTTTCTCTTCTCAAATGTGGAATGCTTATTTCTATTGCTGTTCATTGCTGAATGAATTTCTGCTCTTTTCTGTTTTGGCTTTTACCTGTTCTGATTACCTCACCACATCTATAGGCCTTCCCAGGATAGTTCTATTACTCCATGTTCTCTTCCTGTCATTTCTCATAATCACTATCTCCTTTACCACTACTGGTTTTTAAGACCACTTTTTCTGAATGTCATTTGTGTTTTTTTCATGGAAATTCATTCTCTGTCTTTTGTCACTCCTTTTCTTGTCTTCTGCTCTCTGTTCATTTGGGTTATTCGTTTCTTATATCTGTGTTTTCCAAGCCAGGCCGTTCATCAGCTTTCCACTGCACTCTGCAAGAGTTACCATAATGTCATATGGCTTTTACTTAAGGTGGTCTGTTTGTCCCCTGTTTTAGCAATAGCTACCAAATCCGGCCAATATCACTACTTACTCAATTGATGCAAAAGCAGAAATTATCTGTATGCATCAATAACACAGTCAGACTGTGTTAGTGAGAGAATAAGAATTTTTTTTTTCCAAAGCAGTGTTTAAAATGCCTAGTGAAATGTTTGTTTGGAGCCTGAATACTATCCTAAGGTTTTTTCCAACTTCTGTCACCATATATTTTGGTTGGTATGATGAAAATTATTAAATTTTCAGTGTTTAACAGGCAATTGCATTTGGGAGAGGGTATGTCTGCAATAGGAAAAAAAACCAACCCTGTTGATTAAGGATAACATTTCCTGGTTAAATACTGTAATATGAAAAATAGTATTGATTTGATAGTTAATTTTAAATTGTAAATATTTAATTTTTTTATTATGAAACCCTCACAAAGTATTTATTTTCTTTTTGCTATTAAATTGCAAGCCAAAGAGCTGATGTCTGATTAATCTTCCATATAAGTCTAAGTTAGTTCAATATTTGACCTGTATGGAAGTTAGATAATGTTCTTGAGCAGTTTGGGAATTTAACAGTCAATTACCTAAACAAACACAAATCTGCTTACTCTGGAGTTTCTTCAGATTTAATACTGATTAATTCAAATCAGATTCAAATTTCTGAACTAGAATATACCATGTTTGCTGGTTCTGAGTATAAAACCTTGGTTTTCAAGTAAGTCCTTGTTGGTTTTCAAGTAAGATGAGATGATTGAAAAAAGTATCATATAGATTGTTTACACATTTCTCATTTTAATTTTATAAACCAAGTAAATACTTAAAAACAAAAGGGATTTTTTTTAATGTTCAAAATGTAATTAAACTTTATTGTTTGGAACTTATGCAAACTACATTAATATTATGAGTAATGATTTTTCAAGTACCAAGTAATATTTTGTGTCTGCTCCAATGCATGTCAAAGATACAACTCTTAACAAAATCTCATTTTAAAACTTGAATATATTTTTATTTTTATTTATGTAACAAATATCTCTTGGACTTGGATTAATTAAATTAATTAACTGCATTAGTATATCTCATGCAGTTATATTTGTTCTAGGGCATATCCTAACATATAAACATGTTTTTCCAGGCCTTCAGGTGGAGGCAAATATTGTCTTGGAGAAAGGAAGCGTTATCGCTCCTGTAATACTGATGTAAGTAATTTTTATTCTACTGTGATCAGCTTTACTGGTTTATGATTTTTTTCTCCAGTTCAGAAAGTGTATGGATTCTATGTTTAATTAGCAAATAGTCCTGTAAGGCACATCTATATTGCAGGCACCCTGTGTGTTCTGGTACATGTTAGGATCCGGTCTTGATGTGGTGTCTAGCTACTGCCTTTGCATTAAGGCCTGGAGTGAGTTCCACTTGAGTTTCCCCGGAAAATGCGAACAAGGGTAATTCAATAAAGCATATGGGAAATTTTTTAAATATTGACTGACAGATTTCAGTAAGCAGTTATCATGTGGTTGCCAAATTTGAAAGCCCATTTCCTATCAGCCATAAGAATTAGAAAGACACCTGATAAAATTCAATATTTTCCTATGTGAACTACAATTACAAAAATATTTCTTGTTTATGAAATATTCCTATTACAAAATACTACCTGAGTGAAAGTAAAGAGAAAGGTAAATTAATTACTGAATATCATCTGATAAACCAGATCCATTCAAAAACAGTCAAGGTTCCAGAGTAGTGCACTGGATTTTAGAGGTTGGATAACTGCAAAAGTTTTACAGCTCCTACTGGGCACCATCAAACTTCAGTTTTTCTGCCTATACCGTGGCCACTTCTTGGCTGTGTGAACAGGGCAGCTGTGATCAAAAGTAAGAAAGTAATTTTTAATTAGGAAATTTTTAATACTGCCTAATAATGATATTTACCTCCACAGAGAAATTTGCCGGGGAAAAAATTAATAATGATCATAAATGCAATTTTTTTCAAAGGATTATTATATAAACTATTATTTTTCCTGAATATATTGAAAGATAAATAGGTGAAATAATGTCTCTAGGTTTAGATTATTTCAGTGTTACAAACTTCCATGGTTTAAGATGAAAATTAATATGAATTTAAAGCTAGAATAGTCGGAGAGGCTTTTTATATTTGCAGTGCAACTGACCTGTAATTTGACTTGGAAACTTCTTAGTGAAATTCTTTATAATGTGTATTTTTTTCCTGGTTTGAATTTTAAGTTACTTGAATTTATAATTTAGGTTCATAATTTGACCTTATGCATTTATACTGTGTCCTGCCCCTTCAGATTCCTTGTCCAAGGGGCTCAGTGCTAAAGTGGAACTGCAGGATCATTCTGGTAATATAGTAATTAGCAAATACCTGGTGGCAAACCAGCAGGTTTTGAATACATTTGCACAGAGTGTGTAAGACGTCTGTGTAACAAATTAGCACTGAATTTTACAAAGGTATAAAAAGTGTAAAAGGGCTTAAGAGTGAGTTCATGGAGGATACTTTAACTTGTGGCAGTTGATGTGGTGCAGATGGAACATGAGTTCCAGCAATCTTTAGAAACACAGCTTTTGGAAACTCAGAAGGTAAACCAATAGAAAAGTTATCCCTTGCTGCTGAAAGTGTATCATTTATTCCCTAAAAACCTGTTATAAGCCAAAATAATTCTCAATAAACCATTCTTAACTGATGGTTAGGCACCTGACCTGTTTTGAAATACCTCCAGTTCAGGAAATAACATTAGAAATTTTTAATATCCTTATAGTCAGTACAATTTTCATAAAATATTATGTATGTTTTTCAATCCTTTAAGATCCCTACTTACCCCCTAACCCAAATAAGAAGATAACTGGTATTATTCCCTAGATTGTAACATTTCCTTTGTTTGCAGATTACTATCATGTCTGTTCTTAGTTTTCTTTACACCAGACCATCTCTGTGTTGGTAACCACTGAGATCCCAGTAGCACACGCCTTGAGGCATGGTGCACAAACCACTGCACTAGCTGAGGCCTGTCAGAGATAACTCCAATTTCAAACTTAGTTTGTCACCTTAGTGATGGAATTCTGTTTGTTCATTTTAGTATTTTGTTAATTTTTCTTATGTCAGTGACAATGTTTATTTAGTCCAGTGGATTCCAAGTGCCCAAAACTCTTTCTTGGAAGGGCTGTTTAGGAAGTCACTCTTCAGCTGTGCCTTCACAGCCAATTGTTCATACCTGAATGTAGCAATTTGCATCCATTCAAACCACTGCAACAATCTATTGAAATTATATATTTAAAAATTACAGCATTCTATTCTGAGGTACTGGTTCCCTACCTATTCTCATATTTCAATCAGTAATTTCAATAAGGTATTGGAAAGGGAGCTTTTAATTTCATTGCCTAGATCTGAAAAACAACTGATTGCAAACTCAAGCCAGGCGGTTTGAAATTGCCATTCTTACAGTTTGTGATCCAATTTTTAACATGTTTTTTGGTATGGTTTTCCAGAGTGTGAATGTCTTGGTACTTACAGAAGTCTAAATTTACATTCTTAATGGTTTTGACAATTCTAGTCCATTTCTTTCATATCAATATTTAGGATTCTACATCACTAATCAGAATCAGAGACCCTAGCAGACACTAGTGAGATGCTTGTTTCAAGATTTATGTTAGTCCTTAGTGCTTGATAGTTAGTCCTTCATAGTTTTAATGGAATAATATATTGATTAATGTAAGTGAGCATGGAAGAGCATGGAAATCTGTTATTTTTTTTAATGAGTAATGTGCTGTTTGTACATTTTTTCTGTTGAAGTTTCTTTTGTAGCATCAACATTCATTGCCCATATGTAACTTTCAACGTAGCCCTGCCTAAAGTGCCTACCGTTCCTAACGCAGAAACCCTCTCATTTTGACATCAGTGTTCTTGCAGACATGAGTTAGTTCTCTTGTCTTTTTTTTGTTTTTTTACCATTGGAAGCAGTGCACAGACTCCTACTAGACTTATTTCTCATCAGGCACTTCCAAAGCCATATATGACTTCTTAATTTAAAAGGCATCTGCTAATGGAAACATTGAGATCAGCAGAAAATAACATTGGCTAATAAGTTCTGGAAGCATAAGGGTGGTAGAAAGAGCACACTAATCAGAAAATTGTTTTCTACCACCAACCACATTATCTCTAAAAAAAAAAAATTATGTATTTTTCCAACCAAAGTGTTTTAATAAAAAAAAAGTACAAAATTCTAGTAGAATGGCACAAAACATAATTTCTCAGTTATAGTAACTAATTGATTTAAAGTATTTGTAAGGATGTGAATCTTAATTTGACATACATCTAAAATTGTAAGTATCCTTTTTAATATATATTATGAAAAACATGGTTTGCTTACAAATTGTGGAAATGTTTTATGCATATATGTGTGTAGACATACTTTTAAAAGTTTATTGTTTTTCAGTCCTTTCTCTTAGCAGAATGTTGTTTTCATAATTTTAGTATTTTCAAGCCTTTTTTTCCTGAAATTTATTCATTTGAGAAGCCACATAATGTAATAGTACCTGAGTCTGAAGTGCTGCTCTTCTGGCTTGTTTCTCGTCTTCTCTGAGGGGTTGTATAGACCTTTGTTAATAGGAAACAACAAATTCAATTGCTGAAATCTGCCTGACCCCAAACTCTAAGATGAACAGGTGTGTCAGAGTTGATTTAATAATTTGTTAACACTTTTTAAACTCAAAACATCTTCTTCTCAGGACTTTCTTTAGACATGATTTTAAGTTCTCATATTCTTGCTGGATTCCTACCTCACAATTTGCAGTCTCATAAAGGAGCATTTGGAGACACAAGCAGTCTTTGGCTTGAGAAGAGTTATCCATGTACTGTAATTGGATGAAAAAAGTGAAATATCTTACCCAGTAAAGAAAAGCAGTTATTACATGTTTACATTAGGAAAAGAACACATACACAAAGAGCTGGTGCCAAAGATATGACATTTTGTAAATGCATTTTTTGGCTTACTTTGTGGTAATCTTTTTGCATTTCTATGCCTAGGATTTTCATAGAGTCTTAGGTTGGAAGGGACCTCAAGGACTATCTGGTCCAACATTTCTCTGCAGAAATATGGTCTGGACAAGATGGCCCAGCACCCTGTTCAGCCAAAACTTAAAGTGTCCACTGGTTGGGAAATTACCACTGTTCTGAGGAAATTATTCTAATGACCAGTTGTTCTCATTGAGAAAAGTTTTTATTCTGTGTTCAGTCGGAATCTGCCCAGGAATTACTTGTACACATTACATCTCCTCTATGCACTGACTCCTTGTAAAAGAGAGAATCTGCATCTTCTCTGTAGCTACCCTACGAATACTGTTACATGGGGATAAGGCCTCCCTCAAGCCTTCCTTTCTGCAGGCTGAACAAACCCAGCTCCCTCAGCCATTCCTCATGTGCCAGGCTTCCCAGCCCTGTGATCGCCTTTGTGGGGCCTCTCCAGCCTGTCCACATCCATGTTGTGCACCAGGGGCCACAGGTGTGGCCTGACAAGCACTGTGTGGGGTGGACAAGACTTTAAGCTAAGAGACAAGGACTTCATCTCTGCTGGTGAGGCCCTTGTTGGAGCCACCCAGGATCTGCTCCCTTTCTGTGCTGCAGGAACACACTGGGCACTCAGATGGAGCTGAGTCCACCAGGAGCGCCAGGCTCCTTCCCACAGAGCTGCTCCCAAGCTGGGGAGATCCCCAGCTGTGCTGCACTCTGGACTAAGGTTTTGCTTTTCCAGGTGCAAAACTTGTCCTCACTGGATTTCACAATGTTCTCATCAGCCCACTGTTCCAGCTAATCCAGGTCTTTCTGCAGATCCCTTCACAAGCATCTGCTTCCTCAACCAGTATATTATTACTGGAAAACTGCACCAGTGCACCACCACTACACTTGATCCCATCTTCTCGATTACTCTGAAAAATAAACAGTGCTGGGCCCAGTATCAATCCCTGGGAACACCCCTTGTGCCAGGCTGTCAGTTTGGAGAGAAGTGATTGACCACTGCCCTGGGTCAGCCAGGTCCCCACCCACCCTAGGGACCCCTTGTCTAGGCCATAACACAACAGCTTCTGCAGAAGGAGGCTGTGGGAAGCACTACTGAGAGCCTTGGAGAAATCCAGGCAAGCAGTGTCCACCACTCACCCAACAGCAATTAAAGTTACTGTGTCATAGAAGGCAACCAGGATTGTCAAGTACAGTTTTGAATGCATTTCCTGAGATCATGGCCTTGAGTTTTACCTCCTGTCAGATTTTGGTGAGATACTAAAAAAAGATAGGAAAATTAGGCAACAAGACTACATCTCAAAGACCAGGTAGCAAGAATATTTTTTAGAGTATAAAAAAGAAGATCTTGATCCTTCTTTACTCATCTTCATATTTTATTATTTTTTTGTAGTATAACTATTTAGATAAAGGGTTTCATTATTTAACTTGTAAGGAGAATTCAGTGCAATTAAAATACCGGTTGTGTAGATTAGGAGCTGAGCGAATGGGACTGAAGGACTGTGAAGTGACCAGTACCCAAGAGATTCAGGCTCTAACTTTGAGGGATGTCAAGACTGATCCTTCCACTGCTTGGAGGATGTGATGCAAAGAGGCAAATTTAGTTACTATTAAGAACCACCCAAAAAAATTTTTTAAAACTTTATGTGGTTAATTTGAATTCTTGTTGTTATAATCCAAAGAATTCTTGAATAAAAGTATAATATATAGTTTTAAATAAAGAAATAAATAATATAAACTTTTTTATCGTATAAAAAGTAATAAAAGCACTGCTCTGTTCTTACCAGCTAATGCATTGTATTTAAAATTGTATTTTTAATACAATTGAGTAATTGTATTAATAGAGTTAACAGAGTAATACAGAAAATTAAAAATATAAGTACTGTCTAATGTTCACTTTTAAAATTTATATTGCATCAGAATAGCAGAAAAAAAAAATTAAAGCTCCTGAATCATATGGCAATGGGCTGGCTATCATGAGATCTTGATTTATGTAAAAAGGGACTTATAATTGCTATGTTTATGTTTACATTGTGTGATAAATTTTTAGCATCCATGTTAATAGAGTCCCTTTCACTTGAATGCATTTCAGATTCCTGGGAAGAGCTAACTGGCTTAGGTATACATGAAGACAACTAAAATGTCATAAAATGGATTCTTCTTTTGCTCATAAAGTAGTAATGTTTATTAACACCTCTGATGTCTGTCAAAAAATCCTTTTGTCTATCACTCTAAAAAGGATTTTAATGTGTGTTTTAAATACTTTCTGATGAAGCTTTCAATTTCAGCAGGTAGTTAAACATTGATAACAATGTTTAATGAGATGAGGGTATATTCAAGATAACTTTGAATCTGCTGATGAAAAATGTTATAAATAGAAAAGAATTCTATTTCTCCTGTAATTCTTTCCAAGATAAATTTTACTTAAATCTACCCTCATTCCAAGTAAAAAAGTTACTTCATAGTTTTGTAATTGCTAATGCAAAGCAATGAAAATTTAAATGGAAATTTTTATTTCTTGACCCACAGAGGCTGGTAATCAGAGCCAGACATACTATCTATTCTCTTTCTTAGTCTTAAAAAAGTACTTTTGTCAAGGCTACAAGTAAGCAGGAGTGATATAGTTCTGTAGAAAATGGTTTTTTTTCCCTTGATGTCTTAATAATGTGTCTCAGTACAGCTGCTTAGTACAGTATAATTGAACCTACAGCTCCAACCAAATTTTTTTTCCAGCTGTTTTAAATGTGTTTATAAGAAGGTAGCTGATGGATTGATTATGACACGTAGTTTGACAGGATCCTGATTTTCCAGTTTTATGGAATCTGTTATGTAACACTTACCTTTCTTTAAATTACTTCAGCTATTTCATGCCAGCCTAGGATTGCAAATGGACACTTCAACTGTAAAGTAATAAAGCAAATTTCAGAGTCAGAGCCACAAGACAAAACCTTCTAAGCACTTGCATGATTGTGTTTGCAGTATAAGCTTCTAAGCATTTCCTTTCATGTTCATATTTGGAATAAATTAACTATTTTGTGTTACTTTTTTAGCCATGTCCTTCAGGGGCTCGTGATTTTAGAGAGAAGCAATGTGCGGATTTTGACAATATGCCTTTCCGGGGAAAGTATTATAACTGGAAACCCTACACTGGAGGTAATGGTTAGCATTGCAAAACCATTATCATATGTGAAGATTTTGAAATTATATAAATGTTTTATAGAGGGTAATGTTTGTAAATATTATGTTTTGACAAAAATAGCATGAGCTAAGATTTTTAAGCTTGTACTTTCGTCCGTTGCTGCAAGTGGTACTGAAGAGCAAAATTTCTTTATTCTAGTAAATTTTTGTTTTGGTCTGAACATGAGTCACCATCATGGTAGAGATGCCACTTTAAAAATATGGAGACACCTGCGCTAGTACTAGAATTAGATATTCCATAGGTGATTTGCAAGTGCCTCTTATGCTACTGATGAATTTAGTATTAAGTAATCTCACAATAAGTTTGCCTTTACTAAAGTCAGGAACATTTTAAGAAAATGAGAAAGAAGTAAAAGCATTTGTAGGAGTCTCTAAAGACTACTTCAATAATTGCATTATTTATAATATCATAATTTTTCCTATTCTAAGAGGGTATAACTTGTGGTTTTTATACTTTATTGACTTGAATAAAATGATTTACCAGTGATTTTTAGCTTAACAGCCTGAATGGTTTTACAAACAGGTCTTATATTAAAAGCCTAAGAAAGGTTGTCATGATCATCTGGTGTGAGCTGTAGTGTATTCTGTTTCTATTCTTCCTTTTGAAATAGTGAAGTGGTATCCTCATTTTAAATTGTTTAATAACCATTAGGATTGTACTAGCATAATGGCATCATTATGGACCCAACCAACCTTTTCATATCTTACTGTGTGAAATAACATACAACTTCTTTTTGCAGAAGAGTCAAGTAGAGAAATCATTAAAGGGGTAGTTAAATAAAGTATATATATTGTATGTGTCAGGTATGAGATAAGATTGTAAATTACAGATCTATTTATGTATAATATTTTTAACTAAACCTTAAATTTGTAAGGTTTCTGTTAATTTTTCCCCCCTTTCATTTGATTTTGTTGTCCAGGTGGGGTTAAACCATGTGCATTGAACTGCTTGGCTGAAGGGTATAATTTTTACACTGAACGTGCTCCTGCAGTAATAGATGGGACTCAGTGCAATGCTGATTCACTGGATATCTGTATCAATGGAGAATGCAAGGTTACAAATGTTTTATAAAGTACTTATGGATTTCTTTGTTGTGTCTGCTGTTACCTATGTTTAGTTAAGATACTTGAATGTTACATGAAAGGGAGTGTTGGCAGGTCAAGTTGTTAATAAAAATGTAAGATTGAGACAGAAAGTTTAAAAAGTATTGCATAAAATAGACAAGTAATTTGAATTTCAGCAATTTCTTAGAGACATTAGTAGAATCTGCCATTTTATCTTTTTTCTTGCTTCATGGTTTCTGTTGAAGAGTTGATGGAAATGGCAATAGGAAGTGAACAGGCTCCTTGCACTCTTCCAAGGCCTGCTCCATCATTTTGGTTAGAACATTACTCTGGCTGAAAAACACTAAATGTGAACATATTAATCTGTTTAACTAGTTCATTCTATTGCAAAAAATCATGCTGTTAATATAATTGGAACAGAAAGTCATCACTATTGCCCTGTGGTTCTAGGAAAAATATATAATGATGTAAGTATTTGCCTTTTACTAAAAATCTGATTATCTTGTAAGATACCTATAGAACTGCATTATAAGAATTTAAATAGGATTGGGATTCTGTGCCATATTCTTTGATTATTAATATTCCATTTCTTCCTCAGTTTAGCAAAGCATTTAGTTATGTACTTAGGTTTAGATATTTTAATAGTACTGTTGACTCTAAAAATTATTTGATTTCAACAAAACCACTGACATAACTAAAGCTTAACTTAATGCTGAATTGCTTTGCTAAATGGAGGCCTGAACATGTATGTTTATATATTATCTCACTAATGACATAGTGAGATCAAAAGTTTTGCCATGTTTTAGTAAACCAGTAAAAAGAATCTCAAGTTGAGAATGAACTGTGAAGAAAGCTTGGTTTCTGTCATCTTAGGGAATCAGTAAGTTGAAATGTAAAGAGTTAAAATAATAATATTTTGTCAGGTATTGAATGTATTTTAAATTTTCTTGTAATTTGTGTATTAGCTGTTTACAAGATGACAAATAATAGTGCTTGACAGGAAACAAAGACAGCTGGACAATTAAGTAGCTACCTTCTTCTTTGTATGAGTTCTAGAAAAATATTGGCAGGCTGCAGACTTTATTCTGTTCACAACCTCCTTGTTTCATCCTATTTTTTTCTTTTCCCAGAGGTCCTGTCTTTATTTCAGTTTAATTTTTTTTTCATCTAACACAGCATGCAATTCAGCTTTTCACTGTTTCATTCTGCATCTATTCTTACTATGAAGTAATTTACACTCTACATTCATACCTATACAAATTACAAGTTTCCTCTGCAGTATATGGAAATATGCTCTATGAAGGTGTAATGCCTTAGAATAGTACTTATGCTGTCTAAATATTTAAGGATCACACAGCAAATCTTGACCTTAAAAAAGCAATATAGATGGCACGAAGCTGTTGCAATATCAAGTACCAACATCAGGAATAATTTTTTGATAAGTATAATTATTATATAATATGCAAAACACTGTGAAGTCCCTTCCTAGAAGTCACAGTAAAAATGTAAGGTTCTTATTAATCAAGATTTGATAACAACCCAAAATGCAAATTCTTCTCTTTTTTTATCTTCTTTCATTGTCAAGTGAAAACCCACTTAAAATACTAGTTATCAAAAATAAGGTAGATAAAATAAGAACTGAGTATCTCAAACTTTAAAGAAACACTTTAAAGAAACTTTAGAAATAATGGTGCACGACCATCATCCTGTAAAAATATTTCTTCTTATCTGTTTTCAGCATGTAGGTTGTGATAATATTTTGGGGTCCGATGCTAAGGAAGATAGATGCCGTGTTTGTGGAGGAGATGGGAGTACATGTGAAGCCATTGAAGGTTTCTTCAATGGTTCCTTGCCCAGAGGAGGTATGTACATGTGTGTCCATTCTGTTGCACAGTGCTTTTAGATCACTCTTTAGCAAATACCAATGCTGCCTTCTTTCCCATTGTGGCATTGCTGCTCATCATTCACTTTGACTCTGTTTTCCTATTGCTTCCTGGTTTTGTGTATTAGTTTGGATTTATCCTGAATACAACTATGTGTTTAATTACTGAATGCTTAGGTCTGTTGGTGAAGTTTTTTGTAATTATTTAGTTATGGTGGTATATTAAGAGTAATGTTTTGTGTTATTTTACTGTGTATGGTAGAATCTGATAGTCATGCATGAAATTTTAGAATAGCAAGAATACAGAAAAATCTCAGAAGTCCATAATACTAAAAATTCAGGAAATATATATATAGGCTATTATTTTAAAACTTAGCTCAAAAAACATTAATCTTGTAGCCTTATAGTTACCAGATTTCAGACTCCATAGTTCAGGAAAATGAGTGAAGCACTGCAGTTAGTTCTGTCCGGTGGTGGACCAGCAAGATTATGGTGGTCTGGAAGTCTTGACCCTCTGTGAGGAGAGGTTGAGAGATCTGGGCTTGCTCAGCCTGGAGAATCCCCTGGTTTATAGGGATCTGGCACGAGCCCTCCAATACTATGAGGAGGTCGCAGGGAAAACAGACCCAGGCTCTGCACTGGTGGGTACATGGTGGGAGCTACAAACTTGTAGAAGGAGCGTGACTGACCAAATAGATGAAAAAAACTATTTCCTCAGGAGGACAGTCTAGCAGTGGATCAGATTTCCTAGAAAGGTTGTACAGTTTTCATCTTCGGAGTTTTTCATGACCCAGCAGCAGGATAAAGCTCTGAGTAACTCAATCTGATCTTGTAGCTGTTCCTGCTTGTAGCAGGAAGTTGGACTACATGATTGACTGAAGTCTTCTAACACTTTAACTATCCTGTGTTCCTGAAGACATTTTTAAATGGCTTAATTACTTAAGATACACTGTTGAAAATGCTGTATTAGCACTTAAGAAAAGGAATTCCTGAATACTTAAGTTCTTGCTATCAGTTAAAAGTTTTTGTATGAAGTTTAGAGAGTTTTCCTTCCTAAATAAAATTTATCTTTGTCTTACAGGATATATGGAAGTGATTCAAATTCCAAGAGGTTCTGTGCACATTGAAATAAGAGAAGTGGCAGTGTCAAAAAACTACATTGGTAAGGGCATTCTTTATATATGATTCTAACATACCAAAAAAGTAAACCCCTCTTCCTCTGTAGTTGTCACACTGGCTCCTTTATTCAAGCTAAGACTTTCAAACTAACTCACAGCAACCATTACATAGTTCCTTAAACTGGAATGGAGTTCCTTTTAAATCCATGACCTCAAGTTTGGAGTGCAGTTAGGCAATTCAGTTAGCTCAGCTAGCTCCTGTCCTCTCTCACCTTGATCTGGCTGATCATTTTTTTCACCAGTATCACTCCTAGTTATGTGACAAAATTGGTCAAAAGCCCACTTCTGCAGCTGCACAAATACTACAGTATTTTAACTGATTTCTCCAACAGATAATCCAGCAGCAACAAAACTGTCTGTGTTCAAAGCTGCAGAAAGAACTGCATATTTCACTTAAATGGCTTGATCCAGGGTGACAGCTGGCTTTATATTCTTCTTATGCTAATTTTCTGTGGGCTTCCTGCATTTCAGGTCTTCAAAAATTATTTCATTGGGAACATGAACTTGTTCTTTCTGTCTTATATGCTACTAGCATTATGCCACTGCATTATTGTCATGTAATAATTGGACTGCCCTTCACAACTGTGGCCTTCACCTGTGCATAACTGACATTAGGCAAATGTACTTAAAGAATGAAAATCCATTTTTCTTTGGCAGACAAGTGAAAAATTAACTGCTTTGCTTCTGGATGTATATTAGTTTAAGCATATATAGCATACGTATGGTAATTTTCAGACCTTGTGGTGATAATGGAAATGGTTACCAATTTCTGCTGAATGTCATTGTCACCAGTAGAACAGTACTGCCTCTCTCACTATCTTCTGCTCACATGAATGCTCTCTGATCTGTTTTAGACAACTTAAGCATCACTGAGGCATTTTCCCTAACTGTTTAAGGTAAACCAACTGTCCACACACATGTAGTTGAGAGTAAAATGGCATATAACTGACGTTGTCTTACTCCTTAGCATTATGATGTGAAGTTTTCCCCTATCCAGTAAAATCAGTTATTTGTCTCAATGAAAAATCACATGCTCTTTGACCATGGGGCTCCTACCATCATTTTTCCTTTAAAAACATGATCTATTTAAAACAAATAAAATATGTAAAACTTGGTAATCTTCACCTTAAATCAAGAAGTCAATATTTAATTAACTGAATATTCACTTTAAGATACAATGTCAGTTTCATATTTAGAACCATAATGTAATATTATTAATAAAAAACCAAATTCAGATCCCTGAATAAGATGTGCTTGCCCATCCTAATGGTTGATTAGCTCAGAAGTTTCTATTTTGTCTATAGTGCTTTCATGTTTCAAGGCTGTAAACTAAGAAGGATAGAGTATTTTATCAGATTAAGCAGCTGATATTTCAGTTTCTAGTAGAAATATCTTGTATTTGTGCTTTCATATGGCAAAAAAGAGCTAGTGGACATAGGCAACAATACAACAGTCAGACTCAACGTTTCTTCTTTTTTTTTCCCCTGCAACATTGTCTGTGGTACCTATTCCATGCCCCACCCTCTTAATGCAAAGATGAGGTTGATAATAGATTATGCATTTCAGATGTGCATGTATCTCATGTCATAGTTCAAGTTGCATGAGGCATTCTGGTTCATTTCATGCAGCATCTGCATATTGAAACCTGCAAAATAATCTGGACATTGAAGATTATTGCAGAGGCAAAATTGTTGAATTACATGATGGATATTTTCACCAGAGCTAAAGAAAAAGCTTTATATAGGTTGAAAAAACAGTGATATAGAGCTGAAGCTCACATACTTCTAGCAGATTAGTAGATTAATTCACAATGGCTTCTCCATTATAAATGCTGCTTCCAATTTTTAGGTGGCTTGTATTTTTTTTTAAGCTTTAAAATCTGAAGAGGATGACTACTATATTAATGGTGCCTGGACTATTGACTGGCCAAGAAAGTTTGATGTTGCTGGAACAGCTTTCCATTACAAGAGGCCAACAGATGAACCAGAGTCTTTGGAAGCACTAGGCCCTACTTCAGAAAACCTCATAGTCATGGTAAAGTTACAATAAATATATTTCTGAAATTTGTAATATGTATTTGTGTTCTGAGAAAGGACAATGCCATGAATGAAATTAAATAGGTTAGGTTTACAAACAGTATACAACTTGTTTAGCTGGGACTTTATATGCGTGTTTTAACGCACATTTCTTACATTTCAAAATTGATTGGCAAACATAGTGATGAAATGGGAATAAAGTCAGAAGAGCCAGGAAAGCTCACAAAAAATAAACCGCATCTCTTTAAATGTGGTCCACAGTAATGGTAGTGAAAATTGTGAATGGGCAATGTATCATATCTCTGCATACTGCTGACACTTCACAGTCCCTGACAGTTCTGTGCATTTCCTTAGTTTTAAGCCTGGCCTGAGAGTGATATTTATATATATATATATATTACCAAAGAATGAGTGAAATGTAATGACCCATGTTAAAGTATGTCACTGTGACATACATTGCTCTCAAAAGATTTTATTGAGTATGAGAAAGTAACAGAAGATATGACCAGGATCCTGATGCCATCTCTGACAACAGGCAATGGTGAGCATGCTGTTTCACTACTATGTTGAGAAGGAGTAGGGGAACAAGTTGATATTTTCCCAGTATATTCTGTCAGCTGCCGGATTTGCAGTTCAGTGATTGCATCCAGATAGGATGATTTTGTGGAGAATAATTGCTGCATGGATATCCACATTTGGGGCAGCACTTTCAAACTCTTGAATAATCTTTTTTTCTTCTGTAGCTGTGCATAAGCTAGACAGTCCATATGGAATAAGTTATACAATTATAATGCCTTCTTTCATTCAGTCTGTGTCACTGACTTTCTTTCTGAAAGTTCTCTGCTCTTTTGCCATGTGGAGATAGGCAGATGTGCCTCTGTAAAATGTAAGAGAAAGTGGAAATGCATGAAAAGTACCTCTAGGGTCGTTCAGATTCCTTCATCTAACTTGATTTTTTGCTATTAGCAATGAAAAAAAAAGTTTGGTTGAGAATCAAAGGCTAGTGTTGGACAGGTAATCTGTAGAATGCAGTTCAAGAGTGAAGCTAGGCAAAAACTCATCGTGATGCACTTTTGCCTATGTTGCCTGCAGTGATATAGCTGCAGTGAGAGTTTTGTTATTCTTTTAAAGGAATCACTGGTGTGATTCCACCAATCACACCTTAAGATGTTGGCTGTTGCCTAAGGGGAAAACAAGGGCCTCAGCAACAGTCTGTTGGTGTTACTATTATTACTAGGAGTAATGTACTGTACTGTAGTCACTAGAAGTGCTAACAAGGGAAGAGCTCGTTTCAAAACTATGTGGGCTGTACTGCTCACAAGACTTCAGTTAGAACTGCTGTATGTTTCTATAGTAATGTGGTTTTCCAACTTTGACCTCCCATAATTATTCAGCTCTCAAGTTAGTTTCCACGAAGACATTAATTTTATGAAAACAAGAAAAATTTTAAAAATTTATAAAATTTATGAAACTAGCAGAATTATGAAATTTTGTCAGGAAAAAGGAACTGACAGAAATAATAAAGTTGTGTTAAGGAAGAAAAAAAAGGATAAACCTCACCTTGGACAATAATAATTTTCTTTTGCATGTGTTTTAAAAACTGCTACAGAATCTTTTGGGGAATATCTAAAAAGAACTACCATGACTTCCTTTATTACTTTCTTCGCATTCAGCAGAACATAACACATTCCTAGAATAAATATCACTGTGTTTGCCCTCTGCTTGCCAGCTTTAATGGTATAACCAGTTGTTTTCAACTACAGATTCTGCTGCAGGAACAGAATTTGGGGATAAAATATAAATTCAATGTTCCGATCTCTCGCACTGGCAGTGGAGACAATGAGGTTGGCTTTGCATGGAATCATCTGCCTTGGTCAGAATGTTCTGCCACTTGTGCAGGAGGTAAGACACCAGACAGTCAAGCTACAGGGTAAACGGAATTGCAAGATACACTTCATTGTATAATTGTCTAGGTGACTAATTGAAAACATTTCTTTCAGGTATGCCTCAGATCTTAATGAACATTTATTTTAATCACAGCGGATTTTGTTGTTTTCAAGTACCTTTAATATGTTCAGATCTTTTCATTAAATACAGCATGTCTTGGCACAGTGTTTCTCTCTGCTGATACTTCTGAGACTCTCTTGAAGCTGGTATGTTTGTTTTTCCCAGAAGCTTTGTTGATAAAGGACATCAGAAGTTTTAAGTAAGGAGATAAAAAGCGAGAAGGCAAAATAGGCATCTGTAAATAGAGATGTGTCTTTGTGTGTTTGTAGGTGTCCTTCACACAATCCTAGTCAGCCCTCCTATCCTCCAGCCACCAAAGTTTAGGATGCACACTGGCAGCTCCTCTGTAGAAGATGATAACAATTGGATTTTACTTGCCAGCCCTTAGCAGTCTGAGAATTGCTGCCCTTGGGCAGCAGTGGGGGATTTGTAGGTTGTCCCATGTGGTTCATCATGGGTGGCTTTTGCCGACAACTTACTATATTCCTAATCCTCCCTCTAGTGGCCACCAATGCAATTCTTTACCTCTGGCTGGGAGAGCAGGACAGTTGGCTTCCTTCAAAGCCAACACCATTGCTGCTGCAAGAACTGGTGAGTAGAAGTGCTGTGTGAACAGTATCTTTCTTCTCTCTGGAGACTGAATGAATCATCTCCCCAACACATCTCTGTTCCAGAAGATATGGGAGAGTGCTTTAATTGTATCCCAGAATTTCGGTTTCTACAGCACGGTGGACAGCCCTTATCAAGAAGAAGACACCATATTTTTGTAAAGACCCTTTGGAGCAAATACTTGTTGCTTTCTTCTTTTTTCTGTCTGTGGGAGGTATTCATCACGCCTCACCTTCCTGCTGGAAGCTGGTGTGGCTGTTACTAGTTGTATGCAGTTTAAATACAGCCTAACCATACATAGTACACAAAGAATAGCATGAATTATTTTCTGTGCCACTAGAGAAACAAAATAAAGGATGCCAACTTTCTCCGGTATTTTTATTATTCGTTTGTTGGATTCCTTTGTTGGATTCCCTTTGTTGGGTAACAGACTGATTTTAAAACACAATTTTAGTAATGGTAACTGTGGCAGAGAAAAATCAATTTTAAAGAAGTATAAAGAAAAGAAGTGCTTAGCTCATAGAGAAATTAAGTTTCAATTATCAGAATCTTAAATGTGCTAATGATCTTTCTAAAATCCTGGGAAAACTCCCATTGATTTTGGTAGAGACCTGATTTTCGCCATGGATATTCTGTCATGAATGTCATTGTCATTTCATGCATTTGACAAAATACAGTGGAAAAAAATAATTGGCCCTGAAGGAGTAGGCACTTGTAGAGATTAAAAAATTTGCATGTAATTATTTAGATTTCAAGGGAAGATTTGTGAATCCCTAAAGTGGCATATATTTATTGCTTTGAACTCAGAGGAAGTGGAGGAGAGATTTTCTTTGCTAGCTCATGGTGGCTGAACCAGGCATCTTCTCTCCTCTCTTTCAGTTTAATAAAAGGATATATTGTGATCATTTATTTTCACTGAGCCCTCTACTCATAAACATATATTTCATTGTAGCTATAATTCATGTTGAAACATGTATCTACTTTCTCCATGAGAGAACTTGCTCCTGCTATTTCTGTCGATTTATGAAATGCACTTCACTGTATGCCAAAACAAGACACAATTCTAAAGAGGACCTGGGTCAGGAAAAAGAAAAGGGAAACAAAGGTTGAAGAGGCAGAGACTTTAACTGGAAAATTTAGCTAATGTAAATATGCTATTAAGCAGAGACTTGACCAAGGGCCATATTAACAGGCTGCCTTATGTCCCTGTGCACTGCTTAAGTCCAGCTCTTTCTGAATCAGTTTGTCTGTATCTTCATTGCTTAATGACTGAAGTATGTCTTAATTACTTAGTGACTCCTGAAACAAGTAACCAAAGTGAACTTGAGCATATGTGTTGAATGTCATGAAGACATTGTGACAGTGCAAAGTTTATATAGTTTTGGAGTACTTTATATTGCAGAAGTGTCTGATTTTTGTGCTGTTTCTTCTTCATAGTGTTTTAAGAGCAATCCACTGCATTCAGCTCTTCCTAGACCTGCTAGTATGCCTTATCTTAGTGACTAGAGCAGTCAGGAGTCAAGGAACGAGCTAAAAGCAAGCTGGGAGAAACCTACAATCTTTGACTGAATAGTAACATGCTGTCTTTTCCATTGGACTTCTATATTATGTTCATCTCTGTGGTGTTGAATATTCACATCAGGAGAATAAAAGTGCTTTAACTTTTGAAACAGGACCTCTCTTCTAGGGCCTGTCTTGACTTTGAAGAATAGGAAGAGCATAGTAAGTGGAATCATAGGAAGTAGAAGAACGGTTTCCTGTTTATGACAGTTTAATACAATGCCAGAACTCTGGATTCCATTCCTGCCTCCTCTCTCATGGTATTTAACAACTCAAAGCATATATTGCACTCTTACTAGCTTGTTACGAGTTCATTATTGTATGTATAGCTCTCTGGAATTTTTGTCCTCTGAGGCATTCAAGGAATTTCATCATCTCATATGAAAACTCACCCAGACACCTGAAATCAATGGGCTCTTCACAGTAGACATTTCACCTTCTATCCCCCTGTATTCTCAATAGAATGATCTAGGAGGTAAGTTAGTGCTTATGAAAGAAACAGTTACATTTAGATTGCCTCTAAAAAGTGGAAGAAGATCTTTTATGAGAGGCAGCTTTGGCTGTAGTGACCATGAGATTGTAGAATTCTGTATTGAAGTAAGAGGCAGTGGGACCACAAGAAAGATTATAACTGTGGAGTTCAATAACAGAAGAAAATAAAAAAGATAATGTGGGCTCATTATTAAATGGAGATGGGGCCCTGATAAGAGGGGAAGATGAGAGGGCAGAGTTCCTGAGTGCCTTTGCATCAGTCTTCCCTGGCAAGACCAGGCCTCAGGGATCCCTGACAGAGGAGACCAGAGTGAGGGAATGCTGGGAGGAAGACACTTTCTTAGGGAAGGACGATTTCATCTGAAAAAATTAGACACAATTAGACCTACTTAAGTCCATGGGCCCTGATGGAATGGATCCATGAGTGATGAGAGAGCTGGTGCACACTGTAACTGTTCTGGGCTCCTCAGGACAACAGAGACATAGAGCTGCTGGAGGATTCTGACAAAAGGACAGATCCAGGCTCTTCTCAGTAGTACCGATCAATGGAACAAGAGGCAGTGGAACAGGAGGCATAAACAAGGCTGCTCATGATCGCTTTTGAAATATCATGAAGACTGGGAGAGATGCTGAGGACTGGAAGAAAGGAAATGTCACCCCAGTTTTCAAAATGGGCAGGGAACTACAGGCCAGAATCCCTGTGAGGGTGGTGGAGCACCTCATTTTGGAGGCCATCTCTGTCCATATGGAAGACAAGAAGGTGATCAGGAGTAGTCAGCATGAGTTCACTAAAGGTGATCAGGTGTTTGATTGACTTCTACAATGAAAGAGCTACCTGGATGGATGAGGGCACAGCAGTGGGTATTGTCTGCCTCAACTCCAGCAACCCTTTCACAACATTCTCATATTCAAACTCAGGAAGTGTGGGCTTGATGAACAGCCTGTGAGGGTCATAATCGGTGGCAGAGGGTCTAGTTAGAGGCCTGGCACTGGTGGTGTCACCCAAGGATCAATACTGGGCCCAGTTTTATTTAGCTTATTCACCAATGGCCTGAAGGGCAGATGCCTTCTCAGCAAGTTCATTGAGGGCACAGAGCTGGGAGCAGTGGCAAATACCCGGGAGTGCTGTGCAGCCCTTCAGGAGGACCTCAGCAGGTTGGAGAAATGGACAAAGAACCATCTGAAATTCAGCAAGGGCAAGTGCAGGGTCCTGCACCTGGGGAGGAACAACCCCAGGCACCAGCACAGGCTGGGGCTGCCCTGCTGGGGAGCAGCTCTGTGGAGAAGGACCTGGGGGTCCTGGTGGACAAGAAGCTCTCCATGAGCCAGCAGTGTGTCCTGGTGGCCAAGAAGGCCAATGGTAACCTGGGGGCATTGGGAAGAGCATTGCCAGCAGGTGGAGGGAGGTGATCCTGCCCCTCTACTCAGGCCTGCTGAGGCCTCACCTGGAGTGCTGTGTCCAGTTCTGGGCTCCTCAGGACAGCAGGGACATGGAGCTCCTGGAGGATGCTGACAAAAGGATGGATCCAGGCTCTTCTCAGTGGTACCAATCAATGGAACGACAGGCAACAGAACAAGAGGCATAAACTGATGCCCAGGAAATTCCAGCTGGACATGAGGAAGTTCTTTGCTGTGCAGGTGACCATGCACTGGAACAGGCTGCCCAGAGAGGTTGTAGATTCTCCCTCATTGCAGATATTCAAGAAGTGTTTGGACACAGTCCTGTGCCATGTGCTCCAGGATGACTCTGTTTGAGTAGGCAAGAGATGACTCACTGTGGTCCCTCCCAAACTGACCCATTCTATGAGAGATTGTAAATCATGTATTTTGTAGTGTCACTTAAGTTAAAGGAGAAAGGTACACATAGTTTTTCTGCCACTGACACCTTGATGCTTGCTATACAGGGAATCAAGAAGGAACCAAATCTCCAAAGTCTGAGATCTATTTTTGTATTTTCTTTTATTTTCCCTTAAAAGAGGATCTTCAGATTTACCAAATAGTTAAAAAGGCATGTCTGATGACAGAGTAGTCTTATTTATGTAGATTCCTATGCTCATATATAGAATGAGGATATAATTTCACTGATTTTTAATATCAGTATTTTTCTTAGGCTTGGGGATCCAGAATTGCAGCTCTTCTTTTTGTGCACTAGAACCTGTATTTTCTTCTGGGGAAAAAATTATATAACATACATTATATATATATATATATATATACACACACACACATTACATAATAATGTGAAGCTGATCTGCATGTATTCTTCATATTAATTCCCCTTTTTCCTTAAAGTACAGTAAAAACTCTTCTATTCTGAGATAAGGGTTTATCTCATATAGGTAGGTCTTTATAGCCAGTGTCAAGCTTGGACATGATGATGTGAAAGCAATGCCAGAGAATACTGCAATGTACTAAGTGCTAAGTTATCTATAGAGAGAGGAGTGGGAAAGGAGACAACACAGGGAAATCAGAAAAAAAATTTGTGGCAACAACAGAACATTTTCTTTAAGGACCTGAATAGTATTTAATGAGAAACACAGAGAAAATCAAAAAGAATATATGCAGCGATAGGAACTGAAACAATGCAATGAAAATTCTGGAAAGGAAAGGGCACTTATATCACTTGTAGATCACAGAATTGTAGTTTATTAACTCTCCTTATGTCTTGTAACTTCCCAAGAGAAATTGTACTACTCTGTTAAGATCCACAAGTATTCTTAATAAGGCAGTGAACTTCTGGTGGTATTGTTTTAAAAAATCTAGCAAGTCTTTCTTTATGTTTTTTATATTTTATACATTTCAAAATAACTCAGATAACTGCCTACTCCCCTTTTAATTTCTTTCATGTTTAATTATGGCAATAAATGACAGCATTTATTATCTGGAATTTGCCAGGGGTCCTAAGAATTGGTTTGAATTTCTTTCATTCTATTAGAGTTTATCTCCAGATGGATTAAATATCTCAGAAATTCTTAGGTTTTTTATAAAATAGCATACTATTACTATCGTAAGTAAATTGATTGCTGCTCAGTTTTCTTTGCTGCTCATAACCCATCTAGAGTGATGCCTACTATATTTTTCTTTCATGCCCTCAGATGAATTGTGAAACTATCTTTAGGCAAATAAAACATACTTTTCCTCATCAAAGAAAATATAAGTTTGGCTCTGAGATGAACATCTTGTGATCTGATGAGTGAGCTCAGAAAGTATGTCTGGGTTAACCAGCATGCACTAGTTTTAGAGATGCAAGTTTCACTATGTATTGGTACTGGCATCTTTATAATTAACTGTTGCAATCACAAACCACAATTTTTGGGATTGCTTTTAAAAATAGTTACAGCATTTACATGCCTGCAATTTTAATTCAAGAATAAAATGTGCTCCATGTAATTTAAAATTTGGCTGCTGAAAGTAATGCAGACTATTTGTGAATTGAAATCTGCAGAGCATTTCAGTTCTCAGGAGATTATGGTCACTGAACCACTGGAGTTTTTTTTTTTCTTAGGATTGCATTGACCAGTCATGAGGACATTTTATGTCTTTTTTTATAAAATAAAAATCTGTAGATTTGAAAGCAGATTGTTTCTGTCGAACTGCTTGTAATGATTCCCCCCAGTATTTAAATGAACATATTTATCTGCACTATTTAGATTACTTTTTAAAGAGACCATATACTCAGGGAAGAGTTCATAATTTAAAAATAGTTTTTCAGTATGGGCCAAAACCAAGTTGTATCTATTGTCTGGATAAAAACAGCACTTCTAGCTTTTTCCATTTATTTTTCTTGTCTTAAAAGTTATTATCTGGGTTTTTTATCTGAGATTTTTAATAAATAATATTTAAATTAGCAATGATGTTAATTTTATATACTGTGTGACAAGATGCTGCTGAACTTTTAAAAAATGGCTTGATGTATCTCCTGGCATCAATTAAAGATTCTTCACTATCAGTGAATAGGGTGTGTACTCTCTTACAGGTGATATGCTACCTGAACAATATTCAGCTAATAACACACTTGTGAATTTTTTTAAAGCTGAGTGATAATTTGCAATCATAGAAGTTTAGAATATTTTCTTATTACAAAATTCCTCAAAAATGAATTTGTAAGGAGTGCCATTTTTTAGCCAAATTCAAGAAGGAAATGTGTCGGTCGGCAGTAGGAAATGCAGTAAAAATATAACATTAATATCATTGTTATCCAATAAGTAGACTTGTGAGAATGGTCTGCATTATTATAATGCTTAATTCTAAAGTGTGTATAAATTATTTTGAACCAAATGTATCTGAGGAAAGTATCATTATGAAGTCCACATTCAGCCTGTTCAACCAAGAGAATTAAGGCAGTTTGTAACAGAAAGGATAAATTATTAGTCAGAACTCAACATGAATTGTACATCAGCTAGCTGTGCCACATTACTGGCATTGCTGTTTGTCTTGGCTTGTTAAATACTATTTCTTATTGTGGTGAAATGTGAGCAGAAAATTGCTAGAAACATTCCTGCTTAGGTTGTCAGGTCTCATTTGAATTATTGTCTTCTGTTTTTGGCAGTTTTTGCGTTGATTATAGTATTCAAGGTGAATCTTGTCACAGCTTCTCGTATATTTAGATCTTTCACTTATTTTCCAAGAGCCAAAGGAGCATATTATTTACTCCTACAAGGGAAGGCTGAGAGTATAAGATTTGTTCAGCCTGAGAGAGAGACAGCTTAGGTGTGACCTAATATCAGGCATGTGGGATTCCAAGGGAGCCTACAAAAGAGATGGAGAGGGACTTTTTTTGAGGGCATTTACTGACGGGGTAAGTGGGAAGGGCTTCAAACGGAAAGAAAGCAGGTTTAGATTAGATATTAGGAAATAGTTCTTTACTGTGAGGTCGGTGAGGCACAGAACAAGTTGTCCAGTGAAGGGGATGTCCTGGTAGTGTTCAAGGCCAGGATGGATGGGTCTTTGAGCAACCTGGTCAAGTAGAAGGGTCCCTGCCCACAGCCTGGGTTTTGGAACTCTGTGGTCTTTAATGTCTCTTGCAACCAAGTCATTTTATGATTCTATGCATGTCTTAAAAACTAAGAGACGGCTGTGAGGTAAAGTTAGCAAATATTTGAAGCAGGAGGTTTTAATCCCCTTTTAATTATATTAATTTCACATTTTGGAATAAGTTAAATAATTGCTTCTCTTTTTAAGAAAGGTACAGGACTTGTTGAGGCTTTTAAGTACAGATAATGCCATTATTTCAGTTTTATAATAATGCATGTTCAATAAAAACTGCATGTGAATTTCAAATATACATTTTTAAAATTCTAATAAACATCTTACAGCATGTTTTTAAGAGAGGAGGAAGGCAGTGTTATTGAAACAATATACCGTCATCATATCAGTGGTTCTTTACTGCTTTTTTAAAAAAAACCTCAGAAAATATGCTTAAAAAGCTACCTTATAATGTTGCCTTGGCAGTGATATACCCTGTTTTGGCAGTAATGATCAATTCCAAATTACCGTGTTGATGGTTAACAATGAAAGAGGAACTGGAGGTGCCAGGCAAAATGAGTATTCACAGAGACAAACTGCCTCCTTCAGAATGAATTAGAGTTCTATTGTTTTATTTAAAAATAATATAATAAACCAAATTATAATAAAAATGTAATAAAAGAATAAAAATTGTAGGAAAATATATGAAAATGCAACACTGTTTCCCAGTATTGCTGTTTTGTTTTAAACCAGAGCATATAAACAATAATTCTGCATTGAATTATTGTGTGTGACTGCATTCTATTTGGTGATGTTTTCTTTGGAAATTTAAGTGTCTTTACTAGGAGAGGATGGCAGACAGAGAATGGATTTTGTGCAATATGCAAATAAAAACAAACTTGTAGTAAATCTATAAATATGTTCCTTTTTTTTTTTGGGAAACAACAGATTTATAAATTCGTCTCTGAGTGGGATAGCCTAAAATTGAAGGAAAATGAAAAAATTATTGTGGCTAGGGGGCATTCAGTCAATTTAAATTCTCACTGCTGTAGACTTTGGCCAAATAAAGTGGGATGGTAGAATTAATAATCAATAGGTAAAGTACAATTATACTCAAAAATTGGAAGAGCAAGAATGATTAATTAATGATCTTTCATTTCATCCCAAGGTGTACAGAAACAAGAAGTGGTGTGTAAAAGGCTGGATGACAGCTCTATTGTACAAAACAATTACTGTGACCCTGACAGTAAGCCTCCAGAAAACCAAAGAGCCTGCAACACTGAGCCTTGCCCACCTGAGTAAGTCATTAGTCGCTTAAGATGGACATCATTTTGCATAGAAAGATAAGTCTTCATAATCTGTAATAAATCCTGTTAATCAAATAAGATTCTCATCTAGTATTCGTGGCCTGCCTTACCAGAAAAGGTATTTAGGTTTGGTTTTTAGTTTCTTGTTCCTCTAAAATCAGCTCTGAAAAATGCATTGAGAATCTCTGCTTGACCATGGAACAATAGTGATGTTTGAAACTGCACCAAACACTCTAAGTAAATAGAATCTAGCAAAACAGTTTTTACGATATGAGTGTCATATGCAGTGAGTAATGCACAGAGTAGAACTGGGGACCATTCTTAAGGCAATAATGATAAAAAAATGTTGCAGTGAAACTTAACTTTACCCTAGTTATTAATATTGCATCTGAAATGTTTGGCATATTCTAAAGTATGTTATGTTAACATTTGTGTTGAAACATTCACATGAGAACTGGAAAATACAGGAACTTCTAAGAGGACCAAACCATTTCCTGGCAATAGTTTTGTCAACCTTTTTCTCCAGCATATTCAGTGTTGAAGAGTAATGCTGTATGCCTTTAGGATTAGGTGCTTAGATTCTGTTTAGATTTATTTTTAAAGAAAGCTGTATGCTAGGTATTGATAATTAAAAACCCAGCAGCTCATTTGATCAAAAATGAAGTTTGGTAAAGACACAAAGCATAGCTTACTTGTTTAGAAACAGTTGTGATATTGTGTACTAGAAAATAGTATCAACATATGACAACAGCTTTCCTTATGCTTTGGGACAAGTAAAACTTGTGGAAAAGGTGGAACCAATACAAAAGTTCATTGATTCCCAAGCTCTGGTTAATTTGATTTTGGTGATAATCTGAAGCTGTATTCCAAATGGGTATGAAAATCCTTAATGGTAATTAAATGTGGATACTGCACAATACTGTGGTCATCTGTAAATGTCTCGTAGAAACTGCTAAATTGTAGCATGGAGGACACTGTGAAGAACAAGACAAGATTATCGTGCATTAAATCACAGCAGGTCTATGAACTTCCAACTGCTTCCCTGGCGTGGTGCCTGGTTGCAGGATGGCAGAGCAGTGTCCCTTTTGTTTCATGTCCCTGTGTCACCTAACACATTCATTTGGCATAAAGCTAAGTGAAGCCATTGCACTGCTGTTACCTTTGGGTGTGAGCAAGCTTTGTCAGACAGGTCTAAATTAGGTCAAAATCATTGTCCCCACAGTCTATGTGTAAAAATGTGTTTGTCCTGGAAGGGTATGCATTTGTCCTCTGTTTAGATAACACTGTTTGACGTGGCTCTGCGTGCACCAGCTATGTACACCTGAGAGCAGGACTTAAAAAGCAGTCATGTTTGATCAGTTCCTTTTTACCAAAAACATCCTTTGTGTGGCTTAACTATTAGCAAATTAGCGTTTTAGAAAGCAATGGGTAGAGTGTATTAATTAGCATCTGCTTCAACATATCAGAGCAATTCAATCCAAGTCCGCCTCCATTATGATGTTCCCCCCAGAATCAATTCGTGGTGCCAAACTAAGGAAAGGCTCTCAATTCCTGATTCTGTAAGTAGTCTAGTAGGAGGCTGTTCAAGTAACAGATAGTTATCCTAAGAAGTTTGGCTGTTTTGACAGAAAGTTTTATCATGCAGTAAGACTTTGGGTTTACATGGACTGACCAAATATTTCCCTTTTTAATTAGCACAATTCTACTCTTCTGTTGGTGCATACCAAAAGTAATGAAAATTATGTTCTTTCTAGCTGAGTGCCACTTACATTATACTTGATGTCTTCGAACAGCAGAAGGCTATTTTTTTTTCAATACTTTGTTATTACAATAAGTAACTCTTACATTTCAGATTTCAAGAAAATATAATTTCATATTTCTATGAATTATGAATAGTGCTGTCTTATCATACAGTATAAATATTAAAGGTACCTGAGAGCAAAGTCACTTGAGCAAATTATAATATCAATTAAAAATTAACTCTGCAGCCTCTTGAAAGCTCTGAAAAGCTTCAGATTCTCCCTATTGTGGTAAAGGCATAAGATTTTTTGATCTTATGCCTCTGAAGAATCGCAAATTAACTTCCTTTTGCTGGGAAAGTAACAACAGAATGTGACATAATTGTTTCCATCTCTGCGTTGATCTAGTTTCATGTTAGGATATATTACACATAATGTAGGATATATTACACATAATGTAACACAAAAGAGGATAGCAGAACTTTTTTTTTGACAGCAGCTTGAGAAAAGACATCTTATGAGGTAGCTCCAGGCATGCCTCCAGGAGCATCCACAGTGACTGATATGCCTGACATTTTTGGCATTTTGGCAACATTTGATAGCATACTAGACTTCAACTTCATCCTTTGCAAGGATGGCTCAGGCAAGTAACTAATCAACATATTAAGTACTGAAGACCAAATGTGCTCGTCAATATGAAGAGATATTTCTATTTAATTGAGTTGCATTAGTCATTCATAAGTAGAAATATATAATATTACAGCCAGATTAAAAGCTGCTTTAATCTCTGCAGCAACACAAAGCAATCTAATATTATTTACAATTCTTGGTTTCTACTATGTATGCAGAAGCACTCAGAAGTTCCCTCTACAACCTACAGTGCAATTCATTAAATTTTAAAGGAGCTTGTTGAGATGATTATTTTTATCAAATGAATTCATGTCTTACTAGTGTTTGCTTCAGTTTAAAAGATGAGAATATTTACTTTTCAGTGTAGCCTTTTATTAATAAGTTTACAAATGTCTCATCATTTGATGAGAATTAACTCTCAAAAAGCCCAATTTTGAGATCATATTATTTTATTGTAATGATACCAAAGAGGCAAACATCTTGGCTTTTAACTTGTGATGTAACTTTCAGCAATGGTTCACAAACATTTCCAGTTGCAAACCACTTTCACAGAAATTATTTCAGGCAAGTCCAATACAAACCTACATAAATAGCTTCAGATTTGTCAGGCTCAAGCACTCCTTTCTAACTACTGTAGGCTAGGATGGAAATTGCTGCTCTTGAAAAATGCAAAGTGGTGTTATTATTGGAAGATATGATTGCAGTGAGGCATAAATTAAAATATTTAGTAAAAAGACCCATAAATTTCTACTTTATTTCACCATGAATGTGTGTATTGTTAAAATTACTTCGGTTTAGTGATTTAAACTATTTGCATTCTTGGTTTGTGTAGTTATCAACTCTGTTTCTGAAGTGTGTTTAACTGAGCCTCCTAACATTTTCTGTCCAGATGGTTTATAGGAGATTGGTCCGAGTGCAGTAAGACGTGTGATGGAGGAATGCGTTCGCGGACAGTGCTCTGCATCAGAAAGATTGGCCCCTCCGAGGAGGAGACGCTGGACGCCGCCAACTGCTTAACACACCGGCCTCTTGAGAAAGAGCCCTGCAACAACCAGTCCTGCCCCCCACAGTGGGTTGCTCTGGACTGGTCAGAGGTAAGGAGATTTCACCGTGCTATCTCATTGGTGATAGCGGAGGCAGGACCTCTGACTGCTGAACAGTAGTACATTTTCTGTCAGGGCTTGCTAAGTAAAGGATTAGTAGGAAAATTTCCCAGAGGATGTTTCACCTGTGCCTCATTGTTTTGTTTCCTGCCTCTTATGCCCGTGACCTACAGTGTCACTATAGCCTAAATTAGCTCCTTCTCTCCCACAGGTATCACGTACTGGTTACCTAAAGTGGTTTCTCACTCTCTTATCGTGTCTAGGCTTTTATGCAGCAAGGTCGTGTATTGATTTTGAACAAAATCATTCTAATTTAAAGACTCAAACTCCGCTAAACTTCTGGTTGTGATAATTAATCAGGGTTGTGCAAAACTACCAGGCTTCTTTCTGGTATGAATTTTATTTGTGTAGCTTGGCAGACTGTTTTGACTGATGATATCATTTTAATAGAATGAGAAAAGTTGCCTTTTTTTTTTTTACTGTTAATGTTTTCCAGAAATATAATATAATATATTAAAATCCTTATAGTACTATAAATATAAACATTTTTATATGAATTTCTGACAGAAACATGAAAAGGAAAACAAGAGTGAACTTAAAAAATGAAGACTTGAATATTCCTCCCATTTAAACCAATGACAAACCTTGCTAATTTTCTCTGGAATGCAAGATATGAAGTTTCCATTTCATACTCAAAACAATGCAAATTACAAATAAAACAATTACAGAACTGTTTTATCTGCTTATACACTTGTTGACACATAATATAATTACATATTCTTAAAATTTTAAGTGATTATTTACAAGAAATTGTGTATCCTTTTGGTCAGAGAAACAAAAACATTTTGCAAACATACTGGTTAGATGAAGTCCTTAGGAAAATGTAAGCCTGGTTTTTATCAAATTGAAATGAAAACTAAGGATGTCTTTCCCACTGAGCTTTGACAGAATTAATCTACCCTCTCTTAACTACTCCTTTTATATTTTTCAGAATAATTATTAAAAGAACCTGAAAAAATATTTTAAGGATTTTTTGGGAAGAGCCTTCTCAGACAAGCAGATATAACTTGTCTTAATGATTTCCACAAAGGCATGAAATTCTAGAAGCATTTAGTAATGGAAGATAATTTTTCCTTGTTTGACTTATCTGGGTATCTTCTTTTCATTTTCTTTGGAAGTATACAGTCTTTTTGTTCAATTTTTCTGGAGTTTATTATTTTTAGTGATTCAGTATTATTGAAGGCAACTTAATTCCTTCTTTCACTTGCATTTCTGGGATCCAGTGTAGTCCATCTTGGTAGAATGTTTGCTCTAACTCCACAAAAAGGGAGTGTACCAGTCTGGTACCAGTAGCTGGAGAAAGATGGAATTTTCTTCTCAGCTGGAAAGATCTTCTCGGATGGAATCCTACATTTAGATTCAAGATTGTGTCTTCAATTAGTACTATAAGGAAGATGCTCCTAAACTCAAAGTTTAGTCATTGTTGCTTGTTTGCTGACATCCTCTATAGATTATGGAACCTCACAGGTCCATTGCGTTTTGACATTTTGACACTTTCAACATTGTCACTTTTCTGTTTGTTTTGACAGACTGATGTGATTTTTAAGCACTCAGCTGGGAAGGGGCACATATTTCAACATCCTACTTAAAAAGTCAAATGTTTTGCACAAAATACATGTGGGAGAATGTACTTATAACACTCCTTGGAATTTGAACCCCAACTGATCAGTCATGATCATGACTTCAAAGACCTCATATATTAACTGTCATTGGGTTTTGGTCTCTATCATTAGTATTATTTGTGTAGCTCTGCCAGAGATCTCTTACTTCCCTCCTTCATCTGGTTTTCTAGTAGGCAGTGTGCACAAGATTTAGTGTTGAAGTATAAGGACCTTTGAAACTTTGTATGTTTAGTCTGTGTCAAAATTCTGAATACTGAACTACTGTATATAAAGAGATGTACCTCGGTAGAAAAGGATTGGATAGGGTAGAAAAGGTTACATTTGAGGAAAGTGATTATATATGCATTTTGTATTCTGGATTATAAATTTCAAATGCAAGACTCCTCTTTATGCAGGCCAGTTTAACATCCTAGATCCAAGCAGAGATAACATTTGGAATAAACCTTTTCATTCTATATGGACTAGTTTAGGTGCCTCCCTCTGGAGATTTTCTTCTTATTTTGAGGTATATGTAGATAGAGATAAAAAATCTTACATATTTTTAGGGTAAATCCTTACATAATAATGTAGAGCTGTTTGAAAATTTCTATAAATTACTCAGAGATGCTTCAGGATTAGGTATAAAACTACTAAGTTTACCTCACTCAAGTAATTTTTTTATATTAATCTTAGGGATGTTTCTTTTTTTCCCAGTGATATAGTGAGTTGTTTTGGATGTGTGGAAAGCCTTTGGTGTGTGATTTCTTGAATATTGCTCCAGTTCCACATAATGTTGTTTCCCAATTAATGTTTTGTCTCTACCTATTAAAGGCATTTCCAGTCTTAAACAGGTTAGCGTAATCTCCGTGTAAAGTTTATGCTGTCAAAAACTGATTCTGATGCAAATACTGCAGATATGTGTATGAAATAAAGGTGAACATGCCAACAAAGGGACTGATTTGGGAAAGCTCTTGAGTTTCAATTTTGCTAGCACTCGTCTCTTCTCATTATGCAGCTGAGCTACTGTGTATGACAGTTAATGGTCAGTAGCAAAAACGAAGGAGAATGGCAGCGGCACCATGGGGAAGGAAGATGGTGAAAAGCCAAAGTGATCATCAACCCTTTTTCAAGTGGCTGTTTTATTGTCTGCTTGCTGTCAGAATAGCACAAGAGTGATAAAAGAAGAGAAAACTGTGAAATAAGGGTTAAAATTTAAATAGGAAAGGAGAGGAAAGCATACACTGTAGGAGAGGGTATAATATTTTGATGTATCTAAATTATGTGGTTTCTATGAAATCAAATCCAGCATTTCTCTTTCCTTTTGTGTATTGATGAAAAATGTATTCATTATCTGTGGATAAAGTGAAGTGGATGAAGACTGTACTAAGGTGATACTAAGAACAGACTGTCTTATTTTTAATTATTTTAATAGTCAAACCGGTTTCATAATAGTGTTATGTGTGGCAGGCCTTTCTACTTTACAGTGTTTTTCTTAGGCCTGACATAAATAGTAACATTGTAGTCTAAATATAAACAGCAAAGGAAATTTAAAACTTAGAAAAACTTGTACATAATGAAACAATCTTCAGTCAGCTTGTTTGTGTTTCTAAACATTTTAAAATTATTATTACTGTATTGTGATTATAGCTGAATTGTAAGGCCATAAATCATCATGTCCTGCTTTACAAATAGCATTTCTGAGAGTTTCATTGCTGTTTTGCTGAGATTTTAATTATTTATTTGGATAAATTTTTTTTTTTTCAGTGCACACCAAAGTGTGGCCCAGGATTCAAACACCGAATTGTCCTGTGCAAAAGCAGTGATCTTCTAAAAACCTTTCCAGCTGTGCAATGCCAAGATGAGAACAAGCCGCCAGTGCGCATCCGCTGTAGCTTAGGCCGATGTCCTCCTCCTCGCTGGGTTGCTGGAGACTGGGGACAGGTGAGATACTTCATGCACATCTTCCTTGCTGTGGGAAGTCTCCCACATTAGCACCTCGTAGCCTGAGGTGTCCTTGGAGGTATATAAGAGACGGTTCCTATGGCTGAGGGAAGCAAAAAGATTCTCCCCTTTTGTGTCAGATTGAAACGTGATTCTTCATGATGCTTGTCTGACAGCAATCTGGTTTCTACTGGATGAGTTTCTGCAAGCACTTTAAAGGAAAAAAATCCATGCTTTTTGGAGTATTTTGGAGATAAAACAGTGTTGCAGGGTGTACTATTCTTAAAACATGCTCAACTTCTTTGAGAAACGTGGTGGAAATATAAAGCCAATTCCTATTGTAGTAGCAGATCTGTGTATATATCTGTCTCTCAACAAAACCACACTTTGAGATCAATATGATTTTTTACATAAGATATTGAGTTGCCAGACAGGGAGCTAAGTTACCCCAGGACAGGCCGAATAATGCCACCTTTATGCAGTGCTTCAAAATGTGATTTACTAACTTTCCTTCAAAATATGATTTACTAAGTTTCCTTCTTCATTGATCACAAACAAGATGTTTTTGCATCTCGTTTGTGATCAATGGCCTGCTTTTAGAATATTAAATGAATGAATAATTTTCTGTTTGCTGAGCAATTTTCCTCTAATGAAAATGAAACATTTTAGTTTAATTACCCAGTGGAAAATTATTTGCAATATTACAGTCTAGTTGGCGTTTTCTTCGTGGTGATTCCTCCTATCCACTTTTATATTTAACTAATATTGTACTAAAATTTTAACTATTTATTTGCAGAAATCAAAAATATTTTGAAACAGCAAAGTCTATTTGTTTGAAAGACGTTTACTTTTCCCTTAAAAAATGTCCTGTAGAAGATTTGGATTCTTGTTTTCTTATTTTTTCTTTCTTTATTCTAAAGTCTTAGTATGACACATGAAATTGAGTAAATTATATTCTAATATCTCAGATCTGAACTTTTCAGGGAATCAATATTGCATTGCATTTTCTCTTCTTTGAAAGATGAGTACTCACATGTATTGTAAAAAATTCTGGAATATAAAACATTCATGAATTAACATAATAATATATTGTAAGATCATAAATCATGTGATAATTCTTTTCTCTATTAATCAAACATCTTAAGATGCCTGTCTTCTTTAAAATTTGTGGATGTAGTGTGTTTCTGATTGCTTTCTGGCTCTTTATTTTATATTTAAAATTTGAATGCGGGGTGTTAATTTTTTTTTCTTCTTCTTTAGTGTTCTGCACAGTGTGGTCTTGGGCAACAGATGAGAACAGTACAGTGCCTGTCATATACTGGACAAGCATCCAGTGAGTGTCCAGAAACTCTCAGACCTCCATCAATGCAGCAGTGTGAAAGTAAATGTGACAGTACTCCCATTTCCAACACAGAGGGTAAGTCTGCCATCCTAATATCATTTATTCTGAAAAGAATAAAGTGGCATAGTCAGCATTGCTGCATTGGTAAAAGTCTAGATGACATCATCTCTCAGGCTGTGAATAACTTTTTAAAGATTATTTTCTGTTTAGTCATTGTAGCTCAGTGGTAAAGTCAATGAAAACCTAAATACACATTGTTTGTTTGAAAAAAAATACATAGCCTAAGTAATGGAAAAATACTATTGTTTGTGTCATTGATTTTCTAATCTCTTTATTGGTTCAGTGGAAATGTTCATAATAGCAGGGGGAGCATAATGCACTTTTCATCCACTGACCTTCTGTCTGCCTAATCAGTGTTAAACACAACAATGTAGTGGCAAAAAATAGTAAATTCCCTGTTCATTTGAAGACTGGGACCATAGATTTTGTGCTACATGGTTCTTGGGAGAACAAGTCTGTTCTTACACTTTGACATCCTTTCAGCTTCTTCTAACTAACTTGTAATTTTTTTTTTTTAATTATAATGCCTGCTCAAAATAATTATAGTATTTTTTGCATTATACAGTCCAATTCAATCAGACTATTAACTAACTTCATCAGAATGTGGTTTTGGTAGTGGATATATGAGATAATATTGTGAAAATAAGCTTATTCATATTTATTAAATACTTCAGATCTGAACGTGTAAATGGTCTAGGCCAAGCTAGGTTAGAAAATGCGGACTTCAAAGTAGACTTGGAGTTCTAGGCAGTAAAAAATATGTTTCCTCATAGATTATAAAATTGGGAATAGTTGCTCATGAGATAAGTACAATTCATTTTGTCTGGAAGGGGAGAAGGAATAGAAAATTCTCCAAACTATCAAGAGATTACTCAGCAAAAGCAGTCATTCTAAAACAATTATTCCCAAATTTTTTATATTCCCTAAATTTTGAGTACATGACCACAAGGTTGCTAGCACTGCTGCTTTTCACACAACTCATGTCTGTGCAGTATATAACTGAGTATTTTTTACACAAAATCTCCTACTACATTGGGGTTTAATGTCCTGTTTATGTGGAACAAACGCTCTGATTTAAATTTTTTTAATGGCAAGTTTGTCCTGTAGTCTACTCAGATTTGGTGGTCGTTCAGTATCTACTTTATCCATCAATGTCCAAGCCATAGATTCAAAATTGTTATAAGAGTCTGGCAAATAGAGATGGCAAAGTCTGTGATAAAATGGGAGCATACTAAAATTGTCCCAGAAATACACTTATGCTTCAATGTATGAACACTGAAATTCACTATTTTTGGTAAAGTTTGTATTATTTCTGTTTAGTGCTCTCATGAAATCTTTAAGTGATAACTATCAATCTAGGAAAAAATCTGCCTTTTAAATCTCACAGGCTACATGTTATTTTATTTCCAAACACAGATGTTGATTTCAGTCCAAAGTAAGGAAGGTAATAAATTACTTATCAGTGGACACATTAAGTTCCAGTCTCCTCTTAATTTCTAGATGACAAGGTCATACTGTTATTTATAGTAATTACACTAGTAATTCGTCAATATTATCAGAAAATGTGCTAATCTCTTGTAGAAGAATGCAGTTGGGGTTTTCTGTGTGTGATCTCTGTACACTGGGTGGCCTGAACTTTCCTACAGTAGAACTGTGCAGACTAGCTATGTACAGTGAGTCTGTTGGTAATTATGTTTTTAGGGACCCACACCTTCACTGGAAAATTTTTAGGATCCACAAATAGAAAATATTGAAAAACACTTATACTGTATTCCAGATGGCTGTAAGCTCTTTGGCCTGCACTCTGAGAGAGCCAGGTGCAAGCCAGCTCCTTACTGACAGCTATCCAGGCTCATTAGCACACTTAGGGAGAACCAAAGGGAAAAAGATACAGTACAGTATCTTCTGAAGGATACAGTTCCCAACACATTGCCACTTAGCATCCCTTTTTTGTTTAGGTCCCACCTGGAGGTGTTTATCTCAAAATTCATTTAACAGTTTAGAATGCTTTGATCATTTCAGAAGAATTTTGTTGCAAACTGTGAAAGACTAACGTTGCCCTATTCCAAAATTGGGCAAAAATTCTATCTTCAAGGTATTTTTTCAATACTTGTACAAGTATTATTCTAATTTATACATTTTACAGCTGCTCTTAAATAATGAATAGGAGAAGCACAAACAGAATTTGCAGAATAATGTGCAGGTTTGACACATTTTCTGCTTTCAAAAAGCCCTGACATCTTTTAGTTCAGTAAAGTGTCAGCCTTTAAACAGTGAGGCTTATCTTTTTCACCATCCTGGAGATGATGAAAAGATTTCAAGAGCTAGCTAATCCTAAAAAGCACAACTATTTTTGGAAAAGTAGGATTTTCTGTGAGAAATTTTGGAGCTACGATATTTTGTCGTGAATATATTGGTGAGTGGGGCATGCTGTGCCTCTGTGCTTACTTCTGTCACTCTGCAGGTACAGTGGGATGTGATCTGACTATCAGTATTTGGGTTTCAAGGAAGGAATCAGGTCTCAGAGAAAGGGTTTGTCCATTTTGGAGTGCATGTGTGCAGCAGAGCATACCTGCCCACACACAGGGAGTTTGTTCCTGTGCCACCTCGTAGCGCTGCCTCGTGCTTTGGGCTCCATGGTGGGGCAAAAGCAACTTCAGCAGCAGCACGCTGGTGTGCAGCAGGGTCAGCTTATCTGGGGGGCTCTCTTCTTGTTTCAAACCCCAGCAAATCTGACTCCCTTTGTTTGCTAAACACCTGTGCTTGCAGATTATTCTGCCTGTTCAACAATTTCTTAGTGTGGTGGTTTGACCAGGAAGGAGTGGGAATTCTGGGATGCTGTGGTCAAACCAATGAATGTTCTGAGTTTGATACTGACACCTGGTGTAGCCAGTGGGGTTTGGACACACCTCCGAGAATACACAGGGGTTAAAAAGCAGGGCTCTGCCCCTGGCAGGCTCTCTTGGGACGTCGTGGAGAAGAAGTCGGATCTCCCTCCCCTGTCCAGCCGCTGCTGCTGGGCGGGGGAGGGGCAGCCACGTGGTAGGCCCTGGGCCTGGACAGAGATGGGAGGTGAGGAGGCCCTCGAGGATGGAAGGGTGGAAGATCCCAGGGAGTCAGCCCTCGGGCAACCATCCCCCCCCCAGGAGGGAGAGAGAGAGCCGGCGACACCGAATGTGATAGCAGCCGGCCCAGGAGGAGAAGGGGGGGGGAAGAGTGCCCGGCCGGAGCGGCAGCGTGTGTGGGAGTGCCGCAGCTCCGGGACAGAGACTGAAAGTTTTAACCCCTTTCTTTCATGACTGGGGCCTTGCAAAAATGCTAATCCTCCTCGAAGCTGAATAAGAAGGGAGATAAGAGATGAGATGAGACAAGGACCTGGCCCAAAGAACGTGGAGATGATTGAATGGGGAGAGATGATTTGGAGTGGCCTTTTGGCTGGACCTTTCTTGTGGCCATGGACTCAGTTGTTCCTGTGACACAGAGACTGCGCTTAGGGGGAAGCAGTGGCTCAGAACCAGGAGGGTTCATCGTGAGGACCCCCCGGCCCCAGGGGGTTGGAAAAATATGGGGGGGACAGATGTCCCAAAGCAGAGACTGTGCCTTTTTGGAGTGAGACGAGGCATCCTTGAAAGACAACCCTAAAAGCAGCTCTGGCCATGCGCAGTGGTGAGAGCACTGGGCATGGAAGGAAGATGTCACAAGCGGCAAAAGGACTTTTTTCCCGGCAGTGCCGAAGTGACAGGGAAGCACACGAGGTTTCAGTGTGTTTCCAGGGGAAGCCTATGGAACAAGAAGGACTCCTTTCCTCTTCATGAACTGAAGTTTGAGTATACTAAAGTGTGGTGTCAGGCTGGGCAGTTGGTGATTTGGGAGAATGTATCGGATTGGGAAAGTCAGGTAGTGGGGAGGAGGAAAGTGGTTTTTGTAAGGTTTTCAATTTTTTTTTCTTTTCCTTATAGTTTTTCCCTATTTTCCTGTAGTTTAGGTAATAAAGTGTTCTTTATGTTTAAGCTAAAGCCTGTTTTGCTTATTCCTGGTCACATCTCACAGCAGACACCAGGGTGAGGGCATTTCCATGGGGGGCACTGGCTCTGTGCCAGGCTCAAACCATGACACTTAGCAATTTAATTTTGCTACCCGAAGGTAAAATCATACAGGGTTTTGAGGAAGCTGGAGCTGTTCCGCAGTATAATGGTCATGTTGGTGAAGCTTGGAAAATTTTTCTTTGGGAAAGTACATGTTGTTCGCTTAAAATAAGAGTCAAAATTTTGGGGATACAGAATTACTAGAAGAAAGTTACATTGAATCTTGTAATATTTTACATGTGCTTTACCTCTGGGGTTTTCAGACTTTTCATTGGTGATTTATAATATTGTAGATGTGGTTTTGATGGGCTGCCACTCATGAGGGTAATGTTGCATTTTCTGCTGGACATGAACTACTATCATCTACCACACCACTTGAAACCTATTCAGAATTTTTCTATTCTCTTAAATACATGTATGTCTGCTGAATCTAGGCTGCTAAAGCCCATGTAAAAATTTACCTAAAAACTTGTTTTGTCTATTTTTATGTAATTTCATTTTTTCTTGTTTTTTATATGATACATCTTTTCAATTTCTTTAGCTGGAGGCACAGTGACATTTTGTGATTTTTTTAATGTAAAATGATAGTTAATATCATACTATCGCCTTATCTAGTCACAAAGTTCGGCAAGGCAGAGCTTCTGCATGTAGCATACTGAAACTCATTAAAACTTGTTACTAGAAACAAAAAGAACTCTGGTAAACCTTCTCCATTCAACCACAATCCTATGAAGAATAGGCTACTTCATCAGCCACCATTATCTATTTCAAAGCTGATTTCTAAACCAGAAGTTTCGGGAAACTTCAAGAATATCCTCTCACTGCTGTCCAAATGGCATCAGCTGAACAGGGTCCAGTTTTACTCAAGAGGAAGAATAACAAAAAAGAAACATGAAAAAGAATCATTTGAAATCCTACTTTTAGGAAAAAATGAGTTAGTGGCTTTACTTGTATTTAACCAAACACAGTGTTTGAGGGTTATTTTTGCGATTGAGTGAATTTTTTATGTCTTGTGCACATGAAGTGAACCTTAGACTTTTCACCTCATTTATAATTCACCATCTGTCTCTCTTATATTCCCAGTCTTCATGAACATGAGTACCTGAAATGTTTCTGGAAGAGTCTTAACCTCTTTTGTGAAGAGTTTTTGAAAGTCAGTCAAATAAAGTGACCATGTGTGGTTGCTGGTAGAGAAATATATCTGTTTCAACCAGCTACTCACAATGGCTTTTTTCCTGTTACTCAATTATGTTTCCATTAAGAATTAAAAAACTAGAAAAGCAGTATGTCAAACATCATTTAGATGGAGTGAAAGAATTGCAATGAAAGCACTATGTCTGTGTTAATGAAATGAAAATTTAAATAATTTCCTAACCACTTCTTGCTTAGCTAAAAGCATGCATATTATCAGAAATACTGGTCAGTACAGACCTGGAAATTCAGCCTCATTAATGTTTTCCTAGGTTCAAATACTAAAAATTCTCATCTGCACTCGATTTGCTACTACAGTATGCTTGCAAGTGTTAATCCACTATCTGCAACAACCTGTTCCACAGTAAGAATCGTGTTCTAGGAGATTTTATGGAGACTGAAGAGCTGTAGAACCTGAGTGTGTCACTGAATTCACAGATGTAGCTCTTTCTCAAGCTGTATCAGGATAAGAACTGAGCACGGATCAAACTATTCCATTCCCCATTCCCACCTTCTTTCTACAAGTGCAAAAAATGAGCCAGAAGAGAACTACAGCATATTCGAGCTCCTGTAATGTACTCACAAAGTCACTTTATGTGCAACCTGTGTGGGATGCAAAAGAATTTAACCCTCCTCCATGGGGTTGAGCTCTGTTCTCCCTTCCTGGGAAAGCTGCATGCTGGCAAAACAGGGTAGCTGAGGCAGTAAGCCTCGGCATATAGGAAAACACAACTTTGAGAAAGTGCTTTTATGTGTACTACAGGCATAAAAGTGGCTTTCCTTCTAGCATAAAATGAATTGTGGATGTGTGGAACCATGCCTAAAGTACAATCCACCATTCAGTTTGGTCACTGAACTCACCCTGTTGGTACCATTATTCGTAACACTTGTGTAATATTCTCCATCCCTGTTAGCTGAAACGCTCATTCTGTTCTAAGGATTCTTACAAATGCACAGGCATGGTATCAAATAGTGTGAATCATCATAATGATAACCTCTTATGGGTGAATAAAATAACTGCTGAGAAGGAAGTTAAAAGTAATGTAAAAAAAAGGACTCACATGTTCTAACTGTGTAAAGTAACCACTTATCCCAATAAATGATAGCTCTTCCAAGGCAAAGACTATGCATTTCTAAATGTCTGAAAGCCTTGCGAATATTTTTATGGCTTTAAAATTTGCAATATTGTATGCACTAGACTGTACTAGAAAGAGTAGTTACAAAGCAAGCAAGATAGATGGATAGATGAGAAGCGTGTTAAACATCAGACTTTCTTTGTACTTTAATTTATATATATATGACTTTTTTCTCTTTAATGTTCTTAATTATTAGAGTGCAAAGATGTGAACAAAGTGGCCTATTGCCCGCTGGTGCTGAAGTTCAAGTTCTGCAGTCGAGCATACTTCAGACAGATGTGCTGCAAGACCTGCCAAGGACACTGACCCACAGGAAGCAGAAGAATGTGCCTTGTTATTATCTTTGTGGAAGAGTGTCCATCGAAGAGAGCCACACAGTGGAATAAGATTGACGTCCTTGCAAATGCATTACCCTGTGGAAAACATAACCACTGGTCAGCCCCAGCTGACAGGATTTCAATATTATTTTAACTTCTGTGAAGTGGGATTTATTAATCCAAAGTGCTGGACACAGTATGAGGGGATCCCAGATTTGAAAAATTCACACAACACATAGAATAGCTTACTGTGGAACACTTGTGTTCTTTTGACTAAATCCAATAGTCTGTTTACATCCATGGACCATTAAAATAACTTTTATTATGGACTTAGCAATGACACTGAATCAATTTCTATTTAAAACTGTTTAAAATGTAGTTCTTATGAGTTAGTTTACTATGGAAGTAAAGAAGAATCAAAAAAAAGTTAAGTCATAGCTTAAAAATCTTAACTATTTTATCTCTTGACACAGCACCACAATTTAAATTATAAAATGAGCTTGGAAATGTTATTTAAGGAGCAGAAATTTTTTAGAAAAAAAAGTATTTTTCCTTCATTCCACCTATTTCCCTTGGGAGTAATCCATATTTCCTGAACACTGCTGTGAGCCATATATAAAGCTATACTAAATAGAACAACCATGAGGGACTTAAGAGGTGCAACAGTTATTGCAGTGGTGCATGAAATACAAGTGTGCTATGAAACAAAATGAAATCTTCACTGCAGGTTTATAGCCATCTTACCATTGCACAAGTGAAACAGATCTCCACTGAAAGGAACATATTTCAGGATCATGGGGGAGGCAGACCCCTGCAGTGGTGAAGACTGGGTTGCCAGTTCCTTCACTACTACCATAAGGTTGTTTAGGACTTACACTTTGACTCCAGCTCACTTTTGTTTACAACACCAGCCACAAAGAAGAAACAACTTTGTAGGCTTCTAGACCTGGTTTACATGTTAGCTTTGATTCCCCAAAACTAAGGAATTTGAATGCAAAAGATAAGCCTACTGTGTAATAGCAACAATCCTTTGCAATGCTGAAAGTTAAAATGGGTTCCAGATGTTCCCTCCTTTGATACCATAGCAGAGGTGCTGTTTATGAGAAGGAATATGTGAGTGTTGTATTCAGGAGACTGCATCTGAGTGGCAAGGATTGCAACCAAAGAATAAGTGACTCATGGAGGTGTCTAGGTTCTGTTCAAAAGAGAAGTCAAAAGTGTGCTTGAGCCAAGAGGCCTGTGGGACAATCAGGAGTAAGGCACACTGGAAAAGGGATGGCTGTAGTGAATTCTGGCCACCTTCACCTAAATGGCCACGTACCTGTGTGAAGCTGGACCATATTTAAGCAAGGGACAGCTTTCAGCATGAGACTGGAACAAACTCATGCCAGTAAATTAGAAGCTAGATGCCTTAACTATTCACTGCCACGCTCCACTCATTCATATTACCCTATTTTTAATATTCACCAAATACTTTGTGTTTTTAAAAGTAAAACCAAACTTCTTAGGCAAGTCACAATCAGGAATATAACATTTAAAACTTAATTGTCATGCTCCTCTTCCCCTTCACTTTTCAGTAACAGTCTCAACAAGGAGATGAGGAAAGTAGGTATTTCTTTATAATAATATATTGTACTTGAACATTTGCATTTTGCAACAGGTCCTTCATGAATGTGATTGTGTGTCCAACTATGACTCCTTTGTTGTAAAGCAGTTAAAACTATGTGAACAATAATATGTGTTACAAATTCTAATTCAAATAGCACTTTTTTAAAAAAGGTAATCTTTTCAGTGAAAAATAATTTCAAAATATGAGATTGAAGTGTACCAATGTATTTTACCAATAACAAACCAAATATGTTGCACACTACTTACTAATGTGAATTAACATGGAACGATAGATACTGTTAAGAGGACTCATACTATGAAATTCCCCCAACATATTGACAATCTGTCAGGGGGTTTTGTGTAGCCCCATGCCTATACTCATGACCATCAAATTCTGTCATCTGCTACCTCTTGCCAGTATTTCCACTTCTGTACACTTGTGACCAGTGGAATTAATTTTCAGTTGGCTTGCATGTATTCACATACGCTTGTTATCTGTTGCTCTCATCACCATGTAAACAACTCCTGTTAAAACTGACACCAGTCGATAAAAACATCCCAAATTTTTGGGAGTTGCACATAGAGATTAAGGGCAGTACATAGTGCTTGTCTGTTAAGTGAATTGACTTCCTGTATCCTTTTGACAGAACACCTTGGTGCTAACATGCCCTGGTTAGATCAGAAGTATGATGAAAAGGTAAGGGGTTGTTACAACATTCCCTAACCATGAGGCCTTTTTATATCAAGGTCCAGTTTTCTCCAGGGCATGATTTTTTTTATCAGCTAATGTGTCATTTCAGCTAATGAGAAAAGGGTTTTCTCTGTATTGAAAAGAAACCCTTTTTTTTTTACCTCACTTAGGACATGCAGATTTTAAGGAATGTTTCCAAAGACACATTTTGCTCTCTTACTGGTGCTAGAACACCGGGGATTCTGATGTTTACTCTGCAATATAACAGCACTGAGGTTGGAATTTAAAGAACTGCCTGGAGCAATGTTGAATTGTATTGTTAAAGGGAACAAAACACAGAATGTATATGGATTTGCAAACTAAGCAACACTACAGACCAAGACTGAAATATGAAATCTAATTCAAAGAAAAATAATTGGTTTCAACAGCACAGTTCATTGCTGCTGCTACACTGTAGCCATCTATATAATCTAAGCTAAATAGTGTTATATTCCTAAATAGTGACAAAAGGAGTCTTTGTGCAGGCTATAAATATAACAGACCTAGAATCAAATAGTAAAATACAAGATGCAGAAACCTGGTGCCAGTACTTCCACTGAGCAATACTATCAGCTGATAAAGATCAAAACAGAAATAAAAATCTAAGATTAATCCTTCAAGGTGTATACATCCAAAATAGTCCATTTTGTTAGGAACTTTATAAAGGAGTGAATGTCACATAGATATCCTTAATAATACAGACTGAAATTACCTTTGTATTATTGTGATTAGTTGCTTATTATTTTATACTCAGTATTAATGTGGTACACTGTTACTTTATTATTATTTTTGCTTTTGTAAATTATATTCTAATTTATTGTCATGTTTCTTAACACTTGTTCTACATGCATTCTCCTGCTTGTAATAAAAACAAAAATATTGTAACACTTGATGCAGTGAAATTCCACACCAGGCACAGATTTGTTTTTAACATAGATAATTTAGTAAAATAAAAGTGCAGCTTTTAAGATTGATACCCATGGTACAGTTGTCTCTTCCCTGACTTACAGTTACTAGAATTCTATATGCTTAATGTTTGCTTCATCCATGCATCAAAATATATATAAGGTGTCTTCTTTGAAGTAACAACTGTGTAATGCTAGAATCCTGTCCTGGGCAGCAGCAATATTTGTCATATATTAGCAAATAAGGAAAGAACAAAAAGGAAAAATCAAGAATATGGTCATGTACATTATTAAGTAATATTTTAGCCTAAGCAGTGATGTAGATCAAGAATGAAATTAATGGCAGCAAAAATATTTTGTACTTCTTGGAATTATTTCGTTTACAGCCAGTCAATAACAATAAAATGTCCTTCTTGCATTGAGCTTTTAAGGTTTTATCTGAAGTTTATCTGAAGCCATGGTGTTTTTAGGTAGAAAGAAGAAAGTCATTTCAGTAGACTTGGTGCTTGGGTAACTGTTGCCAAGAGATGCTTTCTTTCTTACCTGGCACAGTGTAAATAACTCGCTATGGAAATCTCTGATCAAGTCCTATGAAATATTTCTTGTTTCTGGTTTAAAATCTAGTTTCTGGTTTGATGAACATAAACACTCCATTCTTGTGAATAAGATGTTAAAGAAAGTACAGAGAACCTTAAATGTATTGATGAGGTATTTATTAATTTTGTTTATTCTTTGTTATTCTATTTACAAATAAGGATTCATAAACCAAATGCCTGTTTTAAAAACATGGGTATTTCTATCTGTGCTTGATCACAAAATTTTATTGCCCTTTGGAACAGAAGTTAAAGATGGAGTAGTCTTAGTAAATAACACAGTTTCATGACAATTTTCTCTGTCATTGTAAAGATACTGACTTTCCTCACGTACATTCACACTAGTTATAATCTGATAGATTTCCCATTATTGTTCAGTTTGTAGTGTTGCTTTTTTCCCCACTGGTATTATAGTGACAGACTGAGAGCACTGAAACAGAAGCATTTCTCCCTCCTTTTCTCCTGCTACCTTAAATCTGACATAACCCACAGTGACTGTAGAGCTCCTGACACAAAATATTCCTTCCAGTCTTTTTAAAATGCATTTTTTCACCAAAATTTGATTCTGGGGCCAATCCTACTATCCTAATTCTCTGTTACAGTTTTTCAGTTTATTTCTTGAGGAAATTAGCACTATTTTTACCTGAGATACTGCCTTTTCCTTTCCCGGACTTCCCTTTCTATACTGTTCCTTCTTGAGGATACTTGCTATTCTATCTGATGCTCTCTGATGTACAAGAAGCATTTTTACATATCCTCTGCAGAATTCTGAAGAGATTTTCATTTTATTCTCCTGACTTCTTTATTATTTCTTTATTGTTCCTTGGAACTAAGACCCAGGGCTCTTCTGGGCCCCCTTTTGTGGAGGTTTACTGCAATGGACTTTGGATGAGTCCTATGAGCCTTATCTGGAGGCAGTCAGTCATCCATCCAAGAGTCTTGCAGAAGGCCATTACTAAGCTGAGGCTATCATTCTGCAAGAAGTGACACCCTATCTGGCTGTCTTCCCTTCACCACAAACAATTAGGTGGAAGGATTAGATGACTGCTTCTGTGTGGTGCCTCCAATGTAACTTCTAGACAGAATGGTGTAAGAGCATTTCCATGCAGTAATCAGGATAAAATCCCAAACAAATTTATAAGGGCTCAATCAGCCATGGAACAAGGTTCATTACAAAACTAATGAATTGGTCATTTCCCAATATATAAAGTGGATGTACAGGTCCAGTTTAGGGAAATGAGCCACTCAAAATGTAGGGTGCTGTACATTTAAGGAGACTGCATCCCTTAAACTGGCATACCACCTAAGCACCACATGTCATTTATTTTCTTCTGTTTCTGCATGGGACTGACATTTTCATTGAGCTGGACAGGCTACAGGATACAGCTTATGTTATGATGTCATGTAGCTGCCCATCAGAAAATTATTGAAATCAGATAATTTTAGATAGATAGATAACATGTATTTCTTCATTAAGTATTGGAAATTTAAATTTCTACAAACAGGAAGGCCTTTTCAGAGTAGATCAGTAAATACATAATCTCACTTTGTTAGTAATCCTGTTGGAAATAAATTTATCAGATCACAGCTTGAGATAGAAAAGGAAGTGTTTTGGAAGCTGGAAGTGAAGACTCAGCCAGTGAGTGCTCCAAGCTTCAGTTGCTATGACCACACAGAGAGATGAGATTTGGCCTGGCAGATAAGGAACAAGCTGTGGATTTTGGAAATTGGATTTCTTCATCTGCATCAAGACAAGTATACTTGTTTATTCTTCTCCCCAACCCCTCCTTGACATCAAAGTCTACAAATGCACACATTCATGCAGTGTTTACAGCAAAATTATCGCTCACATTGTTTGAAAAACCCATCTTGCAATATTATTTATTTTTTGCAAGGAGGATCAGTCTTCTGCATAGAATCTACCACCCCTGAGAAGCAATGCTGAGTAATGTTTCTGAGTAACATTTCCTCTCCAAATTAGCTGTGAGATAACAGTTCTGGACATGTGGGAATATCTTCCAGTTATATCTGTATGAAAAGACCCAGACCCACTCTAGGGATTTCAGAAGACAAACTTCAGTTGAGAATGCATTTTAAGTTATTATTGTCGCATTTGTTCTGAGGTCAACTATGTTTCATTAAGCAAATAAATTTACAGAAGTGCAGTGTGCTTAGTAGGGTCACTGCCTTCTAACATCTTTGAATATTGACCAGAAATAGGGGCAGGATCTTGTGTATGAATGACAATATGTGGTTGAAAAGTTTACAATCCATTTCCAGGACACTCTTTCATTTCTCAGACTCCACTCCTCAGAATCCGCACACTGGTACAGGATATCTCTTCCCTCCATCATCTCCCCTGGTGGCTTTCTCCTCTTTCTCACAGCTTTTACACATCTGTGCATGTCAAATTTGGTGTACAGTACTGCTGTCTTTGATCAGATACTTTAATGTGAATGTTATTGAGATTTTTCACATCTGTAATTTAATGCAGTTTTTTGTTAAAATGTTCATTTTAGGCTGTTTTTGTGAGTTATTTATTGAAGTGTAAAAACAAATATAAAATCTAAATCAGAATTTAAAGAAAAAATCTAGAAATGCATTAATTTTTTTTCAAACAGTAGTTCAAGTAAATTTTTTTTTCTACTGCTGTAATAAACTTTTTTCCTATTATGAAAAATACTGAGTTAGGAGCAAATACAAAGAGGAGGAACCAAGCCTCTCTTTTAGTCTCAGATTCTTTTTCACATGTAGTCTTTGTATTGAAATGCACTATCAAAACAAGACCTTCAGCAGCAAAATGAATCTCAAACACCTCATTTGGCCTTTCTGGCTCAAAGTTTCCTCGGAAGTTTATTTACCTAAGATAAGGTTACATTGTTGAAACTGTCCTGTCAATTAGCAATAACATTTGACTTCAGATGTATTATTCTTCAAAAGCATTTTATCAAGGATAGGGCTTGTAACTGATTTTCTAGAGAGAAGGGAAGGTATGATGGCTATAATTACATGTATCAATTAACTATAACTTGCTCAGAGTCCTTGTGAAATAAAGTGCAGAACAGCCTAAATTATTAAAAGAGGAAAAGAAATTAAACTGCATTCTATATAAGCTTTTCAAAAAGAAAACACAAGGTAAGAATATTCCATTTTTATTTTCAGTGAGGTTTAAGAAGCTGGATGATCACTGGTTGCTCACTGCACGATTAAATGTTTTTAAAGCTGAAGACAAATGACCTGAATTCTACTTCCATGGAGGGTTTGGGGCTTTTTAACTCTGTTATCATAATCCATCTAAGGAAAGCACCATTCTGTGAAGCATCCCTCCCCCGGATTTGCAGATTTGCTACGCTTTTTTTTTTCTCACTTCTTGCAGTTGCAATGATCACAAAATTTAATGAGAGGAAGACTAAGAATTATGGGTTTGAGGCCTTGGTCTCATGGCTGTAGATGTGTCCCCTCACTCCCTTCTCCTCTAGCTGGAAAACTGCTATGCGGCCTTTTTTTCCCTGGTATGAGAAAAGCAGGTTTCTGGTGCCACAGGCTTGCTGCCTGCTCATCTGCAGCATGGCCATATACTCAGCAGATACAGATACTCAGTGGATGGCTGTGTCATCAGGTATCACAGGTGCCTTGGACCAGCCCTGCATAAAATTGGTTCACATGGAATGAGGCCTTTTTGTCACCTGGCTTTCTTGCTGGGAACGAGGTTCCAGAGCATCTTTCAAATTTGGCCAGCAGCCACCTCTAGGTCTACAGAAGCAGGTGTGCCTCAGCCCTCTCTTGGGGCTCAGCTGTGGCTTGTGGCTGTTCCGAACTGCAGCCAGGGTGGGTGTGGAATGCTGGAATGTGCAGTTCTGCCATGGCAGCCAGCAATCCCTAGTCAACCATGTTGGTGTGGAGAGCTGCTGAGCTCTGAGCTGTGGTGAGTCTGCCCTGTGAGCAGCTGGCCCCTGAGGTGAGGCCGAGAACGTGGTTCAGCCTCTCTCCAGGGAGTGCTGAGTCCGGGGAGCGCTGCTTGGGCCGGGCTGAAACCCAGAGCCTGCAGCTCGCCACAGCTGCCTCTCAGCTGGAGAGGTGAAGGGCTGCCCCAGTGAAGGGAGAGCGCTCTGCACGGGCACAGGATGGCTTGTGCTGAGGTGGAAGACCAGTGACAGTGGTTTTGGAGGAGCTATGTGGAGGCTGCTAGTTTGGGAAAGCTGCAGAGGGGCCAGGACCAGGAAGAAAGAGTGAGGCCATGAGATGGGGCTGGGGGATGCGTAAGGAGCTGAGGGCATCTCAGCGAGGGGATCCTGAAGCAAGAGTTGGGTAAAAAGGTCAAGACCACAGCTCGCAGCCAGAGGTACCCCTGCAGAGGAGAGGAACATGGCTTTTGTGGGTAGATGCAGAAACACCTTGAGATCAGAGACAATCCTTGCAGAAGCTCAGTCTTCAGGGTGGAGAGTGGAGAGTCCTTGCAGAGCCTGCAGAGATAGGGTCAGTTTAATCCCTTTGGTGAACTCCTGAATGCTATATATACTAATAACAAAAGAAGCTATGAGTCTCTCAGTGAGTCATGGCAGTGAACAGAACTCTATACCACTTTGGATAACCTGTTTTAATTGGCCATGCTGTATTTAGCAGATGAGTGAACTGCAAATGAGCGCAAAAAGTAGCAGTTGCAAAAATCATGTCTGTAAATTTGCCTGCCACAAAGACAGCTGCATTCTTGAATGCCAGATGCTCACTGGGTCCTGAGTAATTCTGCTGAACTGATGAACGAATGCTTACAGGGTGTGTTGAGTCTCAGCTGGTAATCAAGATAGTGAAGGGCTGCCAATGGGTATGTTGCTCATTAAGAGTATGACACTTACAGACTTCAAAACAATGAACCTTGAATGTCCTTAAAAATAAAAGAGTGAAGTGACATGTTTTGGTAACTTTGGACTGAAATTTTGATAATTCCTCTGTCTGGCTTGAGAAACTTGATTACAAAAGCAGTGACCTTGCATAGGGTGTCCAGAGTTGTGCAGCAGAGCCTTGTGGTTGCATGTGAAGTCTCAGCTTGATTTTGCTTATGTTTTCCTTATTATACCATGTATATTATGTTTTCCTTATTATACATATGTATCATTCAACAATATATGTTTATCTTTGTTTTGATTGAGTTCATGCTGGTTTTGGAGGTATGGCCCATTGTTACCTGGATATAATGCAGAGAAGTTTGAAAAGGGCTGGAAGATGAATGATCTGCCCTACTGCACAAAACACTTGAGCCAGGATTTAGAAAAAATCATGCAACTGTCTGTGAGAAATAAACCACCAAACCAAAATCAAACTTCTGAATTACCATTATCTTATTAGATATTTTTTTTCCAGTCTTATGATTTGCTTTTTTCATATTTTCCTGCTCTATTTACTGTGAAAACCCAGAAAATCACTTTCTAAGGGGAAGAGGGAAAGGTAGGAAACTCAACAGCTAGATTTATGCAACTGAAGTCTTTCACTAGAAAACACAAATATTTTAACATATTACAAGGGCTAACAGGATAATACCCCATTCTGATTAAGAACTAAATATTCATGATACTTATAAGAAAGTGATAGGCATCTTTCTCTGTGAAGGCAAATTTTGTAAAATTTTAGGCTTTCACTCCCATTTTATAAAAATAATGACCTGACTTAGGAAAATGCTGCTTCCTTCTGGGTCATTCCAAGGGATTGTCTTCCAGCTGGAAACTCTGAAAGTCCAGGGTAAACTTCCCATGCTCTCTTTGTGATCTGCTAGGCAAAGGAAGGCTGCAATTCCAGCTGTGTGCTAATTAGTAAACCATCAACATCAATCTAGCATCATCCTATCTTACTGACATAACTTCTTTCAGGACAGTGGACCTGAGCTTGTGCTCTGCCGAAGGATTCCTCAGAAGGTACACAGGCAGCGCTGTCTTTGTCCTGCAATAGTCTTGCTGTGCCACAGGAGGTGAATCTGGCTCAAAGTCAGAAAACTGATAATTCATAACCAGGTTGGAGTGGACATACACAAAACCAGTGCCTTTGGCTTCCATTTGGGCTGCCTTTTTTTTCCCCCTCCCAGATACTTTCTGGAATGAAGGTTAGAAAAAGTGGCTAATTTTGGCTTGGTAACACAGTACCAAAAGATAGAAGATCACAATATAATAATCTTCCTCAAGATCTCATTCTCAATCAATGCCTCTGTTGTCAGAGGCATCAAAAACATCATCAAAATTTGCCCAGTTGAGACTCTAGATACATCTGCTATAAATACTTGCAGAGCAGCTTTAGGCCAACAGGGTGTTGTTCCAAATCTGTTCTTAAGCTGAAAAATGTACTTTTTATTAAAAGGTTGAGAAACAGTGGATTCTTGTGCATCAGTAAATCTAATGAGTAAAGTATGTAGAACTAATTATAGTAGAGCATTTATTACAAATCAGCTGTTAAAAATCTTGAGAAAAAAAGGGAAATAAATCACACAGACACAATTTAAAATCATTTCTAGTAAATAAGCATGGAAAAAAACCCTCAAGCTAAAACATCTTTTGCTGTTTAGAGGCAGATAATCCATTCTTAGTCCAGTGCACAAATTTGATTTACAGTGCATTTCAAAATATTTATCTTCTTTTTAGGGTTTCCATCAATGCCTAAGCCAATAGCCTGCTGTGTTTGAAAATGTCTGGGCCGTAATTGTAATTGTTTTTAAAGCTATTTTGAAAATAGTGAGCTGTGTTGCATTTTGCAGATTTAAGGAATGCAATTATCAACATAGTATATACAATCCAAGTGACCTGCTGGCTTCAGAAGCTCAGACCCATAGAAAAAAAATTAACAACAGCAAAATGTTTGTTTAATTTTTGTTCTGTAGTTGGTCAGTGCTAGGTGAATTATGTTATAGCCAGTTTGGCAATAATATGATTAAATAACAATTCCATATAAGTACATAACAGTTGAAGTAAACATAAAAGGAAAAGAATGATTTTTCTGGGTGGATAATCTGACCCATTTTCGCATGTCAGTATTTGATGAAGTACTGTGCTGATATGATGGTATCTGGGTACTCCTGTAATTCATCCAAAATTGTTAACAAACAGCTAGGTCTCGAAAACCTAGCTCAACACAAGGTAATACATCTTAGCAGCTTGTATGTAAATATGTTAGATAAGAACTGAAATTTCTGTGGTGTTGTTCATTATAAACTGATAGAGATCTTTCTCAAAGTATTTGCTCTCCTTTTTCTTCTGTTTAAGAAGAAACCTATATGAGGTTCCAGTCTGAATATACTTTCCTAATAGGCATCTGTTTAAGAAGCTCTAGAGTGAGGAGGTTTGAAGAATATGTTGGAATTTCAGTTTCAATTTAAAAAAAACTAAGCACATCAGCTTTTCTGACTTAGAACTAAAATTACAAGTCAGTCTCTAAAAGCTCTTAGCAGTCTGCTTTGAAAATATATACATGCATTAGGAAAAACACTCACAAAACATTCTTTGGAAACAACTTTGAAATAAAATTTTTCACCATACACTGCATAGCTAACATTCAATTGCAGTTTATTGACAGTACAAAAATATTAAAATCAGTTAGGGTCTCATTTCAGTTAAGCCTCACTCTATTCTTTACTGTACCTTGACACATTTAACAGAAATCAGTTAATACCCAGTTAATAATCAGTTAATGCTTCAGAAAGAATCTCCCAAGATCATGTGTAAATGATCATATGTAAATCCATATCAAAGCACAAAGTTATTTATTCACTGATAGTTGCATAAGCTATGCATCCATGTTATACATAACCTCTGGGAACTTCCAGCTATATTGTATGCTGCCTTTTCACAGGTATATTTTTCTGTTAAAATGTTTCTAAAATTTTTTTGAAAAGCAGCTTGGGAGTGATTTTATGAGAAAGTTACCTATAACCTCTTTTTTGCAAATTGGCCATTAACAGTCCTATTTAAGTCTTAAAAGCTATAAGTGCTTCATTCCATTGGTACGTGGAATCAAGTGCCAAATTATATGCATTATATATTTCTACATTTATTTAAAAATTCTCCTCTCTTCAGATTATTTACAATTTTCCTGTTGCTTAGCAGGAATCAATGCAGTGTCACAGGATGCATTTACATTGCTTTCTGGTCAGTATAAAATAAATATATATTTTTACAAATACTTCTTAACAGAACTATTCATCTCAGAATGAGCTCATTTTAAATGCTCATTTACCTATCCTGGGCTTTGAGCTTCCTGATATTTCTCAAAGATAAATCAATGAGTTTAGACTTCATCACAAACTTGACTGCCTGTTCCTATATCTGGACTGAGTTTTTTCCTTTCTGTTGTCATGTTCACCTCTGGATTTTACTTTCTCTCAAAGAAAAAAACAAACCTCAACCCTAATAAAGGTTTAGGCTGTCTCTGTCAATATTGAGCTCATTTTTCTGTTCTGTGTAACCCACAGCACACCCTCTTTTACATTATTTAGGAACTTGCTCAAGGCAAGCCATAATTCTCACTCTTGGGCCATGTTCCTTATGTACAGAAGCCAGGAGAGACAGACACAAGGCAGTGATACCACAGAAAAGAGGGAATGCACTTGGTAAACTGATGCATGGATGAAATTCACTAGAAGAGTTTTGGAACAAAACCGCTGTTCCTGTTTAATGGAGCTCTGAGATACTAATTTTCTGGCTAAGCCAAAAAGCATATGGGAAGTGAACTGATGATACAGTGAGGTGCAGTCCCATGATTAATTCACAAACTCTTCAGATGTTGTACTCCAATCATCTCTCTGATGTGTTACTGCCTAGTTTGGTTCCGTCATTGCAGCTTTCTAAAAGGCCATATACACATAGGACTGCACACAAACAGAGTCAAGTATTTGCACATTTGCAAATCAGAGACTCCAAAATTCTTGTGCAACAAAAGTAGAACATCAGTCACAATCCAGTTGGACACCAGAAATATAGACAGGTTTGAAAAAGTTTGGAAACCATTTGTGAACTTTTTGCTGAGAGTTTTGAGAAACTTTTGTCCTAAGTAACCTCAGGCACTTTCTAAAACTGATAAAAGTAGCTGTCAGGCTGTAAACTGGGTTTATTCACACTCTTCCATTTCCTCTCAAAACTGCCTTTGGGTGCCTGTCTCTTCTGGGAGGCTTCTGAGGGGGAGGTCAGGGAGGTTGTTGATGTGTTCTTTGATGTTTCCTTTGAGGTTTGGAAGGGTGTTTGCTGTTGGAGCAATTCTGGCTAACGGAAAACTAAAACTCTTGATGATGTACCTGTGACTTGAGGTTTGAGCATACAGTTCTAGTGAAGAGAAAGTTGCTCCCAAAAGTTTTTCAAGAAGTCTTTGTGTTGTTATCGTGAGCTGATTTCTTGAAGTGATAAAGTGGTCCATACAGATGCCTGGATTTCACAGGAGATGCCTGATTTGGAGCTGGGAAAAGCAAGCCCATTTAGGTTATGGGGATTTGTATGGAGCAAGTGATCACATTTAGTCAATTCTAATCATTCTGTTTTATTCAATAAATTAGTATGAGAAAAATAAGGAAGATACAAAAGCAGATCCCAGGCTGTCCATTCTGTTGTGGAGTCCTATAATTTATGCTTTCTCTCTCTATTTATATCTATGTATTTAATAATTTTAATATTATGTATATAATTTTAACAGTTAATCTCTTACCCCATGGGACATTCAATATTAGGTAAGATATACTAGACAGTGGCTGTTTGTAATCTCTTTTGAAGTTTAGAAGAAAAAGTTCTTTATTATTGATGGAGATTAACACTTTTTCCCTAGCAAGTTACTTGGTTTTTTAGATCTCCGCTTAAAACAAGCAGGCAGTCAAATAGACTTGTTCTGATCCCATAATACTGGGAGCCCATAACTGACCCTGAAGTCAGAAGAACTTCAGTGCTGCCGAACTTTAAGCAAATAACTCCTTTGGGGCTACAATGACTTAGAGCTGAGATAGTCTTGGTTTTCAGGTAGTTAATGCAGTTTTACTGGTGTTCTTTGCAGGTTGACAAACAGGTTTCATCACTGATAGAGGCATCACTCATTCTAGAGGCATCTCACACCACTCTGAGAGGCAGCAAGCTTTTGGTATCCGGTAATTAGGTGAAAATCTGCCTTTCAGAGGTTGTAGATCATGCAGACATTAGCAGAGCAGGAATAAGTAGAGACTTGGCCTGACTAACCAGGTTTGATGGTGCTTTCAGAAAACTGAGTAATTCTGACTGAGCCTTTGCTTTGAAATCAAACAGTGCTGTGGCAAGTGTGCACGTTAAGAGGCAATTCTAATGGTCATCACTAAACTTTGTTATTCTAGGAGAGTTAGATGCTCCACTTGTGTGATTCTTCCCTATTTCCGCTATTTCGGGCCCTGTTGGGACAGACAGAGAAGTAGAAATCAATTAATACTCTGCTTTCACACAGTCCTATTTTTTTAAAAAGATCTGTTAATAAATTGAAAGAGCAGTAGTTTAAATGTTGCTAGGTTTAATCACAGTTGTTGTATTCTCAGTGTTCAAAGAATTATAGATGCTGCAAGCCCAGATGGTAAAAAAACTGTGAAACGTCTAAAGTTGCTGCCTTGCTGAGTTGGTGATCACTTGAGAAACAGGGTGTTATAAAAGAGAAATCTAGTAATATTAATAAAAAGACATTGCTAGTGGTCAAACTTATGCTATGTTAGTTAGAAAAGCACAATTGTGTCTTCTCTTCCTTATCCCAGGGAATTTTAGATCAAAGACAGTAAAGCGAGATTTCCCTCATTGCATGTTTATAATGTGTTAATTGGCTTCTCTACTAAGATGAAGCCAAAAATCCTTTGGTGTTATATTTACTGAATTTATAGTGTGCTACTAAACTCTGTCTTATTCTAAAAGCAGTAGAAGTTGAGGTCCCTACTCTGCGTGCCAGTACTTGTGAGATGTATAAAACAAATTAAACACTTAGCTCTAATCAGACTCTCTGTCCAAGTGAGGTTTCACTTGAAACCCATACTCAGAATGCATACTTATGCCATCTAACGCTACTTATCATCACATATCTGTCGCTGTGTGATATTGAAACTGCCAGAAACTTTCTGAAAAGATGAAGCTAAGACATGCCCAGGAAAAACACAGCTCAGAATGTGATCAAAATGTAAGCCTTCTAAGATCAGCTGAGCAAAGCAGACACAGTATGAGAGAAGAAAAAGAAAGGTGCAAACCCAGATGTATCTTCATTTTTTAAGTACTACTTTATCTTCACTTTACTTCCTGTTTTCCACCTGTGCTTTTGTAACTGTCAGCATCATTACAGCTTGAGACTGTAAGGATGCTTAAGTTATAGGCAGTAATTTTCTAGATATCTTACATTTGAAGAGCATCCTTAAAAGCTAATATATTTTTCAAACTATTTTCCTATTCCTTTATTTCTAAATCCAAGTGGCAGGCTATGTGACAAAATACCAAAAAGGAGCTCAGAAAGACAATGGCAGGAGGGGCAGGATGCCTTGCCCATCAGAAGGGCCAGCAGATCACTCAATGCCCATTTGCATACAAGAAGCCAGATCAAGGGCTCCTGAAGAATGATCTTATCTGGTCCCTCCTGAAAAAATTAAGAGGCAGGGGAGGACCTTGTATGTGAGAAGTAGTGTCACAGGGTGTTTGATACAACTTTTCATTATCAGATATGGCAAACAGAAAAACAAGACATTCCTGGAGCATTCCTAATGAAGGGGACATCTGCATTCTTAACAAGCTTCTGATAGTTTTTTTAGTTTAAATTGGAAATAAAATTTTTATTTCAGAGCTGTGAAAACTAGACAAAGGTGTGTCTTCAGCTACAGTCTCATATAAAGGTGGCAAGATGAAATCTGTTTGAATGTGACTCCTGGGAACAGATTAATTGGGCCTCCACCTAAATGGCTACAGGTCTATCAAATGTTCTACTTCAGTGTTCCATCTACCTGCCTGTAATGGGGTTTTTAACGGCCTTTGACCAACAACTGTGGCCTTGGTAGGCAGCTAATAAGAAACATGTAACAAAAATTTAGGCGGGATTTAATTTCTGTAAATCTGGGCTAGCCTTTTGTCTTTTTATCTTTGGCTTCTACTTTAGGGAGAAACAAGCTCTGCAGATATGCTAAGGAAAAGTACCAAGAAGTAGCAATATTATTGCTCAACTTGTAAACGAGAGACTAAAATGTGATCAAATTATTTTGATTTTATTTATCTTTACCTTTCAACTCATATGTGCAGATACTATGTTGCGCTTTTTGTTTACCTTGAACCAAGATGAATATTTCTGTAACGTACTACTTTGTATAATAGGCATATTTTGGAACTAGACACATGTAAATTATCTTTCTATCATACTATTAATTATCAAATTATCAAACTATCATATATTTTAGAACTGCTCACCATAAGCTAAATCAGAAATGTTATTGATGTTGCCAACATGTCGAAAGCTGCTGTTTAAGGAGCACTTACTTAAACACCGCTTTCTACATTCAGAATTAGAAATTACATCTCCTTGTTTACAATGTTTCTTTCTTAAACCTTGAGGAAGGGAGACAGGCCGATGACTTAGACATGTGGCTTTTGAGGAAGGTGAGGGAAGAAAAATGGAGTTCATTATAACCCTATTCGCCAGATATTTATCTCCTTGAACCGACATCTAAAGATAAAACACAGTCCTGTGATTAAAAGTGATTATCAAAGCATGCAAAATTGAGAGATGGTACCTTAGTCAGGGATCCTTCGTACTAGTTTCTTACACCAACAGAATTGCAGAACTAACCTATACTTCAACCTAAGTAAACAATCATTCTGATCATCCCCCAGCCTGTATTGATACTGGGGGTTGCCTCAACCCAGTTGAAAAACCTTGCAGTGCTTGGTCTTTTTGAATTTCCTGACGTTTATGGGGATCCATTCCTTAAGCTTATCCAGGTCCCTCTGGATGAAATCCCCTCACTCAGGTGTGTCAGTCACACCACTCAGGTTGGTGTCATCTCCAAACTTGCTGAGACTGCACTTAGTCTCTTCATCGATGTCATTAGCAAAGATATCAAATAGTAGTGGTCCCAATGTAGACCCCTGGGGGACACCAGTCATCACTGATCCTCATCTGGGCTGTGGACCAATATTCTCTGCAGGTCATCATCCTGCTTGTCCGTCTAACTGTCTGCCCATCAAATCCATTTCTCTCCAATATAGAGAGAGAAGCAGTGGCAAGGTAAGGCTGACAGGTCAGTAGTTTCCAGGATCCCATTCACCTTTTTAAAAAATGTGTGCAATAATTTTCTCACTGAGGACTCCAGCAATAAAAAAATCAAGGAAGGTATGAAGTGTCAAGTAAGCAGGAGAAGAAATAAAATGGCTAATTTTAAGATTAATCCATGCAGGAAACCTGCAATTTGTCTGTGAAGAGGAGAAAAATCGCTAATTGTTCAGTGTTTTGCAATGATTTTGGATCACATGTAGCCTGAGGCCTAGTGGTCAAACCAGTATCGGCTGAAGGCAGTTTATAACAAAGAAAGAGGAAAAAAGAATAACATCTTTATTTGACCTAGTAATTATTTGTTAACTTTTGTAATAAAGTTATTCATATTTTACAGACCACAAAGAAGGAATGTACTTTCTGTCCTGAGAAATGAGTTTTAATGCAAAATGCTGAGGTTCTTCTATTAGACATTAACTTTCTAAACAGTTTTACATTTTAAAAAGTTGTAAAGACTTCTCCTATGAAACCTGAGAAGATAAACAGGCCTATGACTATTATTTTCTTAGTGTGAGCTATTTCATTAATGGAGTTCTAAAGATGGAAAAATGTAAATGTAATTTTTTGTGTTTAAGACAACAAAGGGCATATTAGATATATGAGAGATTAAAAAGCTTTGCACAAATTAGGAGAAAATGGCCTCTTCCTCTAACACTTTATTTGTTGATGACAGTATAAAAATAATAAGGTATAAAAATAGTAATGTATAAAAAATAATAAAAATAATTCCACAGAATTACTGTTGTTTTTCTACTTCTGAAATTTAATAATTACTACCCAGGATGACAGTGCTAGCAGGAAAACTGTTTGGAATTCTCGCTTCTGTTGTTAAAAAACCTCAGCATTTTTAAACAGGTCCTTAATGCAATGTATTTTGCATATAGGGCCAAATACATTTTGTAGCTTTATTAGCTCTGCAACTTCTGATACTATAACTGTTGATGAAGTAACAAGCAAATCAGCATCTAAACCTGACCATATTCCCTGTGCTTTTAAAAGTTATGCTAAGCAAATAGTTTCATTAACTTTCTGATTGTTTCTTAAGGAAATTGACACAATGGTATCTAAGCATTCTCAAATAATAGTCAAGAATTGCTAATATTTTCAAACCACTTTAAATAGGTTAATAGCTCTCATATTTCACAATTTAATATATCAGAACTTAGTCTTGCAATTCAATACTATAACTCAGTTTGGGTGTCCAGTTTCCAAAGTGTTGGAATAATTTTTTTCTGGTTTTTATTTTTTGTTTATTTCTTTCTTTTTTATCTCCCATGTAGCATTGTATGGCATTGTATAGCATTTACTAAAATGCTATACAATGCATTTGTATATATACAATGCATTTGTATATATACAATGCTTCCAAAATGAAAAGTGTTATGCAGATACTGGTTGAGAGAAAAATGCTCCAGATTATCACTTATCAGCCTCGAGTATGAAACCAGACTCTTCTTTCTGCAGTTCTGGCTTTGTTAAAATATTTTTCCCAGTGTTTTTGGCCAAGCAGAGTGCTTTCAGAAGACAGCCTTTTGTACTTCATGTGCAGCCTTGATTCACCCTCCAAGTCTCAACCATACAGAATGGGGCAGAGGTCATTAATGAAAAATTGTTTTGTGATCATTAAAGTATGCAACATAACATCATGGACAGATGAAGGGAGGGAGGATTGCAGACTCATAGGGAGTGTCCTGAGGTTCAGGCTCTCCCTGTTGAAATGCTGTTACTTCCCACAGTTTAAGGAATTGCCACGTTCACAGGAAAGGAATGCGGTGGTGTTTAGTCTCTTAGGCTGGAATCAACATTTACACAAGAAAATGTTAGACAAGTAAGTAAATAGCTATTTACCCAACCTCAGGATTAACTTAGATGAACTCCTAAAGGATTTTTTCCATTCATTTGGCGGAGACTTTCATGCTTCACATCAAGACTGACACTCAAATTCTGCCTTGGATATAAAATGATACATGTAATACTGAACTTGCCCTGAGGTTTTGCTCAGATTCAGCCTTCTCTCTTACTAATACAAGCACAAAGAGCATTGGACATCACTTGTGCTTGTGGCTTGTTCACAACCCCAACCTGCCTGGATCTAGAAGGACTCCTGGGCAAAGTTCAGGCTCCCAACAGCGAGCAGAAATTTTAATGACTGTCCTGCTGCTAAAATATATACAAAATGTTACGCTGTTGTGAGAGGAATGTTGGACTAATGATTTGGGATTTGGTTTTAAGTGTGTGTATAATTGCTTTGTGAACTGAAACTTATTTTTCAAATAAGAAAACTGAGAATTTCAAAAGCATGCACAAATTATTGCTATTTCTGATCTGAAACTGGACAGGATGGTTTTAAGTAACTTTCTAAATGGCAGTAATTTTGCAGAGAAATTGGCTTTGCGAAGTGCCTTTGTAGAAGAGCTATGTCCTTTCAGCTCCCTTCCCTATTAGATCTGACCTGAGCATACATAAACAGGTGGCTGAATTAATGCTGCATAAATAGGTCTTAGTCTCGTATCTCTGTTACTCCTGAATGATTGACTTTGAAAATCATACTGCTGTCTCCAAGGTGCTTTTTTTAATTCAAAATGGACTGAAATTTTCGGCCCATCAAAGCAAGCACTTTGAAGTAAGCAAGAAATTGGCAGCAATAATAGGTTGCTGTCCACTATGTGTATCTTGGATGTTTTGACAGTGGTTTTCATAAATCTAGTTGGTGAGGGAACAGGGAAGTCTAAGATGAGTATTTTCACCAAGATCGTGGTTTTTTTTAAGGTCTCAATTTTTTTTTCTAACCTTTTTTTTTGCCTCAGAAACAGCTAGATCATTTTTACTGGAACATTAAATATGGCCTGCTTGCCTGCAGAGGCTGCTCCTCCCAAGGTCTCAGATTGCATTCCTGTCTTACAAAAACCCGAAAAATTGTCAAGGTGTGTGTCTTTACCTCTCACAGATATGGATACAAAATAAAAGCTAGTCTTCTATTACTAGCATCAGAATAAGTTCTGGGGTAGTGTTACAGAGGAAAACTCTTAATCTTGCTATTTAATATATTGCAAGATATATTTAACTAGAAAAAACCCCATTCTTGGGGTTTTTTTTGTAGTTAAATAGTAAAAAGTTAAATAATGCCAAGATTTAAAGTTGAGGATTTAAAGTTTACTGCTGAGTGGAGTTTATCATTTGAGGCTCAATAATGTGCTAAATGCACAGTATGGCTTTTCATTCAGAGCTGGCACATGTCCTGCTGGCTCTGTTTGGGTGGAATTTTCATGTGCCTGCCTGCAAAATGCCATGTAAACAAATACTGTGGAGGGAATTTCCAAGAATATGTAATGGCTCGATTCACAAGAGCATGTTGTATCAGAGTAATAGGATATCTCCCTTAGTGGCACATGCCTTCACCCCTTGTTTAAGGTATTCCATAGCTTGGTGTTTGGGAAAAAAAAAATGAGAAAAAGCATAGGTGAAGTATAGATTCTAAGCCTCAGGACAGACATAAGTACATGCACCCTGGTCTGCACATCCTGGACACTGGTCACTGTTGAGGAGCAGAATGAGTTAAATGACATGAACAGCACAGCTGATTGGCTAAAGCTGGTGCAGCAACAACTTTGAAGCTGATCACATGGCATGAAGTGCATCCAAGAAGATGGAACACCTCATCTTGTTTGTGCATGCAATGTAATCACAGCACGCTCAGCTCACACTCACACACCATAACATGTTGCCAATAAGCATCAAGTGGAGCATCTTATCACAGCTTTGGAAAGTACAAATATAAGTGCTTGAAACCAATAAAGGTCTTTGCATTAACACTGCAGAGTCCATGCCTTGTTCCACTATCAGGTTGGAATCACAGGTTAGGAGATGATGATATTTCCTTTGTGTCATGTCTGAAAATTTTTGTGGTCTGAGTGCATATACCAACAAGTGAGAAAAAGTCAACATCTCTATTCTGAAATTATGGATTAACCTAGTCCACCCCTGCTTAATGCAGCTAAAGAGGTATGCATTAAGGTGCATACCTACATCTAAGTTAGTTTCTTAGTAACTTTGGTCATTTACAGATATGGGCAGGAAGGCTTAAGGAACGAGGTTTCCACGAGTATCTAAATGGATGCAAGTCTTGAGCCTCCTTATGAGCTTAATACTTGACTTCCCCTGCATTGATAGTAACCAAAAAATACTTCTCTTTGTTTACCTGAAGGTCATCCTTAAACCATTTTCCTGTGCTTTTTTAAATTAAACAAGATTATTAACGAAACCCCATATTTTTTTATGTATTTGTGAGCTGAATGTTCTTACAAAACTTACTCTGAATTTAAATAATGTCAGAAACTGTTTTAAGAGGGATGAGTCCTGAGAATAAGCATTGATTTTTGTGGGGTTTGACTAGCTAGAATATAGTAACCGGGTTGTTGGGGGCTTTTAAACTGTCTTCCAAGTTTCTCTTAGCTACTTTTCCCTCTGGAGTAAGCTATGCCCTTTGGAAGCTTGAAAAGGAAGAATAAGATTTGATGCATGTTTATGCAAAACAATTCAGTTAATAGCTGGAGGGGATAGTTCTGTAAAAGTGGCATGATTTATAAAGCACAAGGTCATCTTGGAGTTTTTGAAGCCTTAAGAAATGGGTGATTACAGTGCACCATATGTGATCCGAGATAGCATAGTTTGCACCTGCAGTTGCTTTTTCAACCTTTGCACTCTGTGCATCCATTGATTGCTCAAAGGCCCCTGAGGCTATCCAAGATGATATTGTCTGACCTGCGAAAATGAAGAATAAAAATATAAGGTAAAAACAAACAAACAAAAAAAGCCCCAAAAAACCTGCCAAGCAACCAACCAACAACAAAAAAAAACCCAAAAAAGTAGTCTAGGCAGAGAAAGTGTGTCAAAAGTGTGTCAAGTCTTGAGTTAGAAGCTATTCTGTGTTGAGTCAAAAAACATCACAGCTCTTATTTGTTTTTGACCTTATTTTATATAACTAGCAAATAGTCCCTATGGCTGTGTAATACTTGAAACATAGCTATGTTAATGTCTTTGGTCAATTAATGTACTCAAAGGCTGTAAGAAAATAGTAGAAATAAAGAGTGGAAAGGCAGTCCATAGGTTCTTAGTTTCCAGTGAGGTAAACTGTGTAGTTTAGAATACACAGGTATTAAATGACAGATGAGGACAATTCAGAATGGTGCTACATAGAGCTGGCCTTATAAAATATTGCAGATGCTAAGATGGCTATTTTTATTGTTTCTCTTCTCACAATTTTTACATTTAAAAAATAGTGGTATTGAATTTCCAGGACTGTTCTTACAAATTAGAATTATAAATAGACTTTCCTAATTCAGCACACTTCATCTTTTTTCTCAAATGTGCTTTTGCTATCCTATGGTAAATACAGTTCTGAATTTGTGTGTTAATTGGTTTATGACCTTGTATGAAACTTTTGCTGTGATCTTGGCACACAGATTTGGTACACAAATACTTCATGCATTTTTGGAAGCCAAAAAAAGTCATTCCAGATTGCAATTTTCTGGTGTTTGCCATGCTTTGTTGCATGGTAAATATTTCTTTGCTTTTGGTTTTCTTTTCCTCAGTGAATCCAGCTCTTTCTCATCACTGTTGTTATCAAAGAGCAGGCTGCATGGGGCTTTGATTAACTTGGCCTAGTTGGTGGCATCTCTGTCACAGAACCATAGAACCCTCCTGGCTTTTAAGGTCTCTTCCAACCCAAACCACTCTGGTTCTATGACTTATGTATTTTAAGCTCATGTTAGTTTTCTGATGATCAGAAATGTTGTCCATAACAAGAAGTTGACATGGTGATTAGAGCAGTTAGAAGTTCCACTGAATGAACTAAACATCTCACTGAAACTAAAAATAGTGCTATTTCTTTAATTGTTGCATACTGATGAAGTGTGCCAGTCTTTTAACAACACTTCCCACAGAAACTCTTTCCCCTTCTAGAAAAGATAAATTGTGTGGCAGAGTCTGGACAAGAGTGTGCACAGGCTTGCTGATAAGAAGGGTGAAGGCCTTTATTTAAACATAAAGGCTGTTTGTGGATTTACCTCTTCTTGTGATTATGGCTATGCTTTTCTAAGCTGCATCTTGTTAAAAATGCTCATACTTCTGTTTTGAAAAAATATCCTTCATGGTTTTTAGTGCTTTTGTCCACTAGTAATGGGAAGTGATATGAGAGTGGATCTTCAAAGAAGTTAGTGGACTAATTGACTACCTGAATCTCAGCTCCATGTGCCAAATCACATTGTGGCAAGAAATTGGTGTTTAGAATATTTTTAAATTTGGCAGATCAAATTTTGTACACAAGAGTCTAAGGGCACAAATAGAGAACTGTAAGTACATGTTTCTGATCTTCTGATCATAGATATTCTTAAATTACTGAAGCTAGTAAACTTTTATAAATAGAAAGTACAAATTAAAAATACAAACTAATGTCCTCCAGAGTAAACTAACAGTGCAATTTAGAGTAATTATTTTGTGGAGTGACTTGGGAGAGAAAGGGGAGGCGTTGCACACATTCACTTACTGCTTTTAGTCTTTTGACCTTAAAGAAATTAATCTCTTTAATTTTTTTCCCTTTTATCTCACTTTGACCATGCAAATTATGGTGTTTGCATTTATAAAAGTGCTTACTTATTAAAGATACTTCTGAAAGTGTCCCTTCAACATTGAGCTGTGACTCACATGTCTTTCAGCGGTGTTCTGCTGCTGCTGCTCTGTAATCTCTGAGCACTTGTCTTCATGGCTTGTAGCACTTCTGAAATTTCTCTCAAGTGATCAGAGGTATCTGCAGGGCTATTCAATTAACTTCTGCTTCTATGAGGTTGGAGCCTACCAATGGAGTGCACACACATTCATGCTATACTGATTGATGCAGCTGTCTGTGATACGTGTTTTATCAGAACGAACTGCTCTCTTCAACTAAAAATGCCCTGTGACAATCAGCACAAATACAGATATGGGATATCTTCTTGCCTTTAACACACATAAAGGGCCTTTACTGCTTGTCCCCTTTTCTACTGCTAGGTGATCAGCATTAAAGGTGAGCAGGGAAAGAAACAAAACACAAGTTTTGAAAATGTGAGTTCCCTGTCTTCCCTTTCTCCTAATTTCCATATCTTGTATCGGTGTCACAGAAATTGTTTATCTTTTCTTGTGAGCCTTTCCTATATCTGTGTCTACAGCTCAATGCTTTTGTTCTCTGGCTCCTTCCTTCCTTCCTTCCTTCCTTCCTTCCTTCCTTCCTTCCTTCCTTCCTTCCTTCCTTCCTTCCTTCCTTCCTTCCTTCCTTCCTTCCTTCCTTCCTTCCTTCCTTCCTTCCTTCCTTCCTTCCTTCCTTCCTTCCTTCCTTCCTTCCTTCCTTCCTTCCTTCCTTCCTTCCTTCCTTCCTTCCTTCCTTCCTTCCTTCCTTCCTTCCTTCCTTCCTTCCTCTATTGACTGTGGTAATTGCATCAATTCTTTCTCTGGCCTTTTTGTAATAGCCCGTTCTCAGTAACCTGTCATAAATCTTTTCTATAAGGTTCACAGTTGTCCTTTCTTCCGCTGGGTATTTAAGTCATCTGGGTCTAGCTCTTTGTTGGCTTTCAGGAGTTCTAATTGCCTTCTTATCTGCTTTATGATGAGGGTAAAGCTTTTCAACAATTCACTCCCCCAAGCCTAAGAAAACATACCTCAGTCCCTAGGATGCTTTCTTCTTTCATTATGTGTGGACTGTCAAGAAAAAAAAGTACACACATATTGACCATCTATCACTAGTTTCCTTCTTTGATCAGCTAGTGTTCCTCCTGTATAATTTCTTTCTCTCTTTTCTCTTTTGATGGCATGCTTTTGTTTTTGTGGTAGTTTTGGGGATTTTTTTTTTAGTTTGGTCTGGTTTTGTTTTGGGGTTTTGTTTTGTTGTGGTTTGTTTGTTTGTTTGTTTGCTTGCTTGGTTTTTTTGTTTTTTGTTTTTTTTTTGCTATTCTATCTTAGTAGTTTTTCCATTTATGAACTGTCTTAAGTAATTATATGTTACAATTACTTTGGTTTCATCCCATATGTCTTATTCATTTCTCCTCTGGGAAACATGAATTTCTGACAACCTACTCCCTTTTTCCCTTGTTGATTCTGCTTTCTTCCCAGAATTTTATGTTATTTTGAGTTTATGACTAATTTTTTTTGCAAAATGACACACAAAAAGCACAAATGTGGATCTATACAATTTTACCTATAGCCCTTTCAATAACTCTATTTCCTTGCCAAGTGATTCAAATCTCTTTTTACTGATTGCCTAGAACTACAAACCAAAAAGCCTATTGGTCCTGTCACTATCCAAATAAACAGACAGTCAAATTGCTTGCAGTTTTCAAAGTTCTCACTGCATATTCTAAAGTTGATGTGTGGTGTGTTTGGTTTTGGTTATTTGCAGCTGTTTTTTGTGTGTGTGCTAACACCTTATTTACTGTGGGAGGGGGAATGGAATGAATATTGGCTGAGTGTAAATGTCTGAATCCAAAGGATTTGCACAGGAGATTAGGAGATGTGAACTCAGACTGAACAATCAGGTCCTATTTCAGCATATGAAAATGAAAAAAAGTAAAAGTAATGTAATGTAATGAAAAAGTATGTATTGTAAATGTTTAGTTATACTTGTTCTTTCCCTCTGAAATCTATCAAATGATAATCTGCCATTTGCAGAAGAAACAAAGTTATTTGATTTCCAGATACTCTCAGTGAAACATTCCCTTTCATAAATATTTAGCATCCACATTTATTGATTTCTTTTTAGTGGTATTAAATTTATTTCGCTATTACATTTATTTATTGCTATTCCAGCCTCTATGGCTATATTTTTGTAAAAGTTATATAGTCCAGGAGATTACATTATTAGTCCAGGAAAGACTGGTGAAGTCACTGCATGTGGCTCCTGCACATGGAGGGAAAGAGTAGCTGCTTGTTGAAAGAATCTGCAGAAGCACCAAGAGACAGGAAGTAATGTCTTCTTTGCTGTTGTTTATTGTTCTTCTTGTTGTTTTGTATTGTTCAAAAAAAATTCTCCCTTCCCCAAAAGGGTAATGTCTTATTTTTATCACTCTGAAGACTGTCATAATGAATGGGTTTCACTGATCTGGAGATCTTGATTTGAGATTCCTAGTTTAAAAAACAAAAGAACTTTGGGTTCTGACAGATTTGTCGTACTTCCATAACAAGTTTTGTCTGAGACGGGCATCTTTAACTTCATATATGTTGCTAATGGTCCTTGTTTGTGTTCTATGTCCTTTTAGAGACATCTCCCATTGCCCAAATCCACTAGGGAAGCTGTAGAAGTCCTTTATTTTGAATGGTGAAGGATTTTAGATGATCCCATAAAAGGTCACCTTTTTGTCAGTGTTTGTGACTAAACTGTACCTAATCTGAGCTCATAAGACAGAGTGGTCCTTGTCTTATCACTTGTTAGCTGGGAAAAGAGACAGACCTCACCTTTCTACGCCCTCCTTTTAGGCAGTTGTAGACAACAAAAAGATCTCTCCTGAGCCTCCTTTTCTCCAGGACAAACACCCCCAGCTCCCTCAGCTGCTCCTCACAACACTTGTGCCCCAGACCTGCCCCAGCTCCATTGCCCTTCTCTGGACTCTCTCCAGCCCCTCAGGGCCTTTCCTGCAGTGAGGGCCCAGCCCTGGGCACAGCACTGGAGGTGCGGCCTCAGCAGGGCCCAGCACAAGGGGACAATCCCTGCCCTGGCCCTGCTGGCCACAGCATTGCTGATCCAGGCCAGGATGCCATTGGCCTTCTTGGCCCCCTGGGCACAGCCTGGCTCATGTTCAGCTGCTGTCACCAGCACCCCCAGCTCCTTTCCAGCCACTCTGCCCCAGCCTGTGGAGCTGCCTGGGGTTGTTGTGACCCAAGGGCAGGACCCAGCACTGGGCCTTGTTGAGCCTCACACCATTGGCCTCAGCCATGATCCAGCCTGCCCAGATCCCTCTGCAGCAGATCAGCACTCCCACCCAGCTTGGTGTCATCCAGGACCTGATCAGCAATTACCCAGAGCTATTACACAATGCTGGTTCCAGTACTGAGCTCTGGCCACGAGCAGCCACGAGCAGCCGGTTTCTCCAGGGGAATGCGTTGGGACACAGTGTCAAGGGTTTTAGTAAAGTTCAAGCAGAAAACATCCACAGGCTTCTTTCATCCACTAAGTGTGTCACACTGCCATAGAAAGGCAGATTTATCAAGCAGGACCTGCATTTCACAAATCTCTGCTGGCTGGGCCTGATCCCCCAGCTGGCATGAGCTGCATGATTGCACTCAAGATAATCTGCTCCATAACCTTTCCTGGCATTGAAGTCAGGCTGACAGGCCTGTAGCTCCCTGCATCTGCCTTCCAGCCACTCTTGTAGATTGGCATCATACTAATTTACAGTCAACTGGAAACTCCATGGTTCACCAGGACTAATGGTAAATGATTGAAAGTGGCCAAAAGAAGTAGAGGAAACCTATTTGAAAATAAGGAAGACCAAGGAAAAAGGAACTTTTAGAGAAACCCTAAAAAAATAAAAGAAGAGAGAGAAAATTATAAAGAAATTGAACTTGGTAATCTATTTGAGTTTTATCCCCTTGTAATTTTTCCTTTTCTTTTGCATCACATAATTCTAAATAGACCTTTTATGCTATAAAGAAGTCCAGTAATGACTCCAGAATAGACAGTATGATGACAATTATTTTGAAAGAATGACTACAACTTATTTCACACAGTAATTTTTTAAAAATTTCATGGAGTAATTAAGTTTACAGGCTAACAATGAAATTATTTCCTCAGTGACTCCTTGGAGGGGAACTGACTTTCCATTCAACAGTTTCTAAGAAGATGGACAGAGAAAATAACTTTTCAACAGCAACAACACAATTTTTAGCTGTAAAGTTGATTTATATGAGAATGGATTGAATGATATCTTAGTTGGATTTTTCTGTCCCATTAGCTTTTAAATATGTTTTTATTTTATGAAACAAGCTTTTCTTTCACTTTCAGAGAGAAAACATTCATATGCCTTACCTTGCAGTTCATAATTAATTTTCGTGCAATACTGAGGACTAACTCTGTGATCATGCCATAAGATGTTAATTGTGGTGAAGGTGAAGAAGCTGTAATCAGCCCAGAAACTTTTCTTTCAGCAACCTCCAAAGATATATGATGATGCCCTTCAGTTGCTCATGAATGAAGAAAATCCAACTGAATCTCTTTTAATGTTATTCACATTCAATCTATTTTGTTCAACAAATGGAATTAGAATCACAGAATCACAGAATGGTTTGGATTGAAAGGGGTCTTAAAATCATCTTCTTCCAACCCACCTGCCATGGGCAGGGAGATCTTCTCCTAGGTCAGATTGTTCAGATCCCCATCCAGCCTCTGGGCAGATGGTTCCAGTGCCTCAACACCCTCACAGTAGAGAATTTTTTCCTTACATCTAATCTATGCTCCTTAGATTGTCCTGTTACTACATACCCTTATAAGAAGTCCCTCTCCTTTTTCCTTGTAGGTTCCCTTCAGGTACTAGAAGGTGATATGAGCTCTCCAAGCACCCTTTCCTTCTCCAGGCTGAACAACCCTAAGTCTCTCCATGTGCTGTGATTAACTCAGTGGCTCTCCTCTGGACTCTGTTCTGCAGGTCCTTCCTACACTGGGTTCCACATATATGGAGAAAAATTTTTATGGGGTTCAGTAGGGCCAACTGCTGGGTCCTGCATTTGGGTCACAACAACTCCAATTGCTCCAGAAAAATATTCCCAGAATTCTGGTGAATGAGAATTCAGAAGATTCCTGCTAAACATTACAAAATGTATGATGATATTTTTCTTTCTTTCTTTCTTTCTTTCTTTCTTTCTTTCTTTCTTTCTTTCTTTCTTTCTTTCTTTCTTTCTTTCTTTCTTTCTTTCTTTCTTTCTTTCTTTCTTTCTTTCTTTCTTTCTTTCTTTCTTTCTTTCTTTCTTTCTTTCTTTCTTTCTTTCTTTCTTTCTTTCTTTCTTTCTTTCTTTCTTTCTTTCTTTCTTTCTTTCTTTCTTTCTTTCTTTCTTTCTCCCTTTCTTTCTCCCTCTCTTTCTCTCTCTCTTTCTTTCTCTCTTTCTTTCTCTCTTTCTTTCTCTCTTTCTCTCTTTTATTTTTTTCATTAGAAATGTAGTCTAATGTTTAGAGTTTTCAAGACTATTTCAGTTTCAAAACTCTCAAGTACTTCAGAATGGCTTTTAGGTCTCTAGCTAGTCCAAAACCAAAATTCTGAGTTTGAGAGTTGATCTTGAAATACCAGGTCAGTACTCAATACCTAAATCTTCCCCTAGTTCTTACCTGCATGCAAAATGCAATCAGGGTCCAAGTACTAAACAGGGATATGCTCTGTTGGATTTTAGGGGAATGAAGTGCTGTCTTCAAGGACTTAATTTCAGTTTTGTTAGTGAACATGGGCCAGTGTAGCAAGAGACTGCAGCTGTATTATTTTGGAGGTGAGTTAAACTGCTTTCAAATATCATTGTCCTTGTCTGTCTTCTGCCTCCCTACAGCTTAAGAGAAATTTGGCATGGGTGCTATGGAAAAATACTTGGTAAGGAGTAAAACGTCATATTAGTAAAACCCATGCAATAAGATGGAAGATTTAATAAATGCTTTTCTGGTTGGTCTTCTTCCAAGACAGATTTTGGCCAAAAATGAAACCCCAAAACAAACACAGCTTCTTGGTAACAGTAACTTCTAATATCAAGTAAGAAAAATATGTTAGGTAAAAGAGAAGCAACTGTTTTGATGCAACCAGGGTATTAAGAAGTAGTGCTCTTTACGTCGGACACCCTGTGCTTTGCTCTAACAGGAAGACAATTGTTTTTTCAACAGACAGCATCACAGCATAAATAAGGTGCCAGTGGACACAGGAGGTAAGTTAGCCCTGTGTCTGAAGCAGCATGCAGGTGTTTCCAACTAAGACAGACTGAGCTTCTCCAATGCACTCCTCAGAAGTACAGCCCAGACTGCAGCACTTGACATGGCTGTGTTTTGCCTGACAGGTTCTAAGTTCTGCTTGGGAGAGGAGAGGCTGGCAATACAATACGAATCCAGCTCAACCCTGATGTAGGACTACTTTCATTCAGTTTTGAAAACATGAATATTTATTCTTTCTCTTTAGACCTGAAAAGATTTTTTTCTGATAATCCTACAGTGAAAAGTTTCAGTCTGTTTGTCATGCTAAAAATCATCTCATTTCAAAAAAATTATATTGGTGTGCCTTTTGTAGGAGATGTATCTCTGACTGTTGTTTGGCCAGCTGTTTCTTATTGTCCAGGGAACAAAAATTTGGAGTTCTAAGGCACAAACTACTCTTGCAACAGCCACATCTGTTCTGATTAGGTAATGCCCACAGAATAAGACTTGTTGAAGAAATGCAGAAGTGTTCATTTATTCAGATGATATCATATTTGGGTCTGAGGAAAGCAGTGGCTCTGTTCAAGAAGTGTCTCATTTAAGAAGGGTCAAAATGTTGAGGATGAGAAGGGACAGTTCTAAAAAAGGCATCAACAGCAGAACATGAAGGCTATGATGATACCAAGGAGTAATCACATTATATGTCCAATATCTCTCAGGAAACAACGGCCACTATTTTTTACTTGTAACAGGTCACTCTATTAATTCCCAGGATTAAAGCACTGTATGGAAACCCTATTCCCCTAAACTGTACTGCTATACCAGCAGGAACACAGAGAGGCAGTTGCTTCCCAGTTCAACAGACCTTTCTTTCAAGACAACAGGTATTGTTTTAGTTAGATTTTGTTTACTGAACTAGCAGGTCCCATTCACAAAAACATGCCATTTGATTCTGAGAAGATAGCCAAATCCAGCTATCTAAAGTCTCACTGATGTGCAGAAAAAAGTGCCAGAATCAAGGGCTAGTTATAGCAAAGACTGCGCTACACAGGACAAATATATTTGGACCTGGATAGTTACAACAATTCAGATAGAAGATGTTTTCTGATCATGTGTCCAATATTTCAAAAGATAAAAGAGGAGAGATTCACCATCAGCCTGACCACTGACTAAAATAAAAATAAATTCTATTTCCACATTCCAAAGCATCCCATTATCTTACCCTATGTGCAGTTGGCTTTCATAAATGTGAAATGCTGTTTTACATTCACAGTCACCACTAAGTATTTCATACACTTAACATCTCCCTTATCTTCCTTCTCTGCAGCCTGTGGGCTTCCTTTCAGTGGCAGTACACTTGACTAAAGTGTAAAAAACCATGTGAGATCTATCTAAGAACAATGGCTGGAGGCACTTCTCTTTCCTTGTGCAGACATGGCAGATCAGTTATCAAATGACAGATGAGAACAGTTATTCTGACAATTTAATTATTTTCCCTTTCACTTTCTGCCTTGGTAAGGGGAATTATAACTATTCATATGAGGACTTAGAAGAAATGAAATTTTTTAGTTACTGTGTATACATGACACAATTTGCTATGTCAACACAAGGAAGAGTTCTCTACAGATTCCTTTTTTTCAGAAGGAGCTCCATACCCTTGCTAACATGAAAGACTAAGAAAGCTCAGGAGTGTTTACCTCCTTCACATAATTCCGTTCTGAGCCAGAGCTGCCTTTTTCTTCACTTCCACACTTTCATCCAGACAGTTTAAAGGAATTGAGGTGTGAGCTATACTAATTCCTGCTGTTTGCAGCCAGGTGTTTTATTACTATTGTTCATGACACACCTGGGGAAGAGAAATGCCTGTAACTGACTGGATAATCAGGCTTTGAGCCTCAACTCTGTATTAGCTTGGTTTGTTGCTGCTGGATTTAGTCAAGTATGAAAAGCATTTATTATCTTATATAGCCTATATAATATTAAGGATAAATTGCATCTCAGAATATATTTTCCTTCCAAGGAGCAGATTTTTTCCTCCCTCATAAAATTCTTCAGAACATTATGAAATTGACCTTAGTTTTGAGAGTATAAATTTATTTTTATTGCCAAATTGAAGTCTAGTGTAGGATAATAGGACTTGCATATAGTAGAGGAGTAATGAAGTTTGATCATGTGATGATTTGACCTGTCTCACATGGCATTCTGATAAGCAATCTGTGAAGTACTGAGTTGGCAAAACCACAGCTAGAAGATCTTCCAAGCATGTTGAGAACAAGATAAATTCATAACAATTGCAACTATTTGATAAAACACACCCAAAGAACAGAGTGCTGTTTAATATGGATGAATACCAAACACCACTCTAGGGAATAATCAATTGCTACAATTAAAAAAACCCCCAACCTGCTAATCAGTAGGTTAATAGCAAAGAATTTGAGAATTATAAAGGTTCAGAGCTGAACATCATTTAAAAAACCCATGCAAATGGAGGAGAAAGGAAAGCCCATGCTTGGATGTACAGACAGGAGTGTTCTGTGTTAAGATTCATTCCTCTGTTTTTAGCATGAATCAGACTGGTGAGATTGTGGTTTCCAGCTTTCTTTAGGTAACACAGGTAAAGAAAAATGTAGACCAGCTGGGAGAAAAGCCAGAGAAGATTAGTAGGGATGATTTAGAGATATACAAAACATGACTGTTAGGGAGAGAACTAAAATTTTGGGATTGTTTATTCTAGAGGAGAAAAAGGACATGATAAATCTTTCAATACATAAAATATTGCTACAGAGTGGAAAAAGTTATTCATTCAGACTGGTACAAGAAGTTACGGGTTGTGCTAAGCAAGAGAGATTTAGGTAAGATTTTAGAAAAGTACTTCTGAAGACAAGAATATTCATGCACTGGAAAAAGAAAGTGTAGAGTATTGAGGGAGGTTAGACAAAACTCTCTCTTAAATTCTGGAAGTATATCTGATTATGTGTTGTCTGCTCTAACTTGAAATGATGTTTAGTGGCTATGTTATTATAATTTGGAAACTCACAAAAAATAGGATGCTATATGTAAGCAGAGAGACAAAAAAGCACAAAAAGAGAAGTTTCAGGAATATTTGTTTCATATGTAGCTCCATTAGTTGTTGGTGTAGCTTTGGTACTAAACACTCATGATTAATTCACTGCTGTTAAAGGGCTCTAGACTTTTTTTGGGTTGTGTTTGGCATTTGTACGATAACATACTTTTTTCCTTGTTAGCATTGCAGCCTGTATTCTCCCTTCCTAATATTGCCTATATTTCTGTAGTGCAATAATAAGTGTGCAATACTGCACAGTAATCTGTTCACTAGTTTGTGAATAAATAGCACTTCAGCCTCCAAACTCTCTTTTTAGGTGCATTCATACTGTTTATAAATATGTACTTTAGTTATTCAAGGTAGAAATCAATAGATAACTTGAGGCACTGAATCTTTCTTTGTGTGAGATATCTTTGGATTTGCCCACTAACCACGAGTTTAACATATTTTTCTTCTAAAACTATATTTCCACACAGGGTGTCGAGAAGCCAAATGTTTTCTGTCCATAGCTGTGTGATACTGTATTGGCTTACTCAAATGGCTCTGAATGTTTGTGGCTTTCTGAGGTCACAAGGGACCACTACTCCAAAAGCCACATTGTAGAAATAGCAAATACTTTGTCACTGTGGAAGTTCTTTACTTGCTTCTTCCCCTCCTGTCTGGAACCTGAACTAAATCTGTGGTCTGACAACTGAAAGACCAACTTATATTTGTGAAATATAGATCAGACCAAAGGATCAGAATGGCCAGAACAGGAAGAGCAACACTCCACTGTCTGCTGCCAGTCTCAGTAATGTTGCTGCTTTGACCACCAGTCTACAAGAAGTATTCTCAAAATTAAACAACGCAAAAGGTTGCTTACCCTGCTGTAGTTTTTATCATTTGGTAAAAACTCCCAGATCTCTGCATGTTTTTGGTGCTGTCAGAAAACATGGACTTAATTTAACAGAGGAAGAATGCCAGCTATTCCACAGGTCTGTAGGGTAAATAAACATTAATTTAGCATACTGAAAGCAGAACTATTACAGAATATTATGCAGTGGCCTGTGTACCATGGTTGCCTGGCTAAGACCCTTACACAAATACAGTACTTTTCCAGCTCCCTCCTCAGCCCATGGGGTCTCTTATTGTGCTTCTGTTCCTCCAAATCGTAATTACACTTTCCTAATGAGTCTGATATACTGACATTGTTTGGGTGCCAGCTGATTTTCACATGCTATTATGCTCTGGTCTATATGCTAGTGCTCGTCTGGTGTGGATTTTTTAATCTTAGCAATTTTCACAATGATTTTAGTCAGCAACAACAACAAGTTTCAGCTCCCAAAGAATTAGAGCTTGCCAGAAAAACTGCTACAAATTGACTAGAAGTAAAGTTGATGGATGGAAATTGTCTTCTAAGAATAGAGTTTGAGAAAAAACATGCTTGTTTTACTCTAATTGCCTTCAGAAACACTTCGTCCTGGTACTAATTACTTTGGCTTTGAAGACTGTATTGTCTTCACCTCAGTACTTTTAAAAAGCTTTTTATTGGAGTTCCTGTCATTATTCTCCTATCCCTGTTCTGAGACTGCAGCTGAGAATGCGCTGTCCTGTCTGCTTGTGAAGTCATATGTCTGTGTTACAAAGTCCCTTTTGAAAAATATATTTTTTGCCTTTTTAATATCCAGGTAGCTACTGTATTCACATCTATTTCTCACTTGTGCATTCATATTTCTGGTTAAACTCAGGAATTCCAAAAATAATATCAGAAAGGAAAACTCAGAGGCTCATTGCTTTTGTGGCTTTTTTCACTGAGGCCAGTTTTAGCCCATGTTGCCAATGATCAGTCTGTACACTTTAGTTCTATATTGTATACTTAAGCTGTGTGTGCAACAAATGATGTTTTCTTAGCCTCTCCATACAGCCTATTAAACAGTGGTTGGAATACTTCCATCTGTAAAGCAAAACCTTTGGCATAAATAATATTGTCATTTGGATAGGCTAGACATACTTTTGCAAAGTGACCTTGTAAAAATATTGTCTGAGGTATGACTGAGCCTAAATTATATGACAGTGAGGTAGTATATTTTGGTCTCTCTGGTATATGAGGTCTCATCTCGTAGCAGTGAAACCACCTGAAATTAAACAAAAAACAGTAATGTGCATCAGAATTAGAAGCTGAAGAAAGCTGGGCTGAGTCTTTTGAGTTTTTTTAATCTATTTGAAAACTTTTATGTAAATTCTTTGTTTGGCAAAGGCAAACATTGCTTACTGTGGTTTTCCTGTCTGATGATTTTTGTCTTTGTAAAATAAAATGATATGAAACACTGTGAGGAAAATCTTTTGACTACTGTATAAATATAAGTAAATATGGAATAGTTGGGTCAGAATTATTTTTTGCTCTCCATTTACAGCTCTTTCAAATGCTTTTTTGTTGTCATTTGGGATAACTTGGTTGTTTGGGCGTCCTTGATGAAAATATCTTGCACAAGATGCATATTTCTGTTTCCCCTCAAGGGTCAATCATCCTAAAAACTGTCTTCCTAATCTGTAGGGCAGGGTTAGGTGTTATAGTTAATGGCCTCATTTACCAGCTCATGCCCCTGAATCGTTATCCAGATGTTCATACTTATTACACCATCTTGCCAAGTCTACTCGAACACTTAGGACCAACTCATGCCCTAACATTTGAAATAATTTATGTGTTTAATGTGTAAACTCTTTGGTTTGTGTATTCTGTAAATGTAAGGGAGAGCATACTGTAGCTGTAATATTTTTTAAAATAACTGGCCACATACTGACAGTTATTTTCTGCTGTTCCAGTGAAATAACTTCTTAAACGTAAGGATGCAATACCTCATTATACAGGTTAGACCATGCTTCCCAAGTCTGCAGAGTCTCTCTTCAAGCAGGTAAAGGAAGTATCCTTTGAATGCAATGTCGTATTAAAATCTGTTTGACTCAGAAGTTACTTCTGAAGAAGAACACATGTGATTTTGGAACCAAGTTTCAATAGTGGCTGCAAAAATGTGATCTTCCAGACTGTGTTCAATATAAAGAGGTTCAGCTTTCAATGCTTCATTGCTGCCAAATAAAGCTGCCAAAACTAAAGGCTATCTAGGGCCATTCTGTAACTGTGCCCTTTTACTACTACAAACAAATCACAAAGGGCAAGTGTGCAGCTTAATAACCTTATGAATATTGGACTGGACATTCAAGTGTGTAATACCCACTGACGTACAAATATGACCATCACATCATGCTTTGTTCCAAAGCCAGCGCATTTCATAAAGTAGAAACAAGAACCATAGTAAAAGTGTATGAACCTGTTCATATCAGGACTTGCTTTCTCTTCCATGGGATTGTCTAGGTTAAGAAGTGTAGATTTCCCACCTACCTTCCTTATAATGCCTTTTTTTTTTCATTTAGATTTGGTGAATTAGTCTTAAAAATGAAATTTTTTTTCCTGATGCGTTGATGTTTAGGATTTTCTTTTCCCAGAATGTGCTGTCCTCTTGTCTGTAGTCCCCTTTCATGTCTGTAAATTTAAAGATGTTAAGGCAGGGTCCTTGTGCTTTTTAAAAACAGTGCTTTAAGAGTAGAAGGTTATTAGTACCAACCAATTTGTGTTTTAAAAAAGACCTTGATTTTTTTCCCAAAAATAGTAGCTTTCAGGCTTTTGTACTGCTTTGGAGCAGTTCCAGACAACAATTGTGGGCTACAATTGGCAGATCCTCATTCTGTGGCCAGAACGGGTACAATGCTATTTTGGTTTCAGGAATAAAATTTTAAAAAGAAAAGATATAGAGGAAGTGTTAAAAACATTAAAAAAAAAAAAAAAGTTTGAGTATAAATTTCAAGCCTACTGTCTGAAACTTTGGCTTCATGTTTTTTGCATTTGTAGTATGTACAGAATCTACACAGGCACATAATAAAATAAAATGCAGCTTCAGCTCTTGTGTGTGACTTATCTGGTGGTTTACAGATTCTTCAGCTCAGCACTGGGAAGCCAGGAGACATAAAGAGAGCTGGAGAAGACAATGGGACATAGGCTAGCTATAAATGCAAAAACAAATGAAAGGTTGAGAAGGGGGAGGACATAAATTCTTTGTCTGGACCTTGGTAATAGAGGCTGACAGGGAAGGCATGATGATGAGGGAAGTGATGATGAAGCCTGTGGAGGCAGAAACCAATTCTTACGTGTCTGTGTGAGATGTGTAAGAAAGATGTGCCCAAGTGTGCAGTAGCTTTTTAAACACACTCTTCTAATCTATGACTTATAAATGAAACTTGTGCTGTGTGAGCAGGTTTTTAAAAAACCAAAAGGAGTGAAAAATCAAATGGAAAACCCCATCTGTGATGGATACTGAAGTGGAAGTGAAATCCTGCCAAGAAAAAGTATTGTGAAAATCAGTTCAGAGGAATATTTTGTTGTGACAGCAGCTGAGGTGTACAGGGCTCCGACAGGCTGTGTGCCACCTACCCTTCAGAGGACCCCTCTGTGGGTACAAGGTGTCACTTTGCATGAGGAATTTGTGATTATCAAGCTGGAATATGGCACATCTGCCGAGGATAACCAAAGGGAATCACTTTATGGCACTCAACTGGGAAGTAGCCAACTACTGCTATTGACTATACTGTAGGGCAAGAAAGTGCTACCAAGGGATCATCAGATGCATTCAAAAACTTTCCAGTTTACATTCTCTGTGCTGTATGTATGTCATCAGGAACTTTACAGCCACTATATGATCAGCTCATTCTTTGTTACAGTGAAAAATGTAAGCAAATACCTACATCTTTTACTGAGAACACACAGGTAAGAAGTCCCCTCTTCTTCTAACAGCCCAAATCTGTTATCATTTAAGTAATGACAGATGCACATGTCTCTGCCAGAATGAGGCAGAGTCTGGAGCTATCCTTTCTGTCTGAAGCTAGTTTTTATGTTGCCAAAACATAATTGTGTCTTTTGCAAACTTGATGTCCTCTAGACGAAAACAGACAACATTGCTGTGTAGTTATTTTAACCATTATAGTTCAGACACTCTTCTACTGGGGAGACAGTATGGGAAAAACCTCTTCCCAAACCTACTCATGCTGGAAGCCAGTAGCTAAGGGAAAGCTACATAATGTGGCATTGCAGATTACACCCCTAGCAGCCTAGGCATAGTGGCTATTTGACAGAAATAAACCAGGCTCTGTTGTACTTCAGGGTTTTTTCAGCTCCAAAGAAAAAGGGCACATTGTGCTAGTTGTTGGCATCACTGACAGCATTTGAGGCAAGCCTTTATGCTCTTCTCGAGGATCTTGCTATTAGCAGATGTGGCCTAGAAGGATCTTATCTACTCAAAACCCAGTTGGTTTGGAAATGAAAATGTTGACTTCACCAACATAATGGTATCTGCAAGGTTGATAAAACCTTTTCCCCCACCCTTTCCTTCTTTTCAGCTATGAAAGTCACATTCCCTCTTGCAAAATGAAAGGCTCCATTAATATTTATATTAAAAGAAAGGCAGGTATGACAGGAGGGACTGTCTCACAGAACATTTGCCAACACTGGCCCACTGTGTTGGTAGCAAACCTGATGTATTGAAATTGCAGGTTAGCTGCCACTAAATATTGGTAGACCTTTGGTAGATCTACCCAAAATTCAGTCATAGCCTGGGCTTATATCATTTTTAGCTTGATTTAATGAGTATTTAAAAATGCAGGTGATGATGGTGGGGAAGTAGAGCATATCCAGCAATTTTAAACTTGACTTGTCTACAGAAATTACTACATATCAGCACTGTGGTTTTCATCTTCAAGCTGGGCAATCTGTGCTCATAATTAGCATTTTTAGGAAGTAGAGCTTCACAAGCAGCTGTTAAGACACTACTTTTTTATTGGTAGTGCATAGACAAATGTGTCTAGCTGTATGTTACAACTATGTAGATATTATGTTCATGCTTATACAGACAGGTGAGGTGGTGGTCATAAGGGTGGAACATGGGAGATGCTTAATAAAGCTTTAAGGAAATATAATAATTCAAAAATCTCATTACCATAGAACAAATTCCTTCTTCACTGTTCCCTAAGTTTTCAGCCACTAACCTAGCTCTTTCACAGAGAGGGAGACACCTGCCCACATTGTATTTCCCACTTGATTTTCAGAATTGACAAATAAAAGGTGTAATTCTGAACACACACATTTCACAGTCTTTAAAAAGAACACTGCAATGCTGTACCACTTAACATTTTGTGTAACTACAGCAATGGCAGATGATGAATGAAATAGGTTTGAGTTAAAATGATTCTGCTACCCTGCCAGTATGGGAAACTGGCAGGATTGTTACTGGCAGAATAACAGGTGATTCTGCAAACTACTTGTTTCAGACAAGTATCATCATTTAAACTTCTTTCTGTGAGGTTCTTACTCCTTGGTGTTGACTTTACCTGACTTTTATGAAAATGTACTTCTTACATAAGCTTTTGTTAACTTTGCTCCAAATGTCTCCTAAATGAAATACAGAACTACTTTTGCTTCAGTGCAGTGAATAAAATTTAGATACCTTAGCCCATTTCTTGTCAACTTCATCAACTCTCAGTTGACTAGTTGTGATAATCTGACTTTCAATGCACACTTAACAAGAAAATGTCAACATTGTCAACATAGTTACTCTCTTGTTCTTGTCAGGTTACCAGTCCTGGGCAAGGTCCAGACTTCTCAAACCTCTTCCAAATGAGCAGGGTCCTAAGCCTCAAGTTAAGTTTCCTTTTTGGGCTTCTCTAATGCTTAAAATTGGGAATAATCTAATACAGCTTACTCAGAGCTGATGCAGGTAGTCGGCAAAAATATTCAGCTAAGAAGGGTGTTAGTCAACTTGTCCATTTATTGACTCATGTATCCTACTTTAGCTTGCAAGAAAAATACATAATTACAACATTTTTTTATTCCAGGGGCAGTAACTGTCCTGGAATTGATTCTCAAGGTTTTTTCACATCTACCCGTCATTTTTCCCCATGTTCACCACCCTTTCCTCCTTCCCATCTCCACCAGAATGGGAGCTTGATATACTCATTTCCTGTAATGACTGATTTAAAATCTTCTCCACAAACACAGCAATGAATAGAGGAACAGCATGTGACATTAGATGTTCTTCACTTGGCCAGCAGCAGCCCGACAGAAATGACTTAATGATTAAAAACCTTTGACTTGCTACTTTGTGAATGGCCATGTTAAGGAATGTAACCCCTCTTAACTTCTTTACACCACAGCACAGTATAATTCACTCAGCCTAAGAGGAGGATAATGACAGCTTTATACAGGATCTCACTTCACACCTCCAAGTTTTCTCCTTATCTCAAAGGTTGCACTATGCATTTAAGCAATAGTCTGTATTAATCTAACCTCTGATATTTGGGGCATATTAACCCACCAATGCAGGTTTATGTATGTCACACCTCAAACCCTATCAAGAAATTTGGCAGCGGCAGCTTGATAAGGACACCCTACCTTACTGAACTTGTTCTAAAAACAACATCAGCAAAAACACTCTGGTGGCACTTTTTAATGACCTTGTTCACTCTTCTTTAGCTATTGGCTATTTGGATAATTCATGTTTCTGTGGCATCAGAATTGCTGTAAAGGAGCAATGAAAATTCCTGTTTATCTGTAAAAATATTAACATCCAGGGTTGTAAAATATGAGGAAAGTCTATAAACTAGAAGCTTGAGCTCAACTGAGTTCAATTTTAGATGACAGAATAATTGTTTAAAGCAGGGTTATGTTTTTAATGAGACTGAGCATATTTCCTTTGTTTCTATACTGGACTAATTAACAAACTAATCTTCATTCCCTGCTACTTTACAGTGAAAATTCTACCAAAGGGATCTTTCTGGTATTGCATCAAGTGGTTTAAGCAACCATTACAGCATATTCAGATTCTCTTTTTTTATTCATCTGGTATGGATAGTGAAATAACACATCTAAAATGTATTATCCCAGCTTCCCAAGATGGGATCTGTACTGGATGGAATGTGTATTTCAAAAGAAGGAGGCAATAGCCAGAATCTCAAATTAAACTTAACTTGTTTCAAAAAAGCTGTGACCATTTTGAAAAGTACTGCATCATCTTAATTCTGTGTCAGAGTGGTTTAGGCAGGCAAAAGTTTACCTGCCTTTTAAAGAACAATGGAAATAATGAAAATTGCACTTTCATAAAATCTTAAAAGTCTGCAGATGGGGTTTCCATGTTCTAACCTGACCCTCACTTAGACAAATTCCCATTCATTATGTTGAAAACTTTTTGATTACCATATTTTGATTAAACAAAGATTTTGACTACTGTAATTAAAACACAGACAAAAGTCAAGTCAGTTGTTTTATTAAATACATTGTTGTAATCTTCACTGCAGTGTTGTTCTTGCCTCGCTGCTGGGGCTCTTCTCCATTCTCTGCATCACAGTCCTTTTTGTCTTCTCAGGTGCTCCTCTTGGGCTCTCGACCCACCCCTATTTATCTCAGTTACCTTCACGAGCTACAGCTGCTGCCCAACTAAGGACCCTGCAGCTGCAGCTCGTTTGGAGCAACTCGGACCCACACAGATCCCACAATACAACATATATTCAGGCCCCCACAATACATCATTCTAAAAACCTTTAGAGAGGCTGGATAATGAATGCAGTGAGAGCACTTGACCGTACAACTTAAGAAACAAATGATAGCTCTGCTTCAAAACTGCATGACAGGTTCTTGAGAGATTCCTTTTCACACTTGTCCAGTGGTATTTTTAGGATCAGCTTACAAAAGAGCCAGTGCTTTATTGCAGTCACTTTCCAAGGCAGCTCTGGCTAACTTTACACTTCTTTTATCTCCTTTCCTTTTTTTCTCTCATTATCTTCTTGCTTTCTTCTCTTCTCCTCTTAGTTACAGGATTCCGTGGATCATAGATCTCAAAAGTATCTTCATCCTGCATGCTTGCATCTTTCACCTTTCTGCTTCTGTCTTCAAACTGAAGCACATGTGACATCCTACAAAAAACCAAACTCCAACTCAGTGACATGCATGATTTATTTTTGGTCATAGCAAAAAAGAACTGACCTGGCTTTCTTCTGATAGTGGGGTTTTTTTAAAATTTCTTAGAAGATCCTAATATTGTAAGGTGAAAATTTTGTAAAGACTCCTTTTGAAAAATACATCTAAATACAGATAGAGTTTTCTGTGGATTTTATTTCACATACTAAATTCTCTTTTCCTGTATTTTTCTATTTAGCATAACTTCCAAAATATATGGCAAATTTTTCCCAGCAACAGGGAGTGTTCCTCAAGTTTTCCTGTTAGTCACTTTAGACACCTTTCACCAGGGTGGAGGGTTTTACAAAAGTGGGAAAGAGTTTACATGGAAAATGCTTCAAGTAGGTACACAGAAGATCAAAAAGGGAATGCTTCATGTCCTGCTGTTTCACATTAACTTGGTTCTGATCATGCTTTTTAATTCTCAATTTAATTTTAATTAAACAAATACCTTGTTCAATTCAATGTTTTTCCTACTGTTCATTAGAAGTTTCCCCCAATTAGATATTTCCTAATTTCAGCAAATTTCCAGTAATCTGAAAACATCTCTGTTACATAATGGAAAAATGGCACACGTGAACCTCAGGAGGTTCAACAAGGCCAGGTACTAGATCTTACACCTGGGCAACTACTGATAACAACACATGGTGGAAGAGGAAGGGATTGAAGCAGCTCTGCCATGAGGAACTTACACGTGCTGTAAGCTGAGAGGCTGGACATGCCCCAGCCATGGGCACTGCCAGCCCAGAGAGCCACACGTGTCCTGGGCTGCATCCAGAGCAGGGTGGGCAGCAGGGCAGGGAGGGGATTCTGCCCCTCTGCTCTGCTCTGCTGAGACCCCACCTGCAGGGCTGCATCAGCTCTGGGGGCACAGCACAGGAGGGACAGGGACCTGCTGGAGGGAGTCCAGAGGAGGCCACAGAGAGATCAGAGGGATGGAGCACCTCTCCTGGAGGACAGGCTGAGAGTTTGGACTGTTCAGCCTGGAGAGGAGAAGGCTCTCAGGAGATCTTATTGCAGTACACAACAGGACTTACTAGGACTGATGGTGACAGACCCTTTAGCAGGGCCTGTAGTTACAGGACAAAGGGTAAAGGTTTTAAACCGAAAGAGCCCATATTAAGATGAGATCAGAAAGACATTTTTAAGACAAGGGTGGTAAAACACTAGAACAGGTTGCCCAGAGATGTGGTATATTATTTTTTCAGGGCAAACTCATATATCTAGGCAAAACCCATACTTAACCTTTGGATTCTGTGTGATCAATTTTCAAAAATGTCTTTGACTTTGATAGGACAACTTAAGAACTATACTGATCTGATCAGTATAGTCTCTCTATAATTTCTATAGCCTGTCTTTGTCAACAGTCTTAGTGACAGAAAACCCAGGAAAATGAGCAAGTTTCAAAAGGAAAGTTTTGTGGCCAATGAAGCACTGCTTTACTGGTCTCTTGCAACATGTACAACATTCTGAACTAAACAGTTTTCAAAGAGCTTTTGTACAAATCTCCATACATAAAGGGAGGGAGAACCAGCTTAGTTACTGCAGATTACAACATAGTACTATTAATGAAACCAGAAAAAAAATCAAAACTATAGACCATATGTGATGAGCTTGAATGCTTAAAAAATTCCTAAAAACAAAAATTGAGAATTTTCATCACAACTGATTTTTGACAAATGTGTTTCATAAATACTTAAAGAGTTGTTTCCAGTGTAAGAAACTTAGGTAGTTTATAACCCTATCCACACTACTAACACCCAAACTTGTTTTTTTAGTCATCTCTACAGTTCAGAATAACATAATGTACCATCAAAGTGACTCATAGTTGCATATTTGTAGTTTAATTATAAAAACATTGTCTCACAGTGGAGGGACTGAAGTAATTTATTTTAGCTAACATGCTTTCTGCATTTGTCATATTCTTCTCAACTTTTTAAAGATGAGTAGACATATCAAATCCCTCTGTCCTAGTATGAATAAAGAACAGGCCTAAGAGATGGAGTCATTCCTCCGTGCATGGTTTTAAAGTGTGTTATGGGAGTGTAAGTAGAAGTGTAGTCACACTTAGTCCTTTCATCAACTCAGGTTTTCCAAGAATACTATAGCACAGGACATAACCTGCAGGATACAACTGACAGGAATTAAAAGTAACTCTAATTCTTGGATCAGGCCATACAGTGCCCCAAGTAGTTTGCAAATTACATGCAGTAGATTCATACTAAGCAATATTTACTTCTCCCCAAGAGCTGAAAGAAGTCATAGTCTCTGACTCTTATTCGTAACTTTCCACTAAGACACTCCCAGCTGTGATTAAAAATAAGCCAATATTAAGAAACTTTTTGATATTCCCAGAATCAATTTTAGATGCAGCATCTCAGAGGTAAAGCAAAATAAACACAGACTGCAGTGGAGATTTTAAGAAATATTTTCCTTCTGTGACCTTAAATTTATTTTTGCAAGTCATTCATCTTCCCAGGTAGACCTGTTCTGCACCTATATGAATGGTGAATCACAGTGAATACTGTTCTTCAAAAGCAATTAAATTTTTTTAAAGGAACATATGAAGGATTTAATAATTATTTCTATATTAAGCATTTGAATTTAAATTAATCTTACTCAAGTTCCTCTAACTGAAGTGTGCCTTTGCATAATTTTCCAAGTGCAGAGTTAGGTCCACAAATACAAGTTTCATAAGACTTTTCCTTGTTCAGTTTATAACTCTCTTCCCTTCTGCATGCTCCTGGGTTCAGTGAGGAGCTGCCCAGTCATGTTTCTGCAGTCACTGTGCTGAAACAGTAACTTTATCTCTGTGTCTCTGGTCTTCAGAAACCCACTAACTTGTGCTTATCACTGATTGTTGACAACTCATTTTATATAAGAGAGATATTCAATTTTAAAGTCCACTTTTCTTCAAAATTTAAAGGATGAGAAATAGTCAGTCCTACCAAGCAAAACTCAAAACAAAACAAAACCTTGATTTTGCAGCTTTTTTTTGCTAAAAAGTTGTAAAATAAAATAGCTTGCCAAAACTGATTACTCTGTGTTTGAAGTAGCTAGTTGTGCAAGTTGCTGTTCTTTCCTAAATAGAAGACACAATCACAAGATTTCTGTTAAGATGCTCATCATCTTAACAAAAATGAACAAGGAATCTTTGCACGGATTTATTGCTGAAGAGGTTGATTTTTACCCTGACCAGATGACAGCGTCCTACAAGTTGACCACGGTCCTATCCCATGTAATGGGGGGGGAAGCTTCCCTGCATTTCTTTCCTTTCATTTACTAAAGAATACTCAGTAGCTGGCTCTCTTCTGTAATCCAAAAATGGAATGTCTTGAAACTTTGGACTGAAATACACAAATTAATTTAAGACAGTTTCAGAAACAGCAAAGGATTTCTAAGGTACAATGATACTCCTGTGGCCTAGTGATATTCTCAGGTCAGTGAACAGATCAGGCTCTTTTGAACTACTCTAGTGAGACTGTACTTGTAAGAAAAGATATGATACACTGTTATCCCTCTGCTTTTGAGATGTGTGAGCCATGCACTGTATCTGAACCATATGCCAGCTGCTGACAGCTGGTAGTCATGTTAAGTGTAGCATAAAAAGAAGTCCCATGGTCCAAAAGCTTTGGCCTTTCCAGAACTCCTTTTGGGAGAAACTGAAGTGGCAGTCAGTGAATTGAATAATTTTGAATCTTGGCAAGAGTAAGGAAGCACTATGCTTTTGCTCTACGGATCAAGTTGAAACCTCCAGGTACACTCATGCATCAGTGATTTTTATACTAAGTGAAATGAAAGTGCAAAGCTGTATTGCCTAAGACCGCACTTGCTTTTCAAACTGATATAGCTGTTGTTTGCTACCAGCTGCCTACTGCCCCCTTTGACTCTCCTTGCACAAATGGCCCTGCAGAGCAAACTTGCTGGTGCCTGGAGGAAAACCTGGGACATTATTTTGCAGTCAAATACATCAGCATTTTAAACAGGAAGTCATCAACAAGTGTGAGCAAAAGTTACATCCTGCCAACTCTGTTGTAAGGGTAGTAGCTTCTAGCAGAGCAGCAGTAAATTCTTAAAGTTTTAGGCAGGTGCCTGCACTTTGGAGGAGCCTGTATAAAAAACTGCAGTTGGTGCTATACTCCTTTTTACACTAAATGCATACAAAATAAATAAAGCAACTAATCATGTTGCTATAAAATGTAGAGTATCATAATTTTGAACATTATGGCTGTGTTTTATGATAGTTATTGGTTCTTTTCATCAGGTTGCCTAAAATGAATGCAGAAGAATTAAGTATCTGTGTCAAGAAACTCAGCTGTATTGTATAGGCTGTCTAAAAAATGGGACCAATATGAACCATAATTACTAGCAGTACCATTTGTTTCTGAGTTGAACATTGATTGCAAGTAACAGGCTTCCTAGTTTCTCAGTTTCACAATGCATCCCATATTTAAAACAAAAACAATGACACTACTCCTTTCTGTAAATTATATTCTACTTAATTCTAATTTTCCTTCAAGTACAGTAAATATTTAAGTGTAAGCAAAAAATCATTAATCTAGAAAATATTCTAGCACTTTTCTTCCACCATCCTCAAGATATCTAGAAAGTGGACAGAAAAGTAATTCAAGTGAACAGATGAGAAAACAGATGAGAATCCACAGATCAAAGCAAAGGTGATATCTCTCCCAAGGAAAAAAAAAATTAGGCTTTTCTGGAAGAATGCACTCACTGGCAGTCTCTCTGCTCCCAGCAGAATAGTGGGTGGCACAGGAAGAAGAGATATTTGAGAAGGACCAAGAAACAGTTAAGACTACAAAAAAAAAAAATTGAGGAAGGGAAAGACTAAAAGAAATATAAGAATGAGAAACAAAAACAGAGAGAAAGAGACTTATCAAAATGTAAATGAAGTGAAGAAAATTTTCAAATGACAATTAAAAAGAAATATGAATTTTAAATCAAGGCAAGAGAACAAGATTATGAACAAGGCAAAAAGAATATCAAAGCCATAAAACAAAGGGAATTTTGAACATCTAATCTTCTTCCATTTTTAAAAAAATGTTTTGAATTGAGATGCTACAAGCAAAATAAGCCTCTTGGATCAGGCTGCTGTCATTATTCCTTGCAAAAGTGTGTCCAAGAGCTTTACAAACAATTTTGTAAACACAATGCAGCAGAAGAGAGGGAGCATTTTTGTGTCTCTAATGAAATCTGCAACTATCACTAAGTGCTCTGTGTCATACAACTCTTGTAAGAAAATTTTGTAGCTTCTGTTTGCTTTATCTCAACATCCAGATTTGTCTTCCTTCTTGTGTAACATAACACATAATCTCTCTTTCCACGCAAAGTAGTTTTATAATCCAAGTTTGTCTCCTTTATTATTAAAAGAAAATTAAAAGAAAAACTATTTTTTACCAAGTACTTGAAGTAGTTTTTGATTCTTACAGCAATGAGGGTTGATATCCTAAGTATCATGATAGACCCAGTCTCAAAAATGGATAAATCTCTTTAATCATCACTGTTTCACACAGCCACTTCTGTTTCAATAAAGATGCTTCAGAAAACAATTTCCTTAAGTATTGTTTGTCTCATTAACTCATAATACTGGAGCTGTGCCAAATTACCTACAAAAGCTTGTATACCTTTGTAGCACTTGGTATTTAAGCCTTACACTGCATCACACATTTCCACCACACCTAGTTTGCCAAATCAGATGTGATTTCACTTTAAGCAAGTTAATAATTAGAGAACCATAGATACTAAAGTTGGGAAGGATCTTTTGGATCAAAAAAGTTGACCGTTGATCCAGCACTGCCAAGCCCACTAAACCACGTCCTGAAGTGCCACATCTACATGCCTTTTAAATACCTCCAGGGATGGAGCCACTTCCCTGGGCAGCCTCTTCCTATGCCTGACAACCTTTGTGGTAAAGAAAACTTTCCCCAATATCCAATCTAAACCTCCCCTGGCACAACTTAAGGCTCTTGCCCTATCACTTGTTAACTGGGAGAAGAGACTGTTTCACACAATGCTTTCTAGGAATAATTTCTGGTCCTAGGATTCTGCTGTGATTGTTACCACTAAGAGATTTCACTCTTTCTTTTTTAAAGTACTTGTTTTCATCATTCCACATTCCTTGTTTCTTTTTCCTCATCTCCCTTCCTAATGATGGGATATCTTGTCCCTTTTTTTAATACTTTCATAACACCCTGTATTTTTTATGTTTATTGACTTGATATTTAAAAAGAGAAATACAATTTGCTATTTAGATCTATCAAAATCCAAATAATTAGTTATTCCATGGAAGTTTTAAACACTAAAAAATGTCTAGAAGAGTAGTGAGAAAATAGTTATAAATACAGCTATTTGCCATAATGCAAACGTTAAGTATTCATATAAAACACTTACTACTTTGTAAGTAGTTACTACTAATCTATGTTAGTGATTATGATACAGATTTTACACAGAAATTTAAAATTTTACTGTTGCTATAAACACCACCCCACCCTGCATCTCCTGAGGTTAATTGCAAGACCCAGAAGAGTCTATTATAGTTTTCAATATTTTAGCTTTCAGCTGTTTGTGCTGATTTTGACTGGGGTAGAAATAGCTTTCCTCACAGTGGCTGGTGTGGGGCTGTGCTTTGGATTTGTGCTGAACAGGGTTGATGATATGATGATGTTTTTGTTATTGCTGAGCAGAGCTCACACAGAGCCAAGGCCTTTTCTGCTTCTGCTGCTGCCGTGGTGGTCTGGAGGGGACTGGGGGTGCCTGGGAGGCTGGGAGGAGACACCGCCAGGACAGCTGAGCAAAGGGATATTCCAGACCATATGGCATCAAGCTCAGTATATAAAATGGGGGGAAGAAGAAGGAAAGGGAGATGTTTGGAGTGATGGTGTTTGTCTTCCCTACTGTCATGAAGGATGGGGCCCTGCTGTACTGGAGATAGCTGAACATCTGCGTGCCCATGGCAAGTAGGGAATTAATTCCTTGTTTCACTCTGCTTGTGTGGGGGGCTTTTGCTTTCCCTGTTAAACAGTGTGTATCTCAACCCACGAGTTTTCAGGTTTTACCCTTCGACTCACCCTGCAGGTGGGGCAGTGAGTGAGCAGCTGCCTGGGGCTTGGCTGATGGCTGCATTAAGCCATAACTACAATGGAGCGATTACTGCTGCTCTTGCACAAAGCAAAAGTGTCCCTAGTGTTAAGCAAGTAAAAGACGAAAATATGTTTTAAAAACATGCTTTAAAAATATTATACAAAGTCAGGCCATACACTTCTGGTAACTTTAACCAGCCCTTTGAATTTGGAGGATTGAAATGGAGGATTGAAAATTGGCTTAACCTCTTCAGAATAACCAGCAAGTTTTGGATCCTTCACAGACCGAAGAATTAATTGCTTGTAACTTCTCTTCGTGTTGGCCTATAGCATAAAATTATGAGAACAGAACTTTTGCAGATATTTCTAATATAATACTTTCTGAGATAGTTTATTTAAACCATAATATGCTTTGATTATCACAAAGCAATCGCTGCCAAAATTAGAAAAAGAAACTAATAGTTTCACTAACCATGGGACCTCCAGTTTAAAAAGAACCCCTTTGTTGTTTGCAAAGCTAACAACAAAGTAACATAATCTTGGTGAAGACTAATATAGTATTGTATTCTTGGATTGCTCAAGATAGTACTAAAAATCTTTTTCTCTTGAAAGAACATTTAACTGTAAATTACCTTCTAAGAGAAGGAGAATCACCGTAACTATGAAAAAGCTCACCTTATTTGTAATAACTACGATGACTAATTTTTTCAAGCAATAAATATTTTTCTAAATAAAATTCAGTTATCCTATCTTGAGCTATCCTATGCTATCTTGATATTGTTTCTGTTCTATAACAATTCATATGTATCGTATATTTATCTTCACAAAAATGTTAGGTAGTTTGATGTGAGAAGATGGATGCTTTAAATAGACAACTGCTCCTGGTACAATAGACTGGTATGGAAGACTAAAATGTAAATTCCAGACAGCACACCCGTAAAGAAAAGCTCTACATAGCATTTACTACAGGGATATGTGAGCCACATTGGTGGAACTCACCAGTGATTCATCCATTCTAGCATCCTGTCTCTGGCAATAGCTTGTACAACATCTGATACTCGGAAGTCAGTCAGCAAATCACCACCCCAAGTTAACGCAAGCAGATAGGCATTATTTCATCAACAAAGCACACAGCTGGAGTGAAAAGAAAGGAGAGGAGAATATTTCTAGCACAAAAATACTCAGATTTTCAAAACATTCGGATTTCTCTGGGCACTCTCCCTTTTCATTTGCCCTTCCCTCTCTCATTCTGAATATATCAAAATCTTTACTTCTTAGATTTGTCATTTAATGCGATGAAGTTGGGGTGCTTGGAAAGGTGTGTAAATATACAGGAAGCTTAAGCCAGGCTAATAAAGATTTAGAAGATTATTTTTTCATTCTTCACTAGATTTTCTGGCAATAAAAAAGATCAGCTTTCCAGACAGTAAATCTAACAGTAGATATCTCTTAACTGAAGCATGGATCATCTCTGAATTTAAGTCAAACAGTAGTCAATTCAGATGCCTAGTCCAAATAAACTCAGATACAGGGAGTTAGCAAAAAATAAACAAGCAAAAAGCCCCACTTTAAATGCTCTTTCTCAGACATGCTGAACAGCTACAGGCAATCAATATACAACGTCAGCAGAAGAACAATTTGTTAATTTGAATTACTGACTGAAGCAGTGGGGTAGGGGGTGGCATTTACAAATCAAGCAAAATCTGACCATATTCTAGCAGTACAGGGGTGAAGGTGGAGACAAAACTGGAGGGAAAAAAGAAAGATTTACAGCAGAAGTGGTTTTTTTTTCTTCCTTTAAAGGTTAGTGGCAGTACTAAAACCCAAACAAACGCTTATTTTTTTGCCAAACAGAAAAGAAACCTCTCTTTCCAATGTGTTTCTAATACAGACCTCTGGCATTCATTTATCCTTTGTAACAATCAAGTAAGTATTTTGTCAACTTTTAAAAAATGTAGTTGAGTAAATCAATGGCCTTAGCAGGAGAGACCTAATATAGAGCCAGTTTTTCCAGACTAGTGAAGGAACGCTGGCTCAAGTCTGGATGGGAGGAGGGGAGCAAACATGGCTTTAATCCATCTTTGTGCCTCACTGGCATAAATTACAGCAGCACTTTTTCTGTCATTCCCCAAGCTAGCATCAGCATGTAAAACAGACTGCAGCTTAGTTTTCAGGGGTTTTCTGTGTTTGTTAAGCTTCTGCAACTGAAGCTGCAAAGACTGGTGCTAATCTTGAGGAAGCTGTATTTCATAACCCTGAATTTGAGGTTTTGTAGGAAAAAAATTCTACATTTTATAAAATGTATATTAAACAAGGTTTATAAAGAAATATAACCAATATTTTAGGTGTCTGTCCTGAAGAACTTCACTCTGAAAATTTAAATAGTATATGCTGCAGTACATAGAAAATCCTGGAAATAAAATGGAACACATTATCAAATGCATATGGATTAAATACTGACAGTGTGCATTGTGATTTAGTTCTTATTAGAAATTAAGTCTTGTAATATAAAAACTGTCTGGCTAACTTCAGCATTTACTGATTCTAAAATTACTATTTCAATTAAAAAATACCCCAGTCCAAACCAATTCTAGCCTATACTCTACAAGAGACATTAAAAAATGAGGCCTTGATACTGTTTTAAGACCCAAATTGCTCTGTTACAAAACCTTTTACTGTGAGACTACAAGGTAAATAAAATATTGTCTGTTTCCACTCCTAATTGTGCCATATTTTTCATGAAAGCAATCATAAATCTTCTGAAAGGAAATTTCCTTGTATTATGAACAAAAATGTTTCTTAAAGAAGATAGAGGGCACACTTGTTGATGGTGGATAGAGAATACCTTCATTTAATATACAGATTTATTTTCTGTTTGTTCTAGTGTAAAATGAAACTATCCCTACAAACTGGGTAAAAAATTGTACACTGAAATTGCAATTATTGTCCTGGCAAAAAGAACTCAGCATTAGCACCCAATGCTCCCACAATATTTAAGTGGCCCCACTGACGTTTTCTGAAATTCAGAATTGGGAACAGATTACAGTATTTGATTTATATAAGCCAGGCTGTACTTTAAATGATTAGCACTGAACTTCTTTGAGTTTTTTGTCCACAGAACCAATAAATTAGTAAAACCAGACCTATTCCCTTAAATTTCTGCTAAAATCAGGAGATCTGATCTGTGTAAAGCATCTGATCTATGTACAGATCAAGATATTTTATGACCAAGAAGAAGGTATGTTTAAAAGCCTTCTAAGACACATGAGATTTTAAACAGTGCCTTTTAAGTATGCACGTCATTACATCCATTTGAATTGGTTTTAATCCTCATTATCTTACATGAGGTTTTTTACAAATAACTTGGAGGACAACAGTAGTAATCACACAATATGGACATGAAGCCATCCATTAAGCAAGGCATGAAATACCTTTTTGTTTAAAATAGAAGACCTTGACTACCTTTATGTTTAAAATAGAAGACCTTGACTGTCACACAGTTTTCACAACAACCTTTTGTACAAATTGGAAGGTATTTTCAGGTATTGACTTTTTCATTTTGATTTAAAAAAAGGTCTGTTTTCCCTATACCTCAAATTAACCAACAAAGACACAACAAAGGTAAGTAACCAGAAGAATTTTAGACTGAAAAACCATGTGAAAAACTACCACCTCATTCCAAATTCCCAGTTTGCTCATTTTTACTTGTCCCACAGTATATCTGAAAACTGAATGGATTTATGTTATTTAAATAAAAAGAAAGACCAAGTTTCAGAGTCTAGACATACTTCCAAAAAAACTTAAGTGACTTATTTACATTTGTTGCTTAGTTACAACTGTGACAGCACTCCACAGGGAAGGAAAGCTGATTTCTTCTAAAGATTAAGAAGCTTTATGTTTCACATGTAACACCTTACATTCCACCCAGGAAACACTGCAGTGGTTCAGTTATGAAGCACTGGTATCACGTGCTATTAATTAAATGAACTATGTAGCATGCTGGCAGTTTCAGTCATATTCTGAAAGGCTGCAGAGTGCATTCTGAGAGCAGATAAAGGCCAGTGATGAGATCTGAATCCTGAAGAAGAAATCCTAAACTTCTAGCCAGGTGCAGAGCGAAGGAAAAATTACTGGGCTTCACTGTAACACAAACTCTAAAATCAACTGGGGGTCTACTTGCAGCCCTGACTTGTGAACTGATGGGATTAATAACAAACCAAATCCTTCTACTGAGGATGATACAGATTTTGGCTGATTCCCTGGTGGCAGCAATTTTAATGCACTTTACATAATCATGTCCATCTGGTAAGGAACAACTTTCACATATTAATATTTCAGTTTCTACACTGAATATTGAAGGTCCAACAGAATGAATCTGGCATCTTCCATGAAGTCAAAACTGAAGAAGTAACAATTAAAACCGTATTTATCAGAACTCAGATTATCAGCATGGCAATAGTTTTCAAACAGGAACAAAATATTGCCTCAATGCTCATATTATAGAATCATAGAATGGTGTGGGTTGAAAGGGATCTTTAAAGGTCACCCAGTCTTACCCCACTGCCACTCCTATGGGCAACCTGTTCTAGTGACTCTACCCTCTGAGTAAAGAATTTCTTCCGAGCATCTAATTTAAATCTCTCAATTTAAAATCATCACCCCTCATCCTGTCCCTACCTGCCCAAGTAAAAAGTCACTCTCCCTCTTTCTTTTAATAACCCTTTAATTACTGAAATATCTACCACAATAAGGTCTCTCCAGAGCCTTTTCTTACCTATCCTGAACAACCCCAGCTTTCTCAGCCTTTTCTCAAAGGAGAGATACCATTTTTGCATTCCTTCTCTGGACCAGCTCACAAGAGTCCATGTCCCTCCTGTGCCCCCAGAGCTGATGCAGCCCTGCAGGTGGGGTCTCAGCAGAGCAGAGCAGAGCAGAGGGGCAGAATCCCCTCCCTGCCCTGCTGCCCACCCTGCTCTGGATGCAGCCCAGGACACGTGTGGCTCTCTGGGCTGGCAGTGCCCATGGCTGGGGCATGTCCAGCCTCTCAGCCACAGCACTCCCAAAGCCCTTCTGGGCAGGGCTGTCCCCAGTCTCTGACCTTGTCTGGGATTGCCCTGGCCCAGGTGCATCACCTTGGTCTTGTTGAACTTTATGAGGTTCACAAGAACCTACTTCTCAAGGCTGTCCTGGTGCCTCTGGATGTTCATCCCATCTTTCTGCAGTGCCACCTGAACTGCTCAGCCTCCTGTCACTGCAGATGTACTGAGGGTACACTCTGTCCCACTGCCTCTGTCACTGATGAAGATTCTGAAGAGCATCAGACCCAAACAGTGAATGAATAGGGATGTGTTTTCAATCAATCCAAAAAACTACCCATCATGATTTCCAAACCTATGTGTCTTCCATGTATTATGAAGTTCTGTAAACTTGACTGGTTTTGTGTGCAATGTGTGGTATTTTAGTGGTATGGAGTGATGATCATTTTGACTTTTCAGCTACTTGACACAGACAATTACATTTTAAGTTCAAGAATGTTGAGGAATACTAAAGTTGATTCCTGAACATTTTTGTGCATTTTTTCTGTGAGAATGTATGGAGATCCTATATAGATATACGCTAAACTGACTTGGCAACCAGGTGAGTTTTCAAAAAGCAGTGTGGTGGCTTCATTACCACAGAAAATTCCACCAACTCAAAAGTTATCATAGCACTAGATATACTTCAGCATTCCAGTAAATCGTGTAGTTTCAGGAAGCCTCCACTTGTTTTAAAAGATCAGAGGGAGAAGAGTTAAGTCCAGATTTTAGTTAAGGACATGACATGTATTTTTATAGCAGAGAATCTGTTCCTTCAACAAAAACCAATATTCCACACAGGAAAGTTAAGATATATTTCTCACATTTCACAAGCATGTAAGATTCCTAAAAATTCAGCTGGAGAGCCCTGTCTAGGAGTAGACAGCCATAGTTTAATGTCAAAGTGAAAACCTTAATATGGTAATGGTTGGTTAGTTCATTTCCACTTATGACTATACTGGAGAAGAATATAATTACAAAACATATGTATAATGTGAAGTTTTGAATGTTTATTGGAGTATTCAGAATTCATGTGATTTTGGAAAAAAAGAGTAGCAGTTTGAAAAGTGGGATACAATTTAAAAAGAGCAATGGCTAAATTCCAATAAGAGTGATCAACAGTATGAGAACCGGACAGAACTAAGTTAGACACCCATTCAATAGGAAAGGCTTAGAAAGAAATGAAAACCAGGTATTAAAAAAACAGCAACAAAAAAGTAATCCTTCCACTCAACACAGACAGACTTAGCTGAGTGCTTTATTTAGTCTCAGATTTCACATCTTTAAAGAAGCACTTGGAACTCTCAGAATTACTTGATCGAAGGGTGCTTTACAGTACCAAGTATCACTCTTATCCTATTTGAAAAGGAATATTTTGCACAGATTAAGTAAAACAATTTTTGAATGTACTTGACTGCATCAGAATTTTTTATCCCATTGCTGGATTATTTCTATGAAAAATATTTTGTCACGTTCACAGGATCTCCATCATTAGTTTCATTATCTGCAATTGCTGTAACATCCTTCTGGAATGAAAGCTGTGTTTGACTACAATTGCAACTATTTATTATTATCATGAGAACTCTGAAGTGTCACTACTACCTGAATGAGTATCACATGCATGCAACTATATGTGTTACAGTAAGTCCTACACAAGATGAGTAGCAGCAGAGTTCTGAATAAGTGTAGCCTGTGCAGCATTTTCTTATTCAAATTCAGGCCTATCAAGCAATCAAAGTGGCAAGTATCAAGCAGATTCCAGCTGGGTCTTCTGTTGTGACATATTTGGTTTTCATAATATAAGTCTCTAAGCAAATGACACCTCATTGTCACCATGATTCACCTCACCTACATTTTTGGGAAAAGTCTTCTTGGTTAAGACTCTAAGCCAAGAATGCAACTGAGTTCTGACAGATAATCTCTACCTACCTCTGCAGCACTTTATACAATGTTTAAGAAATAAGAATATAGTAATGCATCCAAGTCCTTCTTACTTGGATTGTAAGCAAATAATGAACCACTAGTGATCAAATAGTAGTGAGAACATCTAACAAATCATTAAGAGAAAAGCACAAGCACTAGTTGTCAACATGAAGCCAGAAGGAAAATAATGGCTGGAAGAACTCAGATCAAGAATGTCTTTCTAAGGTACCCAGATGCTGTAAAATTGTGTCCACTTACTGTCAGACATTTTTATTCTTTGATCCCTTCTTTGAGCAGATACCATGTTTATGATGGTATTTTTGAATTCTGTAAGGGATATTGGATTTTGATTGCTGCAGACAAATACAAATAATCATTCTCACAGAGCAGTAGAAGTTGCAATAAAATGTCTCAGCAAAGATTCTGATATCCCACATTAAAATTTAGTCTTATGCATTTCTCTTCAGCACTCCTTACATTTCCTCAGATGTGTTCTTAGACAGTAAAGTCTGGTAATAATTATCAAACACCATACACACTGTTTACAATAGAGTTATATTTCTTCCTTTTTTATTGCATAAAAAGTAGAATGCTGCTGAAAAGTGCCCAAATGTCTGCTATGTGCCATGCCAATACAGCAGCTCAGCCAAATATGCAGAGAGAAGTTTGCCAAACAAAAGAAAACATAACAAATTGGTAATGGTTTCTATCTTGACAGAGAATGAAAATTATACCTCAATGTGTGGCCACTCATGGACACATAAAAATGTCTTAGAGGCAATCATTTTACTTCAGATAACATACCCTGACAGTAGAGCAAAGCATACTGGCAGGCTTTCCCTTCCCATAAAAACAGCAACCATGACCTACAAAATGGCCTGGAGGAAGCACGTTGTTTGTATGTACCATACATGCACATGCCATACACTAACTGTATTTCATAAAAATCAAATAAAGTGAAGTTACTGTCTTTTGAGAAGTAGATTCAAATTAAAAAGAATTTTAAAATGTAAAGTCACTATAGTTATCTCAAATATTTCTATGAAACAAAGGTACTGAAAATGTAAACACTTAATCCAAAATATGCCATTTAACTTTCCCAGTGCTTTACACAATAATTCATAGCTTTCAGAAGATTTCATTGCTTTGTTAATGTTGTCTACAGCCAACGTGTGTAACATACATTTCACAATTTACGTGGCCTCAAAGTAAATTATTTGGAAACAGAGTGCCTCATCTATCTGTAAAGTTAACATGAACACTTACTGCTGAGCTGCAAAATTAATGATATTAATTATTAATCTATTATGTACTTTCATATTATTTTAAGTATTTGTTTTAGTTCAATTCTGATTGTAGTATTGTTTTCTGAACTTCATAACATAATCATAAATTACAGCACTTCTTAATTCAGTAGGACTAACAGTGGATAGCATTGCTGGTGATTAGGCATCAGTAGTTACTCAGAAAGAAATAGGAAAGATATGTTTGAACTCTATAAAGGTATTTAAAAGACTGGTCATATTACTGTGACAAGAAAATATTTGACATGAAGATCAAGTTCATAAAATGCTCATAAAAAGGCCAGATAAAAGAATCATATAGTAGACATGGGAGGTTTAGACCAGATATTTGGAAGTATTTCTTTACCAAGAGGGTGGTCAAACACTGGACCAGGCTTCCTAGAAAGGAGATCAATGCCCCCAGCCTGTCAGTGTTCAAGAGGCAATTGGAAAATGCCCTTAACAAAACAGCTTTTGGCCAGCCCTGAAGCTGTCAGGCAGCTGGACAGATGATGACTGTAGGTCCCTTCCGAATGAAATAATTGCTCTATAATTCTTGGAGGACATAAAAGCACTTTGGTAGCTCAGAAGGATCTCAAAATACCAGTGAACTCCAAGGATCTTCAAATTTATATTGTATGTTGTCTCTCATCCTCAAAGAGCCTGAGGTAGGAAAAGACGTAATGAAGGAAGAAAACACTGTTTGAAGAAGCAACAAAATATTTTTAAATAATCTGATATACAGAAATACCGATTGTCTTAAAATATTTGCCACGAACTTTGTTAAAGTTTCTATTTTATTATAATTTTGCTGTAGCTCAAATGGCTTATGCACACAACTATGAAAAAAAAACTGTAGGCAGAGACAGCCTATTTTGTTGGACCAGCTGTAGTGTTTGCCTTATAAACAGAGATGGACAGACCCTTACAAAACTTTTTTGCCAGGATTTATTTTCTTTTTTCCAGGTATTTTATGCATTTTTGCATTATGTCTACTTTTATGAGCATTTAACTGCATGCAGCCTAGAGCTTTAAGATCACACTTCAAATCATATTGATTTTTATCCCTTTGATTACCTAAGGTGGGTAGTTTGTATCAAAGATGAATATGAAACAACAGGGTACAAACTGAGTCCTCGACTGGGAGACATTAAGGCAGTAACTTCTGCAGTGCTTTATCTACTTCAGTAATATCCCACTGCCTTGGGGTCACCCTACACTTCAGATAAGTCAGACTATCTCAATCTCATCCATCATTTACAAACACCACGCTCAACACACAGTTTTAGAAAGATCTAAAACTAGAGAATGCTAAATGTCATCTGCTCTCATGACATATTTTTCAGAGTGCTAAACCAGTACCTTTTAGCTGACTCCTAATGGAGCAGCTGCCTTCACATTCAGTGTTTTCTGCTACTCAAATTTATGCACACCAGTGTCACTATGCTAGTACAGCAGGATTTGTATATGTAAAACAGAAACCCAAAGGAAAAAAACTCACCATCCTTCGTCATTATCTACGTCAGGTTCAGACAGCTCATTTTCAGGAGTTTCTTCAATTGCCTGGGTTAACTTTGTTTTAAATCGGTCTAACAAGGCCAGTGTCTGAAATTAAACACCTGGTTTTAGAGAAATTGTATATTTCTACACACCAACAGGCATATACAACATTTTTATTATTTTGAGAAGAAGTACAATGAGAGCGATGTTTCCTATGAATTTGGAAGAAACACTTTAGAGAGGCAAGTGAGAGAGCAAGAGGTGATGGCAGGTGCGAGAGTGGGACTGCAAGGAAAGCCCTGATGAGTGAGTGGGCAGGCAATGCTGAGGCAACAAGAGAAGCAGGGAGGTGCCTGTCAGACGTGAAAAAATACTTCTCTCACTATCTAGTGAAATGAAAAGGAATATTTAAGGAACAAATACTTGCAGCTACCTAGAGAATAAAACAGCTGATTAAATAACACTGCCAACAATGAATTTTACTTTTTGGATATGCTACTGTCCTATTTTAAAGTAATCTACTGTATAAATTACAAACCATTCAAGCCTTGAAGACCCAGTTTAACTGATACTTATATACTTTCTGTTGATGATATTTTAAATTATGTGTGGACATTGAAAAAACTCAATGTTTTTCTATAAAAAAATGAACCAGCTTAAATAATTCTGCAGATACAGTTTCTTATGCTGTATATATAAAGCTCATACTCATTTAAATCTGCTGGTTTATTCTCAAACAGACATTGCCTGATCTTTCAGGGACAATGAAGTTACCTAATCTCAGATAACACCCGAAGGTCATACCATAGTTCTTGTTTCTGATCATCTCAAATGGGAGTTTGATTACACAAGTCATATGTCTGAGCCTTGCGATGGTACAGAGGGGGGGTTTTCAAAAAAAGGCAAAGAGCTTATGAATAATTTGCACAGCCCACAGCTTTCTTTTTTTTTTTTTTCTGATATTTGAGACATTCCTGAAAAGGAAAGCATCAGGGAGTAAGTGCCTAACTGAATTTATGTGGCAGGCTACATTTGATTTGTAGGTGATAGGTTGGCAACCTATGTTGTAAAACACCTCCGTATGGCTGTGTAGTTTTGTTTGGTCAAGTTTTTCAAATTTAAAAGAATAAAAACTAAACAAGAATAGAAAACAGAAATAGGAAATACCAGAAGTGTTCACTGGAATCAAATTTCCTTCTGGGAGCAATCTTAACTTGAGGAGTTTCCTGGCTTTTGAATTCTTTCAAAAACATATTTTTGCACTGCCAAGGGCAGATTTTGGAGGACTTTTTTTGCATTTACTTTCTTTATTTTTTTGTCTATTCTTCTGTTTAAGGTGAGAAAGTGGAAAGTTTTGAGGATATTTGGGCCTGCAAATCATTCTGGTTCTATAGCTTTCCATACTATTGTAAACAAACACTGTACTTGCAACACCTGAGACAGCAAATCTTTGCTGAGGTCATCAGAAAGAAACAAACTTAAACTGACCCTTTTAATATGAAACTGTGACCAAAAAAAAGCCACATTCCTTGTGTCTTGTCTAATTTTCTCTGGTGACAGCATTCCTGTGAATAGACCTGATGACAGAAATAATTTTGAAATATCTTAGTAGGCATGTTTTGCAATGAGTCACTAGATGCTATACTGTGCTTTGAATAACTTTATAATTTGACCCTGGCTGAATAGGAGGGCTATTATCAAGTATTTTAGAGAAAGATACCTTTTCTCCCTCTTCCTTAATTATTGCACTAAGGATGGAAAATGCTATTGTACTGTAGGATAAGTTACAACGGGTGTGAGACAAGAAGAGGTTCTCCACAAGTGAAATGGATTACAAAGAAGTTGATTAATTATTGTTGAATTGTTGCCAGCAGAGTTACGTAAATAAAAATTAAGATCTCTTAGAATACATATCCCTATAATCTCATCTTGTTTTTCGGTGATGTCCAGGACAGGGCTGATATAAATTCATTAGATATGGTTTTAAGTCCCTTGATCCACACTGCCAACAGAGCTTTAGTACTCTTTGATTCAAAGATAATGGGATTTTGAATATACAAAGTTTCCATAAACTTTTTAGTTTAGGGCTATATCAGCTTGCTGCATATATAAAGGTTTGCCAAATGCTGCTTTGAACTTACTAAGCCTCAAGTTTCCAATCTCTTCTAGATTCAATACGTGAACAGGAACATCTTCGTAGCTGAACTGACATGCGCTTACAAACCTATGTGTTTGATGTACAGCACAGATTTTATGTTGATGGTATTTCCATTTCATAGGCAGTTTCATATATTTAGCCATTTTAGACTTTCCTATTTTAGAAAAAACAAATGCCTTTGTAAAGCAAACCTTACTTTGCTCATATTTGCTTACTAGAGCCTACAGACATGCTAACTAATTTTGAATAATAATTGTATTTAAAACAGCGTGTGTTTTTACAGTGCTTATAAACAATTTCTTTCATTTCACAACAAGAAGTATTGATGAATTTAATATTTTTAAACTGTAATTTAAAATGTTAAAAACCAAATGCCAAATATGTAAACTTCTGTCCCAGTGTTATCTTATAGCAAGGAAAGCATAAGGTGAAGAAATGCAAATTCTTAAAAATGTAATCAAGGACACCTCTTCATGACTAGCATTTCCTTTCAGAAGATTTTAGCAACTAAACTGGGAGCCCTTTCAAACACACAGTGAAAATTCATTTGCCTGTCTACCTGGGTAATAAAAATAACTATTTTTATAAATAATAACTTTCTTCTAATAGAAAATGAAATGACAGATTTTTAAACTCTGCTTTTATACAAATGAAGAGAAAAACATATTCAAAAATGAACATAAGTAATTTTCTGGATTTTTTGTTGCCCAGGCTATCATTACCTGATCTTCACGGGAAACTCCTTTCTTTGGCTGTTGCTTTCGCTTGTCTTCATATTTTCTCTTCTCTTGAAGGTATTCTTCAACAACACTGTTTGGAGCAGGTTCCTCCTCTGAATAAGGAAACATATTTGGTTAAACAAATTTAGGTTGGTTCCATGATTTAGTGTCTTTTTGGAGATAAAATACCAAGCAAAATACTCCCATAAAACATTTCAGTTGTACTGCTTTCTCAGCAGTAGAATGATTTGCTGTTTGCTGAAATGAAAAACACAACACTGCACTGGGCAGACAATGAGTCAAAATATTTTTGTTTCAATTATATTTTACTATGGAGCCAGAGAAAGCAGGATAACAGAAATAAAACCACTGATGAAAACTGTTGAAATTCCTTTAACCAGATGACCTTAATTTCTGAAGATCTTGTAGCAGTTGAAATGCTATGTGTATTAATATTCTGTGACTATTTGTTCAAAAGTAAACAAATACAATTTATAGAAAATGTCATACTTTTCCTCTTTTGTAGGCTGAAGTAGCCACAAATCAAGTCCTTGATTTTGCAATACGGAAAAAACTCAGTAACATTTAAATTCTTAACAGAGTCCATGTTGTTAATCAGGAATAAGCTCTTTTTTATATAACTCTTCAGGAATAAAACTATTTCTTATAAAGTAATATATGGATAAGTCAAGAGTTACTTTATCTTTTTTAACAGTGTCTGCACTGCAGAGTATGCACTGTCCCATTAAATTATTAATTAATAAATTATTCATTAGTAGTTTAATGGGACAAAAACTGAACTGGAAAATTGATCAATATCATACTTTCACATTAATTTCTTCTTGAACAGCATTAAGACATTGTACATGCTGATTTAGTATACTTAAAATTTATGAACTCATATTTACAGAATTGCTATTCCTGGTAACAAACAGAAGATTAAACCCCCTGGAAGTTCATTGCAAATGATGAACATTTGCAAATGAAAACATTTTTGGAGAAAACTGTTTCAAGAAATTTCAGGATTTATGGCCTGGTGAACTGCAAATCTAAATGCATTTGTTGTTATCAGGTTCTTTAGATGACTGCTGACAGCTATACAGAAAAAGTTTCTGATTCCAAACTAAATTTCTCTTGCAACTCAAGTTTTCTATGAAGTTTATAAACACAGCCATTTGCAATAAAACAAAATAAATTTGTAATTATATATCTACATATAAATAATTGCTTAAATTCTACAAATAAAATATCTTATTTCCTTTTATCTTAATTTCTACATTGCATTTGAAAAAGATTTAAACACTTTCTACATTGTATTTAACAGGTACTATGGAAAATGATCAAACATACTTAATACCATTCATTCAGAGCTGGGTTTTTTTTTGCTGTTTTCCAGTTGATATGTTGGATATAATCATGTACAAAGTATGACAGGTAGCAGCAAGACAAAGAAAGAAAAATCCATCTTCCAGAATGACCAAAATAGATAAATGCATACACACACACATTTAGCAATGATTAAACAGCTGCCTGAATGAATTAAAATCTGCCATAAAATCTTATGCAGCATACTATCAGATGAATTGAGGAGAACAGAAGTTCACAAAAAAACTACCACATATAATTAAAAAGCTCAGTATTTCCTCTTATTATGCCATTTTCTTCTACAAATTAAAAATCTTGTTCTTAATTCAAGACCAACCCCTAGTCAAAATAATGCATTAGTTTTAGGATAAATGCATGTATTCAAAGTGTTGACTACCTGGAAACAACATAATACCTTCTTTTACTAACATTTAGCCCCTAGATAAATAAATTGAAGTAAAAAAACATCAGCTTCCATATAAAAAAACAACCTTTCAGGTGACATTTAGCTAAATGAGTGCTTTGAAGGGAAGCACTTACCCCATGATGAATATAATTGCCCATCTATGATAAGCAAAAGAACTGAGAAGAGCGTTCTTGAGCATGTTTGAAAATGCCAGCCAGAAACTGGCCACGAACATTTAAACCTTAAATCCACCCATACATATTCTGAAGTTAAAGATGTGGTCCTTAGTCATATAGATCTTCTGACTAAAATTTAATTTAATGTAGTGCAGCTCAAATACAATTCTTATACAAAATGGACGAAATTCCCCTGAAGCTGTGTGTTTGTGTGTTTTTATCACATTCCTATGTGTGCCACTTACTGTTAATACAAGTAATTTAAATTTCACTTAAAGCCTTCTTTTGGTATTATTGTTTCTTGGGTCTTTGCCTGTCAGAGGCTTTCTAATCCTCAACTTCATGCTCTCTGCCTCCTAGGAAAGCCTTTTCATAACTCAGACAAAAGATAATCAGATCCACTTGAACTAACTTCAGAGTGACTCAACCAAAAGAGCTGTACCCTTGTACACATCATAGTTTTCCAACATTCATTAAAATTACTTCAAAACATGCTTGTATTTCTTCATTAAGTCCTACAACCTATCACACACCATTTAAAGCAAGCAACAAAGAGCCTCTAAGCCAATCAGTTATTAATATTTTAAAACTTGAAAACTCCAATGATTATAAAACTACAGAGTGCTGTTTAACAGAAATTATATATTCAGTTTTTGATAAGCAGGAATTATTTGACAAACTTTGTGTCTGACTGGTAACTAGCAACCAAGGAAAAAAGTCCAGAAGAGAGCGATGTGGTAAGAATAAACCTTTTTAAATGTAAGAGTAGATTGCTGTCTACTACTTTATATCTCCCAGTTTGCAACCCAGACTCCCTGCAAGTGTTTTGCAGCTGAATTGAAAATAAGAGGAACAACAGCACTGTATGATGGACTTGACATTCATATCAAGCTTGACAAATTTACGTCCAGCTTGCTCATTCAGCAAAAATACAAGGATCGTGACTTTAATATTAATCTCCTTAATCTAAGAGGATTTATTTAGACAAAAATTAATGAAAAATGGCATGGATACACAAAAGTAAAAGAACAATTAAATTCAATTTAGGTACCACAAGGTGCAGAAGATAATTTAAGTTACAGGAATCTTGTTCCCTAGTAGGATCTCACCACAAAGTGTAAATAACACGAAGAATATAATTTCTTCTTTAGTTTGAACAAGCTGTTGTACATATTACATCAGGAAGGAAGGTGAGGGGAAAAAAAAAGAAAACAGATCATGTTCCTTATTGAAAATACATTTCATCCTACATTCAAAAGAATTTATAAGTAATTAGCTATTTATGTAAGCTAGCTTGTTACCACCAAGAAAGTCTTCATCTTACTGTCTCAAAATAATTTCTTTCAGACAGATTCTTCTATCCAGAAATTATGGCCAGTACATGCCAACATAATGATGTAATCTAATTTAAACTTTGGGTTTGGGACATGGTTCACAGTCATAGTCTGAAACTAAGAGGGATATTCTAAAGTCTTTAAAGCAGAAAGGAAGATATAGATTAAAAAAAAATATGAAAGACCTTATTTTGCTCACACTTAAAACAAGAACAGTTCAAATGATGTCCATTTTTAACTAACAAATGGAGGAGGCACAACAAAGGCAAAACTTGATCCAATGGCTTTGAACTAAAGTGAGTGGATAGTTTAGGAATGATCAGTTCCTAATAAGAAGTGAAGCAGAAAAAAAGAAAGCTTGGTAATTTTAAGCTTAATTGCTAAATCATCTGGTACATTTAACAGCATAACAAACACTCAACAAAAGATGTATCAGAAGTATTGCATTTTCAAAACTGCAATTTTATCCTCCACTAAATGAAACCAAGAAATATGAATCCTAATTCAGCTGCCTGTGGTAGATCAGAACAACATGATCACTGCTTATGCTCACATTGGTATTGCTCTTGAAGACTGGGCTCCATTCCTAGCACTGCAGGTAGTGTAACTTTGCCATAACAAGTCCACCAATTGTGGCACAGATAGGGTAGAATTCGAAAAAAATGCAGATCTGAGAGTATGTATGCAATTTTCCACAGTACAAAGTCTTTTAAGCAAACCACCTTGTAGTAATTATTGTTCTTGTACTTAGAATCTGTACGAAACTCTACAGATTTTATTTCCTTTTAAGAAAGAGACAATGAAGCTGTGCATAAAACACTTGTTAGAAAATGAAGCACACTTTATTTGGTGAAAGTATTACCAGAAACACACATGAAGGGTAGAAAAAAATACATATTGTGACAGACAAAAACATTCTGATTCTGAAGATTTCATGTAACCATAAAAAACTAAGAGCCTATAGCATTGAAAAGGATCAATGGAAGACTTATAATTTTTCTTTGATGAGATACAGCTAGCATGAAGATATTTACACACAGTTATGTATTTAACATTACAAAACATTCTGGATATGCTAAAGCAATCCCATTAACTATTGTAATGAAATTTTCATATGTAATCATGACTTTATGCAGAACTGAGGTAAGATAACAAGAAAAAATGTACGAAGATGTGCATATAAAAATGCATCCCAGTTTATTTAGCAGGGTTTGTGTATATTTGAAATGTAGCGAGCCCATAAATTTTCCTCAGTACTCTTTAGCAACTCAGATGACACATTTCATATGATAAAATACCTACTGGACAGAAATACCAAAAAATGCATGGCATAGCTAGACTAAATACCAAAGGATCAAAAAATCCTCAAAAACTTTTTGTTTGAAGAGAAAGTAATTATGATTGAATGTTTTGGTGAATTAAAATAAGAGACCTAAAACACTTTCCTGTATTACTTCAGTATATTCCACTTTCAGCTCATCAATATTCAGCTTATATTGCATTATTTTGGAATTGTAAGGGTATGCAGTAGTCATTTAAAAATCTTACTGAGACTGACATCTTAAAAAAGAGAAGTTGTTTTTGCTCCAAACCAAATAAAATCCTCACAAATTATAAAAGAAATTCCAATATGCCATAATATTTCAGGAATTAAAATAGAGTTCCTATCAGAAGTTACAAATACAGAACTTAGAGACACTTTGGATAATTAATAACCGAAACAGATAACTCACTTCTTCCAGAATTAGGAAAAAAAATTATTACAGCTTTAAATATTACGTATCTGAAACTTATAATACAGTTCAGTGTAAAGTAGTGTAAAAATAAATATACCAGAAGAACAATATGAAATAATTTTATGCTTGAGAGAATTGGTAACATACTCTCCTGTATTTAGGACCAGCTCTACTTGTTTTCTACTTAGGTTTTCTTTGCCTCTTCAAGAACTGTTTAGTTAATGTCGCTATAGCTCTGGCCTGCCTAAGATTCTAAAGAGCCACTGTTTGCCAAGAAGTTAGGTAAGAGTCAGGAAATATTTAGCAACTGTGAACAATTGAATGGATTTGCTTACAGAATGAGCTTCCATGGTTGGGCTGATTACTAGATTTTCAGTTTGCTACAGCGAACAAAGCAACAGTTCTAGAACAAAGTTACTAGTTCATTAGTGAACTCAAACACTAAAATCTTACAAGTAATTCCTAGAGGTTCAAAACACTTATCTGAAAGACCAGAGCAGATTTGCAAAACAGTGTGAACTACAAGTTTCTAGTAAATGCTTTCTGAACCTTGGAAGGCACACGGTCCTAGTCTAAAATACAGTTAATTTTCAAATGTTGGTGGATTTTGAGCACTTGCTCAAGATTATTACTAAAATCAAAGCTGGTATACAGCGAGGTTTTGGCCTCTTTTCTTCTGCAGACAGAGAGACAAACAGAAAAAAGTAGTAGGAAGGGGACTGCACAGCGATTCTGGGTATTAGGAGATTAAATGTAATAAAAAATGTGAACAGTGGGAGAAAACAAAGTTTTGCAAAAATGACAGATGAATACTTTGATACAATGCAGCTCTACTGTATATACTGAAAAAAAGCCTCCAGACTTAATGCATTTATGCTGCAAAGTTCCCAAACCATCAAAATTCGGATTTTGTTATTTTCAAAATCCTGTTAAAGTCCCAGACTTCAAGAAAGTATCTTTCCATGTAAGAAAGGGCTTAATTCTTTGAGTGCCCCTGACATTATCCAGACTTGAAAATAAAACAGAAATAAAACATATTGTTACACTGGAGCACTTGATTTTGAGAATTTTCTAAACATTTTAATAATTTGATTACCGTATCACAATAAAAAACAAACAGAAAATGCCTCAACACTAGATGCCTCAGTAGAACTCTTATCCTTGAATGCTGGTTTTCACATTAGTTTTAAGGTTTCCCTACTCAGACAGTATTTTACAGCATTTCTGTTTTCTCATGTATGACAAATTTCATAGTCAACAGATTATTTGTCCATTTACAAAAATGTCCTAACAAGAAAAACTAAAATATTACTTTCTAAATACTTCTACTGTTTAAAACCAACATATAATTAACTGGACAGATGCTGTTTGTCTGAAGCAGATTTCACTGAAGTACATTCCCAGGTTTACTCTACAGAACTTTGAAAATTCAAAAAGATCTTTTTTGAATATTTGATCAAGTACTTCAAAATGTTGAACTAATTCAGCTCTCAAATGATAGTGTTTGATGTAATTTCTGGCATCACTACAACAAATGTCACATAAAAGAAAAACATCTTATCTAAAGTAAGGTCTTGACAGCAGTCTGGCATAGTCAACAATACTATTCACCAATTGGAAGACTGGTTATAATCAAACATGTACAGAGGGAATTAATTTTTTTCTTTGACCTCTTGAAACAATGTAAACACTTAAATTTTCACTCTCCAGTCCTTCCTAATTAATCTAACCTCCAAATAAAGAAAAATATTAGATAAATATAATATGAACAATTTGAAGAAGTGATACTAAATATGATGCCAATACTAATAAAGATCTGTGCAGTAAACTTAAAATAGATGTTTCATGCTGCTGACCCTTCCTGAGCATTCTCTCAGAACAAAACTCAATCTTGTCCAGTATGACCTAAGCCTTATTCTCACTGTTCTGTGATCTTCAGTGAAATTCTCCCACTATGGCTGCAAGTTCTGGCTGTGATGTAATGTTTATTAATCAAGCACAGAATCACACTAATGTGGTTACATAGCCTGTGAACTAACATTTCTTCCTAATGCAGCCAGCTTAAAGCATAGGCAGACGCAATGCAAGTGTCTGCACCATCTGCACAGGCACATCTGATACAGCATGACAACTCCCCATCCCGAATTCCCCAATAGGATAAGCAGAGAAAAATGGAGAAATTGGCTGCTACTTAAACATCAACTTCCTGATAGAAGTACTTTTAAAATATGTATAATTTCTCATATGTAAACTAATGTGGAACAGGTAGACTATTTATGTATAGCAAACTGTCTTCCATGTTGATATCTCTACTGTACTGATGAAAATTCAGGCCAATAAATATAAAATGACTAAGTGCTTTTAACTTTGGGGCAAAATTTGGTACAACACTTCTGTCAGAGTCCATTATATTGAAGATAAAGTTTTTCTAAAGTCTATTCTATTATTCCTCAGTTGTAAATTCTGTTTCACAATGATGGTATGCTTCATTCCTTTGACTTGAGATTTCACCCTTCTATCTCCCTCCCTACACAAATTACACATATCTTCAAGTATCTTCTAATAAATTTGTCCAAATAGTGTTCTGCTAGTTTTGTGTGGTCTTTTCCATTTTAATTGACTTGTTCATTATCCTTTTTGGTGGCACAATACTTGGAACTGAGTGCAATAGTACAACCACCCTTTCACAGGTACTGCACTTGTAGCAAAAACCACACAGTGACAGCCACATCAGAGTGTAAATTCATGTGCAGTTCATTTTCTAGTACAAGCCTGAAATCTTTCACTACATTTTCATTTATAATTTTATCCTTTACTACTTTGCATCTCATTTAACATCCTTTTAATTTTGCCTTAAATTTTAGAACATGTTTATTTTAAACATTTTTTAGTTAGGTACTCCACTGACTAGGTCAATAGGTTTTTTCCTGCCATCCATCTTTCTCAACAGGTACTGGAACAGACCCCTTCCTATCACAAAAAGGAAAGCCAAGATTATTCAAGATTATTTGTACCATTATCTGTAACCTGCAGATTTTCAACTGATTTATGTCCTGCCTGCTATTTATTTCAAAGAAAATAGAAGCCTCCCCATCAACCCTGGTATATAAGCTCCCTTTGCTTGAATAGAAGGTATCCTTCCAAACTGTACCATAGTCATAACTATTGCCCAAGTACTACTTTATTCTGTCACTGTAAAGGTGAATGTCCTCAAATAACAAAGCCCACCGACTGGCACCAGAACAGGGAGAAGTTAAAGCAATAGTGTAAGAACTGCCATACATGGCACTATTCAAGATAATTTATCATATATGTTCAAAAGGACTACACTTTACCTTTGCTATAACCCTACTCACAGTTCTTTTTTTACAAGGCTAGTGACAGCACTCATTATTTTGCCAGTGAGAGCTTATATTCCAGTGATTACTAGAACATTTTCAGCAATTCTTAACATTTGGTGCCAGATTTCATATACAAATTCATGATAATGTATTTTTTTACTTTGTCAAAGTGCTGACCAAGCTCCCCTGTTACTCAAGGGAGTGCACAAATTTTTCTAAAAATTATGTTATATTTTATGCCACTCTTGCAAATTGTGTGTTATCTGAATTTTGAAAAAAACTACTTTAATATTTTCTTTCATATTTCTATGGTATTGAGAACTGAACTAAGAATCCACTCTAAAAGTGTGTCTTGCAACCCCACAGTGTTTAAAGACAATTATTTGTTTCTTCACTTTGGCTAATTAAGGGTGTTTCATCCTCCTGGACTAAAATGTGCACTTTACATGCTATTATAAACATAGCAATTTATTCACATTTAAAAAGAAACAGAATATAAAAATGGTCTGACAAAGAAGAGGGCAGTTGAAGATGCCATTTTATCAAGGAAAATAAATATGGTAGTGAATTTGTGAATTTGTGTTCTATCGTATCTTATGACACATGAAATTTGAAGTCAGTAGCTTTGAGTTCAAAGTTAGCCATCTGCATTTAAGAACCTTTCCAAGTCAGAAAGTCAAAAAGACCCTGCAAGTCAAGAGGCCACAGTATGGATGTAACTAATGAACACTTAGGAGGAGAAATACTACATGATTTGAGAAAAAATGCTACCTATACAACTTCCTTACATACTGGCATCATTACATTACTACCATCCCTAAGGAAAGAAAAATATCTACATTTCAACAATATTCCACATTTATATACATTTATAAAATACAAAACCAAAAAAACCCTTTAAAACCAGAATGTTAACTGGAGATGTACACAAAACCTCTTACCTTCTTTCTCTTTAGGTCTTAAAGCTCTTTCTTCTTTTTTGTACTTTGCTTCCAGCAGTTCTCGTTTCAGCTGTCGGGCTTCCTTCCGCAGCTCCTCACTGCAAAGAGAAACATTTATAGGAATATAATCTTCTAAGATATACAACTACTCAGAAGAAACAGAGTCAAAGTTAATGGGCAGTAGATTTTTGATACAAACAAAGGGAAAGTACGGACTCACTGATGCTAAGAACATGGCTTAAAAATCACTTAGGACCTCAAAAAGTCCGTATTTTCATTAGCAGTGATAACAAAAGAACATTAACAGACATCTTACCTTAAGACCCCACTAGAAATATGTTAAGGAAATGAATACTAGAACAAGAAATCCCTATTTGAATTTTAATATTCTACTTAGCCATGAGAAGCACACGAAATCTGACACAGAGGTACTGCCAAATAAATACTGCATGTGTTATAAAATTTAGTTAACTCAATTAATAAATCCTGGTATTTTTCCTGGATTTTTTGGCTGGACAAGCAATGCAAGTTGCAAGCAAGTTGTTCAGTGACAAAGACATGAAATGTATATAAGCATATATTATTAGATATGAACATTAATTTCATTCTACAAATACCTACTGGGATAACATTAGAAAAAAGAAACTAAAATTTTCAAATCATTGTGCCAATATCAAATGAAATATTTTTCTTCATAGAATCACAATTTTTAAAGGACCTCTGAAGATCAGACAGTCCAGGTTCTTTGTTCAGTTGAGGGCCCAATACAGAAGGATGCTGAGAGCACTGTCCAGTCATGTTTTGAATACCCAAAAATGGAGACTTCAAAAAGTCTCTGGGCAACTACTTCTTAATCTCCCTCAATGCAAAAAAAGCTGTTCTGTAAATTGAATTTAAATTTTATTTCAGCTCATGCCAATTTGCAAGCATCTAATGGTTACCTGTGCAAAAGAAGTGATAATTAATTCAAATTATTCTGATGTTAGAATTTGTGTTTTGCACTTTAAAATTTTTTAGCTTTAAATTAGGTTCTTGATTTAAATTTCATCATAATCAATGAACTGCAGAAATTATTACAATGCAGGAATGTGACATGCAAGCATTTTCCCCCTGCACTTGTTTTATGCACCTTAATTTTCATCTGTAATACCACTACGCACTACAACCTTTTCTAAGCAAAAGACTCAAAACTGTTGAGTGATGACTACTTTTGATTTTCACTGTCACTTGTATATATGCACAAATACAGAAAAGCACATGCATAAAGCACTTGCAAAAAACACTAGCAAGGAAGACAGGCTATCACTGTAAAGACAGACTATCACTGTATTCAGCCAACCACATCAGGAGGTCTTTATTTTCAAGAGCATGGCAGAAGCTGCACTAAGCAAGATTAACAGCTTTTACAAAAAACTACAGTTCTACTTTTCTACCTGAAAAGAAAATCATAGGGGAAAAAAGGGATAAAGAGAGATTTTTGATCCAAGTATCTCCATTACTTTTCTATAAATTGAGGGTAAAACTGTAAAAAGCTGCATTAAAATACTATTACAGTATACTGCAACATTTTCTTATTGAAGTTGCGCAGCAGGAACAACACACATCAATAAAAGGTCATATGTTTAAAATATTTAGAGTGACAGACAGTGACAGCAACACAGAGAGAGTGGGTTATAAATGGCACTTGGGAATGACAGAGTCTAGCACATCGAAAGTTTTCTGTAAGGGGGACACACTTATTCTTTCTCCTTGTTAGCTAAACACTACTGCAGCATGAACAATGAACTAGCTAGTGACTATTATTCGGCCCCCCACGTCCTCTTTTACCCCAGCAGAAAGAGGTTTTTGTACCGAACACAGAAAGTCTAACTCTAAAATAGAGAATACATTCTAAAATATTTATTCAAGACCTTTCTATGCTCAGTACTAGGTCAATAAACAACTTTGATACTTGGCTCTTTACAGACTCCACACTAAGCATATTTTTTTTATTTCTAGGTGACTTTGCCAAATCAGGTTGGTGAGAATTGCCATCATTTCATCTTTGATGCCTAGGTCTTTGCACGCAGTAAATTTGCACTCAGGTTTCACATAACATAGTGTTACTTTGTAATCAATTATGTAAGTTCCTGCTATCCCTGGAAGTTTCTGTTGCTATAAAAGCACAGCCCTCTGCTCTATCCTTGTCTCATTCCTCCCTTGATTCCACAGCTACAGCAGGCTCTCCCCTTCCTCTTGCTTCCTGCTTCTTCCTCTTTTTCCAAGTTTCTGCAGCCTGGAAACTTCTGCTCTCTACATGCAGAGATAGTGCCAGAGCAGATGAAATCTTCCTCTGCAGAAGATTTAGGATCTAGTCAACTGGTTTGTAACACCAGAATTTTCAGATTCTACTCAGAACAATAAAATGATTTTATCTTCAAAATTTATAGTGATATTCCAATTGAATTTCTGGTTCAGCTGTGCCTTGGTTTGATAGGACTGTGAAGGGTGAACTGATAGGAACTCCATATGTTAAGAACTATGAGTACTTAGGTAGCTTTCTGCTGAAATCTAGTTGCATCCTGAAGACACCATGTATGGCGATGGCATCAGCTTTCCTAGTAAACTATTCTGAATGCACAATCAAGAAACAAAAACTCTACATTGTTAATTATGGTCACCACTCTGGCATCTCTTCAGCAGATTAATTCATACTCTTTTTAAAGAGCTCTTTTTAAAAGAATGTTCTCCTAATATTCACTTTAATCACATCTGTACAATCCAGAACTCCCTGCAGTATTTCCTTAGTCCTTCTCAAGATGGAATTCGGAATCAGATATACTGAGGGGTTTCAGCTTTCTTGCAACTCTCTGCTGGTGGTGCACTCTGTTCCTAACTCAAATAGCAGCATAAGGCCAACACTGCACCGAGCACTCATTTTCCACAATGACTCTCAATTTACCTCTTCTTGGTAATTGCTTACCAAAATGTCATTCAGCTGTTGTACTGTCCTGCAGCTACAATCTGCATTTTTGATTTTCAGCTATAAAATATAGCATTAAGTTATATTACAAGGATATTTTTACTGTATTGTGCCAACTTAGGTATTAAATTCAAATTATTAATAATATTCTGTTGACATGTACTCTATTAATTTCTCATGAGGATTTCTGAAAAATAAAAATAAGAATGTCACTGGCTTTCAAATAAATGATTGATACAAAACTACCTGTACTATAAACATTGCAGAAGTTCAGTTATTTCTCTAAACCAACACTTTCTGAACTTGTATCATGTAATTTCCTGCCTCCAGTTATCTACTACCTACAAAATGACACTAACTTGCATTAATTTTAACTTTGGTAATTTCTTTTTCTTCTGAAGAATGTACAAAACCATTCTCTTACACCTGGTTAGGAGAGAAGGAAGGCTAACTTTTCCTCATTTCTCTGTATCCTACCTATCACGATGAAACAATAGTTCTGTTCTTTGAATTCTTCTAGCTTTCTAACTTTTATTAAAATTAACACTAATAAACCAGAAAGCATTATATTCTCACCAAAGTTCTTACACTTAAGTTAGCAAACCCTGTTATCTGAAAATGTTTGATCTTAAAAGACGAGGGAGGAAATGTTTGAGAACAGCCCTACTGAGAAGGACTGGGAGGTGCTCGTGGATGAGAACATGAATATGACCCATCAGTGTGCACTCTAAGCCCAGAAAGCCAGCTGTGTCCTGGGTTGCATCAAAGCAGTGTGGCCTCCAGAGACATGGAGGTTATTTTCTGCTGTTACCATCTTAATAACATATATTCCACGCTTCAGCTTTCTAATATATATATATAGAGAGAGAGAGAGAGAGAAAATTTTTGTCTTTTAGATCAGAATAATACTCAGTTAATAAGAAATAAAATCAGCTGGAAATTTAGCCAAATATTTTAGGTTAAATGGATAAAATTGTTTTTGAGTGCCATGTACTGAAGGTGTTTTTCTGAAAGTAATTAAGGGCCTTCTGAATTTACAAAGTAAATTTATTCAAAACAGAGAGGTTCTGTATTTGACTTCACTTTGGCAAAAGAAAAGAGAACTGATGACAGAAATAAACAGTAATTGTGACTTTGGTGTATGTGACCATATGACCATACTTGCTATGCACAAGTCCAAAACCATTCCTCCTGCTCTACATACAGATATAAGCCTCTCTGTACTTGTAGGCTTCTGCACGCAAGTATATAAACCATAGATGCCTGTATTTATTTAAGCATACCAAGTCTCTAAAAATAAAAAATATTTTATATATAGACAAATAAGACCTAGAAAGGCACAGTATGTTATTCCACTGTGATTTAGGGGAAAAAAAAGGCTGCATATATTTAAAGCAAATTCAGCTATTTTCATCCAATGATGACAAATCTCAGAAGATGCTAAGATTCATTTGATGCTGTATTTCAATCACAAAGTGCTGGAAAACTTTGCATTCTATGCATTTCCAAATTTACCCGTACTCCAGTCTAAACTCTAAATTCCCTACAATTTGGAGTATTCACTCCTCCATCTCTAAACTCCATGTAAGACCCTAGAGAGGCTCAAACTCCTTGAGGTAACCCTAGAACACAGTCATTCACTGATGCTGGTACAACAAATATGAAACAAGACCACAGTCTTTCAAAACTGAAATATTTGGGTGGTGGCAAAACAATACAGATCACCTCACAGCTAGAGCATTTACTGAAATAACTGTAAATTTACAGTGGAGGAACTATTCAGAGACTAAACAACAGAAGAATCATGGCATCTTCATCACTGGGCCTGACATTTTCCTAGAATGCAAGTCACGGTTGAAACAAGAATTAATTCAGGGAAGTGCTGTAGTAATGATTAAAGTATTATTTTTGATGGCATAGTATGTTATTTTCCCTTTTTCTTTTTCAGTATTATAATTACATTGATTATATTTTTTTAAAGACAATTTCCTTCCCTTTGCTTTTACTGTCTTCTCATTCAGTAACATCAAAAGAAAATTATTAACTGGTTATCCTTAGACGGTAACATTATTTAGGAAGTGTTGTTCCAAGTAATCATATCAGAACAAAGAAAACAACCTAAAATACTCTTATTAATTTTAAAAGCAATTCTAGAATGCTATAAATAATAAAAGTATGTACATAATTTTAATTTTTACATGAGCAGAATCCTGTAATATCTTAATAAAATAAAATTGTGACTGAAGTACTTCAACATTGCTCATGTTAATTTCATAGCCGAAGAGATGGATTTTAATTCATTTTAGATAAACCTAATAAAAACCAAGCTATAGTACAATATTATCCTTTCATCATGTAAACTAATAGCCTGGAAGGAAGTCCTGGATTCAATCCCCTCCTATTACAGGCAGCCACATCTTTCCCCAAACATATTAATTCCATTAAAAGCACATTTCATGTTCTCATTCTTATATTTATCGATGATAATTTTCAGCACTCATGATTTATATGGATAGGTTATTCTAGAACTGACAAACAGGCACCTTAATAATACCAGAGACAATGAGAAAGAAAACAGAAATCTCTGTTCAGATAATAGTTTTGTTTTCTGCTAGGCACTCTTGAAAAACTGCATGATATTCTGTTTGAGAGTTCCAATTCTAAGTTAAAACACAAACAGTATTTTCAAACAGAGAATCTCAATGATAAAACAAAACAATATAAAATGTCATATTTGCACAACTTTCAGAATGTGTGAAAGAATCAAGGTGAATGTTCTGCTCTACATTGTCAATTTTGAAGCCTTTTCTGATATTCCCCCTTCTGCTCCTTGGGGTATCTGTGAACATGCAATTCTTGGAATGGATAGCAAATTCCCCATTTGGCATGTACATCTAAGCCTTTTATAGGGTTCAAGAATCTTATTTTTGTCTGGATTGCATTACTGCTCATCTCTGGTACTGCAAGAATTTTACAACTGTAAATATTAGAATAAAAAATATGGATTTGGAATATGCACTTTGTCTCTTTGCCAGCCTGCTTTTGCTGTAGAAGTCAGAGATATATCTGTCTGTTTTCTGCAAATGATGTATTGCAACTGTATCTCAAATAAGATGATGATATAAAAATGGTGGCAGACATATTTAGCAGTCTTGATGTTGGAAAACTATAGATAAAATATTTTAATACAGCTGCTAGGTCCTGTATGGCCACCTGTGTTAACAGTAAGGCTGACAGTTCATCTTGTGTTTGACTTTAGCAGTAGCTGTTACAGTTTGCAAGCAGTACTGCAATTCTGTGTTTTAGAAAGAAAATGTTAAGAACTTCTGCACTGAATTAATTTATGCATGAATCACCAGTATTTATATATTTTACCTAGGAAAGATTTCAGTGATGAAATCTAAAAGGACTGGCATGTTTATTAAAGACTACATGGCCAACTGTTACTATCTTTTCACTACCATCAACCTGAGTGTAAATAGGTGCATCACATCACAACACTTCAGAAAACTGGCACTCTGTTTTAATTATACATACTGAACTGTAAGCTATGTGGTATGTCAGCAGTCCTAATACTGCGCAGTGAATTCTCACAACTGAAACTGGTGAAGAATGTTACCACTTGACTCTACTGGGAGAAACTCAGCAAACAACAGGGTCCATAAGCTGAACATGCAGTACAAACCTGCGCCAAAACGATACCAAAGCAGAGGCAATATATTTTATTATGGTTACTAACACAGATGTAGAAGGAAAAACCCCCACAGGTTTCAGCGCACACAAGCTCTTCTTCAGCTAGTTTATTTTTCTTCCACAGTTTGCTTAATAAAAGGTATTAGCTTTCCCTATAAACTTTCTTTGCTTACATTGTTCAGTCACCAGTTACACTGTCAGAAAATGCAGATGTATGCATTAGGGTATGTATAGAAGCACATATCATATACCACATATCATATATTAAGGCTGATTCTATGCACTATCTGGACCTTCTATGTTCATAGCAGATCCTGGAACAGATAGGAGACTGGGTTTTCTCAGTTTAAGACAGAAACCTAACTTTGCTTACCGCAAGATAGTCAACAACTGTTAAACAAAACAAGAAAAAGTGGAGACAAACAGCATCTCTCATCCAGACCAATGCTATGTCTATCTGGATTGCAAATGCCTAGCTTAATGCTTGATAGAAGTAAGTTTGCGCTTTGGTTTTTTTTTCAATAACACACCTCATTGCAACCCAACAGAACTGTTCCAACTAGGTTTTCCTCTTGCTCTGTCACTTCTGAATGATGGGCCGCAGGAGGAACTTCTGGTTTTGTTCCTTATTACGATTCTATGACTCTTAAATTTTACCCTATTTCTATCATTCAAGCTTTTGAGATCATATGATTTTGCATTTGTCTCATTAGCATTACCTTTCAGCTTTATAGTATTTACAAGCTTCTGATAACAAACTGTGGTGGGTTTTTTTTTTTTTTTTTTTTTTTTTTAGTATTTAAAGTATTACTGAAAAACCTGGAATTAGAACTAGCCTTAAATTTGAAACAAAATAATAGCTTTCCACATAGTTTACATTCTCTTTGGACCAGCTTCTTGCTTATTTTGCAGTTCTTGTTCTTCTTCTGTATTTCCCTCTCTTTAGTTTTAACCATCTCCTCCAGATTAATCCCAAATAAATTTTATCATTAATATTTAGCCTACAGAAAAGCCTACCATGGCTCAGGAAATACCTATAGGCAGGTCAATTTATAAGAATCTTATTTAGTAAATCAGTTCAACATGTTTTTTCTATTAGTCACTAATAAGGATCTTTAATATTCTTGTTTTCATATCTAGATCATTGTCTTATATTGTTCTACTATCTTAGAAAATCTGTAACTCGATATGAAATATCAGAAATGTGGTTTCACCAGAAAAAGTCAAGCAGGTTCTAATAACTTAGAAAAGGTAATAAAGCCTTTAGAAGTAGCAAGGGTGTACACAAAAAAAAAATCCCAAAAGTATTACTTGCAATGCAAAACTCACAAAAAAAATGGACCGGAAAGATGAGCAATTAATTAGTGTGACTAGGAAGCAGTGAAATAATTTTTGGAAGAATTTTGTCTCTCTATGCCTAAAGTTAGAGCTGTCAGGATAGACTGTAAAAGATTTTATGTTAGAAAGTGTATTGAAGGGGCAAAGATGAGTTTTAAAGAGGAAACAGCTGGAAGTTTAATGCTAAAATGATCGAATTAATTAAAACAAGAAAAGTAAAAGAAGACAAAGGTCACCAGGTCACATGGGATTAAAGGGAAGAATAAAGTAAAATAAAATCACTGCTGATTGGATAAATGATTGATTTGTGTCAGCTTTCTCAAAAGAAGATTCTAGGAAGTAACTCTCCAAGAACTTGATCTGATTTGGACATAAAGATGAAACATAAACAGAGAGAAGCATCAGAAGGGTAAATTTCAACCAACTTTAAGTGAGATAAAGTTCCAGAGTACATCCTCAGAAACGAACTCAGAAATTACTGTTTCACTAACTCACCTTAAAACCAATGTTGTACCAGATGAGCAGACAGTAACAAGCACTGCATCTCTAGAACAAAAGGGATGACCAAGGACAGCATAGTGGACATCACGACAGCTTCTGTTTGAAGTAACTAATCAAGTACTCAACTTCACTCATGTAAAAATCAGCTTGAACAGTGAGTCTCTAAATTTTCTTGCTAATCCAGTAATTTCATTCAAACATACTGATAGAGGCGTGGATGAACAAAGTCATGGACAATAAGATGAACAGTTTTATACATTCAAAAAGCCTATACAATGTGCCTTTTAAATAGAGAGAAAAGGATGAAAAGTGGATTGAAAATAAAGCACAGAGGGAAAAAATTTAGCTAGACTAAGACAAGAATAAGCAGTTATATTGTTTATTTCAGTATAACTAAATTGATACTTCAGGTTAAATACTCTGAATAAATGGAGTGAAATACATTTATAGAAGATACAAAATCAGGAATTCAGCCAATTCCAGACAAAATATGATGATTTCTCATGGTGTTACCTCAGGAACATGGAAAACCAGGTTCTCACAAATTCTAATAAAATTATCTAATAAAACTGAAGAAGGTCCTGCAGAGTGAAGTCCTTCTACTCTTTACAAGGACTGCTACTCTAAAGTAACAGAACAAGTTCATGAAAAAAACATGTGAACTTAACTAGTAACAGAACAACAAAGAACTCTACCAATCTGTTGTGGAAAACAGTAACAGAAAATGCACACTTATTAAGGAGAATAAACCAAGGATTATTATAGTGGCTCTACAACAGATAGCCAGTATTACTCCATTTGGAATACTATAAATGAAACAGAATATCCTAGGTGAAAATTGCCAATACAGTAGTACAGGAAACTCCAGAAAAGATGACCAAGATTATTCCCATCATGAAAAATCACCCCTGACCTGAAGATGAAGAAAAAAGTAATTACTAATTGCAGAAGAAGATGAGATAGAAGAAACATGAAAAAGTGTAGTAAAACCACAACTTACTGCAAACTTTTAATATCTAGGCAAGGAGACACTCATTACTCCTTAATTCAGAAAAGATAAAATATTTTTCATTTTTCACACGAGACTACAGTTACTTAGGGGTAAAAAGTCTCCACATTATTGAAAGTATATCTGACATTTACATGAAAACCAGGAACATCTATTTAGAACAGCTAGGGCTAAAAATTTCAAAATAAATAGAATACTCTGTGCTTTGGGATCACCTAATTACAAATCACCTTACAGGTATTGCTGATGGATTCCCTTCACAATTCTTTGAGGCCAATGGTACTAGCTGGCCACTGGCCAGGCAATTCTACTAGCAGATTCCTACATCATCAATTGAGGCAAAGACACTTCAGACCACAGCATATGCCAAATGGAAAATTTTCTTTACAAGTGTCACTCTGACTCTCCGTTTTATGCAAAGTGTCATCAGTGCTCATGATTACTAAGCACCAAGATATTTGTATCAGCACCAGAGTCTTCAAAAGAATTTAATGTGAGAGATGATGGAAATAGCTTTCTATATATTCTAGTACTACTGGTACACCATAGGTTATTTAAAACATCTAACTGGACAGATTAAACTAAGAACATAATATATGCCAATTATGTATCACCATTTCTTGGAAATTGGATAAAACATTTGCTCTGAGTTTTGCCTGCTGTTTCCCAACATCTGATAAAAATTTTTAACAGATGGAAATGATTGCAAAGTGAACAGCACTTCCTTCATGTTCTCCATTCTGGTGATTTAATCACAAATCCACAGAATCTGATAGTAATGAAACAATAGACTTGTTGTTGATGAGATCACCAAATGGCTTCCATAAAAACCTATCAGACACTGTAAAATATAGCCACTACAGATATAGTTATTTTCTGATCTACCATATTATCTGACAATACAAAATAGTAAATTCTGTAATAGAAGCAATGTTAAATAAACAAATTTTATTTGTAATTACATTGAAGAACCATTTTAAAAAAAGAATTTCGCCAAAAATTTTTCATAGAGCTAGCTGGCCTAGACATTTATAGATTTTAACATTCTTCCCTATTACAAAATGTCAACATTATTTCTGAGTGAGTCTGCTCTGCAGTCTCTATATAACTGGTACTTTAAAAACCCAAACAATGTTAAAATGATTTGCTACTGCAGACTACAACTGGGAACTCTGAGTACACAGTAGCTAGTAGTTCTAATAATGTCAAAAAGGCTTGAAATTAAGTTTGTCTTGATGTGCTCTCAGGATCAATGCTGAAATGTCTGAAAGATCAGGTAAACATCCTACAGAATCTACCTAATGTATTACTCCACAAGCAACTACAAATTTTTTTACTAAGACTTGAAATTAGTAGATATCTGAAAAGAAAATAATTTAATTTTTCCCAAATGTCAACTCTACATAAAATTGCTTTTTTGTCCATAAAAATGTCATCAACTTAATGCCAGTTTAAAGACTGTCTGCAGAATACTTCAAGTCTAGAAACAAACACTGAGTCTCACTCAAAACAAAACCCCCCTCCTTCTTCCAATAGTGCTATTTGAGCCTCAAAGGATCCAACAGGGTGATTCATCCAGCCTGGGGATCCTCCCTGGCTGCCCCCTCTTCTAGGGGCTCCTCTGATGCAGACAAGAGAGAGCTCCTGGAAAGAATTTTTCTGGCAGCAAGAAAAGAACCTAGCTGCAGCAACTGCTTTTCCCAAGCCCTCTTTTGTCACATGAAGGAACCACATGTACATGATGTGACAGGGTAGAGATGTAGGACACTATGGGAAAGTCAAAAGCCAGGATTTCCACTGTCAAAACAATTTACATCATACTTCTTCTGAGGAACTCCTGAGGACAGAGATTGCTAGGTACAGGCTGGATAAGGTGGTCTGGTAGCAGCATCCTGCTCCTCGTTTCCCTTCTCCTATTTAAGGCAGAAAACAGAGACCTACCCAGTAAACACAGCGCTTCAGGGAATTACCTCCTGAGCTGCACAATGGAATGCAATCAAAATAAACCAAGTAATATATTGTGAATTCTCTATCTCTGGAAAAATTATGTAGCTCATTCATTAGTCAAACACTGTTAGCTCAGGCTACCCCTACTTCTGTATCAGAACACAACCTGGTTAAGAGGACCTTTTAAAACCCCCCTTCCTTGATTTTGTGACCTTCTCTATCTAAATAAGCTGACAGAAGGAGCAGATCAGTTTCAACTGGGATGTTGGTGAGAATCGGCCACCAAGACCTTTTGGCTGTTCTGTAAAAGAAGAGATCCTCATGTCGAAGTTTGTTCATAAGTCAGATTTCAGACATCAGAGACAGGACGTGATTAGCTATTCTGGCTACAGATATTTTGTGTAGAAGGTGAATTACAATATAAATGGAGATCTGAATGAGCCTAAAAAATACATCCAAACAAACAGAAGACAAAAATATCTTCAAAGAATGTAAGCTACGGGTGTTATTTGCTATTTTTCATATGACAAGGACTTGTGGGTATAAAATGAAACTGCAAAACAGCATATTTAAAAGAAATAAATATTGTCCACACTGCTAACAATTTAATTGAGGAATGTATTACCACAAGACACCAAACAGATCAAAACCATGAACAGGTTCAAAGCAGCTAGGTCTAGTCTCAGAAGAAAAATATATCACAGAAGATTAAACAGAAAAGGCCAAATTAACTTATTGACTAAATAAGCCTTGAACTTCACATTGCTGGGAAAAGGAAAAGTTGCTCAGTAGTATTGTACCATTACGCTGCTTCTGTCCACCATGAGAGACAAGACATTTGGCTAAACAGATCTTTGATCTAATTTGGCATAATTTATTCTTCAATCAGTTATGGTTTCTAAAACCTGACACTTACTATCTTAGTAACACACAAGCATGGAGTGATATCTGCCATATTGGAGAGCTCCACGTTTGAAAGTTCATAAATGTATTTTTTTTAATGGATTTTAGGAATTAAATACTGCTCATGTAAAAATATTCCTTACAGAAAATGGTTTGTCATTTTCTGTTACTGAATGGAGGGAAACTATGCTTTTTTGCAGCTCCCAGAAAGATCATCCTCCTATTTTATGCAACAACTGTGAGATATGCAGTGGTAAAACAAAAAACAAAAGCTTTCTAATTTTATGTAATGCATCAGTGGTCAAATGAGAAAGTAGATTAATTTTGAAATACAACCAAAGCCTGACTCAGTATTTATGACCTGTGGAAACTTCCTCCATATTGAATAGTTAATGCTCAACCATCATGCCACTCTGATATAAGAGTTATCAGAAGAATGCCTAAAGACTATTGAATTAATTACACCAATGTATACACAATCAGAAAAACTATCCCAGTCTCCCACAATGTTATCAAAGCATGTATTTCAGTGCATAGTATGTTCTTTACATTAGTTTTTAAATTTCAACTATATGAGTCACAAAAACCAGTGAAAAAAAGCATTATAGTAAGACTACTACTACAAAAAAAATTAAAGTAACCATTTCTATAACAATTATAATAAACGGTAAAATTTCTGAATAATCAAAAGTAGGGTCCATTATTTCAGAGTCCTACAAGCACCATCTCAGCTCTAGGTTATTTTACAGAGGAATATTTGAGCTAATCTGCTTCCTACTCCAGGTGGATTTCACATTCTTATGAAGTAGTTCAATTTCTAATCTCTTCTCATTACCCATTCTCTGCTCATGTGAAAAAAGAATGGCTCCAAAATTCCTCTTACATTATTATCCCAAACCTGTACAACAATTAAGCACGGACTATATGTGAGCCAGAAAAAACATTTTGATAGCTCTTTAGGCTGAATGAAAAGAATTTCTAAATTGAGCTAAAGCACATCTCAAAAATGAATTCAAGTAGCGAAGACATTTTATTTTTTCAGTAGATCTGAAACTGGACCTGAATCATTATGTTGCAATAGAAGTCTGCTTCAGATGATCACTCCACACTCAGGTGTGATTGAAAAGATTTTTAATTGACTAATAATGAACATTATCTGTATCAAGCCAATTTAAGGATGTTCAACAGGATGCTTTATTCTAGTAGCCACAGCAATTTAGAGAGAACTAAATAACTAGAGATAATTGGCATATACAACAATGTCAATTATTTGTATTGCAAGTGCAGTCTCCAATCCTTTGGTTTTATACAGTGCTTGATATATAAATAATTCTACTGGGTTATTATAGGTACAGGTTAATGTATTACATCTCAAAATGAAATAAAATGGAAAAAAAACCCCAAACTAAAAATAACAACCAACCAAACAAATTTACATATTTACATATGTATTTACATATTTATTAATTGAATAGGCTTAAAATGTTGAGGCTGAGACATTTCCAAACAACTAGCTGTAAGTATACAAGGAAAACTAACCTTATATTGGAACATTTCTAAGACAGGTGCTACCTAGAATGCATTTTATACCATATGTAGCTGCTTCAATTAGGAAATATCCTGCAAGTTTCATCTTATTAGGCTTCGGTCAATTAAGTTTTTGTCCTTACTAGTTGAATTTATTATAAAAGAGTTGACCAAATTTTATATTTAAGCTGACATAGGTAACATTTTCACAGCTCATATCACAAGAACAGTTTGATTCTCCTATTAATGCCACCACTGACATTAATTTGATCAGTAGAGGGCTATAGAGGGCATTTATCTGTCACATAGAAACATGCTGTCACATAAGTAATATTTTAAAATTGTAAATATAGTACTTGATTTAATAAACATGCAACTGCTTTATTATTGTTTAAATAATATACTACATAGTATAACTCATACACTTTAACCATGCAGTGTTTTACACTCTATGAGGTAAGGTAAATTTTTCTTGGTATAGACAAGTTCCATTAAGCAGACAAGAAAACCAGCTGTAACACACAGAAATATTTCTATCACCTGCTGAAGGCAGTGCTCATTTGGATTAAGGAACAAAAAACTAGTAACTGATTCATCTCTACTTTGGAAACAAAACGGGCTTGCGGCATCATAACAAAGCTTGCAGCATGGGTTTTAATTAAGTACAGAAACATTCAGGGCAAACTCTTTTTCATGAAAAAGTCTTAGAATTTCCAGGAGTCTATTTGTCCCAACCTCCTAGCACTAAATAGTGTGTTACCTCTAAGCTGCTTGGTATTTAGAATCGGAATGCACCTAAAAATACTTAAGAGTACCGATAAACCAACAAAAATCAGTGCTTAAGTTAGGTGTACAGTTAAAATAATAATGATATCTGCACTTAGGAATCAAAGGATGCCCCTTTCTTTGAAATTTTCTAACTAAAATTACTGGTAAGGAACATTTATGGACAATAAAGAAAAAAGATAAAAAGATTATACCAAGAAGTAGTCTTTCTACAACAACATAAGGTAAAAAAGTTACCAATATTCTTTTTACTTTTCATCTCATGTTTTATTTCTTCACCACACCTGTTAATCAGTGCTAAAGTAATTAGGGATCACTGGACACAGATAATGGGTCTCATGATCCTCAATGTTACTTTTTCCTTGCATTAAAAAATTCCTTTCTAGCATGAAGTCCATGCATAACAACATAAAAAATCATCATATTTAGGGGTTTTTACTTCAAAATGTAATGTATGGTATTATAATACATAGAGTATATATAGTACAGTATACTATATAGTATTAAAATATAGTATTAGAGTATTAGTTATTTCTCTTTTATCATTATTAGCATTTTGGGAACTGGTTTTCATTTGCTGATTAGTCAGTAAAATCCTGTTCTCGTTTTTACTGAACTACTCAAGATTATGACTAAATATTATCAAGTGAGGAATGTCAATTGAAATGCTTCATATAAAACACTCATGTCACCTAAGTTACCATATTTCAAAATTTTTGTGAGATTTCATCTGATTTTTACAATTTAAATCTAGAAATACTTGGGAAAATGCTTGCAAACTAAAATCAGCCATCAATCCTCATTCAAGCCAGCTGTACCACACTTTATTCTAAAAGTATTTTATATCTGTAATATCGTTATAAATAGAAGATTACAGCTGTATGCTCATATTCTAAAAGTTCATATTCTAAAGGGTTAAATGCAGAAAAAAGAAAGTGAGACTAAAATGAGGGATGACAGACATGTCACTTGTAGAAAACAAAATAATGGATTTAAGAACTTCTTCAGTGTTAACAGATTGTTGAGATAAGGTTTGTTATTGAGGTCAACAAGTAAGTATTAGATTATATTTAAGCATTGAGTGCGTTGATGCTTTTTTTAGAAAAAGAAAAGCTTGAGACACATGTGGCACACAGCCTCAGTTAGGAGGCTGCAAAAGGAGAGCAGGGGATTCAGCACATATTTTATTAACTCGATTTTCTTTTCAGCTTTGCAGTTCACCTTTAAAATAAAAGCTTAGATTCTGCTGAAAACAGCAAAATTTGCGGAAAATCCACAGGGAGGCTCCAAATCCTTGGGATTTGTGGATTTTCTGTTTGAACAGATTTTTATTGTTCCTGTTGATTGCCCCAACACTCACTTTCAGGCACCAGGCAGCTTGAGTTATGTTATCTGTGGGCATTTAAACAGTACCAGCAGGTAGCTTAACTTTCCAAACTCATTTTTCCTAGAAGGTAGAATGCCAAATAACTGTTTGGAGAGACATGAAAATGTAAAAAGAATGATCTGATCAGTTTTGTTAATTTAACTTGGTTTAATAATTGCCACTGACTTGTTAGATATATTAAGTTATAAAAATATTTTTATATGGACTGACACCTCTATTTTCATTCTTTTTGTTATTGCCTGATCACATACTATAGGAAAAATGGCTCTGTCTGGGCTAAATGCCCAGAACATTTGAAGCATCTCATACTGAAACAATAGTACTCTTTGTTGAACACCATCTGCTAGCAGATTTTTTTTTTTAATCACTGTGTGTCTGCTGATACAGATGCACTGCACTTCCACAAAAGTGGAATTACATTTAAGCTCAGACTAAATACTATTCATGTAAAAAGTGTTTCATTTCACATAATGATTGAGCTGCAGTTATATTGACGCAACACACACAAGATAACCATGTTATATGTAACCAGATTATTCAGAAATATTTGCTCTTGCTCTTTTGATTTTTACACAGTCATCCTTCATTCAGTGCCATAAATCTTATCTTTCAGTGATCATTTGTGTTGAGAATTTGTTGGTAGTTTTCATAACTCAGTATTTCTTCACTAGCTATTCTGTGTAAACTGACTTGGCTAAATTACAAATCAGACACTAAACAGTATATTAATAAAAATCTGCAGACACTAAACAATTCTTATCTGCAGTAAGAAACCAGAAATGCCTTAACAGGCTTAAAAATAAAAATAAGGGCAGAAATGAACACTGTTTTGAAAAGCGCAAGAAAAAAATCTAGGGAAGACAGTTAGAAATGCAGTTAAGTCAATAGGAAGAACCATATAGTAGCATGAAACTCACAGACAATGCAAACAAAATTAAAGACAGCATTGTGGTTATATTCACAGTTCTCTTAAAAAAATTTGTGGAATTAATATTCTGATCGTACCAGTCCTGGCTGAAGTTCCACTGCAAAAATGACATGACAAATGTTAAAATGATTCTTGGAACAGCTAAAAAGGGATAGTTCAAAATTTGTAGCAAATTATTTTTAAAGCTGGATGAAGAAAATGCAGAAGGTCTACTAGGTTAATTAGTTTATCTGCTTCCTCTTTCCTATGAGACACGTACCACTTTTTGGTACTCTTAGTATAAATATCTCAAACAATCATTTCCTTATGTTTCATAATTTGGAAAATATTTCTGATATCCAGTTCAAATATTCTGATTCTCCCTTCCTTTCAGCATCTTGGAACTTTTCTGTTTTGTTCTTTGAAAACTCCCCTAAAAAATATGCTATTGTATATGAGTAGACACAAAAGGTTTAGAGATGACCTTGTGTGCACTGACCAGTTATAACTGTATATACACTCAGGCAGTCTCAAACACAAAATAAAGCATATTAGCTTAACATTAAATTAAAATGCCAATTACAGCTTCTCAAGGCAATTGATCTTGCAGCACCATGTCAATTCAACTATAAGTTTTTTGGTAAACCAAGCCAGAAGGCACTTGGTTAAGACTATATCCAGTTGTATTTTTAAACTGAATGGAATTAAAGAAATAATAAAAGTAGCATGGATATTCAGAAACAGATTTTCTGTTTAGAATTCAATATGCATTAAAAAATTAAAATGGATAACTGGCTTCTTTAAAGTTTCCTCATCCTTTGGTAGGTATAGTAAAAAAAAAAGTAATTTATAAAGAAAAAGCTAGACAGCTATTTACATGATCCTAATCAATTAATATTTCTAGTGAACAAAATCAGAAATTTCATAATCCACAATTCTACAATTTTTGGGGGTTGTGGACATTGGAAGACAAATCCAGTACCAAAGCGGAATTATGTATCTTTTAAGTCTCGTACTTTGTGAGTAGCTGATTAATATTTTATATAAATGCCTTCCAATACATACTCCCAAGTGAATTTAGTATTTACACCATCACATCCTTAAAATTCTCACTTGCAAGACAAGGCTGCTGTTCATATTTCACATAATTTAGCTGAGGAAAAAAGCAAGTGTTCATTGTATTATGAAGTAATAATGTATTAATAAATGGACTACAGACCTATAAATGTTTTTCCTGCAAAGTACTATAAATAATTTTTAACTTCTCTGTATAAAATGATCTCCTTTGCATATCTAGTCTCAGAAATGATCAAGCAGTGATGAACCACTGCACATTTTGTTTAAAATATTCTTACAAAAACAAAACATAGAAAGAAAAGATAAATAATGACTTCTAGAACTGACATATATTGCAGAACATTTCACGATTAGTAAAACCAAACTCAGTTAAACAAAGCTTTTATAGCAAAGCAAGTCATACATTAAGAAACTTTCTTATAACTCATTACTTTCCAAAGAATTTCCCTACTTTGGAATCTTTCTCAACACAGGATTTTAGTAACAGCCAATACCTTTTTAAAGTGATCCACTGAAGCAATTACTATACAACAAAACATTAATAGGAAGTCAACAAGTTAAAACCTGGCAAGTAGTTTTTTTTTTAAACTGTAGTATATAACACACGCCCTTAAAAACCAGTGACAGTTCATTGGATTTTTGTAGGCATAACATGATCAAAGTGTTCTCTAAACCATGAAAACATGGAACTATTAATTACATGTTCAGAACATTTTTAAAGTACATTCCATTTAAAAATTGCACATTGCAAATAAAGAAAAACTGAACTCCATATTTATATGGAAGCTGCTGCGCTCATGTGTTTATGTCTCACAGCTACATAAAATCATCATTTGTGCATATTGCCTCCACCTACTCTCAAGGCATTTTTTTAAAGCTTGTTCACAGCTTCTTTTGCAGGCTAATCTATTTTTTCCTGATAATGAAACTTCCACTAGGCTGGCAGCTAGTCAGCTCTTTCAGCCACTTTTTTCACTTTCAAGTACTTAACATAACTTTGTGTAGTTTGGACGTAGGGAATGAACCCTTTTTTCCTCACAAGATTACCACTGATTTGTCTTGTCCTTAACAGCTTCTCTTCTGTGTCACTGCAACTACAAGAATCCACCACACTTTTCTGTTTCACTGTGTTAGCAGATAAGAAAAAAACCAACGAGATGATTTCTGACATGAAAACTTAATACTCAAAAATACGTGAAAAATTAAATATCCAGTAAATCCAGTGCCAGCATTTATTTCAGGTACAAAAGTCCTTGATACTTGGTTATTCATCATAAGGAGACATTAATGTGTTTGACATCAGTTTTGGCTCATGGCTCATGAGTTTTCCAGTAGATACTCTTGCAACAGTTTTCCCCGCCTTTCCACCAGTTGCTTTTCTTTTCAGACTGTTCTACCATCTTCTTTAGCCTTTTAACAATTCATCCTTATCTAAACTATTGCCAAATACTGTCTTTTGTATATTATCATTCTTGCAAAAGATTAGGCACTTGTTACAAAGAATGCAGCAACCTTCAAATGATACATTATTGCACAATTTTTGATCTGGTATGAAACAGAAGAAAAAAAAGAGAATGTATTCATTTAACATTTCTGACTGGTATATGACATACTGAAAAACCATACTATGTATACTTTTATCAATACCTTTGTTAAAACTACTTTGAAAGTCAAAGAGAAGGGTTAATTCATTAAGAACAAGTTTTTCCACAACTAGTTCAAAGTATGCCAAAGACTGAAACCAGCAGCATAAGAAGTGAGGCTTAGGAAAGTACAGCCATGTCCTTCACCTTCCAGGCTTCATATCTGCCCTTCCTAACGACCCCTGACACTAAGCAGATATGTAAGAACCCTATGACAAATGAAAGTAAGTTCTTTAACATTCATAAGAAAGCAGTAAAATTGCTCAAGTAGATAGGGCAAAATTAATAAATATTTCTTATAGAGGAATATTTAACTTCTTAGCTACATTTCACAAAGTACAGCATCAGAAAAAGAAGTAGTCTTTTAATCACAATTTTCCTCATGATATTCAGCATTTTCTACACAGGGAATTTCATACCAACAGAATACTAACGCTGCTGTAAAAATTGTGGTTTTAAGTTTCTCTAGAAAGCAAAGCAAGGTAGTGAGGGCTTAGCCAGTAACAGATGTCATATAAATACCACTAATATACAGCATCAGATCTATCAAAAAACACAAGAAACTAGAAAATTAATTCATTTGGAAAGAGCTGTAAGTAGTAACTGCACCTACACCCCTGGCAGTATATGGTGAGGCATTACCTTCAGGCTAAATAGACTGCAGAAATGCAGCCGTTCGCAACTCTCCAGAAGTACATTCTAGAGTGTTTAGGAAAGAAGAGACAAGTGGATATGTAGTTTTTAAACCTAAGTTTCCTTAAAACAGAAAATTACAATTGTATTTTTAAGGGAATGGAATTTGCTGCTTCTGGAGAGGACTGATACCTTGAAATTACAGAAGTATAAGAGAAATGTATTAAATTTGGGAGAAGAAAGAGAAGCGCAAAATGAAATTGACCCTAAGTGATGATTTAAGTCTTGTCTACCTTTGAATTAGAAAAGGCAACATAGGAAAGAAGAAAATAATGCCAGTTTTTGCTATCTTTAGCAAAATTAGCATAAGAGTGTGCTAATTGGTATTACTGAAACAGAGTCTGCCTTAGGTATAGCAATAGAAATAACTAGCTCAAAATGCTACCCTGGCATTCAGTAAATTGAATTTGCCAACACCACATGTCACTGTTGATTACATTTGTCCAACAGGAAATCAATCTCACACAATTGTGTAAGATTGTGTGTTTTGACTCCAATCAGACTCTATGGGCACAAGGAACACCAAAATTTGCATTTGTTACAGACAAGTAAAAAGAGCTCAGGCAACTGCCTTTCATGCATCTGCTGTGGTGTAAAAAGGTAAGCTGCTGCATTCCCATAACAGCCTAGCTTTGTACATAAATGCTTCTCAGCTACTTCCCCATAAACTCTTTTGCTTTCTGTTTTCCTGTCCCTTTTGTCTAGAAATTCTGTGATAAAATCCAGATAGAAACTAAAACTTCATCCTCAAAAGCCTCCTGTGTTACTCATCCTCCACCATAATATCCACAAACCCCCAACTGATACCACGTGTAAGCAGATGTCAGCTGATAGTCCCCTCTGTCCACTTATTTTTCCCCACTGTCTTTCCCTACTCCCACTTACCAAAACAGTTAACAAGAAGAGCAGAACTACATTAATTTCTAGACACAACCTTGTGATTTTGGACTCTGTATTTGCATGTTGCATCAATGCCCCGACCCCAAATCTCTGATTGCCTACAGCTTGGAAATACACTGGCAAAGACTGTATCCTTTCCATGCTAACACAGGATCCAGCTTGAAATGGCATAAAATACAGTCACATACCCTCACTGAGGGTATTGATACTCTCACTGTCAATAATCATCAAGGCTATCAACAGAGAATAAATTAATTTTCTTTTTAAAAAACAACTTTTCTGAGTGCTTCAAAATGAGCAGGAATATTAAGCATAATTTAAAAAATCATTATCAAGAGACCATCTTCCAAACAGACAACACCATCAACTGACAGCAAAGAAAGAAGAGCCATTTGCAATTCTTACATGCTTATTTTGTTAAAAAAAAAGCATAATCTATCATCAGGTTGGACTTATTTATACACACATACAAAAAGTAACTTTTCCTCTCCAGTTTTAATTGCCAAATGCCTTTAAAGATGAATACAATAACTAAATGAATAAAAAGACTTATTTATAGAAAGTGGATAATGTAAATGAAAAAAACCCCAATCCTGCAGTTCAAATGCACATCATGAAAGAATATTTCAGGGATCAAATTCAGGGTCTACATCATAATTTAAAAAGTTAATGTTGGAACAATAACTGAATACAGCTCATGGTGTTAGTCTGGATGAAGTTACTTCTGGGACAACCAGCAATCTTGCATTCCATGGCAGTGCAAACCAAACTGGCTTATGCAGGTAAGGAATGGCTTTAGGAGTTCTTTAGGAGAAAATATTAATCTACTTGAGGGGGAAAACCCCATTATTTTTGAAAAAAATCTGCACAGTGCACTACTAAACATTATTTTAAATAATGAAGACACTACATTTTAGAGATTGGTAAATACATACAGAATATGTCTAAGTTGCAGTAGGAGTAGAGACCCACTTGCTCTGTTGGGAAATGCAGTAATAATTTTGTTTGTGAAACTATCAGTTGCAACAGTTAGCTAACAGCTTTATATCTTATCAGACAGGTGAGTAGCCAGGAGAATAAAAAGAGCATATACAATCTCTCATATATAGCCAAAACCTGCAAAGATGCACATATTAAGTGATAGGCCCAGGGAAATAAAGGACAAAAGTAACAATTCATTAAACTACTTCTTAACTGAATAGTTTTTAATATTGAAGATGCACAGATTACACAAAGTATTTTGAGATTATCACTACACATGCATTTTACTCATGTTTCAGGCCTTTGTTTGGGTGGGTTTTGTATTGTTTTAATTTTGGGTGGGTATAGGTATCCTGTATTTGTTCCTGAAAAATTCCCAATTCATGATACCACTTGAAGATGAGTTTTACTACTTTGTGTCTTATCTGTTTTGAACTCAAAAACTAAAACCTAGACTAAACTGAGCTGGTATTACATATTTAATATTTTCAAGAATAGAAACAGTGAAAGAAATAACTTGCTCTTATGTTTTTGCTGTAATTGGAAACTTCTGGCTTGCCCATGTTCCTTTTCATGACTGTTAGATTAACTTAATATCATGCAGATTTCTCATGCTATTTTTCAATATAGATGAGCAGGAATTACATGCAAAGAGCTTCAAGTCAATAACCTAAAACATAGCAAGCTAAGCTTTATAAAAATGCTGGTCTGTAAATGAGTGCAAAAACATGTGACAAAACAGCAAATGTGAAATGCCCCAAGACATTGCTCACTCAGACTCTTCAGATAGTGTTAGCAGTCTTTTTCTGACCACACCTGTCCCACAGGAGTCTCCAGCGGAGTAGTGATGTTATGTTTTAGTCTCAATTCATGAAAAGAAAAAAGCACCCTTTCATCTGCTTGGGGGGCATATAAAAGACATTTCCAGCACACATAGTGAGTTTTCATTAAAATGCATCCTTTTCCTCTAACTTCATTTCCTTAAGATACCTCCAAACTCCTCTCACCTCCATTCTGTGCAATGTGTTTATGTATTTCGTAAGAAGTTCTAAGACCTGGACAGTGTTTTGTCTGTCTCCAGTTTCAGTCTTAACAAGCCTCTCCTCTTACCACACAACCCAGTGCGTAGCCTTTTGAATTTAATGAGTCAGCAGCTTTTACCTTCCACTGAAAAGCCTGCAGAGCATGCTATGTCTCCACCAAAAGGTGAACTGTATGCACTGCATGTACAAACAACTATCAACATTTACAAAAAAAGGAAAATAGAGCCATTACCTACCTCCACTTAAGCTCACTAAATATTTAAACCAATTGTGAATCTTGTTCTAAGTTTTAGAATTTACACTACTACAGTTGTACTGTCGTGATTTTTTACTTGCTGTCAGTGTACAAGGCAGTGATAGACAATGAACAGAAACTACCAACTTTAAGCAGAGTCAACAGCTAGCACCAAAGCAGAGAAACAGATACTTGCCAACTGTGTAACTTCTCATAACATGATGTCAAGTGTCCACACTGAACCATTCATGATTAATCCACAATAATTTTTAATAAAAACAAAAGAAGTAATTGTTAAAGTATTTAATGTATATGAAAACATTTGGATCAACAATTAAATGAAGGAATTATTACTTGACTTCAGGGAGAAGGGTGAGGGAAAATACAAAGATGGCTATATCAAACAACTTCTATCCACATACACGGAAGGATTTAAAAAAATACTAAACAGAGCCATAATCCATTAAGATCCCAACTTTTTAATGAAATGGTTTTTCAGATGACCCTGTTCCACTTTTCCAAGATCATGATTACAATATTAATGTAAAAAGTCAGTACCCTATGAAGAACAGTGGATGAACAGTGAATGAGACAATGAAATCAGAATGGTTCGACGTTCCAGAGGAAAATATAGAGGGCTAGGACACATGAACTCACTTACTGGAGCAGTCCTTATAAAAATAGAAAAAGATATCAGAATTGCACAAAAGATCCCTGTTAAGCATCCATATAAGCAGGATTTTAGGAAAAGGCACTGCCATTTTTAAGAACAGGACACAAAACTAGCAAAACCAGAAATATATTGCTGAAACAGTTCTGTTTTACCAAGACAATTGCTAATACCTTAAAGTTCAGTTACTTAATGATTCAGTAGGAAAAATAGACACAAACACACAAAGGTATTTTGCTGCTGGAAAACATGTTTGTATGAGGAATAATTAAGAGATATGATGGAAGTACCATTACTCGGAACATTTTGTTCTTAACAAGATTTTAGAGAATATGAAAGGGTGTAATCCCTCTCTGATGCAATGACAGAGTAGATGACCTCATACATCCCTTCTGCATTTACATTACATGAATTTACTGCAACATCCTCATTTCTAGTAGGAATGATTCCATATTCTACGTATTATGTGATATGAAACTAATTGGTACAACTGGCTAACAGATATAATTGACATTACTGAAACCTACAGGATCAATACACACAGAGTGTTGAGAACTCTAGGAAGAAATCAGTGACTAGAATTCTTGTTAAAAATGATAGGGTAGAGTCAAGAAAGTGGAATTATTTAAACATACTTTTGAAGCTGAAGAGCTTTCCAGGCCTGCAGACCAGCCTGATAACTAAAAAACCTGAACACCCTGAAAACAGCATATTTAGCGATGTTGTCTAAAAAACAAAACCCCGAAAGAAAAAATAGAATACTCTAGAATTATCTGTTAATAAGGCACTGAGACAAACATTGGAAATTATAGTGGAAGTTCTGATGAAAATAGCTTAAGGAGTACTACATGACCTTTTAACCACTGATACTGCATCCAACACAAAGTATTTCAGACTTCATTAAGAAATGAAAGGTAGTCAGTTTTGAATTGAGAATGACTGCCAAGAGACCACTGATCACAAACTAAAATAAAAGAAAATAAGAGCAAGCTAGCTCACAAGCATATGAAAACGGTGTGGTATCTGAGCTGGGTTCTCCAACACAGATAAAAATTATAGAAAGATTTTTTTTTGGTGGAATTATTACAAAATTGAGAATACTAGAATGCAAAGAGATTGTGATTGCATTTGAAAATCCTTAAAAACATAAGTTAGTTAGCCCCAAATCACAATTCTGCAACACATAAAAAGGACAACATTGGTAGGAACCCCAGACTGGTTCACTGGGAAACTGAATGCAGCAACTTGAATTGAAAAACACTATGTACAATGAGGGATACAAACATACAAATAAAAAAATACTTCTCTGTGTTTGGCAAAAACCAGAAACATGCTACACAAAAATGGTGCACAATTTTTCAGTTCATCCGTTGTAAAGGAAGTTGCTATTACTCAATTAATGGAATCATAAATACATATTAATCAGTCAACTTCTATTTAAATTTCCAAAAGGATTAGTTGAGTGACACTTTGTCTCCTCATCTTTTGATTTATCATATGAATATTAGAAGACTAAGAATATGTCAATCTTTGCAGAGTGATTTAGGATTACCCAGCAATTTTATTGGCCAATTGCCTTGGCATCAATAAACTACTAAATACAAGAAAAAAATGAGAAGGGAAGAAAGGGTATTTTCTAAAAAGTAAGTGATAGATTTTCAATTATAAAATATTTGTATGGCAAATAATTAGTTAAGAAGTGCAACTTCATAGGCAGCACAGAAGAGAGCCAAAAAATTACTCAGCTACTGAAGAAAATACTTGGTATAAAGAATCAACAAAACATGAAGTGCTAAGGGGTTGAAATGAACCTTAATCATCTAGTCCCAACCACTCCTGCCATGGAAAGGGACAACTCTCACTAGACTGGGTTGCTCAAGGCCTTGGCCAGCCTGGCCTTGAACACTGCCAGTGTTGGGGCAACCAAAATCTCCCTTGGCAACCTGCTTCACCACTCTGCGGCGTCTTTCAGATACTGGAAGGTTTTTATGAGGTCCCCACACAACATTCTCTTCTCTAAGCTCAACAACCACAACTTTCTCAGCCCGTCTTCACAGGGAAGGTGTTTCAGTCCTCTTATCAGCTTCATAGCCTTCTCTGGACTTGCTCCAGCAGTTCCTTGTCCTTATTTTGGGGGCACCAGAGCTGAATGCAGCACACCAGCTAGGGTCTCATCAGAGCAGAGGGGCAGAATCACCGCCTTCGCCTGCTGGCCATGCTCCTTTTGATGCAGTCCAGGATTTCCTTGGCTTTCTGAACTGGTTGAGTTTCTCATCTACCATCACCCCAAATCTTTCACTGCAGGCCTGCTCTCCATCACTTCTCTGCCCAAGCTGTTGGTATGTCTGGGATTGCCATGACCCAGCTGTAGGACCTTGCACTTCGCTTTGTTGGCCCCCATGAGGTTTGCACTGGCCCAGCACTCAAGCCTGTCCAGGTCCCTCTGGATGCCATCCCTTCCCTCCAGCTGTGTCGACTGCCCCACACAGCCTGGTGCTGTCAGTGACCTCGCTGAGGGTGCCCTTGATCCCCCTGTCCATGTCCCTGACAAAGATGCTGAGCACTATCGGCCCCAGCGCTGACCCCTGAGGGACACCACTCCTCACTGGTCTCCACACGGACCATGAACCCTTGACCACAACTCCTTGTGATTGGCCATCCGGCCAGTTCTTTGTCCACCCAGTGGTGTCCATCCCTCAAATCCATGTTGGTCCAATTTAGAGACAAGGATGTTGTGTGGGACAGTGTCAAACACTTCGTGTAAGTCCAGGAGCGGATGTCAGTAGCTCTGCCCCATCCCCCTATGCTGTTGTCCCAGACAGAAGGTCACCAGATCTGTCAGGCACCAGATTTGCCATTAGCGAAGCCATGTTGGCTATTATTAATCACCCCTTTGTTTCCATGTGCCTTAGCAGAGTTTCCAAGAGAATCTGCTCCATGATCTTGCCTGGCACAAAGGTGAAACTGGCTGCTCTGTACTTGGGGCTTCCAGTTCCCCTTTTTAAAGAAACCTTTTTCCAGTTATCTGGAACTTCCAAGAGTACAACACTGTCTATTCTGTCTTTGCAAGAAAAAACAATTAAGAAGACAGACAGTATAAATGTACAAATGAAATAAGAGGAAATAATACTGAGACATGAGGACTAACATTAGCAGAGAAAAGCAAAAAGATGTAGCTGCAGATTGGGCACAAATGTTTCACAGAAGGTACAACCACTCACTACCAGAAACCACTGAAAAAAGTGCCCTCTCCACATTTTCTTGTCTTCATATCATGATACCCACTTTTTCAAAACACATTCTGAACATGTTCTGAAGGCACAACCTCTGCCTTCCAAAAACATGGATTACTGGGCTTATGAAAAGGGTAAGTGGGACAAACTGCAGTATAATGAAGGTCAGACCAGATGATCTAATAGGTCCAAAATCCATGCCTTTTTCCATTACTAGTTTACATGATGGGGAAAAGGAAATATTCACGTTTCCATATCTTTAGCCAAAATAAACATAGCTCCTTGCCAAGCATTCAAAAATCTATAGTGCCCAAAGTTAGCTAAGATTTACAAAGCAGAACAGACTTTTATATGAAAAGAAATGAGCAAATCATAGATATCTGATCAAAGTTTCCATCACATACTATCTCTTCAGACAATCATTAGTATGTAGGTAAATCAAGTAGGACTTACTAACTCACATAGAGAGAGCATGGTTTGCGCTAACATTGAAATTTTGGATATTTATCTACAAAAAATTCAAAAGGAAAATATAGTGAAAATTTTTTGAATATGCTCTAGTTTCCAAAGCTTGAATACTATTAGACTATTTAAGCTCAAGTATTCAGACAAATTTAATAAACACCATGGTTACTTGAGTTTATGTCAGAAACATGCAGACCTCAGGGAAATACTCTCCTCCCAGTCTCTTCCAGGCTCTGCATAATCTATGAAGGATCAAGTGGTTACATCTTATTCATGACCTACACGTTTTATAAATGCATAGTAAACTTTTTTTAGAAAACCCATACAATCTTTTTAATAAACAGATAAAACTCTTTCTGTATTCTTCTGCACAAATCTGATGTACTTGATGGAAGAAATATTCCTGTACTCATAGCTCTGAGACAAAGAGGACTGCTGGACATCTCTGAAAGTACATGATGCCTTAATACATCGAGTCTAGTAAGTAGGAGCTTGCCTCACCAAAGGTCCCTGTACTCTGCTGTAAAACTGCAAAACTCAATTTACCTAGACAGACTAAAACCCCAAAACAGACCCTTTCATTGAGAGAAAGTATGCATGGGCTGAAATACTTGATTAAGCATAACTGGTTTTGCACCTCTTTTCAATCATAAGCTTAGATCGATTGAGACAGATCATGAAGTACCACAGGTTATCATAAGTGAACAGCATTTAACATGAGTACTTCATACATGAATGTCAAATACTTTTCTTGATACAAAACCAATCTCTAGTACAAAACTCAGCTGCCTGCTATTTTTTGCTTCCATTTGAAAGCTGATCTGTCATCCAAATATTTGTTAGGTACCAAATTATGAAGCACTGTAACATGTACACAGGCAAGTGGAAAATACAGAGGCATTTAAGGTAAAAATAGATTGAATTTCTAAACTCTTACTTAATCCAATGTAGTTTTAATTTATGTCCCTGAAGTTATTTGCAAACCCTAGTCTCAGCCAAATTCAGGAACCAGTAAATGCACAAACTGAATGATTTTGCTATTTTAAATTATTGTATTTTCAAAGCAAAACATAAAAAAGCATTTATTGAAATTGATTCAATAGTCTATAATCAACAACCATGTGTGGAGTTCTTCCGTGGATATTTTTTAAAAAATAAGAGCATAAGATGAAGTTAAAGACTACAGCAGTGCAGTGCAAATTGTCAAAATCCATGTTTTTTTACACCAAGATGCTCAAGTACTCTACTGCACCAAAAAAGGCAAAAACCCCTCAAAAAGCAGAGTGGAGTCTGCTTTGAGAACCACAGCATGATCTCAAACAGCAATCACTGTATAAGTATAGTTATTGACCTTTCTAAGCAACAAAAATCCCCACCCTCCTGAGGAAGTGGATGCCTATCTACCTCTGGAAGAAGCAGAAGTTCATAAGCCTAATCCTGTGTGTCACTGCAGAACTGCTGCTGAGCTCCTGCTCTCCACTGGCTTCCCATGGAGCTCAAAGCTTAACTTGGCAGCTTGGAAAGTTCTCACTGTAAATTGTTCAAGCTATTTACCATCACATCCTCCCACACACATGCAAAAAACCACAATGTCAAAAGTCATAGATATTTAAAAAAAACCCCACGAAAATCATGGAATCCGTCACTCTTATGACAGCCATGACAAAAATGCAGTTTTAGTGATGGGCTGGCAAAAAGTTTATGTAACCCTACACTCTTCCACGGAGTGTGAGTTAAGAGTGCATTGTATGGTTTATTTCACACTACGGGATTTTTTTCCTGTTTTATAAAGTTAGAATCACTTAAAGCCTGAAAAGAGCATTGGGTGCATATGAATTCCATTTTGGTATATTTTGCAAGAAATCAGTATGAAACAAATGAGGTTTTAAAATTCCCGCTACTAAAAAAATAAAGCTTGCAAATCAAAACACTAGAAATATTTTGAATTTATGGTAGCATACATTAAAAACTCAAATCAGTCCAAGCAATGGGTAACAACTCATCACCAACTGGAGAGGACACAAGAAAGAAAAAAAATCCAACCTAAATTCAGAAAGAAAATAAATCCAACCTAATCTGGGACAATGCTCAACATGACATCAAAGTAGATCAGGCAGAAAAAATAAATAAGAAAGAGAAAAAACTAGGAGAGAAATAAACCATGCAGATTTGAAAAACAGAATGACAAGATGTCACAGTGGCAAATTGCTACAGCAGTACATATGCCACAGAAAAGAAAACACAACTTTGAAGTAATCAGTAATTTCTCCTAGCTTTCCTTCAAAAACTTTCAGGAAGAGAGGCAAATCAACTTAAGAAAAGTTGCCCTTTTTCAATTTATGCTGATTCTACCTCAACATAACAATGTAAGCAGAAATAATACCATCTAAGCCCTTGAAAAGACATTTGAAGAAGAGAAAAAGTCTGATCATGTATTTGAATTCATCATGTAAGTTACCAAGGAAATAGTAGGAAGAAATGTGCTGCTCTGCACTAGGCTATTCTCTTCATTATTGAGAGAATGGTACTAGTGGAAGAAGTGGTAAAGCATTGACTGTACAAGTGTGACTGATGCACTCTTTCATTCATACTGGGATAGAAAACTGTTATTGACAACATGTTGGAAAAGAATATAAGAAGCCAGATTCTTACAAGTATGCACCTCAAATTCTAAAGGCAATAAGAACATAATTTTTTAAATAATGGAGATATATTATGCACACATATACTTTCCTTCCATTGAGGCACTGAGGTCTCTTGCCTGTCTCAGGAAACACTATTGTATCTTACTGCTACAGGACTGGCTGACATAAAGGGAGCGAAAACTGTACGTATGATCTTAAGTTTGGGGTTCCTATGCGCTTGGATTTTCTTTGCCAGGGTGAGTGCTGCAATAGTACCAATTCTACATAAATCGTATGATTTCATATTTTTGCAAATAATATTTTCTACCAAAACAACAATCCACATCTATCATTCACAATAAAGTAACAACTCTACCAGTAACTAACAAATGAAATAATTTAATGGAAAGGAAAAGATCAAAATATAGGAAAATACCGAATGTGTAATAATACATTTGGACAGCTGGAAAATAACACTGATATTCTACAGAAAGTATTTGAGATTTAGCAGCATGCATAGATAAAGTTCTCATTACCAGCCCAGCTGTTTTAATAGTCAGTGGACACTGAAAACAAAAGGTATTCCACTACTGTCCCCTCCTAAACTGCTTTTTCTTCATCTACCATGGGACCTAGTTTAGGCAGCCATACTTCTAATGGCTTTTACTAAGTTAACTTTCTTACAGGCAAGTGAAGTAAGTCAGTGCTACTCTGATGAGTGCATGGTAAGCAGTAAAATGCAAAAGCAGGGTTATAGGGGTAAGAGAATGATTAAAAAGAGATTGGTAAATTAATCCTGCAGACCTGATGATTACTATTTGGAACTACCAAATAAGTTTTAATTTTTGCTAAGAAATTTGGAGACCTCTCTATTTTCCAGGTTTTTAGGTCATGCTTTAAATACTCATAATCACTAAGCTAGTTTATGGCATTTGCTGGGTTTGTTATGTGTTCTGCTTCTGTCTACCCACATTGAGAGAACATACTGTTTAGCATACAGCCACAATATTGACAGAAAAAAACAACCATGTGATTATTACTTAATGTTAATGACTCTGTGGTACTAAGAAATCTCCGTCATTGGCCACCTTTTACATCTTCATTTTAATAGTGAAAAAGGTTTCTTTAAAAAAAAAAATCCTCTGTTTTCCAATTCATTAAATATAGATTCCTGTCAACTGTATCAGAGAATCATAGAGTATCCTGAACTGGAAGGAATCCACAAGGATTATCAAAGTCCCAACTCCTGGCCTTGCATGGGACAACCCCAAAAATTATGGTATGTGCCGAAGAGTGTTGTCCAAGCACTTCTTGAACAACAGAACACCCATTTCTTTTAATTGCAGATTCCTAAGAATGCATTAATAAGATCTTTTTTGCTCTTTACATCAATGCTACCACAAAATATATATTTCTGGGCTAATCTATAGGAAAAAGAACAGATTATAGAAAAAGACTTAAGATATGGAATAAATTGTTGCACTGGGAAATATGAACACCAGAAGCTAAAACTTCTACTTGGGAGAGTTCCCTAACATGTACTTGGAACAACGGTCCTTCAAAATTCCATTTAAGTACCCATTTTAAATACAAGTTTTTTGTTTTCCTGGCCAATATAAGGCTTCAAACAGTAAACTAATATCACCATGACTGAAATTAAGCATGAAAAGAAAGCACAAAGGAGCATATTTAGAAAAGGGAGAAAAGGACTTGGAAACAATAGGACCAAATCTCTTGTCTAGTACAGAATGGTATGACACCATATCTTTTGTCCTAGAGAGGAATGGAGCCTTTCTATGACAAAAAAAAATTTGATTCGTGGACAGCATTCGTTATTTAGCAAAGCTTAAAATTACAGACCCAGCCCTTTGCAGATTATATGAAGAATCTCAGCTGATATGCAAAGGTTTTCTTAACTCTATGCCTTGTCATCTGTCTATATAAGAACCTACAGATTAGTGGAAAACAGGTTAGAACACCCATAATTGCAGCTTTTGAGAGATTCTCTGAGCAGATAATAAAATTCTAGAATTCTTTAGGTTACAGTAGACCTTTAAGATCATTGAGTTCAACTGTTAACGCAGCAAATGCCAAGCTCAGCACCAAACCATGTATCCAAGCCCCACATAACACATATCTTAAAAATATCTTCAGGGACAATGACTCTACCCAGGGCAGCTTGATCCAGTGCTTGACAACTAGAGAAGGAATTTTTTCTAATAACTAGTCTACACCACTCCTGGTGCAACCTGAGGCCATCTGCTCTTGTTCTCTTCTGGTTATGTGGGATAAAAGACTGCTACCCACCTCACTATAACCTCCTTTCAGGTGGTTGTAGAGAGCAATAAAGTTCCCCCTAAGCCTCCTTTCCTACCAGGCCAAAACACCCCAGTTCGCTAAGCTGCTACTTATAGGACTTATGCTCCTTTACACCGGGGGTAGATGAGTGTCCCACACTTAGGAACACGGCTTAGTGGTGGATGTAGCAGTGTTAACTTTACAGCTTGATCCAAGGATCTTAAAAGTCTTTCCTAACCAAAACAACTCTATGATTCTATTCAGTGCACCCTCAGAAAGTTCACTGGCCACACCAAGCTGGGTGGGAGTGCTGATCTGCTGCAGAGGGATCTGGGCAGGCTGGATCATGGCTGAGGCCAATGGTGTGAGGTTCAACAAGGCCCAGTGCTGGGTCCTGCCCTTGGGTCACAACAACCCCAGGCAGCTCCACAGGCTGGGGCAGAGTGGCTGGAAAGGAGCTGGGGGTGCTGGTGACAGCAGCTGAACATGAGCCAGGCTGTGCCCAGGGGCCAAGAAGGCCAATGGCATCCTGGCCTGGATCAGCAATGCTGTGGCCAGCAGGGCCAGGGCAGGGATTGTCCCCCTGTGCTGGGCCCTGCTGAGGCCGCACCTCCAGTGCTGTGTTCAGGTTTGGCCCATAGGATAGCCCCTCTTTGGGCAAAGAAGGAATGGGTGATGACATTTTGGTAACATAAATGAGAGAACAGTATTTCAAATAGTATTTCAGATTGGTCTTAAAAATCAAAGCAAGAGTGCATCAAAAGCTTCCTTCTGCACAGCTAAAGGGAATTAAAAGATTATGCATGGAACAGAGACTTAGCCTGCAATCGACCACTACTATAACAAATATGTTCCCCAAGAGGATGCGCCAAATTTTCAGAAAATGAAATAGTAAAAAAAAATTGATAAGGCTCAAATAAGTTTCAAGGAACTTAAGACAGAAAAAATATTTTACTAGAGTAAGAGTAACCACAAAAAGTTACTTGAACCTTCAGGTACAAGTCTGAACAATTCTTATTATTTAATAAAATAAATGCATGCAATCCTACTTTAAGACTGAGTTGTGATATTCTGGCAATACTGTAAGTTATCCAGAATATTTGGAACCATGGAAGCTCTAAAACACATTCATCTGCAACAGCTCTAAAACAGATAATTTCATTCCACTTACACAGAAAACAACTTGCATTATATGGATCTGATAGTAAAGGATAGCCTCATACACCTGATAAAAATCATCACTGGAGACAAGAAAAAGGAAGAAATAAAATGACATTTCTCATAATATCTTCTTCAAATTCATATGAATCATAGAGATATCTCTTTAAAAAATTGCTTTAAAATATTACTTCCTAAGAATTTCACTATTGACATTGTGCTGTTGCACATCACTGTATTTATGGACAAGACAGGTATGTAGAACTGGTACTTAGGGACATGGTTTAGTTGAGGACTTGGGAGTGTCAGGCTTATGTTTGGACGTACTAATCTTAACGGTTTTACCAACCTCAGTAATTCTGTAATTCTAAATTAACAGTTTCAACATTTGTTATAAAATTTCCTAACGTACACATTGCTGTAAAGATAAAATACTGTAAAGATGAATTTAGAATTCTCTTTGAGAATTCCAAACTTCTGTACACATTAAAATATTTCAAGAATGACACAATATTTTAAATCTAAGGTATTTTGGAGCATGCATTTGTATAGCATTATATGAATCACAAATGCATTTAAATAAAATTGAGTATCTTTTGGAGTAGGCTAGCAGAGCCTGATCAAACAATTATGGTAAACTGCTTATCTACAGTTAGCCTGAATGTAAGAAACACTCAAAGATATGCAGGTGTGAAGTACGAATATATGATTTAGCCCCTTAGGATACAAATTTCAGGAAGAGCACTGGAAATACATTTAAATAAATGTAATAGACATTATATAACTCCTTCTAAGGACCAGATAATGCCTTGGATGTTCTACTATCAAAAAAGTAACATGAAACTAGAGAGAAATAGAACCTCATGAATTGTAATTGTTTCAAGAATTATCAAAACAGTACAAACAAGTAAGGTTTATTCCTACTTCCCAACGGATACTAGTGGATAAAGTGGCTAGCTAAGTGAGAATTCTGCTGAGCAATACATGAAGTTTAATACAGCTTTTCCCACCCCAAGTCCTTAGGGCTTTTTGTACTGTCATAGTTTATCACCAAGCTATTTCCATGAACAGGAGACAACATTGTCACTTAATCTTAGCAGGCATTCTTGCTGATCCTCTAGCCAGAGGGTCTGATGTTAACAGAACAATAGCCACCATTCAAAACCATCCTTTTTCTGCCAACAGCCTCCAACTATCATTTCATCAGTCAACAAAAAAAAAAACAACAATGAGCCTAAAGGTTACTGGGCAGTAAATTTGTGGAGGAAGTGCTTGATATAAAACAGACACCCATGAATGCATTTTCCCTCACCAATATTCTACCACCTTACTGATGACACAGTTTTGAAAGGATCTGCTTAATCCTTGAATTTACCATCAGAAAATGGCTAAAACTACAACTCTAAAGCCTCGCAATAACCTTATAATAATATATCTGCCATGGACAGACTGCAGATAAAATTCTGCAGATGCAAAATAGAAGTATTTTTATGCCTTTGAACAAGTTAAGCTATTTATTTTTGTCTGTCCACTGGAAGTTTCACAGGAGAAACTTCTAACCACACAAATTACAGACAGGATTTGAGGGACAGCCCCTGTAACTCACCTAGAGAGGAATATAGATTATGAGATTAAAAAATTGTCTCTGATTAAGGGCGGTCATATTATTCAGATAATTTTGTTAAAGATTTGCCAAACAAAAATCAGTTTACAAGAGATAATAACTCTTTTAACTGAATTTTGATTAATACAAAAAGCAATATAAATACTGTTTTCTTTGTAGGCATAAGTATTTTTTTCAAAGAGGCTTACATTCAGTTACATAGGAAGGATATGTGCTTTAATAATGTCCTAAAATCTGTTAACATTCCACCAGCTAACAGCTCTTTTTTCTGGGCAGAGTTGTTATTAAAAAATCCAACAGCTTCAATTAAAAGGATTGATTTCACTGAATCATGCACTCGTTTTTAAAAATAAAAATCAGTTTTTAAGTCAATTTTTATGCTTTTAAACAAATTAAAAATTATTGTCAAATTTAATTCAATTACTTTTTCCACTAAAAATAATAATTGTGAAGATACTGTCTTCACTTTGAAATAGAAGGGATATCATGACATAAGAAATACAGCTATTTTAAGTAGACTAAAGGTTTTATTTTTCATTTAAGCACTTATTTTTTAGATGGGAAAAAACCACTTATTTGATGAAACATATAATGCTGATAAAAAATTTCACATTTTAGATGGCTGAAGTGATCTATTTTTCTATGGATATTTTAACAAAATGGCTAGTTTCAAATACTTTATTTTGTAATCAAAGTAGCTAACTTTCCTTAGCTTACCTAAGGAAATATGAAACTGAAAATGAACTTACCTAAGAAATAATTTGCTAACATTTTGTCTTAGGCTACTGTGTATGAGCACTAAATTGCTCTATGTTGAATTGTAAGAAAAAATGAATGCATAAATTATCTATGAAACAATGTGAAGCCTCCATAACATGTTCATTATAAAAATAGCACATTTTGACAGAATACTCCAAAGTATATTGTAATTAATATCTCAAGTTAGTCTTGAAGAAGCTGTCAGTTTGAGTGTTTCACAGATAATAAGTATTAAAAACAAAAAAATTAAAAAATAAAAATACAAAATTGCAGTTCAGAATAAGCTGAACATAGTAAGTCCATCCTCTTCTTCTAGTGGTGACTAGGCAAGTGCTGACCTCAATTCACAACAAGAGTTTTTTCCATTTTGCGTTCTAGTCACTGAAACAGTCACACAACCTACTTGCTTGAGAATGCAGTCTTATAGCGGGAAAATATATTCATAAAGTTAGCTTGGACCGTATCTCCTACCACAGCAGAAGTGGCATAAATACTTAATCTACAGTGAGTTACAGTACACACGTACTTAAAATGAGCATACTACCATAAAGCCATTTCTGTGACAATGACATGCTATACATAAAGTCATACACTATTTCTTGAGGAATTATTTGGGAAATAATGAAATATAAACACTGTACTAGGTTAGTATATAATCCACATGCATTCAGAAATACTCTCCAACCCATATACAACTCACAATTCCAAACTAGATGTTGTGATCTCACAATCAATATTCAAATGTTAATTCAATCATGAAAATCCCACCAACTTATATCTTCTCTAAAAAAAACCCTACATGATTCCTGTGCTGCAAGGTGTCATAAGAACAGCCCCAGTAAGAACAACTTGGAAATGTCCTGGATAAAATGATGGGTCTGACCCAGCAACATGCAATTGCATCCCAAACAATCAGCCGTGTCCTGGGCTGCATCCAGAGCAGGGTGGGCAGGAGGGCAGGGAGGGGATTCTGCCCCTCTGCTCTGCTCTGCTGAGACCCCACCTGCAGGGCTGCATCAGCTCTGGGGGCACAGCACAGGAGGGACAGGGACCTGCAGGAGCAGATCCAGAAGAGACCCATGAAAATGATCAGAGGATTGGAACATCTATCCAATGAAAAAATGCTTAAAGAGTTGAGGTGATTCAGCCTAGAGAAGAGAAGGCTCTGGGGTAACCTTCAGTATCTAAAGGGTTCTATGAAAATGATGGAGATAGTCTTTTTACAGCAGGACCTGTTGGGATAGAGATAACATATTTAAGCTAAAACAGTGCAGCTTCAGACTAGATGTAAGGAAGACATTTTTTACCATAGGTGCAGTGAAACACTGAAACAGATTGCCCAGAAAATGGGCAATCCCATCCCTGGGGTTCATTCAAGGTCAAGCTGGTCAGGGCTCTGAGTAAAATAATATGGTGGAAGATATCCCTGTTAACTGCAGGAGTGCCAGATTAGGTGATCGTTTTATGTCCTTTCCAACCTACCCTACAATTTTATGATTTGCTGGTATCATAAGTTTTAGCAAGATTATTTCTATTTAATAAAGAATGTTACAAGAGATGTTTCAGATAGGTAAACTTATTCAAATAAGAACGAAGTTGTAAATAATTTTTCATTACAAAAGAGACACCTACAAATTAATATATTCTTAAAAAATCCCTGTGTTCTTAACTAAGCATTGCCTCGCAGGAAAAGAACAACAGACTTCATTTTCCAGTTCTCTGCACCATTCTCATTTTGAGAAGCTCACATCATAGCTGAAAAGTGACAATGTGGACTTAACAGGCATGACAAGTTGCCAAACTAAGATTACCTCTAACAATGCTTCACAGTGCACCAGACTCTCTCCTGCTGACCTTTCCACACGTGGTTCAGAGACCACTGGATTAGAGCTGTTAACAAATCACAGGTGCAGCCAATTAACCAAGAAATGACGTAACAATGACTTCCAGTCTTAAGCATGAGGCTCGTTCAGCAAATAATGCTTTTCCATCAATGAGCTCAGTATGGATGATTATCAGTCAAACTTAAGAACTTCAAAAGGCCTGTACTGCTGATACACTTCTCATTAAAAAGTGATTTTATTATGAAATTATCCAACTGTGACTATGGTATGCTTTACTGTTCCCTAGCTTTGGAAGTTGTCAAACAATGTGCATTAACCTTTTTACTGAGAGGATCACAAATTTTCAGGTGCACAATGAGCCAAAATGTGAACTAATGGAACTGGTGGCAAGAATTACATTGTTGTGTTTATTATGGGTTTTTGCTTGGTTGCCTTTTTTTTTAATAATGCATTAATTTTGTTGGTTGGTTGGTTTTGTTAATTACCTTTCCACCCCACTTCTCCGAAGTGAGTATATCTCAGTACATTCCACATTCTGCACGTTTAAATACACTATGGAGAGAGATATGGCTGGGCGCAGCCTAGATTTTGCAGGACTCAATAAGCCACACTGACTCCACACATCATCATGTACTCCAAAAGAGTCAACCCCACTTTAAGAATGTGTGCAAGAACACACAGCATGTCTCCACATGTTATCTGATAGGCTGGGCATGTTTTTAAGACTTCCATTCTACACTGAAGTAACGTGGCTTATACAACTTTTAAAGCTGAGTTCTTTTTGCAGACAGTTAAGAACCATTTCTTTAGTAATGCAGAAAATCCACTAAAAGTCAGACTAACTTCTCATTAGCTTGTGCAGCAATATGTCCTTCTTTTGTAGTATCCCTTAGCTAGAAATGAGTGGACAAGAGCATAACAGCATTTTACATTATTCTCTCCTGCTCACTTTTATGGTCCTTATCTGTCTGATGCCTCAAAGCATTCCCTAATTCACTGGAAAGTGAAGGGGCAGTGCGCCACTAATCTCAGAGCTCTGAGACCCGGGAGACCTAGAAAACAAGTCACAGTGAAAGGAGCAAACTGTAAAATAAAAATTCACATGCTATAGCCAGCTCCATGAAATTGTGTATTTTGAACTGCTAGTCCCACTGCCATTAACAGTGCTACTTGTATTACCAGAGTTATTTCCTCATGCCAGATGCTATAATATCCTAATAACCCCTCAGAGTAAGAGCCATTCTGTAGTGTTAGTCCAAACCTCTTAGACCTTCTTGGTAGAAAAGGCAGACTCTACAAAATGCTATGCTCTACAGAAACTAGTAATACCTGGCCCAACTATTAGTAAAGGTATTTTGAGTTTAAGACAACAGTAATCTCCAGCAGAATAAGGAGAAGCTACATGAATTCACCAAATCATTTTTCTGTTGGATGTTCATTCACAGACACACATATTTACATACAGCTTTTAACATACTTAAAACCAATCCCCCCACACATTACTTTATAATAAAAAATTTTACTTAAAAAGATGCCACGAACACATGATATTTGGCTTTATACTTTGATTTTACCAGTGTCATGAATTTTATACTTAAGGTCTAGGAAAATACAAAGAATAAAACAACTGTACGGAATAAAGCGTAAAGATGGGTATTCATAATTTGCTCCGAAAGGCCTGAATCAAAAAATGGGACCATATAGGAAAAAAAAAGTTTTAACTTAGCCTCAGATTTTATTTCACAAGTTAAAAATATTTTTACATAGAAAACTGATGGTTTAGCAATCATTGTCCATTTATTTCCAACAACAGACACAGCTGAAGATATACAGACATTCATCTCTGAGCACATACAGAAACCCCCCTACATTATTGTTGTCGTTTTATGTCAGGGATTAAAACCCCCCCCAAAAAAAGAAAAGGACTTAAAATGTAGAGAAGAAAAAAAAAGATTCAATAGCTCTTTCTGTTCATATATCAGAGAAAGGCCAATATGATATCTAAGAATGACATATTTTTCTTTGTTCTTGAATTATCCCTAAACAGAAAGAAAAGCAAGTAAAAATAGGCATCAGAGGAAAAAACGAAGCAACATGGTCATGCAGTTTGCTTCCGAGTGTTTTTCAGAGGCTTTTTTCTTTGAGCCATGAGGAACACTGGTTGTGAATAAAATGGGAGGAAAAATCTAGAGAACCAGGGGGTGAAAGAAGAAGGGAAGACAGTAGTGTTATTCTTTACAATAAGAAAATATAACTCTGATAATTATATGCCTCAGAGTGACAAAGTGTTCTTCAGCAAAAATAACAGAACTGTAACTTACATTAATAAAAAAATTATTTCTACTACTTGCAGACACAAAGAAAAGATAACTATCAAACTATGTTGTGTGAAGAAAAGAACCACAGCATAATATTTGATGAAGCTGACGCATAACGAAAGCTGGGGAAAACTGTAAAATGCCTCAAAAGAAGGTTAATGCTCAATCTACCCGATGCACCAAAGTCCAAGAGAAATTTGGTAGAATTTGCAAATAAAGATATGCTAATAGAAGGCTAGCAGATGAGTGAAAAAGGGTCCAAGAGGAGCAAAAAAGAGTGAAAAGCAGTAGCATTTTAAGTAAGGTAATTGTCTTACTTAATAAGAAGGGCAATTACAAAAAAAATTTTTTGTGGGGTATATTCTTTACATTAAAACAGGATTTTTTTTCCACCAAAAGACAAGAATGAGATAAAAGAATTTAGGAGGCTTGTGTGCTCTATTAGGTAAATCACTGGATGAAATGATCACAGCAGTCTTTTCGGCCTTATCCTCTCAAGGTTCAGGCTTTCTGGATGTTTTCCACTTTTATAAGACAAACAGCTTCTTCTCATTAGAAGCAGATAAACCCTTATAAGGATTCAAGTTGGGTTTCCTTTATTTATGTTGATTCAGATTTTATTCAACTCCTCCAACCTTACCCATTCTGTGATTCAGATCAGAAAGTTTTGTAATTTATTTTGTTTCACTATTATCAAATTATCAAATTAAAAATACTCTATTACCTACTAATTATCAGAAATATAACACAACTTTTTAGGTAATAATTTAATTCCTTTCTTTTTATTTATAAACAATTACTCATTATAAACATTCCGTAACCAGAATCTGGTAACCAACATCACTTCTTCTACACTATATTAAAAATACTTATTACCTGCTTGGCTCTGTAGAAAGGCATTTACAAATAATAAAAATATTGAATTGTAATATAGATTGAATGTCTACAGTTAAACAGCAGATGCGATGTTTAAAGAAACTGTTTGAGCATACTCCAGTCATCCTTCACTTCAGTGCCACTTTAAGATATACCACTCATATTTACAAAAAATATATTATATCATAGAAAGAAAACCCTCAAAAAGTCTCTTCCCATGCTGCTCAGCTCTGTTGAAACAAAGAAAGGAAATGGAGCATGAACATTTAGCAATTAAAAAGTACATGGCTATACCACTGCTAAATTCATCTTGTTATGTTACAAGAATAAAACAATCACATGTGCAGCTAAACAACTGAGAACTCTCCAACTCTTTGAAATGGTATCTTGCCCACTATATAGTGCTACCAATTCACTGTATAATAAGGATTACACGTTCTCACCTCCCGTTATGCTAACTGCATTTTCACGGGTCATATACGCATCCTTTTTTCCAGGTGACTAGACAAATGCGCACACAAACTTCATCTAAAAATACACTGATTCTTGCCAAGTAGCAGCAGGATGAAATATACCACAGTAACAATCCCGTCTTTGTCCTAGCCTAACACTCTACCCATTAACAGGCTTTGATGCTTAGCCAAGAAAAATCTCAGTGCTGGGATTCTGGTTTTTGTGCCCAAACAATCTGGGCTTGTGTTTAATATAGTATAGTCTGCTTTTAAGTTACTGCCAATCATTAACTCTACAAAGAGTGTGTCTGGGATTATTTTGTCTTTACAATGAATATTATTAACGTAAAGAAGGGAGAAAAATTTACATTATTTTGAAAAGAATAAGTGAATCGTGCAATCCTTAGCACTAAGAAAACAGGCTTATTCAGAATATAAATGTATTGTTGAAAACAATTCTGGAGCAATCGGTTTTTTTCTGTCAGTAATATGTGCCCAAAATACAGAATTTCTTGAATAAAATATAAAAATGCAGATTGAAAGAAACACTGCAGAAAACTTCAAAACTCATTTTTACTAAAGGAAAAGTAGGTAATTGTTTACAGTTTCTTAAACAATTACAGAGACACTACCATCAGTTGAAAAATTAGTTAGGAATATATTAAAGAAAAATATGAAACATTACACTCTGATAAACCAAATATTATTGCTATCCTTGCAAAAAAATACACTGAAGTGAATGATCCCTCATGCACTGAGGAAAAGAAATATGTAAAGCAAAAGAAAATATAAATTAAATATATTTTTAAAGCATTCATGCTATGAGATTAGTGCAGAAGATGAGAAAAAAACTAATAACAAAATGACTTGATAAAATATATAAAGATTAAAACAAGAGTAAATATCATTCAAGGCTCTAGTCCCAGCAAGAGGCTGCTCCAATTCCACTGTAAGACTGATATCTTTTATACAGTACACTGTGGACAGAAGGTCATGCCCACCTTCTGTACCACTAAAACTTGCTTAGAAGTCTCTTGTCTATGACAGCTTACTTCTTGCCTTGGTTTTTGTAGCTGACTTTTTAGAATTTGACGTATTGAGATTGTGTAAGCATTTGTAGCTGACTTTTTAGAATTTGATATATTGAGATAGTGTAAGCAATCTATTCTACAGAGAACGCCACAAGCAAGTAGAATATTCTAGCTGTACAAAAATTGGCAAGAAAACCAGGCCAAGTGGACAGGAGAAGAAGATCTCTTGAGACAGTCTTAAAAAGAAAAAGTCGCTCAATCCCAAGGGTAAGAATGTTTTCTGTCATTTTCACCAAAATATTCTTTTCTCTCCTTCATTCTCATACCACAAAATTATTCTCAAATTCCAGTCCAAATCAAATTCTTTTCAAATCCTTATTGAATTTATATACTATGACAAGTCACTCAAAGCATACAAAATACACATGAATTAATGTAGAATCCTATCAAAATAAATATCTGACATGTAGGTAAGTATGACTGTAAGAATGCATGACCTGTGGGTGACTGTATAAAATATAATTACAAAATTAGAATATCAGTACCAAACCAAAATACTCTGAAAACATTTCCCTTCTTTCAGACACTTGGAATATATAAAACTAAGTCTCTTCCTTTTTTCTCTTTACATGTAGTGAATTTCTGTGTGTGTGTGATTTTCTAGTTTAACATTTGCCATAGTCAGTATCAAGCGAAGCACCGTAAAAGTGTCTAACATTCTTTTCCTGGGGCTCTGGTGTATAAAGACATTCTCATAGATGCCAAAGAGCTCCTGAACAGAAGCAAAGAGAAAGTTCAGTTTATAAATTACAAATATGTGGAAGTATTTATACCTTCTTAAAGGCAGAAACTTAGAACTGCTATTGTATTAACACATTCAAAACTGGGTTTTAAAAGAATACATAAAAAATAAGTTCCTTTTTTCAGGTTACTTTCCATTCCCACTGTTTTTGATACCTCGCCAATGAATTTCTACCAGTTAGTGTCTGTACTTCTTCTTAGCACCACAGGAGAAAAAAAAAAGTTTTCAGTTAGCTTCAGGTTATGCATATCTGCATATCATTGCTGTGGCTATAAAACACAAGGTAGCATTAACACAAGTTACACTCTTCGGTAAAACAATGTTAAATGTATTTAGAATTCAGGAGAGTCCCATCTGCAAACCACTGGAGGCATGTGACATTTTGTCTACTTTATTTCTGACATAATCTCCAGAACTCCTCAAAGGTAGAGCCCCACTTGTGCTCTGAGTACAAGCTGAGTTTGGCATGTGAGACAAGGATTGTATGTTGGAGCACCTTTAACTACAGCGTAATGCCTGAAAAATGTGTTGATCTTGACAACTGGCAGGTGCTTTCCCTGTCCTTATGCTGTAAAGTCAATTTATAAATAATGGAATTACTTTCAATAATAATCCAAATTCTACCCCTTCACTGAGGCTGAGTCCTGCTCAGATTTCCATAAAGTGCTTCTCTAGTGAAAGAGCACTGTCCTGGTACACACTGAAAATATGTAGGGGTAAGGTACTACTTGCATTATCTCCTACAACCTTGTCAGGTCTTCGCAGCCAAGTTTGCATGCTTGAATAATACCTTCTCAAGAATTTATAAGATGAACAATAAAAACTGTCTAATATGAAGAACTAAGAAAAAGCTAGTGTTCTTGACATACTGTATCTAATGCAAGTAACTAGCCTTATAAAATTCTGCTTGGAAACAGTTCAATCAAGACACAAAACAAAAAGACTAAAATACTGCCATGTTGTTCTCTATATGTATTAGCACATTTCAATACCTAGTACTTCTCCAAGAAGGTTTTCAAATAACAATTCAAACCAAGAGTGATAGAACAGAAATGGAAATATATTAACCACTGAAGAACAACAAGTAGAACACTTGGAACAGTCCTAAATATGTTTAGTGTAATAAAGGCCACTGAAAGTTACGATTTTAAGAGAAACATTTCAATACTCTGAATTGAAATAGGACTTGCTTATTTGCTGTCTTGAAGTTCATCATTATAAGAGCTTTTGCACTCTTACAGAAATACTAGTAAAATTTTACTCAATATTATTTAAAGTTATTTCAGTATGTGATTAAATAGCTACTTTTGCATAAAGCTGTAATTTATCAATTTAAATATAAATTGCTTAAAGCTTTGGACACTTAGTGTCAAAATGGCCCACATCAAATTAAATTAAAATTGAACAACACAAGCTGTTTTGCCAGTTTATTACTAACGATGGCTCCTAGTTTTAAAAGAACATCCAAACAAATGCAGCGTATTAAACATAGAGTGAACAAACCTTTTTTGAAATACAGAATTAATGATTTTTAATAAAATAAAAGTATTCACAATTTCCCCATGAAACACAAGCACTAGTCTTAACAAGAGATACAGAACCATGGAATGGTTTGGGTTGGAAGGAGATTCAAGAGGAAGAATCTTAGAATGGTTTGGGTTGGAAGGGATGGTTAACAGTTATTGTCTCCAAGCCTCTACAATGGGCAGGGACATCTGCAACTAGATCAGGTTGCTCAGAGCTCTGTTCTGCCAGACCTTGAACAAACTGCATGGTGGAGCATCCATCACCTCTCTGGACAGCCAGTTCAGCATTTCACCACCCTATTGTAAAAAACATCTTTGTTAAATTTAATCTAAATCAACCCTTTCTTTTTTGAAAAAAAAAACCAAACAAACAAAACCAAAACTATTGCCTCTTATTCTTATCGCAACAGACCCTGCTAAAAAGTTTATTACCCTCTTCCATACACGTCTTACCTCCCTTGCTTGGCTGGCCATATTTTTGAAGCAGCCCAGTTGGCTTCCTGGGCAGCAAATGCATGGGTCCAGCTCATGTAAAGTTTCTTGCCAACCTACATCCCCCAGTTTTCTCCTCAGGGTGACCCTCAATCCATTTTATGCCCTGCGTTTGTGCTTAAGATTGCCCTGACCAAGGTGCAGCACCTTGCACTTGGCATTGTTAAACTTCAGAGTACAATGAGTTTCATTTTGTGAAAAAATTGAGAGGGGAAATTTAGGTTTCAGAGTAGCATATAAATTTTGACACAATGCTGTCAGGGAGTTTATTAATAGAACTAAGCATAAGTTCCTGACTGGCTACTAACTTGGCTAATTTTAGAGTCAATCCAAAAAAGCTGAAAATGTGCTTCCCAGTACGTACATGTAAGGAAGTCTTAAAAAAAATAGCAACACAAAACAGGCCGAAAGACCATCTTCAAGAATTAGATTACAAAGTTATTGCTTAAAGTAGTTGCCAGAGGCACATAACCCACTGAGCAGATATATACCTATTCACTCCAGGGAACTCTACTAAATCCATTAGTAGTGAATTGCACTAACTGTCACAGTAGCAAACTGTCATATCAGAACTGCTAGGCAACCTGGGGTTGCTGAATAAAACAAAACCTGAATATCTAATTGCCAAAATCTAGCAACTAAAAAACAGAGAAAATGACAAACTAATTCTCAGAGAGCAATGACTGAAAAGAAACTGAAAAGCCCAAGCAACCTAAGTGATATCAGTTGAATACTTATAAGAAGGGCTGACGTGGTCAACCTGTGACAGGTTGACCAGGGAAGGGGAAGTAAAAAAAACAACATTGCTGCTCTCTGCATACAGCATTATTAAAGCTAGTAAGAGATTAATGATGAAAGAGATTTAAAGAATGTTGGAAAATTGGAGATGGAAAAGAACCCAAACCATAAAGTAATTTGAAGACTAGAAAAAAAAAATTCTTACTGTGAAGGCCAGAAAAAACTCAATGTCTACAGCTTATTGAAAGGACTCAATTGGAATTTAAGTGGTAGAAGTAAGAGAAAATACAGCCTGCTGAAGTGAACTTCAGAAAAAGGCACAGCAAAAAGTAATTCAGTGGCTACAAGCTGAACCCAGACAAGTAAAAATGTAAAACTGGAAGAGGTACCATTAGGAATCATGTATCTAAATACTGGAAGAGAATACACTCACTGATTAAATATGGAGCAAACTATGCTCTCTTGATATCTAAAAAAAAATTATATTTGAATGCCTTTCCAGTTCAGCTGTAGCCAAACAGTGAGTTCAATACAAGGGTAACTGGCAGTAAATTATGAGATACACAGTTTATCTAATTGTCTCATTTGGCTTAAAACACTTAAAAAATACCTGAATATGCTGTATGAAAACAGCAGTAGTTCTCTAGGTAAAGTGAAGTTTGAAGCCAGTTGCAATAAGAGTTTCTATTCAGAACCTCAAAAGCCAATTTGACTAACATATAATGTCTGTTTTCTGGTGCTAAACTGGAAAACCAGGAGACAAACTATTGCTGGACAAAGCCTGATAGTAAGTTACCTTTAGTTTAAGAAAATGCTGGTAGGATTAGAAGTACAGTTATTAAATTTAAAATAGTAGTTTTGTGAAGAAATATATCTGTTAATATAGAAACAGGTAAAACTTAACATTCCAAAGTAAATAAGTAGCTCTAAATATATGGTATTTGCATCACATTATTATATTTATTAACACCCAACATTGACAGAAAAGTAGTTGCTGAACACAAGATGAGACACTAGATTAAGTTTAAGTAAGTAGAAACATATAAATACACATTTTTACTACTTTTCACTGTGTAATGCTTGCATTATAAGCACAAGGTAACAATCACGCAATAAATACATTTAAAACAACATATTTCAGCATAAATTATTAATTTATAAAGCACATAACTCATAATTTATAACAACTGCAGATTTATAAAGAGAAAAAAATTGATTTCAAGATCTCTTAAACAAGATTTCCATGTGATCATGTAAGATTACCTTTGGCTTTTCCACACCACAGTACTATATGAGCACCTTAGAAAAGCAAACTCGCATGCTCAGTGTGGCAATGTTTATTCATGTTGATGCCAAGAAAATGTTGAGGTGTCTTGACAATATTTAATTTCTACTGTATGGTCTAAACTGGATTTAGCATGAACTTGAAAACCCTGCCTGGCATTATTAACTATTTTTATTATGATTGTGTCTAGGTGACAGGACTGTGGGGGTGTAAGCTTTTGTCCAAGTTATTTTATGTTGTCTTTCAATAAAAAGCTAAGCCTTAGGAAGCACATCTTAAAAACTGTTACACATTTCTGCTTTAAGGATGTAAAGCTTCACAGGATTTATTTTACCCATGACAAGCAAATGGATATAAGAAAATAACAGGAATGCAAAGGAGTGCTAATAGAGCTACTATTAACTACTGTAATAATTATTAAATTAGTATTATAATTAGTAGTATTTACTACTATTCATCTCCTTGGGACGACAATAGTTTGCAAAACAAAATAAATGTGATTACTTAGTTCAACAGCAAATTATAGGATTATTAAGAGAAAATATACAAGAGGAAATGCCAAATTAAATTCAAATGATATTAACTACTCAAAAAGTCAGCTTCTCTTCCTCAATTGTTCAGCTATTCTAAGCATTTATTTCATATTGCCATTTAATATCACACCCATGAAAAGGTGTGTGAAATCAAAGGTGTGATCACATGTGTTAATATCACACCCATGAAAAGGTTGAAGTGAACTTGATTATACAGTGAAAAACTGTACAGTCCACTGTATTTCACCCCACATTGCATGTCTTGCAAACAATAAGCAGAGAAAATTTTTAAAGCTAGTATGTAGAAATGTGTGGCATCCGAGCTCCACCTACAGGATGAAAAGAAATGTAGAAGAAATATTTTTAATTACCGGACTACAAGAGGGCTATTTACTATGAAGTCTTCAGATGGTCATCTCAAGCCACTGCCGTTTTACAAACCCAATGCAATGCTGAGAAATTTTATTACTTATGCAATGATGGCAAACACTTCTTCTATCTCTAAACATTCCTATATGTAAGTAGCTGTTTTACTGTGTGAAGTTTAGGTTTAAGCTTTCTAAAAAACCTCAGACCAACAGAACTTCTCTAACAACTTGCCACAATGACTGGGAGGCTCTTTTTCTCAAGTTTCCTTATCTAATACAAAGTTGTCAAAAAAAAAGCTATTTTAAAAATATACAGAATAGGTTAAAAGGCATACTGAAATGACCAAAATTACCTTTACCATTCGAGCACTTCAAGTATGGTTGCATTTAGAAGTGGTATTGGATCTCAGCACCATGAATTTGAGAAAGTATCTATTGTTTCCATATTGCTTCTCTAAAACAGACCTCACAAATGCATTTGGATTAAAAGAAACTGATACAAATGAATACAGTTTTGCAGAAAACATCATGCATGTTAAAAACGGTACTCTGAAACAAATGTTGTTAGAAGTTCAATTATTCTACCAGCACATTTAAGTATCTGATTAGAAGAAATTTTGATAGATATCAGAAGTTTCTTCACCCTATGATGTCAGTAGACATTACCCTCAAGCTGTGGATAGTCCGTCCAACTTTTTGTTTGATATTTACACCTCACACATCTCTGCCTCTGATCAACACAGGCTTTGAGTACAGTAGGTGGTGAACATCCATGTGTATATTATTGAACGTTGCCAGTACACTGAGAAAATAGTCACTATTTCAGACAATGAAACTTGATACTGTTTATCTTACTTTATCTAAATAGACCTCAAATGTAAAACCACATTATTTATAACAAACAATATCGTGCCTTTGATTTTCAGGCTAGAGGACTGCAGACAATTATGTGGAAAACAGTAAGTCTAGAAATTTATGTTACTTGTGATACTAAGCAGTATTTCCTAAGGCTATGGCTCCCAACTGCTAAAAATGCAACCAATAAAACCCTCTTCTAAGTTAAGATAACCCATTTGGCTTTAATACTATTACTATTGCTTCCCTGAAAGAACAGAATAACCACAAAAAGAGCACATTGACCTACCACATGTAGAGCCAGCAGATTACAGACTGACTACACAAATGTCTCTTAAAATTAGCTATAACATGATGCTAGCTTGAGCTTTTTGTACCTCATTTCTATGGGTATCCTCATGCCTCGTATTCTCCTCATGCTACAGACTTGCTATTACACCTTAGTCAATTTTGTTCCCAGCAGCCATTCTAATAAAACCCCAGGGAAAATTGAACAGATTGGTGCACAGGTAGTTGAACAAATAGGTAGGCAGTAAACACATACAGATTCCAAAGCCCTTTGCTGCTGTAAAGAAGTTATTTGGCTGCCACAATAGTTCAAGGTTCTTTTTCAGAGAGAGCTTTTCTTAGAGACCTTCAAATTTCTAAGCCTGCCCTACTGAATATGGCTATCTAATGCTGAACGGTAATTGCTTATTCTCCCCAACCAAGAACAATTCACTGAGTCTCAGAAGCTTAACATTGCATCAATCTCAACCACAAGACTAGTAACCAGATTTTGGGATTGAAGTTATTCATCATCTTCATTGATCTTTACTTCCTTGGGACCATCTGTCTACAGCAGCGATACTACAGCCACCAATTCCCAAAGCAACACACATCATAACTTCAAAGACAACAGAAAGAAAAGTCAGGAAGTCTGTTTTACAAGAGGTTTTGTACATGTTCTTTAAAAAAATACCTAGTTATATCTAACATAGCCATAAAATCATGATACTCTATTTTATGTACTGCAATTTATGCTATATATACTGCTGTATGTACTAATATGTACTGCTCTTACTGAGAGAAAGGAAAACTGAAAAATAGAAATCTAGTGCTCCAGAATCAGTGTTTCATGCTGGTTTCAGCTGATGTAGAGCCAATTTTTTCTGCAGTACCCAGCATGAGGATATGCTTTAGACTTGTGTTGAACACAGAGCTGTTTTACAAAGAGCCAAAGACTTTTTTGCTTCTTGTACTGAAAGCAGGAGAACTGGAATGCCTGGGAGGTATGAGAAGACAAAACCAGGACAGGTGGCCCCAATTGACAAAAGAAGTATTTCAGGCCCTGTGACATCATGATCAGTATGAAAAGTGGTGAGAAGAAGGATCATATGAGTTGGAAGGGATGTTCACAAACACTAGCATAACTAAATTACATTACAGGAATCCATGCTGTTATGTCTGCAGAGAAAAACGGATGTGACTGATGCAGCGTTGGAAAGTTGGTACACTGCAGGGTGAGTACTGTGATATACCACACTTCATTGGATGACCCTCCTTTCTGTGAGTCTCAGTGGTGGGCAGCTACTATGTGTTACTACTATGTGTTAACACAGGTAAAGAACTGCTAAATTCAATCTTACAACTGAGAAGAAAGACAAAGTAAAAGTAAAAAGACAAAGTAAAGACTGACAAATACACATAAAGACACAGGGAAAAATAAAACTCCCATACAAGGAATAAATAAATTATGAAAATCCTACAACTGTAAGCAGTCTAAAGAAAAACATCTACCAAACAACACAATCCTTACCTGCGACTAGTTGTTTTCCTTTCTGTCTTGGTTACTTCCTCTTGAAGTTGCTGTTTAGTATTTTCACTTGTATCAATTTTGAGTTTCTTGGCAATGCGTTCCTTTATTTGAAATCTCTCATTACTAGGAGCTTCATCTTCAACACTATCAGCATCTTCATCATGTTCCTCTTCATCCTTTATTGATTTAAAATGATAAAACTACTTATCAGTACAGAATGATAAATAAGGAAATAAATATGGAAATCTTTTTCTTACAAATATAATCTCTTCCAAGAAAAAAGCAAACTTCAAACAATATATCCTTATTTGCTACAGAGGTAACAAAAATTTACAAACATGACAGTTTCTTTTCCATTCACAAATTACTTCTTATCTGTAAGGGTTAAAAAACTTAAACCAGTCTATTCTAGACTATTAACTTTTACAGCTCTGTAGATGACATCACAGCAGTGTGATATTACCCATACCACTGTTCATGAATCCAAAATTTGATTGACATGATACCACTGTCTCAATGGTATTGAGACATGATGGTACCATCCTTCATTTTCCACTGAAAGAAAAACTAAACTCCCTACCATATGGGTATACTTCAGTCATAATGGGATAGAAGAGGTTAGACCATCAGCTCCCATTAGGGAATTTACAAATACTAAATTGATCATACCTGTGAAATTGTTATAAGCTTAATGAATTGATCATAAGCTGTGAAAACCTGTGGAACTGATCATTGCAGCTTGCTACAGAGGTCAAAGGAGAGGCCTCAGGCCTCCATACCTAGCACAGGTAGGCAAAAGGGATAAAGCACCTTGGATCAAAGACATTTGAAGGGAGAAATAGTTGGAGAATGAACAAGTAGCCTGACTAGACCAAGGGATCTAAGTTTGACTATATCCTTCATGGAAGAAGGAAGTCTGTATGAACCTGAACTGAAGAATGACAGTTTGAAGATGACATGGTATATCTTTTCACGTTTACTTTGGTGTGATGCTCTTCAGCAAAAGGAAAGTGTAAGATGCCACATGATTCTAATTTTAGCCAAAGACAGAAAGGACAGTTAGAAATAGCAAGCCAGACGACTTAACTGTATCCAGGAGACTGCCAGAATGTAAGCACTTGGGAAGGAAAAACATGTACACGTCCTGGGTGTGAGATACAGGTAGGAGGAAGAATAGCATGAAGATCATGTCCACAAACATGAAGGAGGAAAGAATAAAAAAAGTAAAAGTAGCAAGAAGCAAAATTTGGGAATAGAAGAGAAAAATCAACAATTGGATTTCAGAAGTTGTAGTGGAGTCACTGTTTAGGAACCTTTAGACTACTATGCTTAGATTCAAGATTTAGACAAGACAAGACCAGTCAGAAATAAGACAGAAATCTCTGAATATTTAGCACAGTAAAACAGCTGAATATTTTGCCAATGAAAGGACAGAAAAATTGTTGGGGGAGTTTTGTCTGCTCCTTTTTAACAGGGAAGAAAAAACTGGAACAGGATCAGCATTTCCCTTAATTTACCAGAAAGATATTGTTTGACAGTGTAATGAAACTTTGTAGAAGATTTGCTTAGATGATAAATTGTCAGAGAGATGGGTGACTACAGACCTCAATAGCAGAGGGAAGTCCAAAAAAAAAAAAAGTGACAGGACTGTGTTCGAAGTCTTTAACAGTCAAGGATAAAGACAGGCTCCTGGTGGAGATTTGACTAAGGCTTAGGTAAAAGCATTTCACTGACACACAGTTAATTGGGCAAAACTTTTGGAATAAAAATGCACAACTCTAGAAAAACAGCAATTGCTAAGTAGTAAGCTAGTTAAAATTTGCAGACATCTGAGTAACAGGAAGAGGGTTAAAATTGGGGAGACAAAATGTTTTGACTTGTCTCACTTGGCTAAAACCTCTATTTCTCAAACCACCCACCAGCCTCAGTTTGCAAAGTATTTCACCATTTTTCTTCTGGAAAAACACTGAGAAAATAGGATATGCTCTTCCCCCTCAACTGCATTCCCTCCTGCAGCTCTACTCTTTTCTCCTACCTAGTCTCTTCCTTCAGTCCTTCTCTCTCTCATTAAATCCATCTGATACCAACATCTAACAACAGAATAAACAATCCAAACTGAACTGCATGGCACCTCAAAAGGGAAGTGGCTGTTCTGTTGGCTGATAGTTGCTCTCCGTGTGACACAGAAAGTTGTACTACTTTTAACTGCTGTTATTAGCTGGGTGGAGTTGTCCTATTCTCCTCCTTAATATGAAAATAAAAATGGTAATGAGACAATTTGTGACAGAATTACTGGCTACTATACGTAATATGATTTTCCCGTTTAAGGAGATTATTGAAGTGAGGGGTGGATAATTCATTTTATCTACACATAGTACTGCATGAAACTTAGTGTTCAGCAACTGACAGACAAATAGGGAGAGGAAAAGAAATTGTGCTCTCTCAAAGAATTAAATGTACAAATTTGAGGACTGCAGTAAGAGAAACAGGATGGTATTTAATAGCATGAACAGCAACGCCAGGTGCTTAGAGAACAAGAGTTTCTCTTACATGCTATGGGCTGGTAGGCTGGGGGAAGTAGGAAGATCTGGAAGAATTATTTGCTCCCAGGTTTGGCAATAAAACTACCAACATGTTTCAGCTGTGTAAATGCAGAAGTGATCCTGTGATGTGTTAACTAAAATAATTCTAAGAGATCATAAAATAATAGTACTACTTCACAACACCCAGGTAACTGCCTGAAGGGCTAGATCTTAGCTAAAATCTTAAATGCAATGAAATCTAAAGAGAACACCTCCCCAGGAAAAAATGAGAAAAAGCCTTCATATTTCAAACTTTGGCTTAATTATTATATTTATTTAAATTTTATTCTTCAACCTAATAAATCCATGTTCTACACTCCTCAAATCCAGTTTGTTTTAGAAAGAGATATTTGAATATCTGAAGAATTACTAATAAAATAGCATTCTCCAAACCCTTCTAAGACTAAAATGCTCCTGCATACAGCAGGAATTACAAAGGAGAAGAATGAAAAAGCCTGAATTCATACTATGCCTTATGAAAAAAGGAAAAGCATGTAAGCAGATTGTTTTTTTTAGGCACATGAATGAGACAGACTGTGCTCTTCCTTTACTTCCACTACGTCAACACACAGTATAGTTAATACTTGTGCATGATGGACAGATACAGAAAACAATACTTTCCAGGATTCAATTAGATCAATGGGAGATTACAGTCCCAGTCATATATTCCAACCTTATCTCAACAGCAATATAAAGAGATACTCCCATGATCTATGGTTGGAGACAGAGACATATTTCAGGTAACAAGCTTATGCTTACCTGCACCATGTACAACAACTTCCTTGTACTTAAACTGCCTCTGTATTTAGTTCAATGTTACTGCATGACTATTCAAATCCCATGTCTTTCAGAGGTGACAGTCTCCAACAATACAATTTCACTGCTACAATTTAATAATTCACTGAGTTCGTGTTCTCTTGAAGAAATCTTTCAAACAGGACTCTGACTCACATGCAGACTTACCCTCAAACACTGCAACTGACAAACTTGATTTTAATTATTTTTTAAGAAGCAGTTTCAGGGTTTTTATCACTCTGGTGGTTTGTCACCCTGTGGTACAGAACTCATAATATATTCCTATATAACTAATCTACTAAATACTGAAATACAATACCATCAGTTTCTATAAAAGTAGCAGGTAGTATGCTAATTCTACCCTGATGTGAATAGCCAAACCTGAGAGCCTTCACGCTTTTGCCAGAAATCTGACTTGTGCTAGTTCTTAAAGATCTCTAAAGTAACATTTGTTCCCCAAAGGAAATCTTATCTGCCCACAGTAAAAACCAAAGAATTAGTAGTAAAAGAAAATAATACTTGCCTCACTCAAATCCTCTTCTTCATTTGCCACTTCACTAAAAGAAAAAGAAAAGGAACTACTTTGAAGTGCTAGAGGAGATTCAAAGTATTATTTAAAACCCAACATTTCTTAAATAAAAAAATTGTTAACCACCTGAAATTTTAGTAAACTTACTACTTTGTATCATCCTTGCATTTATCTTAAAAGTATCAATATTATTTTCAATCATTTGACTATCACAATCTTTTCTAATTAAAAAAGCTTAAAAACAAGAGCATTCATACAATGGAGATATCCTAAGCATATCTTGAGCTATTCAAGCAAAACACTAATATGTACAGTTAAAACCGACAAAACTCAGTTATTTTTGATCTCATTTATCAAACAATTAGTAGCATTTCATTGCAACGAGTTTATATTTTGGAAGATGCATTTTACTGATACTGAAGCTTAACATCAAGTTAAATAAATTCATTATGCAGCTACAGCTTGGTGAATTAAAAAAGAACTCTATCTGAACACACTAAGGCTAATACACCCACTGTTAATTATCACAAACTAATAATAAGGGCCCCTGAACTATTTTAGCCCACATTAAAAAAAAAGAAGTTTTGCTACAGAAAAACCAAGGACTATTAAATAAAGTCTCAGAAGTCAAGGCTTTGAAGTGTGCTCAAAGCAATCAATAAGTAATCAAGATCACTAAAGAAACTCCAGATGTGTTGCAACCAGTGTTGCAATCAATGACATTAACTAATAAAGTGCTGCAGCTGGGTCAGGGCAATTGCTGATATCAATACAGACAGGGGATGAACGGACTGAGAGCAGCCCAGCAAGGAGGACGTGGGGGTGCTGGTGGATGAAAAGCTGGACATGAGCTGATGATGTACACCTGAAGTCCAGAAAGCCAACTGTGTCCTGGGCTGCATCCAGAGCAGGGTGGGCAGCAGGGCAGGGAGGGGATTCTGCCCCTCTGCTCTGCTCTGCTGAGACCCCACCTGCAGGGCTGCATCAGCTCTGGGGGCACAGCACAGGAGGGACAGGGATCTGCTGGAGGGACTCTGGAGGAGAGCCATGAAGATGATCACCTCTCCAATGGGGAAAGGCACGATTGTTTCAGCCTGGAGAAGGGAAGACTCCAGGGACACCTTATAGCATGCAGCCTTTTCATACTTAACATGGGTCTGTAAGATGGGGACAGACTTTTTAGCAGGGCCCATTGTGAAAGAACAAGGGGTAGTGGTTTTCAACCAGAAAGGAGTAAATTCAGACTAAACATAAGGAAGATGTTTTTTATGATATAGATGGTGAGACACGGGTGAGCAGGCTGCCCAGAGAGGAGGTAAATGCTCCACTCCTGGAAACATTCAAGGTCAGGCTGAATGGGGTGCTGCACAACCTGATCTAGCTGGAGATGTCCCTGCTCACTAAAAGGGGGGTTAGATGTGATAAATTTTAATGGTTCCTTCCAAACCAGCTAGTCTAGGATTCTAAGATAAGCAAATTCTCGGAGTTAACATATTTTCATGGAATTTTCTCACTTTATAACTCAACTGTGGTTAAAAACCAGAATTTATAAAGTACTAAAACTAGATAAGAAAACTGAGTTTGTTAAAGCATGCAGATTTATGATTAATCTGATATTTTGCTTGTTCTTTAGATTTGGAAAAAAAAAGATATTTTCAAGCATAAGCAGGGTTAGAAGGTTGGGAAAAGCAATCGTCTAGAATAATCACAGCAAAGAACATCTTCAACATGAAGAAAATTTAAGTATCTTTAAAAGTTTAGGCTATGAAAGAGATAGTAGGAGTAAGAAAGGACTGTGGTAAAGAGAGGTATAAAAGGGGCTGTCAGCTCACTGTCTCTTCCAGAATGTGAGTTAGAACTTAGGAAATGCCACTAGTAGCATTCAGATTCAGAACAAAAAGGGGAGATACTTCCTCTGGTAGTGAAGAGGACGTTGTGAACTGAAACAATGTTACAAGAGACTTAACATACACTTTGAGAAGAGCTCTATTAAAGGTAACTAAGTAGAGGAACCACATCAAAACCTGACAGTCCTCTGAGGTGAAACCTGAGAGGAAGCTGAGCAACTACTCAGATAAACTTTACATTTGCACTGCTTTCACTCTTTACTGGGCATTCACTGAGGGCCAGTGGTGGTGACAGCTTAGTTGGTTAGAAAAATATTTGGTCTGATCTAGCACTGGCACTCTTAATTTTTTAAATAGTAACGTGAATTGACATTTCTCATGAGTATACATGTGCATAATTGGATATAACATACTGAAAGTAGATCTGTTCTAGATATTGGAAATCACATACTAACCTTTTGACAGCAGGAACTGAGCTAAGATGTGGATCATCCTTCAGGAGATCATGACTACTTTTACTTTTTCCCTTCATGCTCTGTTAAAAGAAAAAAGTTATTATTCATTTCAGTTTAAGAGGTTAGATAGTGAAGAAGGATTATGGTAAGAAAAACACAACTTGTTTCTTTTTAGTTTTAGTCTATCCAGTAAGCATAAACACTTTTAAGAACAGAAGAAAGAGAAACATCAAACTGACTCCACAGATTTATTTTTGCAATAGCAGTGCACTTAGTTTTAAAGACAGAGAGAGAGTTAAAAAAAAAGATATTGTTTAGTCATGTACAATCATTACACATCATAAAGATGGTAGGTCTAGCACATATACACCTAAGTGAATAAAGGGGTTAGAACTTAACTTCCCAATAATGACACATGACAATTGAAAGAACCACCATGTATAAACTAGTACTTATTAACTGCACTAATTAGATCCCTAAGGAAAAAAAAGAAATTAACTAACTGCTATACATCAGTCTAGAACACATAATTTAAGAATCATTTACTGACACAAGGAGTCAAATAAATCTAACACATAAGGTCTTCAGGCAGAAAGACTGCAGTGAGAAAGCATTCTACATGCTAACCTGAAAAAAATATTCTTGATTTTCAGGGAAAAATCAGACTGAAAATCTCTGTTACAGGAACAGTCTGTATTGTGACCTGTACTGTCAATGTCTCCATTGCAGATGCATTGTCTAATGCTTTTGGGAACACATTAGACGTGTGGACAAAAATCTTAGTCATTTAAATGCAACTGCAGTTTTTTACTATGTAGAAAACAAAGACTAACACATTCAGCAACATGGAAAGATAATTCCTTCATTAAGGAAGGGGTGGTGTGTTTGGAGTGGTGGTGGGGCTGTGTATGGCACAGTGCTCCGAACAGGTACAGACAATGAGCAGCCTGGACACCGAAGGCTAACACTGATCAACAGCCAAATCCCCGACTGCACTAACAGCCTTGATCTGGTTCATAGCTTGAGGGGTTTCACCCAGAACTTCTCTGCCCTTCTTAAACAAGCAAGACCTACTGCATCTAGCACCCACATAAAGTTCATAGAATTTTGTGGATTCAAGGATCTCAATAACAACTTTGACCTTCCATCTTTATTATCAAAAACAGAGAATGCAAGTTAGTGCTGATATTCATGTACTTCAACAGATTAAGATAATGACCAGAACTAGAGACACTGATCTAGGCCTATTATGAACAAACAATGAGGTATCAAAAAGAAGGCTTTATTCTGGTACAAAGAATGAAGATAAATTCTTCATAAAGAGTTGTTATGGTTAATTATCTAGCTACAACCAATGCAGAATTTAGTCAGGACAAATAGGCAGATGAGATTTTGAGGCTGAGTTGAAAGAGAGCCTTAAAACACTGGAACTCGGCTTATAATGAAAGAAGCATTCTATTTAGACAATTTTAAACTGAAACCAAGTATTTGGCTTGAAAGGAAAGGAAGTCCAGGCAACTGAATCAAACCCAGTATTATAAGCCAGATAAACAGAAAGAGCAAAACAGTAGATGAACATATTAAGCTAAACAAGTAAACTTTGTCTGACCAGTAAATTGAAAAAAAAAAAGAAAAACAGTTAAAGGTGCTGTTGTAATAAATCTCTACTATCATTCTGACTGATATCACATTACTATAATATTGTCCATCATTACTCACTGTTTTCTTTTTGTATTTTAGCTAACTTCTGAGGACTAACAACTGTTTTTTCACTTATGTGCTACAGGATGCAGGATCATGTAGTCTGATCACTAACTGAAGTGGTGTAGAAAGCCTAGAAATCTAGCAAACACCTTGGTCAGCAGTAGAAATGAAATCAGAAATTTATTTAAGAAAATTTTAAACTAGCCGTATTTAAATGCCAAATCAGGGAAGGAAATGTTAGACCAAAGATTACATGTGCAATCCTGGAATGTGAACATTTCACTATGGTGCACTATTAAATTATGACAATGGACTATTTTCTCCACAATAACCACACTTCACAGATGTATGAATACATGTAAGAAAGTGGAGCTAAGCGTGTGCTGGAAATGTATAAAATGATCCTCAGTATTCAAGTATTTTACCATATAACTGCAATCATAAATAAAGGACTTGAAAAAGATAACTTTCTGCTTCCATTGCTTCCATGACTTTTAAACAGCAGACATAGATTTATACTATGAAACTTCTTGTTCACGGAAATGTAAAAATTCCATGCAGTAATTGAAGGTACTCTCAAAATCAAGAAAACTAAAAACTTCTGTTTTTGCAAAATGCTGTAACAGCAGAATCCTAAAAACTGAAGAAACTGCTATTATTATTGTTCAAAATATAAACATAAGAAGAAGACTCAAAACTTTAAAACTTTCCATAAACATGCAGAAAAGGTAATTAGGTTAAAAAGACAAATAATGATAATTTGGTAAAATACCTGACTAACTCTACTGACTTCTTCCTCTTCTTCTTCAGCTTCTTCCCCAAAGGAAAGCAGATTAAAATTTCTTTAAGAGAAAAAAGAAAATTCCGAGTATAAAATTTTAAATATTGTCTTACTAACATTCCATTAACTTTAAATACATGACAGTCGTGCTGTACATGACCTTTTAAAAAAACCTTTTATCCTGCTAAATGTACCAATTCCAAGAAACTGTTGCATTTTACTTTGCAAAAAAATATAAATATTCAGAAAAGCATGTTGTATTATACTCCTGAGATAAAACAAGGATAGCAAAGCATTAGTTAAGACACAAATTAAGAAATCCTGTGTTGACTTGCTTTCCCAGCTGACAGTTCTGTTGTATTTCTTTTCTCAACACAGCAGCATTCAAGACACAAGATTTTCAAGATATGACAGCTCAGAAACGTATCAAATGTGTATTCATTCACAGAATGCAATTAAAAAAATTATGAGGTATAACTTATATTTCAAGAGTTAATTGTTCACACTGTTGGAACCAGTCAGTTGCAACATGTTCTGTTTTTATGCAGCAGAACTGACAGCATGCCCACTTTAGAGTTTCTACTACTTTCTATTGCATGTTTGTGAATTTTCATTCAGAGAAACTAAGATTTCCCATGTCAAAATGTCTAATGCCTCTTGCTAAGGTCTTCAGTGGGGAGAAATGGTATCTGATAAAATAAGTTCAAAAAATCCCAAACAATTGAGCTGTGACCCAGTTACTCCTACCAGTAGGTTTCACCTGCAGTGTTGTCTCAGTCAGATGACTGCACTTTGTGGGACATGGGAAAGACAAACTACCTTCTATTATTTTCAACAAACTATCACCATGCATGCAACAGTTACAGCTCAGCAGATGCACAGAAACATTTCAGTCAGAGAAACTAGATTTGCAAGACCTCACCCGCCGGAAACAAGGAAGTGCTTCAAAGGCAGAAATGGAAGCAAAAACCTGCCAAGCTACAAAAAATTAAAGGTGAAAGAAAATGAACCACCACTTCTGTTGCATATATTTACTTTGTGCCTTTTACTTTGGACTTTTTAGTTTCTTCCTCTGGTTTGTCTTTCTTCAGTTTTCTGTTTGGTCGTGGGATAATGTCATCAAATGGATTAAACAAAACCTGTTTAAAAAAACAGTTATTTTAAACACACCTTTACTAAATATTTTGTCATTAAGTAGCTCAATATTTTAAAACAATATGCAAAAGGACAAGCCAAATTTTCTGAACACTATGCACAAAAGAATTTCAGAATGTCCCATTTCAAAACAGAACATACCTCACTGCTTCTTATTTTGTGTGGACTGAGAGGTCTCTCTTCTTTGTCAACTTCTACTTCAGCCAGGCGCAACATGTTATATATTGTATCCCCTGTAACCTGGCAAATTTACAAAGAAAGGCTTGAAAGTCGTAATTTGTGTTATTTATTCTGCAAAATACAAGGCAATTACTATGCAAAAAATTTTGTAAGTACAACTGCTATAGGAAATATTGTAAGCATGTAAGACTTCTAAAAGACAGCAAGTACAATGTACAAAAGTTTGGGTTTTTGAATTTAATGAGAAAAGTTAAAGGAATACAGGTAATTTTGAGAATGTAGGCAGATGAAGAAGTTGAAGTGTTACTGTGAGCTATGAAACAGGAAAATGAAAACCACAGAAATAAAAAAAGATTTGCTTTATTTTCTTTTAAGTAAATCATGAGAGTGGCAAATTCATCTCATGTTTTTCATCATCCTGACTTTTCTTGGGTAATTAGAATCAAATTAATTCTAAATGGAATTTTCTAACATGTCATTAATATTAGATGAACCGATAATAATAGAGGCATAATAATACAAATAAAATTATTTAAAGGCAGCACAAGATGAAAATACAATCTAGAAGAATAACAACAGCAAAACAGATAATAACAGGAACAATCCACAGATTTCTGCCAGATATAGGAAACAAAGAGAATGGAGAGAGCATAGAAGCACTAAAACAAATTTCAAATGCACATAGCAGCAAACAATACCAAACTGGCCTTCAGAGAAACTTGTAGCAGCTTCTGTCAGACTTTAAACTGGGACTCCAATTCATGTGACAAACCTTTCCAAAGATTGTGTGCTTGTTGTTAAGCTCATCTGCACGACCCAATGTAAAGAAAAACTGACTCCCGTTATCATGGGGCCCAGCATTGGCCATAGCAACAAGTCCTCTTCGATTAAATCGCAATCGTGAGTGGAATTCATCCTGGTAAAGGCAGGACAGAAAAGAGAACAACTTCAGTATAAAACTATCTTTTCACTCCTTTAGCTGCAGCGTGATAGGAGATAGGAGTGAGATCACTTACATCAGCATGCACACACAGAAAAAAAATGCTGCTAGTTTTGAGTTCAGGCAGTAATAAATCTCAAGTATTTTGAAACTCAGTACCAGAATTATATTTAGAAGTTCCTACTATGAGTGGCAAAAATTATTTTTAGTCAGTATTTCTAATCCCTAGTACCAATAATAATGCAAACAAATGAACAATCTTCAAAAGAAACCATAAACACACCACAAACAAATTTAAAAACTAAATATCAGTAACAGAAAGACACATTACTAATTAAAAAAATTCTAAGTCTGTCTTGTTAATTTTATCTTTTTTCACTCATTGCCTAAAAATCAATTGTTATTCATTGTTTTTATTTGCATTTGTTATCCCCCTAATATTAAGAAAATAAAAAACATTTTAAAAAGTAACTGCATTTCATACATTTCTTGCAAAAATACTATTCTTGACAACAATTACTGTATTTATGCGAAAAATGAATTTAAATCCTAATTCATGTAAGGTTACTAACGATGCAATAACAGGTTGTAATAGCAGAGTAATGCAGAAATCCATAGGAAGAACATTTTCTGGAATTAAGAAGACAAAATAGGACTCCTTTCAAAGCAAGGAGAACATGAAGAATACCACTGTAATATCACAATGCTAAACACTGCAATACTGAGATACCACTACTTTGAAGCAGCAATGCTACTACAATATTGGTAATTTTTGCTTCATTCTCTGCTCAGGTACCATTCCCTCCCACAAACCTCAGGCTCATGCTAGATGTAAAAGTCTAGCAGCAAAGGGCCAGAAATAGGCTTTGCAGCTTCAGTCACAAATTAAAGGTGCCTGCCCCACCTGAAATAAAACAGGCAGAACAGAACACAGCTGCTGAGCCCCCAGGTTTATCAATATAATCAATATTTATGATTATATATATCATTAGCATAGCTGGGTCTAAGAACTCTCAATTCAGAAGAGCATATTCAAACACACTGAAGCAGCACATGAAGGCAACTACTGCACATGTATGCATTTCATATAAGATTTGATTTTTCAGAACTTGGTAGGAAGAACAATGGGTAGAGGATACAAAACAAATTAATGTGTAAGTTATAGATACACACCTTGAAAGGAGCTCCATAGACCGACTCTCCTCCTGATCCAGTACCAGTAGGATCACCCCCTTGCACAATAAAGCCAGGCACTACTCTGTGAAATATTGTGTTATTGTAATACTCTAAAAAAAATGAAAAAAGAATAAGATATTAAACTTTGATATAGATCATGCAGAGATGTCCAGAGACTGAAGTTCCAGAAAGCAAATACTGAAACTAGATTCCACTGTTGGCTTCTATTTGGTTCCCTTCTGTTTTCCACAGACTTACAAGATCACATCCCGTGGTGTCACATGTTTCTTTTGCAAAAAATCCTGCCCATCACTGACAAGATGATCTTGAAGAATTACAGTATTTTCAGCTTGTAAGTTTTTATTACTGTAATGACACTATGAAATACACCAATTTAAAAGGAGAACTAGAAATACTGTGCTCTATCCTGGACGAGATCTCACATGCAACATTAGCAATACCCATATACAGATGATTTGCACTTTCACTCACCAGCATAAAACACTTTTCATCACCTATACTACTATACTGTACCTAAACCGATAATTTTTGCAGAATGAAATATGTGGTACATTTTTCTCTCTAAGTTATCTTCTTTTATCTATCTATTTATCTGACAGAGGTTACAAGATGATAAGAAAACAAGAGGAATGAAAAGAAAAAATTACCTGAACCAAAACCCTGGTTGATATAACAACAATAAAAAATAAATCTGCAGCATGCTGCAAAACAAAGTAGGGTGTGCAAATGTTGCAGCATAACTAGACACAGTCGTGGATGATTATATGCTGGGATATTAATGAGAAATACTTAAATGTATTACCAAGCACAAGATGCTATGCAGCAATTAAAAAAAAAATCAGAAAGCAAATAAAGCCCACTGAGTATACATGAACCTTTATCATGGGCTAAGGAATTCTTTTACCATTGCAAAAAGTCTCAAAATTAGGGAAAAGAGACTGGACAAAACAGACTGGATCTGTGCTGGAGGCACAAAGCCTAGACTGCTATTTTTGTTTAACAGATGAAGGCTAAAAGAACTCTTCACAATTCTACAAATGCATAAATGGGAAAATAACGCAAGTTAGAAAACATATAAAGGTATCAAGTCTTTCACAGATTTTTGTTCCAGGTTTCTCAGTAGGGACCTTATCATTCTGGTACCCACCACTTCAGTGAAAAGTTTTACAGAGCTTTTAGCAACAAAAAAAATACAGTAACTGAAACATTAGGAGCACTCACAGAAAAAAAAAAAAAAAGGTAGTGTAAATTGTGATGCAGAAATGAGAATTTTGGAGAATGTCCAATATTGCATCACTGTCATTTCATTCACACACTGAAGTTGCTATAATTTGTAGATATTTGCTGGAAGTAGGCCTCTCATGACTCTGAAAGACAATGTTTCAATACCATGTTGTCAGCTTAATTTGAGAAAACCATTAAAAAATTTTTTCTTTTTTTTCTCCACCAGCTTCATTGGCAACCTTGAAGAACATTGTCTGACTGTTAATTAGTAATTCCTAAACAGAAATAAACTTAAATCATTAAAACATAATCACAACTTTCATTTTACAGAAAGGGACCAAACATGGCACAGAAATTAATTTCAACAACTCCCATCCCATTCAGTCATTACCTTCCATACACAGCTGGATGAAATTTCTGCATGCTTTTGGAGCTTCTTTTGACCATAATTCTATATCTATCTCTCCTGCTGTAGTTCTCAGCAAAACCTACAAACATACAGATAAATGCAGCCTCAGTTTTATTGTAACTTAGTCACTGATCAAAATTATATCTGCCTAAAAAAATAAATCTGAATTTGTTATATTTGTAAGACTGGTATATATTTAAGCACATCAGGTAGCTACTGTTAGTTCTAACTAGCATTTCCAGAACTTGAGATACAGCTCTGAATCAATATTATAAATATAAAGTATAATAAAGATGTATAATATAGGTGTAATAATATACATAACATAACATTCATAACATGACATGGCTGATACTTTATAGAAACTTAAGATACCCTTTATCATTTTTATAACGAAATAACATGGGAAAAAACCAAAACCCATAAATACCCAAAGGTATAACTCTTACAAGGAACATCATTACATTCAGTAAGAGTTCATAATAAAATGAACGAGGTAAGATATAATAGGGAAGAGAGGACTCCTCTATTTTACGTCTCCGAGGACTGCTCTGTTGTATGTCTCCAGACATCATGCATCACGCCTCATGCTTTGACTCCAGCAGCATCAAAGAAGTAACTTTAACCAAACGAATCCGCCACAGAAACAAGACCTCGCCACCCCCAATCACCACGTGTTCATCTCGCTGTCCCCCCATAATCCAACAACACACAACTTCTTCAGGATTTCACCCCGCAAGCCTCACCTTCCCGTTGGTGGGAGGCTCCTGGATGTAGATGTTGCTCATGGTGAGGAAAAGACCGGCCCGGCCGGTGAGCCCTCCCCAGCGACCGACGCGGAAACCCCTTCGCCTCCGACACTTCCTACCGCCCCGAGCCGCCCGACATCCTGGGCGCCCGTACGCAGTTCGGAGAAGAGGGGGATGAAGTTGCACAAGCCGGAAGAAAGGATGAAAGAATGAGTCCTTGCCCGGAGCCTCTCCGAGATTCACTGAGAAAGAACGTGTCTTGGGAAAGACCCGAAGGTTTCTCCACACATCTGTGGTTCCCCACCGTGGCTCCCTCCCTAGAGGTGCTGAGACCCCCCTGCCTTCCCTGGGAGTGGTACGGTCCGGGAGTGCGCCGGGCAAAGCCTTCCGGCGGGGAGAGGCGTCGCTGTGCGTGCGGGCCGGTGCAGTCAGGAGAGAGCGGCGGGATGGCGCTGCCGGGTGAGGGGCGCCTGCCCATGGCAGGGGCAGTGCCGGCCGGCTCCGCCCGGCAGCGTGGGGACGGGAACGGGAACGAGCGGCGGGGCGGTGGACAAGTGGGACAATTGCGCGGGGACAGTGCGCAGCTGTGCGCGGCACGGGGAAGCATGCGGGGAGCGGCGGGCACTGCTCCAGTCCGCGCTGCCAGGGGTAGCGGCTGGGAGATGGAGATGGAGGTGGGAATGGGGATGGGAATGGGGCCGTGGCCGCGTTGGGCAGGGGCAGCGCTGCGGGCGAGTTCCTCTTGTGGCTGCGGGGCCCCTCCCCGAGCTCCTGTGTGTCCCAGCGCTGCGTTCTCATGGCCTCCTCTGAGGTTAGCTGGTTGTCACACTGGGCTTTTCTCCGCTGCCGTTCTGGGTTAGTGCTTGTGTCCCAGTAGGTTGTGCCTGTGAGTCAGGGCAGGCAGAAACACCTGCGCGATTTGAACGCGATTGCCATTGCTCCGTAGGGTTTTCTTGCCCTGAAAAACCAGGAGTGGGTGGTTCGGGAGCAGGTGAGCAGGCCTGAGCTTTGGTGGTCTGCTTCTCTGATTAAACGAAGGTCTTCAGAAGCTTGTTCCCATTCTAGAAGGAAGTTTTGAGGAAGACGTGTTTGCATTCAAAGATTTCCAAATGTTTTCTTTTCAGTCTTGTGCTCCACTGAACGAATGAAGTCCTTAGTTTTGTGCCATTTATTGTCTTGAGAATTAAGATGAGGGAAGAAGGAGTGAGAAAGGAAGCTTCTTGCAATGAGTTTGCTTTTAGTCAGCTAAAATTTCATCTAGTCTAAACCCTTGCTTCTAACATTATTATTTAAAGCCTAAAACAATAACAAAATGTCAGTCCTAGGAATTTCGTAGGAATATTTGGTGACAATATTTGCATTCTTGTTATCTGCTGGTTGTCTGTTTTGGAGATCCTGACTTAGACTGCAGATTTCTGTAGGGTGCACATGAGTGTACTGACCTCCCTTGGCTGGAATCCCAAATCTTTCTTTACCTATGGGTCAGCTATGCAGTGGGGTTGGGGTTAACTCAGAAATATTTCAGAAAATTAGGACAAAGTAGGTGGCTTGGGTGATCTTGTTTTCTAGTCCCAAGGAGTAGTGAACAAGCAAATGCTGGTTTGATTGTTTTTCTGATGTGACATGGCATTGGTATGCTTTTGATTTTTATTTTGTGTGTTCCCTACCTCCTTATCTCACTCGTGGGTGTCCTTCTAACAAAGGGACTGTCACAAAACAGGGACCTGAACACTGCTGACCTTGAAGGGGATGTGTAATATTAAGGGTTTGGGATCTGCAGAAAATAATCCATTATAATGGAATGTATGGATCTTTGTTGCTTGGCTTTCCAACACTCTTTTAAGGCATACACCTGAGCTGTCCAAGTTTCCAAGGTAGTTTTTTCAGCTTGAGGTTTGAAGGTTTCTGTTATTTTGAACACAATTTTTTAAAGACAGTGCTTGTTTCAGTAAGTCATAGCTTAAATTAAGGGGACTGATGTACTCAGTTTCTGCTAGTATATGACTGCTTAAGGTGCTGGGGTGTTTCTGCTGTGTTCAGTTGGGAGATAGAATGGCATCCTTTGATTTTGGGAATTCAGTTGTCACTTTTATTACCAATGGCTTAAATGATTAAAATTAAGATTGACCTGTTGGGGGGTGGGGTAAATCCCTGGTGCTTTTCCTGCATTGTGTCCTACTGTGTCTATTTAACTTAACTGTTGTCTCACACGGCAGAATCACACACTTTCAATACCTATAATTTGCATTATTCAGATCCTTTTCCCTGTTTAGAATCCAAACTTTACTGTTACTGTCTTCACTTTCTTACACATTTGCTTTCTTGTGTTTTTTTGTGTTTAGTCATGTTGTCTGAATTCAGAATAATTTAACAATTTGTTGACTTTTTAATTTCCTTCTTTGTTTTTAAGGATTGATTTTTGATTTGGTTTGGTCTTTTTAAATGCCTTGTTAAGTCAATTCTGGTTATTTAAATATAAATCACTTCAGAGTTTCCAGTGAATACCTGTCAACATCCTTGCACTACTAGAATTTATATTGTGTACTACAGATCACTGGAATGTTAGATGTCTATTACTGTGTTCATACTCTAACTAAACAAGTGGAAAGGTCACAATAAATCAAATTAGGATTTGGCAATAAATATTGTAAGACCAAATGATCTCTAGCAGTTTAAATTAGTCAAGTGTGTTCTGGTAGATTACTGCCCAGAAAAGTAGCCTTAGAAATGCAGTTTTTTAAAGACATCTTGGTGTACTTAATACTCGTGAGGGGTGATCACTTCTGGCTGTGTATTGACATTATCAATCCACATTTGAAAGAAACTTGAAGGTTCTCCTCAGCAACACCTAATTGGTGAAACTTTCTCTTTCAGGAGGAAATAAGGATAATATCAGAGCTGGATGCAAGAAGTGTGGCTACCGTAAGTCTGTAATAAGCAATATAAAGTTACAGTGTTTTCTTCAGTTTACAATGTTGGTTGGAACTGCCTTTTGAGGAGAGGGGAAAAAAGGAAAGAAGTATTCTTCTCCCTTGTTGCCCGGGCATTTGTCAGTCTAAATTACCATGTTATCATTCTTCTGTTTATTTCATGTTTGTTCTCTGGTTTCTCACAGTTATCAATGCTCGAGTGTCTCAGCAAAAAAATTATGCTATTATATTCATATGTACAACATTTGAATGCAATTACTTGAGAAACTTTGAAATGAAAGCATCTTTTTTGATATATACGGAGATGTGCACTTGTGCTTCTTCTGAATCTGACTGCAAAGAGGCAGGCATTTCAGTTGAAGTTAAGTACAATCTAATTCACCAGAAAAAATAGTTTAAAATCTGTATAAACTTTTATTCTAAGAGAATACTATCGTCTGCATTTTATATTTCAAGAAACAGCAACCTTTATTGCTTACAGGTTCTGCAGTTGGCATTTAACTCATGCTTTGGATTATACACTGATTGTAAATGCCTGTGGCTACTTTCCTGATTAATGGAGACAGGTCTTAGTGAAGATTTCAAATTTTTAATCACTGACTCTTATTTTTAGAATGTTGGATGAAGAGACACTGTTTTGTACTGAATTGTCTTGAACTTTTAGCACAGTGAGTTAAGCTGTTTGGGTTTTTTATATGAGTGTTACACTGGGAAAAAAATTTTCTTCATTCTTTCTCTTCAGGCTTTTGCAACAAATTTTGTCAATTACTTGCTTTGTGTATCTGTTCTTTCAAAGAAAGTGGATATAAATACAGATATAGTGCTTTCTTTCTACATGCAGCAAGTATCAGAAGCTTTCTCAAAGAGAAAAAAATTTGTAGTCATATCATATGATCCATGTTTATATGTTTCTAAAATCTCTGTCTTGAAGGTGTAGGTAGTTTGTCATCATCCTTACTAAGAACATGAGCTTATTTCAATTACTACTTGAATTAATGTGTCTCCCAAACCATATCTTCCTTTTTTTTAAATTTCATTTTTTAAATTATTTCAATGAGTGTATTCAGCACAAGGTTTCTAGCTGGTCATGATTATCAAGATGCAACTTAGAAAACTAAAAATACTGGTCAGGCAGTAGTTTAGTCAGTATTAAGTACTGGCTGTTAAAGATTATGTCTCATGGGCAAATATGATTCTACAATTTCACTAGAGGGAGTTAAGCAATGCAACACTGACTGTAGTTTTTGAAATATTTCATGCTGTATTTTTAGGTAATTTCGTAAGAAATACCTAATATCATTAAAAAATAGAACCTAAAGTTGGAAAAAATCTTCAAATTAGCGGAATAGGAGAGAGGCCGTAAAGCACTATTGAATAGTGCTTTGTACAACCTGTCAAATTCTTGGAGAGTTTTTCAAAGTGAGCTTTCTCCTGCCCCTTTCACAGATCACAGCCTTTTTTCCTTTTACTTCTCAAAACTGAATAATACAAAAGTCAATGTTTTTGATGTTTTTTTGATAAAGTGTAATTTTTCTTTCTGTATATTTATTTTGTTCAGCTGGTCATCTGACGTTTGAATGTCGAAACTTCCTCCGAGTAGATCCTCAAAGAGATATTGTTTTAGATGTTAGCAGCACTAGCAGTGAGGACAGCGAGGAAGAGGAACTGCAGAGATTGCAAGCCATGCGTGAAAAAAAGAGTAAGGTGTTTTTTGTGGGTTTTGGATAATAGTTTTCTGACGTGCAGGGACTCTCACTTTATCCTTTTTGATAACTACTTTTAGTTCTTTTAGCCTGTGATGTAAAAATAGGTCTTTTACTTTATGTGTTTAGACTTCAGAGGTTCACACTCTTTTAGTATTATGATTAATTCCTTCTAGAGTTATTAATGTACCTGTTTGGAATATCTCAAAAGGGGCTCCTAAATACAAGAGATTAATTAATCTTTTACAAAGAAGCTACTTAGAAGAAAATAACATGAGTGTTCTGAGTTAATCTTTTGATTATGACATATAGTTTAAACATCTTCTAATTACTGAGAAATATGACAGCTGAATTTCTCTCCAGTTTATAAGTAGGATTTTGACTGAAACAGCTAGTAGACTGGAATTCAGTCATTCATATTTTGAGAAGTACTGTTCTATATTTGGAAGCTCTTAAGTATCAACTCCTTGTCAGAATAAGAATAAATGAATTGTTTATCAGATACTTGAGTTCATTTGAATTTGGACTCAAAAGAGATTGTGCACCTAAGAAAGAAGGGGAGTTTCACCTCAGAGTGTTTTAAATGAATGAACATTCTTCTCCTCAGCCCTTCTGTTTTTCATTATGATTTGTTCTTTTTCTCTCGTATGCGCTGTCGTTTAGTTCCTACTGAAGATGCTATTTAGAAAGGAAAAGGGGCAGATAGAACCCTATAGTTAGTTGTACACTTCAAAAGAAATGGATGGGTGTTTATCAAGATTGTTGAATTGGTACTGCAATGGTACATTCTTGGAACAAGTCTCTTTGGAAGAAATACTTACCACTTACTATGTACTTTTGAATGCAAAGGTTGGTTTTTTTCAGTACTAAGCTTATTGAAGATGGATATCTGCAGGAAAAAACAGCTGTTTACTTGATCTTCTAATCTTCCTGTTTTTATTATATATTCTTTTGCAAATTGTGGCTGCTGTGTATATTGTAAGGAGATGTGTATCTGTCAGTTATCCAGGTGGAATTTTGCCATTTTCTCATCTCAAGATTTTGCACTGTTTTCTTTAAAAAATACTGCTTGTTCACTCATTATCATTCATGTTTTTTCATTGCTCCAAAGGTAGTTTGCTCTTTTATTAATACTAAATTATTTCAAGTTCCATTCCATAACATACAGACCAATAATTTGTGTTTATTGTAGCAAAAGAATAACTACACCAGCATTCAGACTTTATGGAAAGGGTCATAGGAATAAAATGAAATACTCAAAATTGGCTATCTTTTTTAAGGATAAATTGTAAAGGCAGTATTTCCCTGTTAGTTGAATGTGTATTTATGTGGTAGATTTGCCTTTTGGAGAGTTCAAAAGTACTTTTTGAACTGGTATATAAAAATCTAAGGTCAGAAATTTCATCAGTGTCATAAAAACATTGCTTGTAAGTGAAATGTGAAATCATGATATCACACTGCAGAGCATTAGGGCAGGGGGCAGACGCAACCAGGTGAGGGGAGAGTCTTTTGCTCGTTTCTGTAGGCAGTACATTGACAATTAACTCAAATGTGTCTCACTATGGCATTGCTGTTTGTGAAGCATGAGGTAGGGATGTGTGGAAGTAACTCAGGGATGCCTGACAGAATATTATTTTATTTGTTCTTGGACATGTATGTTAAATGTCAAAACTGTTAAAATACAGAAGAAACACAGAATGACTAGGTTGGAAGATACCTTCAAGATCATTGAGTCCAACCCATGCCCTGACACCTCAACTAAACCATGGCACTGAGAGCCACATCCAATCTTCAGCACATCCAGGGATGGTGACTGCACCACCTCCCTGGTCAGACCATTCCAGTACTTTATCACCCTTTCTGTGATAACGAGCAGATATGAAAACCTGAATCTGGTATAGGAAAAGGTCTTTTTGCTACATTTTACAGGCCTTCCTTCATTCTTAGTGCATAGATCAATGTCAATACAATGTAAGTTGTGTATAAAAGTCCTGCTGCTACTGCAGTATATTTCTGAAATTGCTATACAAACCAAAATTTGGGGAAAGGAAAAGAAAGACTTTTAACAAGAATTTTGTAGTAACTTGACATTGCCATTGAAGCTACTTTTTAATGCTGATCTTAATTCAGACAAGTGTTTTCTAAACTTTAACTTTCTACCTATAGATCTAAATGAAGAGGAAGAAAAAAAGAAACAAAAAAGAAAAAGCAAAGAGAAAACAAAATTAAAAAGATCAAGGAAAAGGTAACCTTCACACACCTTTTTAATTTCAAAACAAAGCTTTAGAAATATTTTTGATACTTGTGTTTTGTCATGAAATATTGCTTCTATTGATGCAACATTATTTGCAAGTACTTCTTCCATTTGAAAAGTTTTCTGTTTTCCAGTGAGAACTGACTAATGGTAAGGTAATGGTACAATAATGGTAAGGTAAATGTTCTTAGATTAGTGGTGGAGTTACAGGCTTTCTGCTGTGCAGTCAGGATTATAGGAGTCTGGAAAGCTCTAGCAAGCTGCAGATCTGCAGATCAGAGAAAGCAGAACTGCCCCTGACCGTCCAACTCTAGGCAAGCTATGATGAGAAAAGAACAAGTCAGGAGGATTGTGCGGTTGGTCCCCAGCCTAGCCAGCGCGGAGAAGGCTCTCTAAAATTCAGGGACTGTAGGGTTCTTTGTGTGCAGACATGCATGTGTAAGCACACCCGCAGGCACACACATGTGCTCTGAGTAACTCGCTGTTATCAAAAGGGAAACTTCTCTAGTACTGAACAGATGTTGAGTGTTAGTGTACCTGTTAACGTAGAAGCCTAAAAACAGTATTACTCCAGTTTCAGAGGAAAATGTCATAATACCCCAATGTATTGTGGATCTGAGTTCTGGCCTGTGGACTGACTTGGTTTTTTGAGTTTTTTTTCCATTTTTAAAGTGAGACTATAGATGAAATTAATGTTTCATCATTAAGATAATTGATAAGACAATATGCCAGGAATTGCACTGGACGGTATAAACTGTAAAATGTATATGAAGACCACAAGAAGATGTCTCTCCAAAACAAAGAAACAGGATTTAATACTTGTTGTATTAAATTTTTTTTCCCTTATTTACATTGTGTAGTTTAAACTTCCACTTTTGAAGACAGCCCTTACAGTTGTGAAGAAGTAGAAGAGAAAAGAGTCAATCTGGTTGTCAGTTTTGTGATAGACAAGTCTTACTCTTTAAAATTTTTTAAAGTTTAATAAGGGATAAAGCAAAAGTAACAGCGCTAGGTGCACAGCTGAAGCCAGATGCATGTGGTTAACTATAACAACTTTTGTTACATACTTTTTCATTGCATTGGTCAAAGGCATATTCATGAAGATTAAACGTTCCTTTGAGTTTACATGCTCCAGGAATTATTTAGCTTAGTTCTACTCCTGGCCACATCTTCTTAGAGTATGTGCCGCAATGCAGATGTGACTTAGAGAGTCTTGTATTTTATTTTCTCACAAGGCCCCCTGGTCTGTGATTTGACAGCTACTAATAGTCAAAGTGTCGGTGGTAGATTTCTCCTTGCTCTTCCAGTGTTATTTGCCTGGTTCTTTTCAATGTTATCTTATCATACAGATGTTTTGACCATTTTTACAATTAATATTAGCTATTTCACCATTGTCAATTAGTGAAAATAATAAAGGCATTAATTACTATTTCACAACTACAATTACTTCTGCAAAAGTCAATGTTATAATATACAGCACATAGCCTCTATTTTAATATTTTGTGAAAGCTTAAACTATAATATATATCTGTCACACTAAAATAAACAATACAGGGATTAGGGTATTGCCCATAAAAGGCTACACAAATTATACTATATAAAAAGCAGTTAAAAAGAGATTACAAAATTTACTATATCAAAGTAATTTGCAAAAGCCCATATATAATAGCGAAAGCCAACAACTACATAGTTATCTATAACAGTTTTCTTTACATTCAAGTAATAGTTAATCAAGTAAACAATAGCATAAAACTCCCCTCTTTAGCATTCATGAATATTTAATGACTTATTGTCCTCATAGTTTATTTTTGTATGTAATCACTCTTCACTGCTGGTTAGAGACCCATAGTATGAGCTGCAAGTACATAAAAATTTATCATAACAATTTCTCTCAGATTCTTGCATCATCAGAGACATATATCTGAAGGCATTAATTAGCATTGTTACTGATCATGTGATATTTAAAAACCAGAAGCTCTACCTTGTTGTCATACTTTATTTTTTGATGGACCATACTCTTGGTCTTTCTTTTCTCAAAAACTAAAAACCCACACAACTTGCCTATTCCATTATTTTTTTATCTGTATTATAAACATACTGCTTTTGTGGCATGAAAGTTGTATTAGAAAAGTAATCATTTAAATTAAACATGCAGACTCAGATATCATAAGCTTTCCAGTGGATGCTACTGTACAAATTCTACACCAAATTCAATTTGTGACATTACAAACATTCTGACACCTTAAATTATTATTGTGTAATTTTCCTTCTTTAATTACATATTGATCTGCATTTTTTTACTAGATCTTCCTCATCAAGTTCAGCAGAAGAGGATGAGCCAAAGTCAAAAAAACAAAAATCACACAAAAAAGAAAAGGAAAAGGGGAAAAAGCATAAATCAAAGAAAGGAAAGCATCATAAAAAGGAGAAAAAGAAGAGACGAAAGGAAAAAAGTTCATCTTCTAACAGTTCAGACAGTTCGAGTAGTGACTGACAGGTCTATTTTTGCTTTTGCTTCTGCAGAGAAGATGATTTTCCTTTCATAGCAAGTTTATTTATGCTTTGCAATGCTGTTTAAAAATGGGATATATTTTTTTTGAGAAATCTATTAGCATACATCAGTGCATCAGATTATTAGATGGACCATTATATGAAAAAAACCTGTTTTTCTATTTCAGGTTTATTAATACTAAACCATGCAACTACTTCTTCACCTTATTCTTAATTCGGTTGTGATTGTGTTTGAAATCCTTTACAGTAGGATGTGGTAAATTTCAGTTCACAAGCTTTTGTTTAGAAAGATATTAACTGAAATATGCTTAATGTCAGAATGGTTACATCAAATTTGTAAATTCAAGTAAGATTTTCTATTACCCTTTAAATAAATGTATGTTTTACACAACAGTCTCTGTTTATATACATTAATCAGTAAGTGCAAATATGAATCAGTGTTCAGGTCCTGAGAGGAGAAGAATAAGCAATGAGAAGCTAAAAAAGATTAATCCTTCAAAATTATCTTCTAAAATTGATCTAGTCACAGACTGTGAAACATAATTACACATTATTTTGGCACGATCACTATAACCAAGCTGAAAATAAACAGAAGCAAGCAAAAGTTATCAATTTTGAAAGTCCTTTTTCCTTGGGTTTTGTTCTTTTACAAAATATTATGGCCATTTCATATTCGACATAGATGTAAAGGTTCGGATGTCACAACAAGACTTCTGGTGATAAACTATTTCTTCATTCTTGTCAGTGGTTATTAGCTTCACTTTGCATGAATCAGACTTTTGAAAGCTAACCCTGGCATAACTCCTGCTGTTCTACAGGCCCCAAGTAGTAGTGACTGCATCCCTGCTACTCTGCAGCCTCCAAAGCTCTTGCAATACAAAGGTGATGCCAGTATAAAGAGTGCCATTCCCTGTCAGCTTATCCCAGATACAGAATGAAATGCCTATTTCCAGAAAGAAGGACAAGAATAAAGCATGTGAGTAGTATGTGGCGTGGGCATGGCAAGTGCGTAGAGTAGTGAAGAGTCAACAACCTGCCTTACAAAAGACTCTGAAAAATGCAAATCAGTCTTTGGCAATAGGCACAGGAAACAAAAGCAGATACTTGGTGTTTCCTTCAGTCATCTTTCCCAGGTAGTGGAAGACAAATGTGCACACTGGCAACTGAGCTGCTAAACTGGGAAACAAACTGTGCTGTAAAATGCACCGAGGCCTGGAACAGCTGAATTGAAACTGAAGGAAGCTCTTGTTTTGCAAATAGCCAAAGGAAATACCATTCACATCACAAAAGCTACAGCTTCAGCATTCTCTGCAACTTGTGAGACTCCAAGGAAAACCCTTCACTCTTTCACAGTTTAGAGCACATACATTTCTTCAATGTACCTAGAATAATTGAAAGCTGCTTTGAACACAAATAATTTTGTTTAACAGGTATTACCCTATTTTTAATACATATCAGATGAGCACCATTGAACAGCAATTCAAGAATATTTTTCTCTTTAAATTCTGCCAAAACTACACTTCCATGCTTAGTAGTTTTCATGGTCTTTAGAGGCATTTTAACAATATACTTGCCATCTTCATAAACTTCTGGAAACTTTTACCTGCTACTAGCATAATTTTGCAGTGTGAGGACAGTGGTGTGTACCTTGTAATTTAATATTCGTTTCCTGTGTTCATGCCATTTGGGTTTTGCCTTTTTTTCCCTTTTATATGTTCTCTGTATTTTTTACACATATATTTGTAACATTGTCATCTATTGTGTTAGTAGCTAGTTTTCCCAGCAGTTCTCCATGGCCGTTTCCTAAGCAGAAAGATACATTCCAGAGCTCCAAGCCCCAACAGGTACAAGGTACTATCTTGGTTCTTCCTGTGAACCAAGACTGAGAACAACTCATTGAGATATTCTCATGGAAAAAGTAAAACTAATGCTGACAGGGAGCTCCAGAGAAGGGGCTTGACCTGGGGGGAATTGTGTCACCACTTGTCCTAATTAGTGTTTTTTATCAGTTATGCTAATTTCCTAAAACCTATAAAAATGTACTCACCCCTGTGGGGTGGGGTGGGCTTCTGTGGGTATCTTTCCATAACTGCTCCTGAAGGCCTTCAAATAAAGGTCCCCTTTTATCTTACCTCCTTACTAAAATGATCTCAGGTTTAATTTCCAGGTTGGGCAAAAAGGCAACGGTGTTACCACTACAAGCTCTACTACTATTGAAATTTGTAGGAATATTACTTTAAAGATTTAGTCATTTGGTAGCGTCAACTTGTGTTGTTTTCAGGACTCCTTCCTGAATATTTCCTGCAGTTCCTCTGTTGTATTCTTTTCAATGGTATGTGGTGGTTCTTGTGCACTCTGCAAGGGAGCATAAATGACGGACAAACAAAAAGTCTTAGCCATAGGTACTTAAGTCGTAGAACAAAAAGCAAAATAAATTCTTTGTGATGCAGTACTATTATGCAGCTTTATAACGGCAAGGTTTTGGCTTCTTTTTCCTTTCAAAAATAAGTCATACTGAAGAATCATAGCTCAGAATTGCAATAATGCAATTATGGATAGAAAAAATTGCAGCACCTAGCTGTGAACTTGGAATGGACTAATAACATTTACAGGCATGTTCTTTAAGCTGCAGAGATAATGCATATTGAACTCTGTATTTACTCAGTGCTTTTGTAGTTGACAGCAGGAAAGAATGTCATAGCTGCAGGCCCTTCTGAAAAGTATCATGAGTAATGAATCTGACATGGTGCTTGTTATCTGTTTCATGTAACAATCAGTTCTAGGAACTCCTGGGATGTATTTTTAGAAGATAATCTTTTGCAACTCCTCATGTCATCTGTCCCTAGTCAAAAAAGGACACAGTCTCTGTGTGTGCAAAACAGAATGGCACACATGCCAAACTTTTTCACTGAACTGATGATTCAGTTGTGCTCTGAAGTCTCCACAGTAGAGCCAGTGTTGAAGATGCTAAAAGGTTTTACTGGCTTTGCCATGTCTTAGGCAGCCAACTTTTCTTACCTTGTGAAAATTACCATACATCACGGACTCTCTTGGGCAAAGACACACTTGGTGCCTCTTACTACAATGCCTCATGGCAATAGTACTTGAGAAAGGCATTAACAGAAATTCTAAGATGCAAATCACAGTAAGTAATAATAAGGGTAAATATGAATAGAGAAAAATATGTCAAAAATGCTTCTGTAGTAAAAATGCCAGTACATTTATACTACTCACAAGAAATTCTAGTTTAACAGTCTATGAAGATGAATTTAGGTAAAAACACGAAATGAGGTGGTGGTAGCAGAAAACAAGAGGTACAAGAATAAAGGAACCAAAGAGATTAGGAGGGGGAAAAAGGAAAAAATTATTTGAGAAAGAAGACCAGAACTACAGGTTTATCTAGAAAAGCAACATTATAGTTCAAATACTACCAATAAAGGAGAGAAATCTGAAAAAGGCTGTTTGTAGTGTTCATTTAAACTTCAGCAAGATGTACTCAAGATATGGTTTAAACAGTTTTCTGTGTAAGCTAAATATTGGTCCCACTGAGAAAGTGTACTGTGAAGGAATGATTAATCCTTATTTGTCTGTACTGTCTATTTTCCTGAGGCTTTAATCTAGAATAATAGTTTATAAAATATCATGGCAGAATTTTGACCATCAGAGAATTTTAACAAAGAATAAAGTTGACCTGGGAGAAACACATTGTATATGTTATTAATTGTCCAGGAGTAGATTTAGGCTGAAAATTGGTAGAAACTTTGTTTACGTCAAAGAACTGCAGTCCCAGAAGAGCTAGAAAAAACTTCTGGAAGAGGGACCCGAGCACATATAATGGGTCATTGCATTAGACAGCAACGGACTGGACAAATAGAAACAGGGGCTTTCTTGGACACTAGAATTCCCATTACTACTGGTACTTAATACATTTTTTAAAAAAATGGAAGTGAGAGAAATACGACTCCAAGAAATTTTACAGATGACGCAAAATAAGGTAAAGGCTCAAAGTACTAGTGAGATGGAGACTGGAAGTTCAAAGCCAAGTGAGTTCAGAGTGGAAAATGTCTAAAACTGGCAACATGAGGCTAGATCTGGACAGCAGATTATTCATACGCTGGGAACAGCATAAGTTGAAAAAAACCAAACACAACATTAGAGGGTACAACCACCAATTAAAAAATAAAGGTATACCTCTTCAAACATGGCTGGGGCTACTTTTGTAAAACTGCTGCAAGAGAACAGAATCTAAGGGAAAACAGCTTTGGATTTGAGATGAATTATTTAGCTGTAGAACAGTTAAAAGTCATTATTACAGCTTTTGCCACACCATGATCCCTAGAAAATATGTCCTGCCAACCTATATTTAGCCCAGCTCAGTTCTTTTTGGAGTAGAAAAGGTTGATTGTGCTGAAGGTTGGTTGTGCCTTTGGTAAAGGGTAACTTTTCCTGCAAGTCAGTCAGTGCCTTCAAGGTCCTAGAATTAAACAGGACCACAAACTTCCCAAAATACTGCTACAAGTCTCCTCATTGGAGTAACTTACGACTAAGTACAAGCAGAAGATATATCTTTAGCTAGTCTTGCCTCTTGTCCATGAAGCTGGACAATAGGTATGGTATCTCTTACAGAAGTAATAAGGAATTTCACCATTACATGGATATGAGACCAATAGGCATTTAATGCACCACTGCATATATTCATTTCTTAGATGGGACAGAAGTTGGTTATTGTATTTCTCCCATTCTCTGACACAGATTTTCTGAGTTGTATTGGATATACGTGGACCTAGTATGTAAATTAAAATGCTGATTTTGCAAGGCAAGTTGTCATTTTGGTTAAACTAACATGCAACTTGCCGCATGTGTTAGCGTGCTGTCTACTGCTGTAAGCTTGTAGTTTGATTTTGCTCTGAAAAATGTAGACCTTACAGTGTACATAGATATTTGATTTCTTAGATTGGTAATTTATGACACATGAAATATTTTTACATTAAAAAAATGGTATCTTTTTCACATGAAATATCTGTGAAAATAATGTGCTACCAGTGGAAGCTGGCTATAAAGAATTTGAAAAGCTGGAGCTGCACAAAGTTTTATTAAAAAAAAAAAAAGAGTTGGTGAAACGACATATTTGGTGGGAAGAGGAATTTTTACTTGCTTCCTACCCTGCAAAGTAATTATGGTGCCTTTAACTCACAACATTTTCAACTAAAATGTTCAAACTCCAAGAAGGATTTAGAAAGCATTCTCCCTCAGTATTGTCACTGAATTGCTTGTTTCCACACATTTAGGAGTTTAAAGTGAAGTATTTCAAAGTACTTGGAAAGTAAATAATAGTTCTAAATAATCTCTTAATAATTTGTATATCATTTTGTTGAGGGAGCTTTTAAACTTTGATCCTACATTGCTGTATTCCATTAAACTAAAATGTAGTAATATCATTAACTTTTATCTTTCTTTTACTGACATCATGTTCTGGGGCTTAAAAAGTTTTATTTCCTTTTGAAGTAGTAAAAGATAATCCACTACATTCCTAAGTAAACCAATTTTTATCCCTTGACACCAATTCAGATACTTACCAGGACTTGGTTCATGTCACTATCTGTTAGGAGAACTTCCGTTCACCCTTGAGCACCAATATTCCTTAAGTGGCCATAGAGCTTGGGAATTACAGCATGTCTCTAATTAGGATTAGTAGCAATACAAAAAGCTTCAGGTAAGATGCTAGAATTATAGAAAGGCTTCAAAATGAACAAAGACTGCCATTTTAGCAGTCTTTAGCTGAGGAAGACGAAACACTGCCAAAATTTCCAGAATAACAAAAGGTACAGGGATGCATATCATTGTACATTTTAATACACTGCAGTCTCAAACGGCTTTGAAGACAACATGTTCAAGTCTATCACAGAATGTGATACTTCTCACTGAAGTTAGGGAACTCACTGTGACATGACTGATGTCAAGAGTTTGGTAATATTAAGATGTTTATGCATTTGTCTCAGTAATATTCCATTGCAATACATGTGGTTAAAACACAGAGATATGAGCTGTCATGTCACTTGGCATATGAAATTCCTTGTGATGATATATGGGTAGGTAATGAATTAGACAAGGTCACTGCTTTATCTGCCCATCTGATTCTCTGTGTGTACCAAAAAACAGGACTTCTAAAGAAATCTTGTATGAAATTTTCTTTCCCCCTTTCTTATAGCATCACTGTACATTCAGTCTTCAATTCATACTTTTTTTGGCATTAATGTCTTTCTTTTTCACTCATGCTGAAAAAAATTAATTGGTTAATTGTAACTACTGATCAGTTTTGCAGACAGTATTTTCGATAGTTACTAGACACCAGGAGCTGTTTTTCCAAAGATCTAGCAGTTGCAAAATCTAGCGTATCTGTGGGGATGGAATCAGAGAGTGAGTCTATTGCTTTGAGACTTCTCATGAAGACATGCCAATGCTGAATGTTAAGGACAAGAGCTCTGATTAGTGAGCGCAAGGTCCATGAGAAATATGCAGAAAACTTTAAGGAATTAACTCGGAAAAACATTGTGCTGCGGACTTCGATTCCATTCTTCTTTGCTTGCTCTCACAAAGTTTGTGTGTGTAGGAATCTCAATTTCAGATGCTTTGGAATATATATGCCTAAGAATAGTTCATGACCTGAAATCTTCAAACACATTGAAGTTACCTTTCTTGGTGCTATTTAAAGAATTTAGTCATGCATATTTTTTTAATCTCTCTTTGTAAATATTCCTGTTGAAATGGAAATATTGTAACAAATTTTTGTAGTACTCTGACAACAAAATTAGAAAAAAATACATAGTCTGGCAATGCAACTAGAAACAAGACAACATTTAATTTAAATAAAAAACTTTATTAACAATGTAAAACGTTTAGTATCTTACAGTCTGAGATAATTTTGGCATGCCTTATAAGATCAATACTTGATATGCAGACATCATGCTTTGAATTCTACTGGCAACAAAATGAGTTGGCATTGTGTTTTACATTGTTTATTTTAATAGGCCTTCTTTTAATAAATTATTTATTTTTTTCAAAAGCTTGTAGATATACCATTGCCTGAAAAGGAAATTTGTTGCTTCTAAGCATTGTACAGTTTATAGATATTGATTTCTCTGTATTTACAAGTCCTATCTATTTTCATATATGATTTTTTTATCATAAATTAAGATATTTTTCTATAAAGCTTTGAACTTGAGATACAGTGGAAGACTAAATATGAATGAGAGCACAAAAAAAGCAACTGGAGATTTTGTACAAATTCTGTTACAGTATTGTTTGAATGTCTTAGAACTTTAATAGTTTTGCTCTTAAATAGTTTCCTATGCTTAAAGACTGTGAGAGAATAATCAAATGTTCTTCTGCTATGCTTGAAGACTCTTAGCGTATGATTTTAATATGATACTAGTAAGAGTACTGTACTACACACAAACTTTTAGCTGCAGCTCAAACAATTAAAAAAACCCTCTAAAATTATATGTGAATCATAATTCAAGTGTCTTCTTTGAGTGATTGAAAGTAAGCATGCAAAACATACTTTAAAAAGTTTTAAATATGTAGATCTATTCCACAGCCATTTTTTGACCACCATAATTTGAAAGTATTAAAATTCTTACTTGGAAAGGGGGATGGAGCAGAAGACAAAAATGAATAGCCTAGTGTAGAAAATATACTTTATACTTTCATCTTTTCAGTGGTCAAATAATAGTGGTTTAATCAAAGTCATGATTTCCATGGTGCTTCTGTGCCTAATCTTCTAACTTGAGACAAGACAACACAATCCAAAGAATCTTCGCTTCCGTCTTCTTACCAGTGGATAGGGAGTCAAGTTTAGGAGGCTGCTATCATCTGTGATGAAAAACGCCACATTTTAACACAAGCATGTACACATACGCACAGAAAAAGATTTTATCATTTATGTGTCCTAGCAGCACCTACACGATCACAGAATCATTTATGTGTCTAAGATTGAGTCCAACCCGTAACTGATCAGTACCACATCTCCAGAACACGGCATTAAGTGCCAGGTACTGCCCTTTCCTGAACATCTCACCACCTCCCTGGCATTCATTCCTATGCTTGACAACCCTTTCCGTGGTAGATCCCATAGAGCACAGAGAAAATAATAACCTGAATTTTGCATTTGAGAGTCTTACAATGCTAATTAACAGGATCTCCATAATAATGATAATGATTACCTGATCCTGGGGGACATCTCCGAGTTTTAAAACCCTAGGCTGCTTCCTATCCTGCTGCACAGGGGCAGTGATTTTCTGGTCATTGTTGAAGGGCAGTGTTGACACCAGGCAACAAAGAAGAACTCTGTATGCCTTTATCTCTCTTCTAAATTCAAGTTTCTCTATGCATTATATGTCCCCAATTTGTCTTTCCCTTCCTTATTTCCAGCACACTCTTCTAGACTAAGCCTGGACCTTTCATCACTCTTCCAGTCTTTGCAATGGTACATCTGTATCACTAGTGATTCCCTTTTACTTTTCAACATAGTTTTCAATCAAGCTCTCCTACCATGAAATCTTACTTGAATAATGAATAGAATCATTCTATATTCATCTCTTAGAATATGAGATTATTATTATTATTATTATTCATTATGATGAATGCCAGGCTGCCTAGTTACTAGGGATAAGATCTAGGACGCATTCAGTACATTTCATCATACCACTGTGCAAAGACTGCACCACATTTAAGGAACACCCATTATCAAGAAGAAATCAAAAAGAAAAATTATCACCTTAATGCTGTTCTCACAAACAGAGTGTGCCTGTAGATGTGGAGTATTTAACATGCCAACAAAATGAACGCCCGTTGCTAAATACATGCATAGGATGGAGACCCTGCCCACCTGTGCATTTCTGTGAGGTACCTGATAGCTGTCTGTGGGAAAAGCAGCCTGGTGGCAGACTCAGGGCAAGTAGATTTTCTACAGAAAGTCAATGTCAGGCCACAGAAGCTACAAGCCTTACAGAGGTGAAGCAAATCTCATCACTCAGAAGGATCCAAGGATCCCTGTCATAGTCTGTGCAAACTGCACCTTCATTACTTTTGAGAAAGAAGGACTCCAGACACTGTGAAGTAGTTCTGCTCCTGCCTTTGCATCACCAGGAAAAGTCTATTATTTTATCTACAGATACAGTACCTATAAATTCCAGAATATCTCATATGAAACTCGAGAGGCCAAAGATCCCGTAGATTCTGGCTCCACTGAATCAGCAGGGAAGAGATTTTGCCTAGATTTTTCTTTTTGTACTTTCCATAAAAGGACCCTAGATTTTCTTTTTTTTTTTTTTTGTATATAAAGGAAGGAAAACCCTTAAATTATCTTAATTTGTAATAAATAAAGAAAATTCAAAACTTACCTTGATTTTTCAATGGTAAAGGCATAGTCTCCCTGAGTTTACTTAAAAGGTTTTTCATTTCTCTCATATCCCTGTGGATACAACAGTTTAAAAAGATACAATGGAACAACAACTGGAGACTTCACAGGGTATGGCTCACAGTTTATATGCAAAAATAATGGAGCAATAAATACAAAAATCTACTGAGCAAGCATTTGGTTTACATACATGTCTCAGAAGATGCATACCAAAAGAAAGAGCAATGAAATTAATAGGGGAGCATTTTTATGAAAGTGTGATACTAACTTCCTAGTTCAAATTTATGACCTATTCTGGCACTTGAGTATTTAACATTAGAAGCCTCTGGGGGCACAATGTGACCCTTGAGGCAAAATACACAATATGTCTTAAAATTAATATTAGCTATTAGTAATATCATCTTCATACCCCTTTTCAGCATTTTGTAGCTTGTGCCATGAATGTGTTTCACTGTTCAGAAGAAAATTACAACATATGCAACTAATCCTTGATACTTAACACTGCACATTAAATGAAAATTTTAGGAACAGGGCTATCATTCTCACCTGCCTTGGGAGGACTCTGGCATTAGATTTTCTGGAAGGCAGATGATGGAAAATATGATAATAACACAACATCTCCAAAATCAAATCACATTTTGATACATTTTGAAAGAGGCCAGAAATTTCCAAAGAGTTCCCATTTAGCACATAGATGGCAGAACTACAGGCTGGTAAAGTCTTAATGCTTCCAGGATTTAAATCCAATATGATCTTGCTTCATTCTTCTACACATAAAATGGTTCTCAGAAACGCAGCAGAATGATTAGTAAAAAATTGCACTGTTTATTCTCCACACTATGGCCCAGTAGAACAGAACTTGGCTTTATGCAAATGAGCATGTTAACAATTCAAATCTCAGCTGCAACTTAGTATACAAAGCCTCAAAATAGAACACAAAGAAATGATGGCCATCAGGATTATTTTCTAGTAAAGGGTCTCATTTTTGTCTTTCAACTGCATAGTTAAAAGAGTAAGATAATACCGCTACAACATTCCCGTTCCCCTCCTAAAACTTCCAAATTTAAAACTATGGGTGGAACTAACTGGAATTAATTAGATTATGTGGTTTTAATTTTGAAATGCATAACTGGAGTCTGGCATATTTCAGGAGTATTTCACAAAACCAAAAATTCTGTTAAATGTACCAGAGAAGTTAACAGGTTATTTAATTTACTTATAATTTTCATAGTAACAACACTGGCTGTCAAATTAAAAAAAATAGATAAATAAATTCTGGAAAGAAATTTGTTTGTTTAGGAATGAAGTACTACACATACCCTTCAGTGTTTTCAATATCTGTGGAAACCTGCCATAGATGCTGTTGAATATCTGTTGGTGATAATGACGTGTCTTCTAAAATAGGTACTTCAGAACTCTCCTCCACTTTAGCATCTAAGATCTTGGGTGGGCCACAAGGTTCTTTTCCTTTAAAATATTTAAACAAAACATGTATGCCTATTATTTATTGATTAATGCAGATACTCAAATTATCTAATTGATGCTTTGAACTTGACTTTGCACAATACAAATGGAGAAAAACACTGCTTAGATGCAAACTCTGAGTAAGAACTGTTCAGAAGCAGAGCAGACCATGCCAAGGCAGAAATCAGTGCTGCCATATGTTACTCTTACCAATTTTAAAGGGCTCAATTAAATTCCAGTGGCTGTCATGGAACACAAAATAACAACCAGAAGACAAAACAGAAAAAAATAAGTGAGGAAACTACAACACACACTCTGGAAACAACTTCAAAAGTCTGACACTAAAGAACACTGCAATCCCTGTCTCCAAGTACTACAGCAATACTGAGGGAAGACCAAAGACAAAAATGTGAAATTCTGTATTTTATGATTTAACAGCAATATAAAGCTGCCACCACCCACAGCCCAAATGCATTCCATTCTGAATTTCTGTGTTGACACCTACCTAATTCATGCTCCCTGTATGAAAATTAAATATAGTGTTGCAATTGAAGGGAGGTGCTTCATGACAGATCTTCAAGGCTATTGTGAGGAAGAGAACGGGATAAAGGACTGGATCATGATAATGGAGCATTCAAGAAAGTTAACCATTACAAGATTATTTTGGTAAAACTGCAAATCTCCTTTGGACTACCTGACAGCATTTCTCATCTGTAGTGGCAAGAACAATTCTGGCACCAAATACAGAAGAAATTCACATTGGAGTGCATCCCAGACACTGTCAACATTTAAACCAGTAGTACAAAAAGTTGCATAGGAAATGTTTTTTCATTTCACAATTGTTGCAATTGGAAAAGTTTTGACATCAGTACAAATGTGAGTAGTTTCTGTAAGGTTTGACAAAGTATATGAAGAACAGCTAATAGAGCCATGGTCATTCAGGCCATTTTTCTGGGACGCTAGAGGCCAAAACTGCAGACAATGGTATACTGTTCTTCCACATCACAAATGTATATCCCTGCTATCAGGGAGATAAACTTGTTCTTTAAAATATAGAACTTCCTGAATCATAAGGCAACATTTTTTGGATAAGTTATCTAAATAGTTACATTCTGGTAAATTATTTCCTTGAAAAAAAGAAAGAAAAAAAGTTATTCTTAGCTATGTGTCTCAAACTAGATGCTGCTTATGTTACAGAGCATACTTGTTTATGTTTTAATGCTCTTCAAATCCAATAGGAAGCCCATTTAGTTACCTAAATGAATCCTAAAGAGTGCATGACATGACCATAACAAATTTAGCCTCCATGAAAGAATCTCCTGTGTCCCTTCTTTGCTGCTTACTAACTTATACTTTGTCAAATCCTTCTGTAATCCACTTTAGCCATTGAAATGATAGATTACCCCAACAAAAGGAAAAATAAAATGTGATGTTTTCTGATGAAGTTGTTTATGTGAGGTCATCAAAAACCCCACACATCCAGGAGAAAGTTCCAGAGAAGCATGACCATATTCTCCTTTTCCAAAAGCAGTGGAAATGAAGAAGTGAAGGCATTATAAGGGAGGGGAGACAAAGAGACCAAAACCTTTCTGTTGGTTACAAACTGTTATGCTGAAAGATTACTCAATTGCTTGTGGAATAGCACACTAAGCCAACTTCACAGATTACATATTTTATATTCTGTATCACCCTGTAGGTTTAACTTTCAAATTTTTCTTGTCCTTAACTGCAGCTTATGCTGTTATTTTAAGGTGATTCATATGGTACAGTTTTCATTGTTCAGTCATATAAGCTTCATTATTTTTCCCATCACAAGAAGTCCATAACACAACATAATGTTACCAATATCTCACATATTACTTTTTCACTAAAAAGGTTTCAGGTAAACCATCTTATGTGCCACTGATATCACAAGGCATTACTCATGAAACAGGGTATTAGTGGATTGTTTCATTATCTTTAAGTGTCATGGTGGAACCCTGACCTGACCCTTGGTGACATGCTGAAGAGATGCATTCTTCAGGGATGTGAAAGGTGTTTCAATGGAAACAGTAACAGCACTAGATGAAATAATAGTAAAGGTTCTTTTTCTCAGCTTGAGAACAGAAGCAGAGACTGTAATGTTCTTTTCATCAGCATAAAGACAAGCTCTTGCAGATTTGGCAGAAGGAACTACACAGATCTCTTTCCACAGATCTCTTTTCCTAGAAAAAGATTACCAGTAATTCTGTTGTATTGTGAGCAATTCATGAAGCCTTTCTTGAATTTCAGATCATTTGCTCAGTCTCTTCAAAGCAGTTAAAGAGTCAGCTAATCATAAAGGCTTTGCTTGAATAATGTATGACTCAGGCTTAACATTTCTACCCTGGTCACAGCCTATAGGGAAACAAAAGCTTCTAAATCTTTTCATCCTTACAGTCACTGGGAAGGATATCTTCTGTCATAGATTCTTCAAAAAATTGATATGAACCCTTAATTTTACTTTCAATGTAGTCAATGGAAAGATTTTTAATCATTTTAGTTGCAATTATATATTCTTTCCTTTCTCATCAGTAATTCAGTTTGGTTTTTTTTTCACTGTAAGAAGGAGAAAATGCTTTTGATATGAAATTAAATCAATTTAGTTAAATAATGCTGAGGATCAAACGTGAGTATGGATAAATAAGAGGGCAGAAAATTGTCAGTTCAGTAACATCATCATTTATGTGTCTCACCTGTTGTGCCCCTTATTGCTTCTGTGGTGATCTCTGTGTTAGCTGTCTTCATGTAACCCTAGACACCTACTCTTAGTCATCACCTAATTCGCACGGAACTGTGATGAATGAAAAAAAAAGAAAAGACAAAAAAACCCCCATCCCTCAGCATTTCACTGCAGAGGAACTTGAGATCTTTGGGTGGCATACCAGACTAACAAAGCTGAGAGAATTCCTCTCTCAAAAAGACAGTAGTGTTTACATCAGGTTTCTAACCTGGCAATTAAGGATAAATGCACAAGCTATATATCGCAGCTAAACTGCATGAGCAGGAAAATCTACAAAGGGGAATAGGAAAGAATTGTGCAGGAAGTAAAAAAGGTATTTGACAAATATGGCTAACAGCCTGAGGAATTTAATTCTCCATTTACACTTAAGACCTGCAGATCTTGGAGACCGTCTCACTGGAAACACTCTTATTAAAGAAAATGCAATAGGAACAACGATTTTATGATGAAAGTTGTGTTACCCTCCTTCCATGGCTGTTCTTGTCCCATTCCTTCACTTCTTCATAGGGTGCACGTAAGAATGGGTGTCTCTTGATTTTGCTTCTCCCTACCTGTGTGCTCTTCTACACTCCTGCATCTTATCCCTCCTTGCATAAGTGATATGTGTAAGTAATAGTACATATCTACCAGTCTTTAAATAGAAGAATACTATGATTGTAGCACAACCATTAAAAAATCCTTCCTTTACCCTTCAAAACTCTAAAAAGCATGTCATTTAAACAAAGCCAAAAAGTAAAAAAAATCTCTCCACTGAACCAAGGGTTCATTTTTGTAGTTCATAAAATAAACTATCACTTTTAGGTACAATTTTAAGGAAATTCATATTTTTATCACAAAACACTGGAAATACAATAATTAACTCCATGAATTTCTTACATACATACAAGTAGTATGCATGCTTGATTTTCCTGTAAGACTCAATTCTTGCCTTTTTTGCATGACTATACAGGTACCTGTACTTGGTTAGTGCTGGCATCATTCTGCCCTTACCTGTTGTTTATACATGTCAGGTGGGACTCACATATCTCAATAACTGTTATTTTTCCTTCATGATGTGCAATAAATAAAATATATGACACTAAACAATTAGGATAAAAGAAAGATGTAGGCCCAAGTAAGTATTTACATGTGTATTAGTTAGCCAGAATTCCTGGCATTATGGAAAGCAGGAGTAACAGATTAAATGATCAGGTAGCCAGACTAAGTAACTACAAAACACTTGAATTAAAGATACTTAGGCATGATTCCTTGCGCTCTTTGCAAACTTTCTGAATACTGAACTGTTGAATCATTATATATTCTCAGCACTGGGCTTTTGTAGTGTAGGTATCTTACAAAAAATTATTGAAGAGCACTTACCTCAGTTTACTTACTGTATAACACAGCTGCAAATTTTTATGGCTTTTGGATCCACCGTGGCCAATACAGTGAAACATTACATTACAACTCAAAGAAATAACAGACTATCTGACTTTTCTAGCAGCAGTTCTATAACAGCAGTAATTTATTCTAAAACACGGTAACCATGCAAGAAATTTCTGCACAGGAAGATTTATATATATATATATATATACAGCAAATAAAGGAATATTTGTTCAGCTGAAAAGAAAGACAAGGAGATATGAGAAGATATGTGCTGTGAAAGGCAGTCAAGACCCTGAGCTCAGACCTTCAAATTTTTATGTGGTGTTTCTTTAAGAGAATATCTTTCCTAGTAAGACATCTTTTTTTTTTTTTTTCTGCTGGCTGAGTTTCTCTTAGGAAAAGAACGTCAGCATCAGCAAACTGCCTTAGTTTTATCAGTTCTGTAGCTTATTTGATAAATTCTGATCAAGCTACCAATACCTACATTATTATTTACAAGCCACAGGTTGCTGAGAACAGTCTGCATGTCATTCTACTTGAATCTCTGCTGTGTCCTGACTAAGAACATGAATTGGTCAAATCTCATGGGAGGTTTAAAAACCTAACATACAAATTGTCTGGCAGGAAGAGGGCTAGAGAAGGGAAATGCTACATCCACATGGAAAATATTACCCACAGAAATTAGCTTCAAGACAGAACAGGAACACCAGACATGCACACCTTTTAAGCAAAAGTTAACGGCACAAGAAACTTTTTTTTAATATGGTCACTCAGATGAAAAACTGTGAAAAACTAAAGAAGTGGAAACACAAAAAACACAGCAGCATCACAATATCTTGCATAATGGTGAGGTTATTGTCTCTTTCCTTCCCAGAGATAAATTTATGCACTTTGCCTACACTTCATTCTCTGTAAGTAAAGAAATCAACAAAAAGTATGGGTTTAGAATGCTCCTTTGAAAATGGTATGTTCTGTCAGAACATAGAATAAATAAGTTGCAAAGTCATGTAGTGGAATATCCCACTGAAAGCAGGGCCAGCTTGCATCAGACTGCTCAGGACTATTTGAGCCATCAGTATCTCCAAGAATGAATATTTCACAGCCCCTCTCGGTGCCAGTCTAGTATGCAGCTACCTTCATGGTGAAAAAACAATTAACACAGGACTCGAATTTCCATCATTGCATGATGCCCTTGCAATACTTCTAGGTGTTGCCAATACTAAATATTTAACACAAAACAGCTATTGTCTATTGGGTATTCAAATTATTTGAATCCCTGTCATCATAAAGTTTTTGCCTACTATGTATTTTTTTCAAAGATGTCACAGAAGCTTGAAGCCAAGTTACTGTGTTTATCTCTAAAACACTCTATCTGGCAAGGACAAAAATCACTAATCAGTAGGGCCAGAATAACTAACACTATGATCCCTGTGGTGAGTTGAAAAACAGATGTCTATCAAAGTTAACCTACTGCAAGGTAGGAACTAAGGTGTAGCTCTTCTAATCCAACTTTAGACATTGAATAGTTTGATGTTTAGCTTAAGCTATTAATGTAAATTCCATCCAGAAGCAAAAGGGAGAGACAAGACATTTCAGAGTTACTCAGGTCACTTTAAGCTATTTACTTTCAGCAGTTCAGCAGATGGTTTGTCAACTGTTGTCAATGCTAGGAAAAGTGGTACAATCTGTCTTAAAAACAATTACTCATTTCAACAGCTACTATTATCTTGTTCTACAATGGCTCTGCTAATTCTCTCTCTTCCTGTTTTATAGACTTATTTTTGACTTGAAAAAATAATTGAGAACCACAGTTAAGCATTTACAAATCTCCCATTCTTTCTTTCATAATAAAAATATCCCTGGCTTTAGCAGTATTCTACAGGTAGATATGAAAAGTACGCTACAGGATCTTTTAGCGTGACAGGAAATGCAGCAGGTTCTTTGCAAGATCTTTATTACAGTTCACTACAGAACTTTTCCTTGCTTTACTATGTTTTTTTATTGATGAGATACTATCTGGGGAAAGAGTAGTTACAATCAGCACAGATACAGCCCTAAACAACCTGTGTCATCACTGAGCAATGAGGTTACTAAGTAAACTATACAGTAATTTATCAGCATTTCTACATCTTCCTTTCAGTAGGCACCTAATCAAGAATGAAATGTATACTTGAGAGATGCATTTTCACCGAAGTGAGGACATCTCCTTTCAGTTCCAAGTCTATTATTTGTTTTTATAAAGGTGGGCATCTTCTGAACCACATTTATCTACCTTTTGCTATGGTAGTGTTTTAGGAATGATACTCCCCAATTTAGTGCTATCACTGACATTCTCCTAAGCCACAGGCTACTCTCTCTCTCCCCCTCCTCTTTCTGTTGGGGCAGGCTGGAGTTGAGAATTGGAGGCACGAAAGGTGAAGATCACAGGTTAAGATACGAACAATTTACTGGAACCAGTAAGAGATAGCCAGCAGTAAGAGGTAAGCAGCAGTGAGATAAGAAAACTAATAGTAACAGCAACATTATTAATAACATATCTTGCCTGACAAATATGTCTAATAACATTACTAAGTTTGCCCACTTGTCTGACTAATGACAGCTAAAACTTAAGGAACTACTTTTTTAAAAAAGAATCAGACTTTTAAATGGTGAGAACATTAGTGGTACATACCTGGTAAGACACACTTCTGTAAGAATGATGATGAACCTATAGATAGGTTCCTACAGATACTTATATAACCTACCTATAGATACTTATAGAACCTACCCATAGATATATATATATATAATTCACTTTACAGTTTGGCGCTTGTTGTGATTTAACCTTGGACATCAATGAAGCCCCACACTTGCTCACCCTTGTGGGATGAGGGAGACTATGGAATGGGTGAAAGTGAGCAAACTCCTGAGTTGAGGAACAGACAATTTTAATAAGTAAAGCAAAAGCCATGCAAGGAATTTATTCACCTCTCCCAATGGGCAGACAGGTGTTCAGCCATCCCCAGGAAAATAAGGCTACCTTATGATGACTTGGGAAGACAAATGCCATCACTGATATACTCACTTTGCTTCATCTTCCCCTTCTTTATATGCTAGGCATGATGCCATATGGTCTGGGATATCCCTTGGGTCAGCTGGAATCAGCTGTCCTTGGTTGTCCTCTCACAACTTCTTGGGCCCCCACAGCATCCTTGCTGGTGAGGTGGGGTGAGGAGCAAAAACGCTCTTGACCTCGTGTGGGTTTAACAACGATTATAACTAAATCTCTGTATTATCAATGCTGCTTCCAGTGTAAATCCAAAATATCACTCCATGATGGCTACTATGAAAAAAATTAACTCCACCTCACCCAAAACCAGGACAGTGTTTTATCTTGCATGAATATTCAGGCATGCCCCAAAAGATTGTTCTTTTTCTAAAACAAGCATCTGCATATTTGTGCAATCCAGTACCTTTACGATGAAACTGCAGCGATCCTAGCAGACATATGGACTTTAGCATTTCTGTTGTGTACATTTCTAAGCAACACTGCAACTGGATATATAGTCTACAGATTTCAGGATGGATTTCACCATCTTCTGGGCTGCAATGAAAGAGAAAAATGTAGTTAGGAATGAGACTAGAAGAATGTGAGGGCGATAAAATCCACTTCCTTACTATTGCTAGCAGCCACATCTGCTTCACATCAGAATCTGCTTCACAAACTATTATACTTCTTCCACCTAACAGTATTTACAAACAATTCATTAGAACTATAAAACTCTAGGCTTAGCTTAGCTGAACTTGAGCTGTCTTTGGTAAGACTGTATGTCCTTATTATCTCCTCTGTTTTCAGAAAATGGGTAAATAAGTGACTGAGACATCTTCTCTTTAAATGCTTTGGATAAGTATTTTCTGTGAGATTAAAGCCGTCTTCTGCCATTCTATTTCAGTTACCCTTGGTCTTGACAGAGATGCAGATTACTAGGCCACTGTAACAGTTCCTGTTCAGATTACAAATCCTCTATCAAAAGTGATCAACACTACTTTGAAGACACTCACAATAGAAACAAGTCAGTTTTAGCCTACTCCATCTATGCATTCTACCTGAACTTGTTTCCCCCCATATTTAAAGTAGTGATGCGGTATTGCAGTGTGAGGAGAATGGGATGCACAACACTTTTTTTTTCAGAAAAGTAGTAACAATATTGAAAACAAAAATTGAAATCCTACACCTCCATTTTAGGAACCAATTCTCATGCTTGGTTGTATAAGTATCACTTTTTTAGGCTGAAATCACAGAAGTGGAAAACAGTACAATTCTTAAACAAGAGAAAAATTAAGCTAAAAAAGAAAAAAAACCACCCCAGAACACACTAAAGACTGAAGAGAAATTATTCTGGAATTGGAGGACACAAAGTACGATTGGTTCTACCTGCCAATCCATTACAAAGCAGATGTCATCAAAGAGGCAGGAAATTACTGGAGCATAAGTTACAATTGCTGTGGTCTATTACTACAGGAACTACACCAAACATATGGTAATAAACCTGCCCATCCTAGCAGCTTTATTTCTTTTGGCTAGACTGCAATACTTTTATTTCCCTTAAGCCACATCTACTCTTCTACTACTGAAGTGAAGTCTTGATTTGTTGAAAAATTATCATGCATGATACTTTCTGTATCTTATCATAAATACAGAATAAAGCTCTGGTACAGAATAAAAAGGGTTCAAGCACAATTTTGCTTCTACAATGTGTGCATCACTTACTGTTTCAGCCCTATTCTCAATGAGCACGTAGTTACTTTCTTTAAAGGAAAAAACTTTAGAGTTCAATTTACTTTCCAGATTTAGAATGTACATCCAAAATTTAGGGCTTCAAACTTACTGCTTATTTCATGCAATATCTAAGTCCTGAAGCCCCACCAATAGACACACAGGTCTATTCAGTTTCTATTTAAGTTTCCTAGATGTCTGAACACTTCTTTATGACCAAGGTTTCTTCTGCTCTGAAGCCATTGGCTTGTCTATTCCACCTGAAGGGGATTTGCCCATACATGTTCTTGTGCAAAGTGCACTGCAAAAAATTTAAGCCACCAGCGATGGTAATAATTACCTTTTTCTGTTCAATTATGAGAGCTCTTTTGATTGGGAGCCACAGTTCTACTACTCTTTCTCATGCAAGAAAGGCTGAATCCGTCTAGCTCTCCTGAGCACTAGAATTATTTAACTACAAGTCTGTCCCTAAGAGAACTAGACGCTACATTGTGACAAGGTAATTTCCTTGTAGCAGATTTAGATAAAACAAAAATATGGCTGTTCTATTTTTCTCTGCACTATTTCAGATAGTTAGCAGTCCTCAGACCCTCTTGGAAGTCATGGCTACTACAGGAATATTGTTTGCAATGTTTATTTATAATTTACGATGCTCCTTTCTAGCTGCCACTGACAAAAGTATTTCAAGGTCTGCACACAGGTGTAAGGAAACAGTGTTTTCCTTATGCAGCTGGTAAATTCCTATAAAGCAAAAATGTGAAAACTCTTAAACATTATTGCTCTTAGTGACAAAATTTTTAATTTTGAAGACTGGGAAGGTAGCAATTATAAAAAGATGCTTGACTCATGAGCCAATTCAGATTTATTAGTGGCTTCATATTTACAAATAACTAGGAAGAGTATTCAAAAGCATAGTAATAGATATTTTAATTGACTTTTTTTGCTGTCATAAATCTAGTGTGGTTTTTATTTGCAAACTCTATGAACAGTATGAGAGTAAGAACTAGAAACATCGATAATATATGCATGTTCCAACCCATTCTTGTTTTCTCAAGGATATAGAACATTTCTAACTGGACTATGGGCCAAATTCTTCTGTCATTTGCAAATCCAGAGTAACAGCAGTGATATACAAGAAAAATATTATACAAAGTTTATGCAATGAGAATAATTTCCAGCTCACTATCCTCACTAGTTGTCTCAAACTATTTAATTAGTGTTTAGTTGTAATAATGACCACAATAATTCCATTAGTTTGCAACCAAACAATTTGCTTCTATGTTTGTATATAGACCTCAGTTTCATCTCTGAAAGCCAAATGCTCTGATATGAATGCCAACGAGGATTTATTTTATAATTCCAGAATTCTGTGTACAGGGCTTAACATTTTCTTTTAAAGCATTATCAATTTTTCTACTTCTGTGTGTACAATGCCATGTCATAAGACATGCTGAATAGGGGACTAGTACAGACATAAATTTCAGAATGCTGGTTACAATATGTTTATGATTAACTATTATCAACTATTATTTAATAGTTATATACCAAATCAATATTTATATACAAAGGAAAGTTAATGCAAACTTCTAATATTCTCCCTCAAGTCAGCTGTTCAGTTAGTCCAGCTCATGTTTTTTTGAAGACCACTTAAGTTATTCAAGAGAAACCTCATATAACATGATCTTATACAATGCTATGCTAAACTGTGTTTGTAATGGAACTATAACATAGCTTATGTGCACGTGGATATATGAGAGCTAGCACAGCACTGAGCACCTGCCCATGAGACACAGACCAGCAACTCACTGTTGATGGTATAAACGTAGTTACCAAAGTGAAAATTCATAAAACTGTAGCTTAAGTTACACAGTTTATTAGGCTGCTATTGAAAGTATAATTTCTATGTAAAAACAAAACTAAGTCTATAAAATCTGTAATACATTATTACATTCTTATACTTTACCATTGGTGAAATATATGGATTTCTTTTTCATAAAATCCTGCTGTTTAAAAATCATGTAATGTTGTTCAATTGAGTATGTTTATAAAACACTGACAATAACTGCAATTTCCTTTCTTTTTTATTTTCCCAAACTGAGATTTAAAATAAAACCTACAGAGGGAGCTCTTACACCAATCATATAAGTACCCAGTATCATTAAGAGAGGTAAATGAAGCTATTTTGGTAGTTATTTTAAAATTCAAAGAAGAAAGTACTAAAATGCCCCTCCTTAAATGCAAAGGAAAAGAGTAAAGATTCATTAAAAATATTTTCCCTCCAAAATATTTGACAGATCATTTTACTGTACTGCCAAAATGTTGGTTACAACTGAGAAACACCTTGAGATTTGTCTGAATTCCCACAGGGGCCCAACATTCACAGATGCACGAAAATTAGTGAAATTTAAGTGAAATAAGGCAAAACACAAGACTACTAAAACTGAAAAATTATTACCGTCTAACTCGAGACTTTTAGTCACACATTTACAACAGAATAGCATTTTACTTTAAGTATCAACAACACAAAAAATATAGACAGATGTACTATCTCTGGTTAAAAGAGTAGCTAAGATATATGAAGGGTCTGGTAAACCTTTTTGTAAAAGCATTGCTTTGACAAATTCTATGCTTAACTCCAAATAAAAGTATTAATAGTTCCAAAATACTATAAGCCAAAAAAACTATCTAGACATATAATGAAGTCTGTCAGTCTTCAAAGCCAAAGGAAAATAAACATTTGTCCAGTCAGAAGTGAAAATTAAATCGTCATATCTTGTCTAATGCTCTATATATGTGCCTCCCTTGAAAAATAATGTAACTTGGCTTGAAAAATTACTGTCCACAAATACTACCCTGTAGATTGTATTTTAAGTTAGTGTCTGAAACACTGTAGTTTAGAAATACAAAGCAGTAAAAGGATGAAAAAGAGGAAAACCAAAACTTACCTCAGACACGTGGTGCTTCTGTTCAGACACAAAGTGTGACAAATACTGCAGAGGAGATACCACTTAATCCCTTCATATACCAAGTACCAGAAGCCCCTCTGATTACAGCTCAGGTTCAACAGCATACTAAACCTGCCCCTGCTTTTGTATCTTAAACAGATTGATTATTTCTTTCTCATGTAACCATACACATTTTTAGGTTACAAAAGACTGATGAATTCATTTTGAATATAGGTAGAGAAGTTGTCCAACAATAGTGTTTTCTTCTAAGCAGTTCCTGGGAAAATGTTATTTGTGTTCCTCCCATTTGTTGGGGTTATTTTTAAAAGAAATGTACACAAACTGCTGTCAGTCTCAGTGCCGTGTGTTGGTTTTTTGTTCTCCTATGTACTTGCTCTACTTACGTAATACTGTGATACAACTGCTATTCCCCACCCAGTCCAGCCAGGAAAAAGGCAGGGCTTGTTCTTCCTAGCAGACCCATAAATGACTGCAGTACTGTTCTTATTAAATCAGATTGTTGTTTTCAAGCAGTTACAACAGTGCTTGCAGTAACAGAAGACATGATCAGGTTCAGTTTTGTTAGAACAGTGTAAATCTCCAGTAACTCTGATAAGGCTGATGGAGTCAATCTGAATATGATACAACCAGCAGAACAAAACCACAGTGCAGTGGCTCACATTTTAGACACTGCTAACTCCCAGGTTGATAACATTTTAGATATTTCCATGTTAGAACAATTTAGATACAACATTAAAAAAAAAACAAAAGAAAAAGGTTTGAAATTATCAGAATCAGAGATCAGAATTTTCTAGACTTCTTCCCTCAGAAGTCAGTTTCAATGGCTGAACCAACTCAAGAAAGGGCAATAGGCAAATTACCAGAACACTATCCAAACTACTCTTCTAGAGGACAAACGCAATCATAAATCACTTAGTACATGAGTGAAACAGCATGAAACAAGAGATTGCATGTAAACTCCCCTCTAGGCAATATCAGATGTGTTTTATGCAGTTGCAAGGTTCTGGTAGTGATGGTGGCAACATGGTGCCAATTGTGGAATGAGGTGAGGGTCTTCCCTGTGCTGGACACAGCCAGTTCCTGCAGTTTTGCAAAGGATCCTTGCCAGGACACGGCTGAGCCTCTCTGCGATGCAAAAAACTTATTTTCAAAAAGGGCAAAAATAGCCACAAAGAGGAGTGAGGGGAAAAAAAGGAGTACGAAACAAGAGGGAATATCAGGGCAAGAGAAAGGAGGAGGGTCTCCATGCCACAGCAGATCTTCTCTGCAGCCCACAGAGCACACCAGAGCAGATGGATGTTCCTGCAGGAACAGCCACCTGTGGAGAACCTATGCTAGAGCAGATTTTTCTGACAGGACTACTGCTTGTGGAGAAGCCCACACTACAGCTGAAGAGACGTGTGAGGAGGAAGGAGAAACAAAGCAGATTGGTTATGGACTGTAACCCCGTATTCCCATCCCACCTACACCGCTCAGGAGGGTGGGGGTGGGTAGAGGAGTCTGGAGTCAAGTTTAGCATGGAAGCCAGGCAGAAGAGGTGCTAGCTTGATGTTTCTTTTCTCATCCCATTACTTAAATTAGTAATTATTTTAATTGGCAATAAATTAGGATAATATTTCCCAAGTCAAGCCTGCTCTACAGACAGTCAACGTGCCTATCTTTATTTTTACCTTATCTTTCTCATTCCTCTTCTTCCTGTCTTCTCCTCATATTCTGCTGAGGAGTGAGTGAGCAAGCAACTGGGTGTGAGTTTGGGTGTTGTCTCAAAAAAAGATAAGCTAAGCTTAAAATCCCCAGCAGGACATTTTAAAGTACTCAGAATTCCAAATGAAACTGCATGTGTGTCTTCATTTACACTTTTGAGTTCTCATAAAATTAAAAAAAAAATCCAAAAGGCGTGGCTTTACCACCACACCCCAACCCCATTTTTCCTTCCTTCAGCTGTCTGACCCTTGCTTCTACTTCAGAGAAATCCAGGAGACTTCCGCACTAGTCAAATATGAGCTGAACAGGGCCTTTTTCTCTGCAGGTTATCAGACCTGTTGAGAAGGTGGTGTCCAGTTAGATGAAAGAAAACTTTGGGTGGGCCCTCAAGTCAGCCTTGTTAGCTTTAGCCTCAGCTGAACAAAAAAAAAATAAAAATCCCACAGCCTCAAATTATATAACGCTGAAGAACAGTTAAATCATTACACTGACCTTCCAGAAACGATCTGTGCTAACCAAGAAGGAGACAGTGACATTAGCTGTATATGTAATAACTTGTAAGCTTATCTAGGAAATTCCTATTCAGAACACTGCCTTGTCAGCATCAACAAGTTGTTCTCAAATGAATTTGATAAAAATGTAGAGAAGGCACAGATAAGTTTGTGCTGTCCAACAGGCTCAAGTCCAGCCTCTTTTAAATTCCCTGCAGGCAGCTGATAGTCATGCTGCCCGTGGATTTGCCCTTTGACTTTAGTTAAGCTTCTGTGTTATTTAAAATGTCCCTTAATCACTCACTGTTTGTTAATGGAAGATTTATAAACTCCACCTTTCAAAAGTCTGCAAATTATATATGGATTTATACCTACACGCCCATCCAGTTCCTTTGATTAACAGCTGTACAAAATTTTTATGAAAACTAGTATCTGATGTGAGGTCATTTATGAAATTTGTTCTGATCTGTGCGGACAAACAGGGTAAAATTTTCCAGAGAGCCTGAAGGAGAGGTAGGTGCTTCAGGTATTTGATGCTGTAGGATATCTAGGTCACAAGGGGCTAGAAATATACTAGATGTAGAAGGAACTCTGCTGCAGGCAAGTGATGCCATCTGCTGTTGACCATTCTCAGGACACTAAACCAGATGATTCCTAGATTTGTGACACTTCCTTTTTTCATTTTATTTCTGTCATTAGTACCTTCTTTGAATATAAATTTCAACATTTTTTTTCCAAAAGGTATTCCATAAAGCAATCTGGATACCTGTTATCTGTTTGTAACTCAGATTTCTGGTTTTCCATATTTCAAAATGAGAAAACCGGAGTGGTTGTGAAAATATATTAAAAAGAGACGAGGTAAGGAATAACGCATTTGCTTTTTCTCAAAAATATTACAAATCACTTAATTAACTATTTAAACTGAAGGAAGGATGTTCTTTAAGTTTCACTGTGATTTGGATAAGACCTATATTGCATTAACAATTATTGAAAATATCTATACACTTTTGTAATCCTTTTTTTTTTTTTGTCTGCTAGTCAAATAGACCAATACTGTGACTGCTACAATTCAAAACTAGAAGGAAAATAGTGCATACACTAGATATTTCCAGGTTGCTCAGAATAAGGTGGTGTTTGGGATTTTTTATGTATCAAATGCTGCTAGGAGTGCTTGAATATATCATGCTTATACCTCAAGAGTATTTTTTATCTTTTTTTTAAGAAATATTCTAATTTTTTAAAGAAAAATTCAAATACCTCCATAGAGAAGTATTCAAAGTGAAATTGTGTTATAGAATCACACAGCTTCACCAGATACTTCACAGATCGAATCTGTAAGAGTAGTTAGAAATCACAGCTGAGAGACTGAGAAAACTCAAATGTGTCAAAAAAAAAAATAGAAAGAAAAAAGAGATAGATTAGCTTCCTGAATTTAAATTCATATATGGAGAAAGAAAATTTTAAAACCATCTGTTGATAAAATGTGTTCAGGAAGCAGTATTCCAGCAAAAAGCACTTTGCAATTTTTTCACTTAGATTTTTAATCCTGCTTTGGTCCCTACTTGACTTTGTGATCTGGTGTTACTTTTATTTTTTCCCCTCTTTGAAAAGCCTTTTTTTCTGTTTGGGAAACAAGGATTTCTCCATGAAGTCTTCCTTTAGGCATTCAGCATGGTATGTTAGCAGCTACACAGACATACTTCTTGTTCCTGAGTCTTGAATGATGCAAAATGTACACACACTACTTTTGGTAGGTCTGCAGCTAAATTATATGCCCAGACTTTGGAATACCCACAACTTTGGTGCACTGGGACTCTTCACTCTGCATGAAGGGAGTGCCTCCTCAGCACACAGCCTCACCCTCTACTCAGTCTTACACACTGTGGTTGCAGTTGTCATAATATTCCCAAGTACCAAACACTACTTTGTTGGTGTTGGGGTTTTTTTTTGGGAGGGCTCGTAAACACATGGGTGCATAGTGCTGTTTCACCGCAATAACAACTCCAGAACTGTTGGAAATAATTGGAAGCTGCTGTATAAACATGGCACTTTAAAGTATTTTGCCACTCAGCCATTTGCCATGCTGCCAAGGTTACCAGCAGTACATATGCAATGATCTGTCTTGCCATGATAGACAGAGATATGAAGCGTCAACTTCTCTTTGCTCACACAATAAATGCAAACTTGTTTTCTTCTGAAATGGGAAAGCAGTTTCTTCAACAACTTTGAGCACAAAATTTAATATACCAGTGTCTGAATTCTTACACGAGATCTCCTGTCAGGAAATGTTAATGATGGAAGCATTCCTATGAAAGATAAGAACAGCAAGATAAAAAATGGAATATAAGAGAAAAAAAGACCTCCTATGTTAATGTACAAAAAATTCAGTATATTATTTCTCTGATAGTTAAAAATTATATGGAAAATGTAAATGTAGGTCTATAAATATTCCCACCAAGGAGAAAATTCAATTCAATAACAGTCAACACTTCAGCATATTTTAACTTTAAAACATGAATTTAAACAGCATTTAACTGGTAATACTGGAATGCTTCCTTTAATGCTCTGTCAAGACAAGATCTTAATGCCCAGATTCAATTATTTACTTAATTGTTCAGAAATAGAGTGATAAAGCAATTAGAAAAATTACAACAGATTTTGTACACCCTGTTGAAAATGGTTGGAATTTTTCCAATGGAAGCCTGACAGAACTGGTATCTCCCATGGCTGGAGACTGATCTTGCAAGGTACTGATGATGCTGTTAAGAGTAGCTACTGTTTGCTACTGTCACTAGAGCAAGCCTCCATGTACCAAGCAGCTCACAGTAAGCGTAAAGTTTTTTCTTAGTTGACTAGGCAGGAAGTGAAGCACTTGAAAGAGCTTGATCAAACACGGGTTGTGAGAAGGACATGCCCTTAACTGCATGGCCCTGCACAATTAACTTGGCAATGTTGTTGACTGATTTCAGTGAGGGGCACAGAATCAAAATGCTTCCTCTCTAACTAAAGAGCAGTGTTCCAGAATGTTGAGAAATACTGAGCATTAGTAAAAGCATTTCCATTAACTGGCAATTCTCAGTCCAAGACTTACAAAAAAAGAGGCAAGAAATCAGAAGCAAAATCCCAGTATATGTGGAATTCTGAGAGCTCATGCTGAAGCCTTTCTAATGCATAACTCCATTATCTCATGTTTTCATTTCTCTTAAGATATATGAACATATTGTCAACACAGATTGGCTTTATAAGATTCAGTGAGAATCAGAAGAAATTTCTGAGAACAATATTAAGCCAAGCTAAACAGGACAAAGATAGGCAGTGTCTATCACCCAAATTGCAGCCATGTGGGATTTCTTAATCGAGCAGTATTTAGGAAAATGATCAAGAAAGATGCACTTAAAACTCATCACTAAATTCTTAGCTTTAGTTGTGTTTCATTAGAAACCTACAGAAGAGAAACACTGAAATATGCTATTGAAAGAGACTCAAAGCAGCAGGCCTAGTGGGGACAACAAAGGCACTCCTCTCGGCCATCTTGGTTACAGATTAGCACAAGTGCAACTTTCATTTACATCTGTGAAGATAGGTATGAAGTGTATATTATTTTTTTCAGAAACACTGCAATGAAAACGTTTTTTTGGATTCGTCTAATGTTAATTTTGAATCACGCAAGGTTCTCTGGTACTCCTAATTTCTGTGGGCATAGAAATTAACATCACTTGAAAGGCTCATAATCAGCTACACTTCTATCTTCAAATACCTTCTAAAATTTATCTCTAGATCTCCTTGTGAAGCAATATTTACTGATATAAATTAGTAACACTCTGGTTTTTGCTCAAGAAGAGTTTATTAACTGATTCCACTTGTGACATGACATGACAAGACATAGCAACAGGAGTTGCTATGTGCTTTTACATGTTAGGGCTTAGAATTCCAGCAAATTGACATTTAAAATCAATTTCAGAAGAAATTAATTATGAAAACAATGATAAAAATGTAATATCTACTGTAGCAATAATAAAACAGAAGATTTGAAAACAATGTTTTTCCTTGAAAGACTCAAATATGCTGTAAAATTATAAGTATTTTTCAGAGATAGTAAGTACTGGTACACCTATTTAATAAGTGATTAATCTGCAACATCAGTGAGAGGTTGAATGAGATTTTCCAGACTTTTCCCAAAACACAGGAGTTTGAAAAATTTATTATTTTTGTTAGCCATGTTTACTACAGTAATATCAAAGATCTAAAGATCATTGGATTCCAGGGGTCATGCTATATGTACGTTCAAGACTGCCATGAGAAGTTCCCAAATAGTTAATGTGACAGTAGCACATCAGATGTTCATTTCACTACTATTTGGAGACAGGCTATGGGGAAAAAAAGCAAAAAACACTGAAAAAAGGAATGACAAAGGAGAAAAGGTCATGAGAAAACTGGAAGTGAAGCAGAGGTAACAGCAACTGTCAAAACAGAGTCCACACTTAAGTTCTGTGGGCTTTTCAAAATCCTCATAGTTCCTGTTTCTAGAGATGTACCTAACTGCTAGATCCTCTGGCTGATTACTCCCCGAGAAAATCACATGCAAAGTAAAGGTGTGAAAAAGCTTTTTATGTTCAACAATGAGAGCAGATCTTCTGAAAGGACAAAATGGGGCAAGAGAAGGGCACCAAGTTAGAGACTGCTGGCAGAGAAACCAAATTTTCTGCCAAAGATCAGCTCTGATTCTGCAGCATTTCTGAAGAGACCCTGCCAATGTAATTCAGTCCCCAAATTTCTCATATAAAGGTGTGTATACCTCGGAATAGGAATGCGAAACAGGCTGGTTATTTCAATTATCGCTACAGATAGTCTTACCTATACCTGGAATACTCCATTATTAATGAGTTTGAGAAATAACCCTTCTAAAATCTAACTGTAGTGGAATGCTGTTCATGCACAGCAGAGAATGGTCCATTGAAGCACGTGAATTACAGTAATATCTTAGTTTTTGGTATTTCTTTCCAGGAATCCACAATGGGAGTGATGAATGCAGAGGGCATGTTAAAATGGAAGGGAAACCACCTTAAATCTGCAGGATACTCTGATCCTAGGCCATGGTACTGTGCAGATGAATGTACAGTTTGCCAGGTTGAAGATATAAAATACTAGGAATAGTCAGTCTTTACCTAAGTTCTGATTCTCTGTTTCCCTGTGTCTATGTCTTTATCTGCTTAAACCATAGGAAAAAAAATATGGGAGCAAGGATTAGAATACCACAAAAGAAGTTCCCTAATGGTTTTCAGTGTTTACATGCAATGACACTGCTGAAGCCCAAGTACAGAGCAGACCTCAACATCATTCTGATTCCTCATGCAAAATACTCTTTCCACTGGGTTAGACAATGGCAATGTGCCTCCTAATTCTCCACAACTACCTCACAGCTTCAGGTCATGTCACAGAGGAAAAGCTACACTGCTTTATGTTTGCCAGGGAGAATACTGCTATTTGTAGCAGTATCCTCAAGCATGGGCAGCCTCCCTGGCTGCTGGGCTGGGACACGGCTTCCCTGCTATTAGAGGGACCCATCATGCAAGCAGTCTGGCTTCCCCAGCAGTCCTGGAGTGTCTCAGCAGTGGCACCACTGCACTGGAAGGGGCTATGGATATGTTGAGTGTCAGATGGAAGAAAGGGGCAAATAACTGACTGACAAAGACAAGGTCTGTTCTACTTTTAGCACTCACTTTTCCCTTTTCTCACTTTCATACCTTTTCTAGGACACAGGTGCAAGTGGTCTAGAAATTAAGTTTGACTCACCTTTAACTTTGGCTAAAAGGAAGTGATAGGGGCTGCTGTGTTTTGTGAAGGGCCCAAAGTTGTCAGGCTCTGAGGATGCTTTGCCAGAACCTCTGGGAACAATCTTGTCAGATCCTGCACAAGAAAGAATGCTGTCCTTCTGACTGCTGGTGAGGTTTATCATTAAGCAGGTTGCTATAAGCTCTTCCACTTTGTCAAAACTAACTTACACTGTGTTACTGCAGATGTAGAACTTCTAGAATTTTCAAAATGCTGTTTGGAACATAGAAAAATAAGAGTAATAAAACCACTTTTAGGTCTGTTTGCCCTTTACTAAATCTGGCCTGCAGTTAAGAAAGACAGATCTATAAAGGGAGATATTAATACCTTGGATCTTCAAGTCCCAAACACCTATTAAAGCACCTCCAAAGCCAGAGGTACAAAGAAAACGCCGGTCTATAGAGGTCAGCTATTTTGAGAGGTCTAGCTCAGTAAATAACCTTGTTTTTCTTCCATTATTTGCCTTCTGAACTTGGGGTGCCTGACTTAACTTCGTTTTCAACTTGCAACTTAAATTGAGTAAATATATTTTATTCTTAATAAGCAAAGGTACTTTAACTCAGTTCCACAGAAAATAGTTTTATCTTTTTGCTCTCCCTTTCCATCATTTTAGATGCATGTGGATTATATAATCAGAGAAAATTTTTGACAAGGAATCTATTCAGAACAATACATGTGCATCTTACCCTCTTGTGGAAAGACTAAGCTATGGTATACCTACTGCACTATCATGCACTACATTGTCCTTAAGGGGTACATTAAACTATCCACATCTGAACTTGTTTATCAAAACATTCCCATTCCCATGCACAGGAACTCCCATTAGTCAAAATAGGATTTGAGTCACTGTAACAGGTGTAGTTTCTGATACACAGTACAACATTTGCAATCACTTCATGATGTAGAAACCAGTGAATATATGCCAGCCAGACAAAGTGGAATAAAGACTGTAATAATTTTCTTCTATTATCTGATATGCTCAAAACTACAAAAAAATTTTAAGCATGTAAAAAATTCCAGTAAATCTTTACAGAAGCTGAATGTCAAAGTTGAGGTACAATGAGACTTTATACGATAATAACGCTTAGTAATCCTGAAAAGCTCTTCTTTGAAGGCAGACAAAGCTCTCCCTGACTTCACCCATTTCAGAGTCATAGTTACATCATCAGGACAATTTCCTAAGTAACGTACTATTAAATGATTATAAGAATTGTGAGCTCTAGGATTGAAACAACCTACTGAGATGCTTTTAGTATAGCTCATGAGAGCAAACTGATGTTTTATATTTCCAAGAGTTTTCTGAAGTGGAGGATCTCAGTATTTTTTACTTGACAGGATTTTTAAGGTCACAACTTTAAGCTGTTACTATTTAAAACATCTGCAACATTTTAGCAAAAAATCACAAGTTTCAGAGGACATTAAGCTACTGGTACTACACGGTATTAGAGTACTGATTCTTGCAGTGCATAATGACTACCTCCCTTGTTTTCTTACATATCATAACATTACTTTTGATATTTAACTATACTTTAATCAGGTCATATTCTGGTTATCATACTGCAATCTCTGCGAAGCACTTACCTTTTTTATTAACTTTCCTCTAGCAGGTGAAACAACACTAACAACTCCAACCCAGAGCTGGGTACAGCCAGCAGCGCCTGTGAGTCAGAACCCCATGATCAACATTATCACTCTCCCCACCTCTGATACACACACTGACAGGAGTAACATGGCAGTGACTGCAAAGATGTCCATGAAGGACAGAGATCTCCATGAATGCTGCTCCATCAGTGTCTAGGTGGGACAGACCTCTGGTTTGTTGCTCTAACTGCTGGTATAAAGTTGGTTTTGAATCACCATTATAAAAGTTCTTCCCTGTTGAGCTAAGTGTTGCTGTGCTTTGTTTCTGCTCAGCTAATACTGGCTGCCAGTAGAGCTTTATTTAACACATGCAGTTAAACCATTAAAATTATTTCTCTTATGCCTACCTTATTACAGTTTTCATTAACTTATAGGTCTGCAGTCTTCTTCTCACCTAATGTGTAAAATATTTGAGGCAATCTTTTTTGTTTGTGTCCTTTAGAAAGCAGATAATAATTTTGTAGGGTTGTAATTCAGGGAGAATTCAGACAGTTCAATAAAAAAATTGGGCACAATTGAGTGTCAGCAGAATGTTTTAAAACAGCCTCAGGAAACAATCTAATATTAATTAGCTCTGAGAAAATTACCATTTGGTGCTTATTGAAAACATGAGAATTCCTACTATAGATGGCAAAGGAAAACAAAAGTAGAAACCACATAAAATTAAAAACTTAAAGCAAGACTATGATAGTCTTTTTGTGTAAATGATTGCAATCAGGATGTGATTTTCAGCTGACTTTCTCAACCTTTCATGAACTTAGAGGTACTTAAAATTAAAAACTATTTAATAAAAGTAACAGATGCACATGGGTATCAAATAAGGAAACCTTCTTTGAATTTTCCCAAGGAGATTTATGATGACTTCATGACAGGCTGGAAGGGACATCCAGAACTAATTTGGCCTAAGCCTCCTACCAAAGCAGTGTCAGCTACAGAGGGTTATGGAGGGCCATGACCAGTTGAATTCTCAGTATTTCAAAGGACAGAGCCTCCAGAACCTCTCACTGCACCTGTTCCAATATTCTACCTGCCTCACAGGAAAAAAAGGAATTTAAAATTTTAAATCAATTTTTCTTTGTATTTCAGTTTACACCTGATGTCCTATCACTGTGTATCACTGAGAATAATCTGACTGAGTCTTCTTTACACTATTCCAGGAGGCAGTTTTTATGTATATGGATAACATTCCCCTCCCAGCCCTCTCTTCTCCAACCTAAACAATCCCAGGTCTAGCAGCCTTGCCTTGTATGTGGGATGCTGCCTAACCATCTTTAAGGTAATTGATTAGACCCTGCTTTGGATGTCCTTTCCTCCTTTTTTCTAGGGAGCCCATTGCTGGACCCAGTATTCCAGACATGGCCTCAACAGCCCTGAGCAGAAAGGAATGATGAACTCCATCGACCTTCTGGCAACACTTCCTAAAGCAGCATAGGAGGCTGCTGGCCCTCTTTGCACAAGGGCACAGCACTGGCTCATGTTCAACCTGATGTTCACCAGAACCCCCCAAGATGCTCTTCTGCAGAGCTGATGCCCCAGCAGATACTAGTACAGAGAGAGGTTTATTCCTCCTTATATTTTGGACTTTGCAACACCAGTCAGAAAAACAGAGAGAAATTACTTCTAGAGCTATGCTCACACAGATGTACATTGCCATGCACCCCTGAGCTTCTCACACAAGTTTTGTTTCATGCGAAAAAAGCCACTGCCAACATATATATATATATATATATATATCAGACTGTCACAGAGACACTGCCAGTTCTGGTCTCAGTTTGCCAAGTGCACACATTATGTAAGCATATCAAGTGCCTGAGAATATGTAAGGACATTTACATATTTACAAAAGTGTGTGCACAGTTGTGCAGACCTGTATCTTAAAATACAATTCTGAGTTATCTCTCTGTTGACATCCCAGACTCAGTGGACTCCACATATAAAACCAGCTGATGAAACCCCATTTGATGAACTCTAAAAGATCACCACTCTATCATTCCATAAAGTAGACTCCCTTCCAAAACAGAGGTTCACATCTTTTTTCTGTTGTCTTCTTACTGTTACAAATATTTTTTCCTTTCTTTTTCTCTGGAAAAAATCATGCTGACTCATTTTCTTGTTGCTATACTTTCTCCAGTTTTGACCATGACAACTAACACTATAAGGATGAAAAATGTAAATACTTTAATTTCTGCTACATTATATAGAAGAAAATGTGATGAAAGGACTGAACCTTACTTACGTTCTTCAGAAGATAGTTCATTAAAAATCACTAACTTTTAGTGTAAGAGCAGGAATCGACCTAAAGTCCTCAGAAAGCCAACAATGAAAGGAGGGTTTACTTTGACTTGCATTCCTAAACGACCATTAATTAGAATTGGGATATTTCAATTTAGATTATTTTTATTTCTGATCTTTATTCCCCTCTGCTAACATCTCACTACTTCTATAAGAAAAAGATATCAGAGCAAGTAAAGAAGAGGATGTAATATCTTTGAGGCCCTATTAAGTTGGAGACTTAATTTGAAATTTTGTTTTTCGGTAATATTTTATTAGTAAATAGGTTTTTAAATACATCACACTGTAAAGATGTCCTTATTCAACCTCAGCATTTTTTGAGTAAAAGATCTTAATGTTTAGAGAAATCACATTTGTCAGATACTGACTGTTCACATGCAGCCTTTACTTACTGAGTGCTGGCGAGAGAAGTCATCGTTCCATGCACAACCTGTTTTTTGTATCTTTGCTTATTTTTTAATGAAGTCGTTGCTACCAGCAGCTGTCAGGTTTGAGCTAGATGGGGTGATATGGTCTAATCCAGTGTAGACTTCATAACGTTTTATGTTTCCTTGCTACTTCATTTCTTTTTCATCATCTCCTTTGTCTTTCTTTCTCTCAGTTTTTAAAACATAACCGTGACTTTCACTTCCTCTGATTCTACAGCTGAATCAGCTTTTGTTGGCATATCAGTGTAGCCGTTTTCTACAGGTACACTTGCAGCCTTCTCTTCTTGTTCACATTACATCACTGTCCTGCTCTGATGTCTGTCTAATATTCCCGAACTGATATGTCCATGACCAATGCATTTTTTGGTCCTCATGACTTCTATCCTGCTCAGTTTCTAATGCATTATCTCCACTTCAGCATTTCCTTCCCTTTCTACAATTTCCAGATTTCTTCCCAGAGCTCCCTTCTCCAGCATAGAGGATTTGCTTTTGTTTTTTTCTTTCCAAGTCTTTGCATCTTTCCCATTTGTTACCTTGCTTAGTCTTGTAGGACAAATGAATTAAAAAAGGGAATTCTTCTTATTGTCCAAGTCAGATGTGTATTTAAGAGTCTCACATGCCCTAGTGCCAAGAGGAGCTGGACTAGGTGATTTTCAGATGATCGCCAGAGGTCCTTCTAACCCTAACAATTCCATGATTCTGTGAAATCCTGATATATTCAAAGAGGAACCGCGTAACATTAAGGTGTCTGCTAATTTTCCAAAGAAAACAGCACAAATAAGTTAAATTAATTTAGTATTCTCCTAAGACACTAACATTAACTTCTCAAAAGTAAGAGTGCTCTCAGGTAGATCACTTAGAGACTACCTGAACAGTACTGATGGCCTTAATTAATAGAATGCTGTTCTCTCGTGAAATGTTATAGGCTGGTAACATAAACAGTTACTTGCTATTACTATTTCTGGGTGGAAAAGCAACACATCTTCTTTAATAAGCTCTGGAAGACATAACTTGTCATGTTACCCAGTGCAGTGTTGTGCATTTTGAACTACAGCAGTGAACTAAGTAAGCCTTCATCCCATATGCTGAATAACAGTAGTTTCTGAGCAGCACACTACCCTCCTGACTAATACTAAGGATGACTTAATGCATTCCCGTCCCTAAGCATTTTTCTTCCTGATACTTCTTTCTATCCAATTAGATTCCTATTCCAGATCCTATTTCATACAGACTATATCAGTCTTTTTGTCGAAATGAAGACTAAATCTTTAAGACTATTTATTACTCCTCTCCTTCTATTTCTTTTTTGCTTTCTTTTAATCCTCATTTTCCACCTTTCCTCACAAATACATAAAAAAGTTAATGTCTCATATGGCTTTCCTCAGCTACAGAAGCGTGGGGATGTGAAGCATATCCTGTAAATTGTGTGTCAAACCAAACCAGTAATTTCCAGATAGTTTCTAACACCTACCAGTTGTTATGGATATCACAGTATTATCAGAGTTATTTAAAACAGTTTTAGATTAGCCAAATGTCAATCTCGCGGCAACTGCACAACCTTCAGGACATCTTTGTGCATATGACAGACTTCCAGCTGCGAAATGATTGCTTAAAAAACCCACGTACTTTCTAAATGAGCATGTACCAGTGGTTTTCTTTACAGGGAAAAAATATTTTAAAGTCACAAAATAAGTTCAGCTATTCAAATGTACTATTTTGGTTCATATTACTTTTTCTTTTGAGTCTGAAAGCAAAAAAGATAAATTTCACTACTGTTTGTTTTCACATTTTCAATGTACTGTCATTGCTGGTTTATTAAAAGTTCCCACTGACTTAAGTATTTTAAAAGCACGTAATTTGTTTGAGGAACAAATAAGAGGTCACAAAATCAACTTAAGTGACTTTGCACAAAGTCTTACTTGAAAAGTAAGTGACAATTCTACTAAAATATCCAACCAGTATCCTCTTCTGTTTGGTATGTTAGTTCAGGCTCCCCTTATATACCAAGCCTATAAAGGACTTCTTTATATATTACAGTGATGAAAAGAAATTCAACGGGGATTAGGCAGAGCAACAAAAAAAGAAGGTGTTTTCTTTTGCTAGTGGTGCAAAATACCTTATGGTAGATAGACAGATGCAGAAAGTTCTGACAAAGTGTAATCAGAAAGACATGACTCAGGGGGGTACATGATAAATACAAATACCCCAGTCACCATACTGTGAAGAACCCACATGAAATTAGCTGCACGAATTCCCATTTTTTAGGAAACAGCAATTTATGCTGGTTGATCTTGCACTGAGGCATAGTCTCAAGTATGTGATAATACATTCTGTCACCATGGAAAGGAATGTACATAATGTAATACCAAAGAATAAATTAAAACATTATATGCTGGCAAAGCTTTCATTCTTATTTCAACACAAACAAGGGTTTAAAAACATGTAGAAGATAAACATAAGTTCTCAGAGTAGTTTTTGCATCCCATTCCCCCGGTTTGCACCTAATTTTGGTTTAATTTTGTTGAGACTCTAGTTGAACTGAGCTAGGTGTCGCTTACTATTCAATTAGGTATACTCAATGAAAGACTGGACAGAAAGCTATTGCTACTTCACCCTTGAAGGGCATGACTTCCCCCTTGATCTGTAGTGATAAGCAGTAAAATCCTGTTTGTCTCACATAAAAGCATCCAGTGAAATCAGAAGGATATGTTCTTGGTGAGGGGACCAGGATTTGATACAAAATTGCACTATTGTAAGGACATAGACATTCTGCAAAATTTGTGGTCATACACCCCTACGCCTAAAACAGAAAGATAAGTGAATGCAAACTCTCAGGCAAAGCATTATGTAGTACTTAAAGATTAGCACATGAATACGGCTTTAATAAGTCATCTCCTACCCAGAAATTGCTGCTAGTTTTTGATGAGCCTGATAGGCCATCTCACATCCTCGGGTTCGAGTTTTGTGCAATTCTGCATGCAGAGAAGGACAGGTGACTGAGACATCCCCAATAGAAATGACCAGCTCCCGATAGAGAGCCACCTGGGTATTGAACTCCTGGACAAGCTGAAAAACAAAAACAATTTACATGCATGAGAATTTTTAACTACATTGGTAAAAACAATCCATGTTTTAAAATCATGCCCAACCTAGGGCTTGTTCTTGCTTCTCACAATTTCGTAGCACACAGGATCAAGAGCACACAATTCAGTAAACAACTAGAGCCTCCATGGCAGCTGCTTCTTCGGTGAGCTATAAATGTTCATCTGTAGGAAAGTAGTGTTTCTGCTTTTAATATCTGAAAGTGTTTGAGTTATTAGTATAAAATATTAAGCAGACAAAAAAACATCTGCTTTACTAGTAGCATGAGGTTATTTTTTGCTATCATGAAAGGCGAAAATATCTCCAGAAATTACTGCCTTTGCTTCTCCTGCTTCCTGATTAACAGCATGTTCAGGGACTGGAATGTAGCATTTGCTTTTAAATTGGCAATTTTGCTAATTTATTTTGTAATGATTTCTGTTCTGTTACTTCCCTTCAACCCAGATTTCTGACTTAAAACTCATCTGCTGTTACTGACTGAGAAGATGTACCAGATAGGCACTTTCCTGTTAAAATTCCAGAAAGCACCTTTTCTAAAGTGCATGTGGGAAAAAGGAACAAATCATTAAATAAACACAACAACCTGCATAGAAATCCAATATCCAACAGATACATACAGATCTTATTGGATAAATGGATCATTTTACTGTTACAGAAAGACCATTATTGTTTAGTTCCACCGATCACGCACATGGAATGATATTTTAAAGAAACGAAGCATTTGCTGTCTTCTGAAAGAATGCATATAAGACCATTTGCTCCACATGGTGGCGGGGGTGGAAGGATTAGAGTAATAGAACAGAATATTTATTTATCTGTGTTTTGACCTCAATTCCAAACGATATAAAAACAGACAAGAGCAATTGCTCATAATTCTGCAGTCATCATTACCACCAGGAGTTCAACATACTCAACATAAAAGCATACTGAGAGCCTGAAGTCTATCAGAGCTACTAATTTTTAAAGTCAAGTCCTCAAATTCTCATGCTCAGTAAATAAACGAGTCACCTCTGCAGTGTTATATTCATACCCTTGATGCATTCCACTGCAATTAACTGTATAGCTGAGAACTGGTATCAAAAATAGTTTTGACCATGCTTTCTGAAATTTCATTTTAAGAATAGCAAATAGGTTCCTCTGCTTCAGGAGCAGCAAGTCAGCCCAAGTGCATTTCAATACATCTGCACCCTCCCACACCCAGATCCCAAACAAACCCAAAAGCACACATCAAACAAAGCCCTAGGCACAATATTTGCTAAACAAGTCCTCAACTTTTATCATTCTGCAGCTTAAGAGAATGCATGAAGGCAATGGAGAGGAAAAAAATTGTACTGTGTAGTGTCATAGTGTGATTATTCTGCAATAGGAAGAAAAATGTCGCATCCTGTAACTGGTAACTGGTTGCATCAGACCCATTTTGCCAGGTCTCACCTGACATCCCCTGTTTAAACAGACTCATCCAGACACCTTAGCGCTATCCAGGAAAACAAAACCACACATATGTTGCTGAATCAAGACACAGAACAAGAAAAAAACCACACTGATTTTACCTCCCAAATCCTATCACAACTTGACAGTCCATCTATAAAACATAGTTTATTTCTAATCGGTCAATTCTAAAAACTTCTCTGCAACTAACAACATTATGCTATTGAGAATAAGTAAACAGGCAGAACCTACTAAGACCCACTTGTTGGGTATATTTATAGAGCTACTGTGGCAGCTTTTGTTCCTCCATGCACTGGGAATGGCTCCCAATCTTGAAGCATCAGAGCGGATAATCTGCCAGCACATTTTTCAGCACCAGAGGAAAAAAAATTGCCAGAATCCAGCAGAAGAGAAGTAGCAGCTCCATTGCTACTGGACAGAGCTTTAGTCAGGTACAGATTTACCCAGAAAAGTAGCAGCGACTTTATTTTTTTCCTACATCTGTTACTAGCTAGAGGAGTAATTTTGGGGCTCAGTGTCAGGCTGACTGGAGCTCAGGAAGCTTGAAAGCAAGCATACGGTGCTGATTTGGAGGAAAGTGTCAGAATCCAAGCATTTTGAGTATGACTGAGGAAAAATCTCATACCGGAATGTGACAGTCCATAAATAACAGAAACAGGCGTTTCACCTGAGGTTTTACAACTGCAACCAGCTACTCTGGGAAGACTGGTAACAGGTACCATCAGGAACATCATTTCAGGGCCTCTAATTCTAGGTCTCCTTATTTAGAAGGATACTAGGGCAAACATGCGGTTGCTGCACAAGACAGCAAGTAGTGCAGCGATTCATTGGAGGCAACTATTTACCCATTTAGGCTTCAGTGCGCCCAAGCCTGGGGACAGATTTGGACGGATCTACTAAAAAAGCAACTCCAGCTGCTTTGCTGTGTGTGTACTGGGGCAAGGACTCCTGCTCCCGCAGGACTGTCCAGGCGACCGGCTCCGCTCCTTGTCCCGCAGCCGGCTCCCTCAGGTCTCCTCGAACCTCTCGGCTCCGCTCTGGAACCGCGGCGAGTTGGGGCGCAGGGCAGCACCCCGGAGGGGACTGCGGTTTCAAAAACAGTGCAACTGCACGTGATGGGAATAGCCAAGGTGGCGGGAAGAACGGCACCGCTACCTGCGCCGGGAGAGCCCGGAAAAGGTAAAAAACTACGGCAAGCCCGCCCGGGGTACCCACCATCTTACAGTCGTCCAGGGTTCTCTGGATCTGGTAGGCGCTATCGGAGCCGCTGCCCCGGCGTTCGCTGTCGCGGCCGTGCGGCGAGGTCCTGCTGCCCTGGAAGATGGAGGCGGCGGAGCGGGGGCGCTTCCTGCGCCCGCTCGGTGCAGCGCTCATGCACACGCATCCGCCGCGCGGAGCCGCCCGCGGGCGCGGGCAGCGCCTTCCCCGCCGCCGCCGCCGCCCCGGGCACGGGTGCGGGCCCGCGCCGCTCGTCGCCTCGGCCGGGCCGAAGCCGCGCCGCTCACAGCAGCGAGCGCGGCTGCTCTGGGCGATAGACTGGCGGCTGCGGGAGAGCCCGGGGAGCGCCCTGCAGCATCGCCTCCGCTACCGCGGGGAGAGGCAGAGGGGCTGGCGCCTGCCTTCCTTCAGCAACATGTCAGTCCCCGCGGAACCGCCCCGCCGGTGGCATGCTCCGCCGTCCTCCTTCGCGCAGCCGGCGGGGGGAGTGGGGGGAGCGCGACCCTGCCCGCTGGAGAAGAGCGCCCATGCACCGCCCGGTGCTCCCGGCGGGCGCCCGGCCACACGCGGCGGGTCGGGCTTCCCCGCCGGGAGCTGCTCGGAAGGTCTGGAGGGGCTGGCGCCGTCAGCAGCACCGCCCCCCCACGGGGCGGGAGCGCCGCGGCCGCGCCCGCCGCGCCCCGAGCCCGCCCGAGGCGTGAGGGAGCCGGATCAGCGCTGCACCCGGCCGGGCCCGGGGAGCCGCCGCCCCGCTGGGAGCCGCCCCGGCGCGGCCCGGGATCGTAGGGCGCCGCCCGTCCCGCGTTTGCCGAAGCTCATACCGGTCTTCAAGAGGCGTGCTTAGGTGTTGCTTTTCTTTATAAAAAAAATACTTGGTTCGTTGCTCAATATTGATCAAATTTAGTCAAATGTTAGATAGTGTCCCAACGAGGGACACAAAGATGGTGGAGGATCTGGAGGGGAAGCCTTATGAGTAACAGCTGAGGTCACTGGTTTGTTCAGCCTGGAGAGGAAGACACTGAGGGAAGACCTCACTGTGGTCTTCAACATTCTCGTGAGGGGAAGCAAAGGGGCAGGTGCCAATCCCATTGCTCTCACAACCAGTGCAAGGATTTGAGGAAATGGCATGAAGCTGGAGTCAGGGGAGGTTTAGGTTGGATATCAGAAAATTTTTCACCCAGAGGGTAGTGAACACTGGAACAGGCTTGCCAGGGAGGTGTGAAAGCACCAAGCCTGACAGAGTTCAAGAAGTGTTTGGACAACACTCCAATACATATGATGGGATTATTGGGGTGTCTTGCACAGGGCCAGGAGCAGATTCAGGGATCCTGATAGATTCCTTCCAACTCAACATATTCTATGATACTATGACCTTCTTTCTATCTGTAAAAAAACTTCATATTTTGGGGCTCTAACAAAAAGTTTGGTGTTTGTGATGCAACACGATTGTATTTGCTACTTGCAGGAAAGATTAAATAATAATTAAGTGGAGAAACTCTGTGCACCTGCAGTGCTGTTGCAGTTCACCGGGCTGGTGCTCACAGTGGGCACAGCCCCTCCGATGCTGTGGGGGCTGTGGGGCTGTGCCCCTTCTGTGTCTGCAGCTGCCTTCCCCGGGGGCTCCTGGGGACTGCACTGCCCCTGCATGAGCCCTGAGACGGCTTCAGCTTCTGGTCTTGTTCCTTTCTGTATCCAGGGAGCTATGCCTGTTTAGCTCTCTTCTGGTATAATTTTATTTATTCAGGCCTCTGAATAAGAGCTTTTTTTTGTTTTGGTAATGTTCTTGAATCCAAAGCAGCATTAAACACGTCACACAGAGTAACCTCCATCTTGCCAGTGAGCTTGAATATGCCATCAATGCCACTCTGGCAGCTTGAGGAGCTCTTTTCAGGCTGTACTGAACATTACTGTAACACAGACAACCTCATATCCACTTTAATCTGGATATGGCCTATGAATCTACTTTGAAACTCTTTTTTAGACTTCTCCTGCTATTTTCACAAAAATGTAAGCTGCTGGATATGTGGTTGTATGGATGGATTTGCAGCACTTGCAAGTGCTGTCATCACCTTAGTTAAAGCTAAAAATGACCTTGTAATTGTAACTTTACTTTTGTAAACATAATACTAGATTTTCAGCATTCTGTGCAGAAAAACTTGCAGTTTGATAGTTTTAAGGACATCACTTTTTTTTTCCATGGTTAATTTAATTCTTATATAGGAAGCAAATGCATGAAATTATGCTTTGGGCCAGAACATTGTGCAGCTACAATATAGAGAAAAGACATTTCCTAAATGACAAGAAAAATATTTTTAGTACTGGTAAAAAGCAAAATGAACACATCTTCTCCTCACATCTATATAGGCAAGGGAAAATAAATTTGTAAAGGGAAATTAAATATAACGCTATGCTATACCAGTGCTAGTGTTTTATTTGTTGCTTAAGGATCACTTTAGTCAAACGTTGTAGTATTTTTTCAGTCTATTTCTAGTCTTATTAAGAGCTCCTGCAATAGCAGTAATGAAAAAAATGCTAATACTAAAGCAAACAACAATAAATGTATCAAAGAGTTTACTTTTATATTACCTGTCTTGGCTGAAGTTCTGGTCCCCTGAAATCAGAACCAAAGTCCCACTGGCTTTTAAGAAAGATTGGAATTTAGTTCCTGGTGATATATCTGCCCTGTATAAAGCTGAGTCACAGCTGATTTTGTCTGTCAGCCAGCATCTGGAACAGTTTTGAAGTTCTAGTGGCTTATTTCACTACACATGCTGTATTCAATATGTCCACATTTGAAAGTGGATATGGTGATTCTGTAATTTGTAAGACTCCATGTTTTCATAATTGTTCTGGCTGAATGTGATGAATTTGATGGCACTTCATCAGCGTAACCCAGGATTATGTTGGACAAACATATGAGTGACAGGTACCTGGAGTGACAAGTATCAACTCAGTTTGGGATGCATAAGAAACAATGATTTTTGTAGGCATCCCAGGAATGAGGATGGGGGAAAGAGCTCCAAGCTAAGCCACCAAAGGTTGTTGCAGGGTAGGCAGTGGAAGCAACAAGAAAACAGCAAGGTTTGAAAATATATATTGCCAGGAAACAAATGTTCTCTCTTAAAAGCTGATGCATGTATGTTGAAAACTTTCTTGAAGAGAGAGACATGATTCTTTCTTCTTGTCTAAACTAGTGTTTCTGTCACCTTTTCCTTGCTCTAGCTTCATCGCCTGATGTTTAATGGATTGCAGGAAACAGGGGCTTGTTTCTCCCTCCTATGGCATCCTCTCAAGACCACAGGCAGGTGACCTTGAAGTAAGTTCAGAAATTGCATGGCCTATTATAGTCAAATTCTTTGCAGCTCTATAGCTCATAATGAACCAAAAGTGTATATGCGGGCCTTTCCTCTGCCTAGCCTGTATGGTAATTCCAAAACATGAACTGAGATTATTTGGTTTCTCTTGTTTCATTTTGTTGTAATCTTTGTCCATTTATTGCTCTGGTTGTTGGCTTCTGATGATATTTCTCAAGGCAGTGTAGAATGTAAGGGACTAGATAAGTTATGAAAGAGAGACTGAATTTCTGAGAAATGTGAGGAAATATCCTTGTAGGGGAAAAAAAAAAGGGAAAGAGATATGTAAAATTTAGGAGGAAAAAAGGCCATTTCTCTAGATACAGATACATAGTGAGGAGAGGAAACCAAGAAGATTCCAGATACTGAAGAAAAAAAAAGTATTTCTGCATGATCTTCATAAGACAGAAGAATAAACTATAAGTTTTAAGGTTAAATTGAAAATGAAAACAAAAAATATACACTTTTCTACATTTCTATGAAATTTATATTTTTAAAGAAATTCTGTCGTTCTAAAGACAGATTTAAGACAGTGCACAGATTTATACCCTGAAAATGTGGGGTGAGATCAGTGTCTGGATATAAAGCACTTGATTTTTTCACCAGGCTTCCTATGGAGTAAAACTGTTTAAATATCAAAAATAAAAATGTAATAATATATAATAATTCATTTGAAAATCATCACTTTAATGGCCATTTCGTATTTATAAATAATTTCATAAGACTGGGGAGTTAGGGAAAGAAGTGCCACAAGAGGGACTATTCCGTACTTACTCCATAAAGTCTTTTATGTATCCAAAGTCTTCCTGACTTCAGAGGTCCTCCAACAGAGACAGCTCCCAGCACTCTTTCTCTTCAGCTTGTGCTCAGTGTAATGCTTACCAAGTCAAATTATTTTGTAGCAAATTTTACAAACATTAGTGTATTTTCATTATGTACTACTTTAATAGCAAGATATAGAAAAATATAATATTCAGTTCCTTTAGAATTGGGTGTTTTTTTGACTACAGGTGCATTTTGAATCTAAAACCAATTTATATAGATACTCTTCAAATCAAAGAAACATATTTGTGTTGATAAATTTATAATCAGTCAATTCCAAAAACACAGGCAGTCTGTCAGTTAAAATTGTGAAGCAGACAGGAACACTTTCCTAAGTTCTGTAGTCTTAGAAGTCTCAATAATTTCTAAGTTTACTTAGGAAGCTTATGTCCATGCAGTGTATTATCAGCAGAGATGCTGAGGAAAAGGCTTACTTTGCTTGCTGTCAAATTTTTAAAAAATGTAATCACCAGGGAGACTGTAGCTGTCAGCCCATTGCAGGCATGTTGCTCTTGGTTAGGAATGCATGAAACAACATGCTTAAGCTAGCAAAAATGTAAAAATGGCTAAGTCTGCTTTACTTGCCTTCTCGGTAACTGTTGCAAAAGATTGTTCGTAATATTTAAGTCATGCCTTGAGGATTCTAGAAATTATTATTGGCACTTAATACCTATTGCATTCTTTAAACCAGAGAATGAAAGCAATTCTAAATGAGATAATCCACGATATGCTCCCATCTTCTCTAGTTTTTTACCACATATATTTACATATGTAATTCCAACATGAGCTTACACTGTGGGAACAGTCTGTGGGAAAGTATCTGTGGGAACACTCAGGAAGGTAGCCCACTGAATTTTTCAAATTTATTTGCATTTGCCCAGCACAATATAGGATTTAATTACAAGGAAGTCTAAGAAAATGGCCCACAGAACCAGATACCTTTTGCTTTCACCTCTATATTTTTTTAAAAGCACAGTTTAAAAAAACTAATGTTATGGCCATCAGCACTTCTCTTATTAAGAGGGCGGAAAAAAGCCTTCTTTAAAAACCCAAACATTAGCACAGAAAATCTTCAAACTGCACTAAGGAAGAATTATTTCTGAAATGAAAGAGGTTAAGATGAGTTTCTCATTATGAAATTATGAAAGCAAATCATTTACTTTTAGCTCTAGTGTAGTCAATACAGTAGAGAATGACTATAGATAGTGTAGACAATGCAATAAATTAATACAATTTTGCCTTAATATTACCTACTTTTTTATTATCACAGAAAATCTGACATAAAACAAAGCCACCCAAGAAATGGAAGATAAAAGAGACCACTGATTAATCTTCCTGTAAAAGTCTGTAAAAAAACCAAGAAAAAATATCTTTAGTGTCATAACACACAAAGCCCAAAATTATTAAAAGATATGTGTAAGAACTGACAATTAAAAGCTAAGTGTAATGATATTATTAAAATCCCTTAAGAGTCACAACTCTCATGACAATTTAATAAAAGACTGCAGAATAAAATATTTTAATAAAGTCTTACAATGAATCTGTACATTATTAATCGGCTGGTGAAGATTAAACTCGAAGTGAAAGATTACTGTTATTAAAGAAGAATATAAAGAGGTATGAAAAAGAAAACACAATGGATTTGTGAGGAGCTGTTAGAGAGAGACTAAGAGAATAGAGCTTTAGGCAAATGGATGTTTAAGTAATTAAAGTCTTTAGATGTATCAGTGCTCTACTACTTAGAAAATGCAATGTTTGCTATATGGTGGTCTAGAGAGTGCTTGATTGATGCAATAAGAGAAATATGTGGGGTTTATGTTTTTATATTAAGTGTATAAACTGCAGTAATTTATGCATTCAGGGAAACATATAATTAATTCTAAAAACTGAGTATGGTCTTTTGAGAATCTGACAGTATAAATACCAGGCTCAAGTACTTTTCTTCTTGCGTATGTCTACAGGAAAAAAGCCTGGATCAATACAGAAGTCCTCTACTGCATCTTCAGAAACATTATAAAAAGTCCTTTATAAAAGTGGAAGAGATGGCAAAATTTGTGCTCATTGTCATGTCCATGGCTATTCTGTAGTGGTTACTAGAAATAAAAGGCCTATACGAAATATCTGGTTTATTTAGTGTAAGAAATGGTTTTGCCACTGTCTGCCCTGCCTTATGGTCACACAGTCCCAGAGCTCAGCAATGGAACAACACGCAGCATAAACTATACCCACAGGAGGAAGCTTGCAGGTAGGCTACATGTTTACATTTTTAATATAAATAGTAGTTTTATAAAATTTTTACTGTTCTCTCTCAAAATTTTTAAAAGCAAAAGTCAAATTGCGCGAGGGCGTACGCGGCCCTAGATCCGGCTAGCACGAGGGGTGAGAAGGCCAACGCCCCTGCGCATAAGAAGCCATCCCCCCTCGGCGTCTTGGCCTCAGGCTGGACTGGAGGAAGAGCTCGGAGTTGCGCACGCGAGACGAATAAGGAGGTGACCACTTGCTGGGGGTGAACAGTCGGTTTATTGGGTGATCCGGAGGCACCAACAAGGAGGGGCACCAACCAGCAAAATGGCCCCGAACAGGGGAAGCGACAAGGTTTTATAGGGAAGGGGAGGAGAGAGGAGGGGAGCCCAGCTATCCAATGGGGAAACTCAAAGGGAGGTACTGAACATAACTGACATACACCAGAAACCAACGAATACAAAGTAAAGGAGGGGCCCCGGGACCACAGCCAACCACAACCCCCAGAGAGGAGAAGGTTCTCGAAACCTGGGAGGAGTGGGGGGTGATTGACTGTGCCCAGGGAGGAGAAAACATCTACTTATAAGGTGGGATAAGGGAGGAGCGGTCCTACAAACTGTAACATTAGCAACTAAAAATAGTATGGTAACTAGGCAACTTAACTGGCAAGGAGGCAGTGGCGGGAAAAACTGGGGAGAGAGGAACCATTTACAAAGAACAAAGGAGGGTACAGTGCATAAAATGGGGGAGCAAACTGAGAAACTTAAAACACACTACAACATCTCCCCGTTTCTTAACAAATAAAATAAAGAAAACAGGAATGCCCGTATAACTCAAAAAGAAGATGTCCGCGGCCGGTCCTGCCAATCTTCGCCTTCTTCGAGCTGGAGTTCGCCAGCCCACAGATGTTCTTGGGGCGGCTCAGTTGACCCCTCCTCGTCTGCAGCTCCTTCGGCCTCTGAGGAGAGGTCCTCCAGCTCGAAAGGTTCCTCCTGGGGAATTGTGGCATGATTGGCAGCCATAGTTGTGGCTCTGGCTATTAATTTTTGGACCAAACCGCGGATCAACATGAACAGAACTAAAAGTACAATCAAACTCAAAACAATCTTAGAAACTGATTCTAAAACTGAACTGGCCCACCCGCTGAGGCCCCAACCCTTGAAGACGTCTCCCAGCCAGTCCGATGTTTCCTGTTTGACCTGATGGACGAGGTCTTGTAGTTTTTTTATTGAGTGCCTGGCGTCCTCGGCTCTGGAGGACAGGTTCATGCAGCAGAGGCCCTCAAACTCCTCACAGTGATGGTGATGGAGCAGCAATAGAAAGTCTATTGCTGCCCTGTTCTGGAGTGTCGCCTGCCTTGTTATTTCCTCGTCTGTAAGGAGGTCGTATAGCGCGGCTGAAGTAAGATTGGCTTGTTTAGCCACCCAACACTCTAGGCGGCCCAATTCACCTAGAGATTTGGCTACCGATACCCAAGGCAACAAGATGGTAAAGGCGACCGACTTTGAATGGGACCAATGAGTAATTTCATCATCACAGTCCTCGGTGAGATCTTTAAGATCTCTTTTGGATCTAGCCAATTCGGATGTGATGTTGATCTTTTTCCAATTGATAATTTGGGTGACGTTGGGGGTAAACAGCGTCAGCCGGCCAAAGGTGCACGGCCCTCCGACCAGACCAGAGGGGATGCCTGCCCACGCTCGGTCGCCACAAATCAAAAACACCCCCCTTGGAAGGGCATAAGGGGTCCGCTTGGTGGTGGTAGGGCCGACGATCTTCAAAACGGCCCGACACCACCGGTCCGCTTGATATTCTTTCTTTGCTTGCAGGACCACCTCAGTGCCCTTCTTGATGGGGGTAAGTGTATAATCAAACTGAAAACAAATAGTAGAATTGGCGGAACCGAGTAGATGTAATTCTGTGGGCTCAGAGGGCGCAGGATCCAGCCTCGCCACTCCGTCTCTCCAGGCGTTACTGGGTTCGAAACCAGGAAGGAAAGTAAGGCTCCGGGCCAAAATAGGGGAAAGGGCAGACTGAAAGGCAGGGGGGAACTCTCCTGGAGAGAAAGGGATCCCCACAAGGCAGGACGACATCGGGTCCTCTGCAGCACCGGTGTCCAGGCAGATGCTGTCCTGTCCTAGCGACTGAGCCAAGGCACGCCAGACGTTGACTTTTGGCTGGGGAACGACCCACGGCTCCGTAGGTGGCAGAAGGAGTCCGCAGGTCGTCAGCACCATCATCATCAGACAAGGGTTGGGAGCTAGCGTTGTCAATGCGGGGGCCATTTGGGGAGATGCAACTGAAATGAAAAGAGAGCCGTAAAAGTATATGGAATTCACAGAAATGGTTCCTCTCCAAACAACCAATTTAAATAAAACATACGAGGGGTAACGGTTGGAGCTGGAGGGGAATAGGAGGAAAGATGGTGTAAGAGGTCCAGGGGTGGAGGAGAAGCTGGAGGAGAGGGTTCTTCAGAAACAGGGGGAAGCTCAGGAGAAAAGGAAGACGGTTGGTGGTGTTGCTTCCTCCGCCGACACCAACACGCTTGCCGGACCTGTGGTACTGCCTCTGTCTTGGTCCTCTGCTTTGGGACGAAGGGCCTGACCCACTTAGACGGGACCCACTTGGGGCCTGAGGGAGTGGACACGCAAGCGTATCCCCTCCCCCAAGTCACCAGGTCAAAGGGGCCCTCCGTCCGCCAGGTCTCTGGATCCTTTACAAGAACCGGCGGCCTGGCTTTGGGCTGCAGCTGCTGGTGACTGCCGAAATGCCGGACCACTGGAGGATTTTGGCTGTCAAAAGAGCAATTTAGAAAATTGAGAGTGTAAAGAGCTCTTGACAGCCGGACGTGGGGGGTCTCCACCTTCATTGCCGGTTGTTGTCGGGACAGGATCTTTTTGAGGCTCTGGTGGGCCCTTTCCACCATGGCTTGGCCTGTCGGGGAATAGGGGATGCCGGTTTTATGGACTATTCCCCATTGTTGCAGGAAGCTCCGCAGTTCCTTGGAAGTGTACGCAGGGCCGTTATCTGTTTTTAGGGCCCTAGGGATGCCCAAGACAGCGAATGCTTGAAGCAGATGCTTCTGAACATCCGCTGCCTTTTCACCTGTGTGGGCAGAAGTGTAGATAGCTCCGGAGAAGGTATCGACTGAGACATGGACGTAACACAATCGACCGAAAGATGGGATGTGTGTTACGTCCATCTGCCACACTTCACAGCTTGCCAGCCCTCGGGGGTTAACCCCCGAGGCCACAGTAGGCATTTGGTCATGCTGGCATTGGGGACATGTGGCCACAATCGCCTTGGCCTGCTCTTGCGTCAGATTGAATTGACGAACCAGGCCAGGCGCATTTTGATGGAACAGTTGGTGGCTGATCTTAGCCTGACCGAACACATCTGGGAGAGGGGCCTGCGAAACAGCAGCCGCGGCCAAAGAATCGGCACGACGGTTGCCTTCCGCAATGAAACCAGGCAGGTCTGTGTGTGATCTCACATGCATGACATAAAATGGATGCTCGCGGTGGGAGACCAACTCGACGAGCCTATTCAACAATTCAAATAATCTTTTGTTGGTGACCTCTTGAAGAACTGCGGACTCAGCTCGGGACACTACACCAGCAACATACGCAGAATCTGTGACCAAATTGAAAGGTCCAGGGAATCTCTGGAATGCCCTGACGACTGCGTCCAACTCAGCAACCTGTGGAGAGCCCTCCACAACAGCAACATCGGTCTCCCACTGCTGAGTCTGAGGATCCTTCCAAGTCATCACTGACTTGTGGGATGCTCCAGACGCGTCAGTAAAAACTGTCAAAGCATCCAGTGGCTCCCTGCTCTGAACCTTCTTCAACGATAATTTGAACTCCGAATTGAATAATTTGTGGGCCGGCCGATCTACTGCGATGCGCCCAGTGTAGCTGTCAAGTGCAAACTGAAGATATTCATTGGTTTGCAGCAGTTCTTCAAAGGTCTTTAATTTTAATTGGCCCGATTCCAATTCAATTGGAATATGGATGCATGAGAAATCACACCCTGCAAGCTCCCTGATCCTCGATCTCGCCTTGAGGATCAGTTCGGCTACCAACTCCTGTGGCCGTGTCATTCTTTTGGACCGATGGTGGCTCAGAAAGACCCACTCTATGATTAAGAGCTTCTCTCCTGAGCCTTGGTCCTTCGGACTGTCGTCCCACTGATGGATGATGCCATGGAGGTGTGGCAATTTTCCCAGTACTATAAATTTGAATGGCAGGCCCGGATGGTAACGATGGGCCTGCCTGGTCGAAATAGCTTTTTGTACCCTCTCCAAGGCCACCTCCGCCTCTGGGGTGAGAGCCCTAGGGGAACTGAGCCCCTCTCCCCCTTTCAACAAATTGAAAAGGGGGGCTAGGTCTTCGGTTGAAATGCCCAGCCAGGGTCTCACCCAATTCAAAGACCCACACAGTTGATGGACATCTGCTAGGGTCTGGACTTTTGTCCTAATAGCCAATTTTTGCGGAACAATGGTCCGCTTTGTAATTTCAAGGCCCAGGTACTTCCAAGGTGGCATCCGCTGAATTTTGTCCTGCTGGAGCTCGAACCCTGCAGCAACCAACGCATTGGTTGTCAGGTCAAGCGCATGGGCAAGCAGACCGTGGTCGGGCGCACACACGAGGATGTCGTCCATATAATGGTGAACAATGACGGCATCCCCGAGGGCTGTACGGATGGGTGACAGCAGCGAAGCGACATACCATTGGCAGATCACAGGGCTGTTCTTCATGCCCTGTGGAAGCACCCGCCAATGATAGCGCTTGGCTGGGGACTCACAGTTCACGGACGGAACTGTGAACGCAAAGCGCAGAGCATCGTCAGGGTGAAGGGGAATTTGGAAGAAGCAATCCTTTATGTCAATTACAGCCAAATTCCAATTTTGGGGGAGCATTGCTGGGGAGGGCATCCCTGGCTGAAGAGGACCCATGTCAACTATTAATTCATTAATTTTGCGGAGGTCGGTCAGGAGTCGCCACTTGTCCTTGTTGGGCTTCTTGATGACAAACAGTGGGGAGTTCCAAGGTGACATGGTCTCCTCCAGGTTGCCTTTCAGTAGCTGCTCCTGAACGAGCTCGTTGAGCGCCTTTAATTTTTGCTTATTGAGTGGCCACTGCTTGACCTGTACTGGTTCATCAGAAAGCCAATTCAGCTTCCAGGTCCGGCGCTCCTCAGTGGCCACTGCCCGAAAAACCTGGGGAGCCTTCGGGAGGTCAATTTTGGCTCCCCACTGGGCCAGTAGGTCTCTTCCCCAGAGAGGCTCTGTATAATCCAAAACGAACGGGCGTATCAAGGCCAATTGCCCGTCGGGCCCCTTAATTTGTACAATGCTCTTGGATTGGTTTGCCAATTGAAGGCCCCCAACACCAGAGATCGTGCCCGCAGCGCTTTGCAAGCCCCAATGTGACGGCCACTCCCGAGAGGGAATGATCGTCACATCTGCACCTGTGTCCAAAAGACCCCTCACTATCTTCTTGTCTCCGCCCAACGAAAGTTGACAGGTCAGGCGGGGCTTTTCCCTCCCCACTAGTTGTGCCCAGGCCACGGTCGGAGGCGATGTCTTCTCCGACGAAATCGTCCAGGGATCTTCTTCTGGCACAGGAATGGCCTGGGCAATGACCTGTCCCTTGGGGAGGAAAAGTGGGGGTCGGACACAGTACAGCCCTACCGCGAAACGGTCCCGGTCGGTAGTTACCAGACCAGGGACGATGTGGATGTCTCGCGGTGTGTGCTTGGTGTCTCCAACAACGGTCCACCTGCAACGTCCCAGTTTCCTCCAGCGACCCGGATGTTGCAGGTCGACAGACACCAGCTGGATGTTACTGCTAGGGAGGTAAAGGTCCCTAGTCAGCTGCAGCCTGTATGGAGAAGCAGAGGACATGGTGTTAATTGCAGGTACAGCACCACAGGTAGATAAAGTCACGTCTGAGAAATACGTCAAATCCGGCAAAGCGTATGTCGGCGGTCCTCTCCTGTCTCCTCCCTCCCCGCAGGTTGTTGAACAGCCCGCCGTACTTTTGTCATCGTGCAGGGAGGGGCTGCGCTCCAAGCTTAGTTTTTTGCCTCCTTGTTCTCCTCCCTTTCCCGCTTCCGCCTGTACTCCAGGTAATCAAGGCGCATCGGGCACTGGGGCATCCAATGCCCAACTTTGCCACAAAGATGGCAGGGGTGGGTGGCTGATGACCTTCTGCCAGACCCAGGTGTTGGGGGTCCGGCAACGGGGGCAGCTTCTGCTTCCATGAAGTCCGGCTCAGGGCATTCAGCAAGAGCCACAGATGTTCTCTTGGGCCGTGATGCCAGGGAGACCTGACGCACCACGACCTCAATCATGGCCTCTATCGTGGGCCGGGGACTTCGAGGGAGAGTTCTTATAGCCTTGCGGCACTCAGCGTTGGCATTGCTGAATGCCATCCGCTGAAGCATCCTCTCCCTGTCATCATCCCCGAGCGCCTGCGCCTCCACGTATCGGTAGAGGCGCTCGATAAAGGCCATGTATGGCTCCTGCGCTCCCTGCCAGACCTCATCCTCCTCCCATTGGGAGGTCACCACCTCCAGCTTGAAGAAAGCCCGCTCAGCTGCCCGGGTGGTCTCCACAAGCTGGGAGGGGAATAAGGCCTTCACCTGAGCTGCCCCCTCTGCCCACTGTCCCTCACCCAAAAGGTGTTCCTGGGTGATTACCAGACCATCCACATCATGAGACATTGCAGGATTCCCCCAAATATTTGGGAGAACCTCCAATATCTCCCTCCTCCATTCCCCCACCCAGACCCTAAACTCCATGGGCCTAGCAAGGCTGGAGAAGAGGGCCCTCAGGTCAGCCGGCACCAGATCTCCCTGTGCAAGGGCATTGCGGAGCATACCCCGGAAGTACTCTGACCCCCGGGAGTAGTCCTTCTGCGCCTTGCACAGCTCCTTGATCCGGGCCTGTGCTAAAGGCACCCACTGGGCCTGAGGGGTCCCCTCCCCACTCAGGTGGTAGTTAACCGGAGTGGCTTCCAACAAGGGCGCCTGCTCCGGCTTCCGGTCATCCACCCCCCCCCCCCGGGAACACAAAGCGTGGGAACCGGAAGGAGGAGCGTGGGAACCGGAACTGGAGGAGGTTGAGGCGGGGTCTGGCAATGATGCAGGGTGAGGGAGTGGGCGTGACCAACCACCCCTCTCCGCCCCCTGGGTGACGCTCGGAGGCGGAGGGAAGTACGAAGGCGGAGCGGGGGAGGAGCGAATGGGGGGCTGAGCCGGGGGAGGAGTTTGGGGAGGAGCTGATTGAGGGGCGGAGGACGGAGGAATGGGTGGGGCAGAGGGAGGATATGAGGGAGGGATAACTGAAAAGGAGGTGGGGTCTGGAGGAAGGAAGGGGTTGGGGCAAGGGAGGAAGGGGTTGACCGAAGAAGAAGGAGCCCTGGCGGGAACGACCACGTGGCCGCCGCCATCTTGGGCTCCCAGGGAGCCATTTTGTGGATCGTCAACAAACCGAACAACTTTGGGCTTTTCAACTGGGGATTTGGGAACTGGAGTAGAGGGTGAGGAAAGAAGAGGAACCTGGCCAGGGCTCCTCGAAGGGGGAGGCTGAGCAGGTCGAGGGGGAGCAGGGGAAGGATGGACCCCCTGCCTCTTGTCGGCCTTCAAAATCCCCCTCGAGGGCTCCTGCCTAAGGGGAGAGGGAAGGGATTGAGGGGTAAGGGCAACAGAACGAGGGGAACGGGGGGATAAACCAAAACTTGCGGGCCTTTTCTTAGGTTCCCCTGACGAGCGGAGTGCCGCAAGCACTCTGCCCGCCCAGAATGCCACGGTTGCTAATTTCGTCTCCCCGGAATTGACAGCTTCTTCTAATTTGGCCAAAACGGCTGCCCAAAACCGTGGCTGCTTGGCAAGTTCCGGGGAGACTTCGGGGAACTTTGAAAAGACCCACTTAACCAAAAACTTTAACTCTTGCTTGGGGGCCTTCTGACCACCCCCAAGCAGCAAACCTTTAACAACATAATATACCTCCTTTTGGGATTTTCCCAAGCCAGCACCCATGGCACCTTTCTAGTGCAGGAACTGCTGTCACTAGAAAGGGGGAAAATCCACTGGTGGTACAACCACCCGCCTGAAAAATAACAAAAACTAAAACAACAAGCTACTCGCCACCAGCCCCTGCTCCCCTCACTGTCCCCAAGTCTGGGGTTTCAGCAAAGGGCAAAAGGATTTGGGTGGTGGGTCCGGGCCCCAAGTCTGGGGATACCGACCCCACAGGAAAGATAAAACAAAAAAGGCGCGGGGGTGAGGAAGAGCCTCAGGGGAAGAGGGTGGGGGGTAGGTCCCCAATGCAGGGCATGTACCCCTAGGGGAAGGTTAAAAAGGCAGGGGGGAAGTCGGAAAGGTCCCCAGAGCGGGGCCCGATCTTACCAGCCTGGTGGCGACAGCAAAAGAAAAATCAGGTGGGGGTCTTCGTCTCCGGGGTCGTCCTCACTGGGTGCGAGGGGTCTCGATCCCGATCCCCAGGGAGCGCTGCCCCTAAAACAGGGCCTGCTACTACCTGGGGTAGTGCGGCGTCCAAAGGAACGAAATGTCCAACTCCGAAGGGTCCGGTGGTCAGCTGTCCAGGTGGTCAGTGGTCCACTTCAGGCCCCACGTTGGGCGCCACACTGCGCGAGGGCGTACGCGGCCCTAGATCCGGCTAGCACGAGGGGTGAGAAGGCCAACGCCCCTGCGCATAAGAAGCCAGCCCCCCTCGGCGTCTTGGCCTCAGGCTGGACTGGAGGAAGAGCTCGGAGTTGCGCACGCGAGACGAATAAGGAGGTGACCACTTGCTGGGGGTGAACAGTCGGTTTATTGGGTGATCCGGAGGCACCAACAAGGAGGGGCACCAGCCAGCAAAATGGCCCCGAACAGGGGAAGCGACAAGGTTTTATAGGGAAGGGGAGGAGAGAGGAGGGGAGCCCAGCTATCCAATGGGGAAACTCAAAGGGAGGTACTGAACATAACTGACATACACCAGAAACCAACGAATACAAAGTAAAGGAGAGGCCCCGGGACCACAGCCAACCACAACCCCCAGAGAGGAGAAGGTTCTCGAAACCTGGGAGGAGTGGGGGGTGATTGACTGTGCCCAGGGAGGAGAAAACATCTACTTATAAGGTGGGATAAGGGAGGAGCGGTCCTACAAACTGTAACATTAGCAACTAAAAATAGTATGGTAACTAGGCAACTTAACTGGCAAGGAGGCAGTGGCGGGAAAAACTGGGGAGAGAGGAACCATTTACAAAGAACAAAGGAGGGTACAGTGCATAAAATGGGGGAGCAAACTGAGAAACTTAAAACACACTACAACATCAAATAATGTTTAAAAAAGGACGAATATTTTCAGATAACAAAGGCAAGTCAAGGATAGTAAAACTTTGCTACTGTATCTAATGTAAATATAACACAAGAATTGTGCTGTTTCAGGGAATAATTCAAATGTATGTAATGTCTCAGAGCAAGTGACCTAATGAAAGTCTGGACATTAAATCAGACTGGACACTCAGGCTTAGTAATTTTGGCAAATTTCTATTTATGTTATGTGAAGATGAGACTACAGCTCAAAATAAGTAAACTCAATGGAAGCAGCAGTGCTCTGAAATCTCTTCTACTTGCCATCCGAATTTGGCCTTGTGAAACAGCCTTTATGGTCCAGTTTGTATCTCTTCTCCTCAGCTCTTCCTAATAACCATTCACTAGCTACCTTTTAAAGATCTTGTAGCCCTATAAACTAATATTTTACATCAATTTCAGTTATACTGTCATGTTTGTTACCTGGTTGGAAGAGGTTTTTGAAGTAATCATTACTCAACTTTGGAATTAACGTGTTATTGAAATGAACAGAAATGGATCAGATCCTGTTAAGAACTATTATCTGGACTGTTTCACTGCTGGTTAAATACCCATTTGAAAGATTTGTTTTAATAACCATATTTTCATAATTTCTTTAAATGAAAGCTTAGATCTCATGGGAAATTATGCTGTTTCCATGTAAGTGTCATTATGGCATACCACCATGACTTAATTTACTTTTGGTACATGGTAAGTACAGCATAATTCATTTTTGCATGAAAAAGCAGTTTGGATTGAATCAAATGACCAGTGGGGATTCCACGGGGGAAAGCTGAGCTCTTTTTGACCTTGTTGTTCTAAGTAACTGCCCTGAAATCAAGACTTTCTTGATGAGAATACATATTGCCAAATGCTTTTGTTGTACTTGTCCTTAATCAGTCACCAATCTTCTTTCATTAAGCTCATCAACCTACAGAATTGATGTTTTTTAAATTCATGGGTAAAATTTTCAACACGCGGAGCAAAACCTGTAATTGTTCTTGATGAACACCGTGTATTTCTGAGAATCTGGCTGTGCATTGTGACATACAAGGACAGTAATGGGGACTTTTCTTTCTTGTTTGCCTAACTTTGAGATATTACATTATTCTTTCAAAAATCTAGAAATACTTTGAGGACCAATGATGGTGTCGCCTGGTGTTATTCCAATGACATTCACTTGAAGCATGGAGAATTTTAAGGAAAACTAGAACCGAATAAACTAGAGAATTTCAGAAAAATAGAATATGAAAATGAAATAAAATTTAAAAAAACTCAACCCCAGCCAAACAACCAAAACCCTCCAAACCAACAACAACAAAAAACCCCACCCAATCCAAAACAAACAAACCCAAATCATACATATCATTCATGTGAAAGCAAATGAAAGATTCTCTCTATGCCCCCCCTCCACATTATATTAGTGTGAAATGGTGGCCTCTCCGAAAATACTCTCCAATACTCTCCAGAATTTCCAGTTTTGTTGCTTCATTATATGCACAAGTCTCCAAACTTTACTCAGTTGAAGATTGATTGTATTTTATCCCTTTACCTATGTAGAAAGGTTGTTAATCATTATTGTGGTGTACTGATTTGCTGGTGTAGGCTTCTGGATTTACCTTGGTGGTTGGCTATTGGGATATGGAGAAATTCGTAATGAGAAAAGTGTCCTTCTGTTTGTGGTGGCAGGTGCATTCCTTGGAAACTGAAAAACATATGGATGAAGGCTCTGCTTGGCAACTTCTTTCTCTTCTAATTCCTCCTCCTCCTTTCTTCTTTGCAGATGATGGAAACAAAAGAACCCTTTCTAATAATTCTTCATTGAGCTTTGTATGATAATGAATTAAATATCCCTGTAAGAATCAAGAAACTCATACACAAGTATGTGTGTGAGTTCCAAAGAGGTAGGGTTTAGGGAGACATACTCACTAAGACCAGAGTTTCTGACAATGTATTTCAAAGGAGAAAAAAGAAAAAGCAAAGCATCTTAAGCTTGAATAAGTCTTCCTTAGATTGGGAAAAGGACATAGCATATGGGAGGACCTGAAGTGATTCAGAAACATATAGCACATGCTTTTCTTCAAATTTGTTTTTAAAATCCTGAATGAGGCTGTTGTGCTGTCAGTAAAGAGCTAAAGATCGGAGAATGTATGACTATTCTCCTAAAAATATAGGACTGCATTACTGTGTAGAGGCAAAGAATTAAGTCCTTGGTTCCAATATTATTTTATGGACTTGCATTTTCTTTGTTTTGTCTTTTGTCTTTTTAACTTTGTCCTTTTGTTTCTTTGCTTTATGTTCTTCACAGTTTATGTCATATATTTTTAATTGGCCTATTCTCATCTTCTGTTTTTTATCATGTATTCTTGCATTATCCTTCCATTAAATGTTTTGTACTTATTTCTCTGGTTTTGTTTCTCACTCATTTCTCTGTTTTCCATACTTACATTTGTTTTTTCTATGTGATCAAAGAACAGTTTTGTATTTTGTTCTTTTAAATAACAAGGGAAACTATAGTTTTGAGGTTAGCACATCACACCTCCAAGTATGAGTAAAATTCAAAGCTTACCCTACACAAGCTAAAACTTATGATGAGAGAGAAAGATTTATTATACAAATGAACTTTTAAAATTACATTAAAAATTCATAAATAAACCTAGACTATACTACATTACAGGCTTATTGGACCAGAATCCTAGTCCTGTCTTTGTTCACCACAGGTAACCACAGAGGAGTGGAGATATCCAGTGAAATATATGCTATGTATATGTAGGATCTATATAATATAGGTTAATATTTGCCTATATATTATTTCTTTGCCTTGTCTCTGGGGAGAGCTACAGTTAAGGGAGGAAAAAACAGTTCAAACAACAGCTGCATATGTAATCAGTGGGTTACTCTTAACACAGTCTCACGTAAGTGAGGCTCAGCAGATGCCTGCTGAGAGTCCAGCTCTCAGTGTTCAGTGTTTTCCATGTTCCCCAGATGGTGGTACTGGGAATTTACTTATTAATTTAGATGGCACAAATGTGAAAGGATAGCTGCTGGAACTCAGCTGAGAATTCATTGTGATCCTGACAAGTTGAAGATACCATCTTAAAAAAAGTTGTGAAATCTTGTAAGGAAATGTTTAAGTTACTGCACTTTGGTAGAAGTTATTCATCATGGGGTAGGTAAAGCCCATGATGAATAACTTCATGGCAGGAAAAAGAGCAAATTCATATTTTGCCTGTAACCTTTTTCTATTTTACCTTCCCTTTCTATTTATAGAACACCTGCTATTGACATTTGAAAGAGAATATAGTGTTCTAAACATTGCTCATCTGTTTTGTTTGTAAATATTTTCAGTTATTTTGAGGAAATGCCAAATGAAATCTTTACCAAAACATCAGTTAAAAGGATGCTGCAAGTATAGATAAGCAGCATGAACAGTATGACAAATGCCCCTGGTGGGTTTGTTGTTGTTGTTGTTGTTATAGTTTTGCTTGTACACTTGCAATAGATATAAAAAGTTTGATTCCCTGAATCCACTTATTGGTTTTAGATTCCCTGAATGCACTTACTGGTTTTAGAGAGATTGGTTAAATTAATCAGCTTTCTGTGTAGCAACAGCACATGATTCCTGCAGATGTACTTCCCATTTGCTGTCTTCAGTAAGGAAATCTAAGGTGAACTTCATAGAACCTCTGGTTTGTTGGTTTATTCCAGGAGAGTGGCTTCATCTGCAGCTTTCATAAGTTGTCTCAAACATAACCTTGTATTCTTACCTTTAATGCAGTCTGTGGTGTTTTCTGTGTCAATACAGCCTAATTACTTCACATGATGAGTAAAAAAGATATTGTTTTTGACTAGTGGTCTCTCAAAATAGCCCTTGTCACAGCAGGACAAGCATACAGTTTGTACAGTAGCAACATCTTGGTAGCTCTTCCAGTTCTCAGGAACAATTACTTCAGGGAAGACATAAATCCAAGACCATTTGAATCTTTGTAAGATTTTTGCTTTGGCCTATAATCTTCTTTGAAATTAACAAGCAAACCATATAATGTGTGCTTTTTGCAGAAATACTATTTAATAAACAGAGTAATTAAGTCTTAGTTGTAAAATACTTTGCTTTAATTGTAGGCAGAAAGTGTTCAGATTCACAAATGAGAATGTGTCAAATAGTAACCAACAGAACTGGCTGTTGAGAACAGCAGTGCATTAACGCAGGAAATGATAAAGCACAAGTTAGTTTATTTGGCAATGACATATATAAGTAAACCAACCTTTAGATTTGTGAAACACAAAAGTCCATGTCAATAATACTGGGACAGACTCCCCAGGGAAGTGGTCACAGCATCAGGCCTGACAGTTCAAGAAGTGCTTCAACAATGCTGCCAGGCACAGGTGTGACTCTTGGGGTTTCCTGTGCAGGGCCAGGAGCTGGACTCAGTTATCCTGATGGATCCCTTCCACCTCAGCACATTGTGTGGTTCTATAAATACTGGGCCACAAAGCAGCTCCATATCCTTGGATGTAGAGTTTTATAAGATCTGTATCTTGACTTCACATCTGAGCATGAATGTAGGTGGTGGGAAGCTCTAAGTACTCCTATATTCTGTACTTCTGTATTCTAGTTGCAATTAACTGTACTGTGTTAACATTATGGTCCTGGGATTCTCAGGCTTTTTTAAAGCAGTTTATATTTATTTTTAGCAGGAATTTTTGAATTAGTTTACCTGTCTGTCTTGGAATGAGATCTATACATTCTCCTAATACAACTTGACTTACTTCAGTGAACTTGGACCACAGAGGAATGTAGTCTATTATTTATGTATTTTTTTCAGTTTAATTGTTAATGGAATATTACACAAGTGGTTCTATGAATTGATTACCCTTAAAAACCATAGAATTGTAGAATATCCTGAGCTGAAAGGGGCCCACAGGATCTCATAATGATCACTGAGTCCAACTCCTGACCCTACACAAAACAACCCTAAAAAACACACCTTGTGTGATAATGCCTGAGAGGCTTGCCAAACGCCTCTTAAGTTCTGGCACATTTGTTGATGTGACCACTTCCCTGAGGAGCCTGTTCCACTGCTTAAAGATCCCCTGGATGAAGAATCTTTTCCTGATATCTAACCTAAACCTCTCCTGATACAGCTTGATGACATTCCCTCAGGTCCTGTCACAGCTTCCCAGAGATAAGAGATCAGTGCGCCTCCTCTTCCCCTCAGGAGGAAGTTGTGACTGCAATGGTGTCTCCCCTCAGTCTCCTCCAGGCTGAACAGACCAAGTGTCCTCAGCCACTCCTCATCCTGCTTCCCCTCAGTGCCCTTCACCCCTCCATGCCCTCGCTGGACACTCTCCAGTGCTGTCCTTCTCACACTGCAGCACCCAAAGTGCCCCCAGCGCTGCAGGTGAGGCTGCCCCGGTGCAGAGCAGAGCAGAGCAGGACAATCCCTCCCTTGCCCGGCTGCTGATGCTGTCCCTGATGCCCCACAGGACACGGGTGGCCCTCCTGGCTGCCAGGGCACTGCTGGCTCATGTTCAGCTTGCCCAGGGCTCCTTTCCATGGCACTGCTGTCCAGCCTCTCATTCCCAGGCTGTCTGTACATCCACGGCTGTCCCATCTCAAGTGCAGAACCTGGTCCATGTCCTTGGTAAACTTCATATGGTTTGTGTTTGCCCAGCCAACATCACATCATCAAACTGAGCCTTAAGCTCAGCTATGAAAATGAGATTCAGAAATCTTGCAATTTATGCACTTTGATTCTAAATTATTACTTTATCTGCATAATATATGAAAGTAGATAATATAAAATCAGTATCCTATCTGTTACTTGCTGACTTGTTGAGAGAATTTGTTGATAAGAGCATATGAATTATATGGCATAGGACTTACATGAATAGCATATGAATTAATAGGAGGAAATTTATTCTTGACAGTTACGCATCAAACAATTGGAGACTGTTATTTGGCCGAGTAAAAGAATACAGCTTCCAATAACATTCTGTTTTATAGATGATGGGACTTTTTAATTGAAGGTTAACATTTATAAGGATTTCTTTTTATATAATTATGTATTAGTAGCACATAATCCAATCCCTAGACCTTTATACTTTAATTGCCTATGTGGTTATTGCTCTTGAGTTTCATTGTGCATTCTTAATGTGAATAAAATATTTCTTACAAACCATTACTTTAAAAGAATCAAATTTTTCTGATATACAGTGCTCATACCATTCAGAGTCTACCACAGGTATATTCCTGTAAGACCTGTGCCTAAAACATACTGGACTAGCATGTGAAATGCTCTATACAGAGACTATATCTCTCAGAGATATTAGATAGTCTCAGAGAGGACTCTGGAGAACACAAGACAGTTTAAATTAGATCATTGGTACTCACAAAGGATGCTAAAAACCACTAAGCATTACAGTAAAACTTTGAGATTGTTAGATTGATTGTGAAGTTGTCAGCAGTCCCTGATCTTAAACCTGCAGAAGTGTTTCTGTTGTTTACCACAGGTGAGTTTGTTTTGAACCTTTAACTGGGAGAATAGTTAAGAAAATTGCTCAGGAAATGCTCGTGGGTGAGGATGGTTCCAAGAATGGATTTAAGCACCAAGCTACAATCTGTTAATTTGATGTATGTGACTATGAGCTGTTTTCATATATTTTCGCGTTCTGTCCAAATTCTTCAGTCTTCTCTGTAGGAGTCATTAGCATAATTAGAATCCTTTTACCTTCCTTTTGAAGAGGAAGCATGAAACAAACAAACAAAAAAAAGGATGATTTTGACTTTTCAAAGCTTGTAAGTAAATCCCACATACTCTTTGCAGGTCAGAACCAATTCCCTGCATGAGAAAAAATTCCCCTAGTTCATTCATCTTCCAAGTTGTCTCTTGCCATTCAATCAATCTTTCTTCCTAAGTACAATCATAGATAAAACTTTATTTTATACTCTTGGGAAAATACCTTGGGTTTATCATCTTACAGCAAGTCTTCATCACTTCTACTGTCTACTATTATTACATGCAAATCCTGTATATGGGATACAAAAAGAAATGCTAGACTGGAATTCCCCCCTGCTTAGATAAACTTGAATTTGAGTGATGTATTTTGTGGCTTTGCTGGTTTTGCTAAATTTCTCAAAAGCATGAGCATAAGCTAGGTGGCTTCAGAAATGTTGGCACTAATTAAGGGCAAAACTAATGATGCTCTGTATGGTTATTCAGATTTATGGGACTAAAGAGATAGTACATATTTTTCATGTTGTATTTCTGCTGAAACTTACAAAATGAATCTATTTTTTAAAAAAATATTTCTACAATTAAGGAATGTTTGCTGTAAATGTGTATATTGAAAATCTTATTATTCATCATCCTTTACAAGTAGTCCTTTTCTCAGCTGATAGAAAACTAGATGGTCATTGATACTGTGAGAGTAGGGAGCATTCTAGAAAGTTCTATAGCCAGCATCATACTAGAAGGTGCTTATGCTGATATAGCAGTAACTGCTTCAGGTCATAATTTAAAACATTTTTAGAAATCTAAAATCTTCTGAATATATTAATATTTAACTTTAGAAATGTGTCTTAATGATTGAGTTTGGAGCAGATCTTCCAAAATATCTGAGTAAGAGCAAATCCAGAAGTCAGTGACTTTTAACACAAAAGGAAGCATTAAAATATAGTTCTATTAAAAGAAATCTCTGAAGAAATTAAGAATTTAAAATTAGCAAAAAAAAGAGTATATCTTAATGTTTTATCTATCAATATGTATACTGAAAATACCAGCATGTTAACACATGAACTAATCACATAGGCTAACTGCTACTGGTTATTATTGAAGTACAACAATATATTGGTGCATAAATGAACACATAGTCTTGCAATAAATAATCTAAAAATTGTTCTATATAGGTTATAGTGTATTGGTGAGTCTTATAAGTTAAATATCTACTTTTCTGTAAGTTCTGTATGTGGGGTTTTTTGGTGTTTTTTTGTTGGTGGTGGGGGGGTTGTTTGTTTGGTTTTGGATTTTTTTTCTTTTGTTGTGTTTTTTTTCTTGTTTTCTCTTATTTTTTTCATTTTAAAATACCACATCTAAGACAGAAATCAAGCACATTGTCTCTGTACAACAAATAGGTCAGAGTTAAGAATTATGCTAGGTAAAAGTACAGCAGTAATGTAATAAGACAAAAATCTTGGTAAAATCCTAGATCTGGTCTTGAAAGACAGATTTACACAATTTCCATTACTCAATCAAATAAGAAGCAATTTGAGAATAAATTTCCCACATTTTTATATGCTTGAACTGAATCTGCAGGACAATTGTAATTGCCAAACATGCTTGAAACCAAAATGCTACCAAACTATTTAAAAAATGAAATTATCAACAAATCTTCATATACAATATTTTTTGACGGCATTCTATCTCTAATTACCTCTTCTTCTTAGCTAATTACTCTCTCTATACCATTTTTATTGTGGAATTATGATTGAGATTTGGCTCGTCCATGTTCCCAGGTGTGCAAAATTTTACAGAATCAAACAACACATTAAAAATGACTTTTTAATAAAAAGTCATTAACTCAAGACGCTTGCCTAATTTTCTAAGGCTATTTCCTGCACACGAATATGTGTATACTTGTGGTATTGACACCTATATCACTGTTAATTGAACAGCTTTTTAATACACATTGCCTCTCATTTAGGATAACCTCAAACTACAGCTGACTTTATATCTTTCAACAAGATAATGTATTATTTAGCCAAATATTTATGGAAGAACAATCTTACTAGAAATTTCGTAATTATCTGTTTTGATTTTGTACATACCCTTTGTTTAAACTGAGTGTAACCGGCCAAAGATTTTACAATGTATGTTCTTTTTGCTATCTTCACTGTTTTAGATCCCCTGCTGAGTGGGAAATCCAGTGAAGAGAAGTATTGGAAATTTTTTAAAAGGTGTTTTACAGATATTGAGCTCTTGACGGAAAGTCTGTAGAGTAATCATTCAGTCTGTTTGACCTGTGTATAATAAAATGAATTTTCTTAGATACTTAAAATATTTTCACACAGTTTGATTTAATGGTAATAATGGTATCACAAAACTTGTGTTACACTTTTGCAAAGTATGATTATTACTTCCCTATAATAAACATTTCTAACATGGGAATATAAAAATGTAGACACCTTCCATTTGGTAAACACAGATAATCAGTTACAGACTGCTGGCAAAAAAAGCTAACAGCTACGGCTTCAAATAACCTTAAAATATTGAATATTTGGTTCAAGTATGATGATTAGTCTTATTTTAAGAGCAATGTATTTTTTGCTCTGAGTCTGGCTCTTACACTATTGTTCTGAATGGTTCATTGATTTGATTTATTCCTTTTCCCTATCCAGTATTTGTGGATGGGAAAACTTCTTAGCTTCCAGATTTCCTCAGGTAGCAGGAGTAGAATTTGAGTTCCATCCTGATGCAGAACCAGGACATAGAACAGTAGGAGACTCAATAAAGGATCAGGGTCTACATTTGAAGGAGAGCAAAATCTACCAACTTCTTATTAAGAAATATTAGGCTAATTTAAGTTTTGATATGTTTACTATTATTATTATTATTATTATTATTATTATTATTATTATTATTATTATTAGTGCTTGTGAAGCAGGTAAAATATGATTGAGCGCTATATCATGACTATATATTGTATTAAATTTGATGTTTTGCCTTTTTTCTCCATCAGTTTTAAAATATGTTGATTTCCTGACACTCCTATGTGTGCCTTTAGTTTGATAAGTATTCATCCTGCAGAAGATTAAAAAAATACATTGTTTTTAAAACTCTCCTACTTGCCTTCTAGTAAAGTTCACACACGCAAGTACTATTTTTGCATATTCAAATCAAGTATGGCTATTGTAGTCGCCGTCTCTCTATCTTATTTGCAGGTAAAATGTACATGTTCAATCTGGAAGTTACTTAAGAGGGTAGCTCCAAGCAATTTCAACTTACTTTTCAAAGGAATAAACAAAAAATATACTAAATCAAAAATTGAATGCTTTTTTTACTAATGCTTTTAGAACATTATAATTTAAAGTAATTTTCAAATAGGCATTTAAATGTGTACTTTTACACAATTGTCATATATGAGAGTGTGACTATTTCTCCAAGAGACTTGGGTTTTATGATCATCTTTTAATCATCCAGAATCGTGGGATTTTTAATAAAGCAAATAAAGCTATGTAATACAGAAAATAGAAAATATTTGGGCACCAGTCGATGGGAACTTCACACACTTTTTGAGAGTGTAGCTGAGAAAAGGCAGAAAAGATATGTGACAGCTTTTGAGTACTTGACACTCTAAGTCCACAGAGCTGCTATGTTATGAATATGGTAATAATTCCTCAGATAAAATCTGCTTCACAGGCTTTTCACAGTTGATCATTTTGGGGCAACCACTCCTGCATGCATGTAGAGATGTGTTGTGAAGAAATATGGAAATGGAGGAGATAGAAAAGACTCTTAAGGGTGTTTCAAAACCTGTTTTGAAATCATAGTCCCCTTGCAGGGGTGTGCATTAGATATACAGAGGCTTTGGGTTCAGCACATAAAGCTTTCAAGGAAAAAAACCTTTCTGAAAAATTTGCCTCTTTACCCTCACAAAAAATCCGTGGCAGAAATTTTTTGCAGGATGTAGGTCTGCTGATACATCCTAGCATTGTCACATCTATCTCCATTTCTTTCTTAGCCTCTAAAAACTTTTAATAAAAATCTATAAATATCTTCAGAGAGCAAAGATTTACTGCTCTATCTCCCTCAGACACCAATGGCTGAAGTTTTATTGTACCATGATTTCCATGGTTACAAAAGTTGAAGTTAATTTAAAATAATTTTAATGCCAAAAAAGGTTTCAAAGGGAGCCATGACCTTACTGTTTCTTGAAGAACACATCCGCCTTTGATATACATGAGATTAAGGTGGCATACATGGACTTTAAGGCCCAGGTCACTTGGGGAGGTCTAAATAATCCCACCTACAATTTTATTTTTTGCCATCATAAACACAGCTCTAAAGGCATTTCTTAGGTGTTTTTTTTAATGGTTGAATGAAGTTGTTTCTTTCCAAGCACTTTTTACTTACAAGAAGGGATTAATGTTAATTTAAGAAATTCTTTAGGTGACTGCAATAATTAGAGGTGTTCTCTGTAAGAGACTTTTGCCACCTATTCATAAGTCTTACAGACTTAAATACATTCTTCTTTTTTTCATACCAATAAACTGTACCTTTGTCAAGGCAAACTCCCAAGTTTGACATGCAAAAGAAAAAGCTAAAATTTAGAATTTACATACAGGCACTTTAAGGCAATGAATGAAATCCTTTCAGTTGTCTGTAAGTCACATAAGTCATAAGTTTAGTCAAAGACAGTGATAAGGACTGTAGAACAGCATTTTATTCTGGTAAGGGCGGTAGAACAACAGCACTGCTGTGGAGAAATAGATAAAGGATGTAACTCAGGCAAACAGAACCCATTCAAAATGCAAGCAGGATGCCAGCTCAGCTCTGCGAGGCTGACAAAGAGTAAGTTGTACAAAAGCAATTATATTGTGCTTACTCAGAAGTGGGCATTGACAAACAGCCCCCTGAAAAAGACACAAGGCGTTGAAGACAGATCCCAAAGAACCATAGAAGGACTTCTGATGAGGGGTGCAACTTTGTGAATAAAGTGATACAGACACATCAGGTAAGCAGGGATAGCTTATTTGTAATTTGTAATCAATGTGTATTGTAAACAGCCTTCACCTGACACTTGGCACACGCAGTTAGAGGAAGGAACTTCTGAGTGACTAGGCTGCAGTAAAGAATCCCTGCTTTCTAATACTCAAAACTGTGTCAGAAAGTTTCTATCTGGCTGATTTCAGTATCAACAGACAAACCTTTAGTTTCAAGAAATGAGGCATTATTCCTTGTCATCTATATTTTTTAACTTAAATGAACAGTTTATATGTCATGTTCTAATACTGGCTACCTTTGTGTCTTGATCAATTTTCCCAGTACCCAAAAGAGTGTGTAAAAAGTGCTGTGTCTCACCTTGCAAATCTGCAATGATGCTTCTTATTTAGGATATTGTTTTGCTTCCTAGAAGGGAAATCCAGAATATGGTGCATGGTTTTAAAATGTACTGTACACTGTACAGAGAGACAGAGAAATCACTTAGTAGTAGAAGCAATAGCAAGTATGTTTTAATCTCTTCCAGAACAGGATGGGGAAGTCTATATTCTACCTGACATGGTGTGATAAGTATGTGTTACATACACACTTTTGATCCAAAGAAGGGTGTGAAATCTAAGACAGCTGAAATCATTTTCACAGGTCTAAATTATGTAAGCCAAGTGGATGGTCACATGAATGGTGCTTGAAAACACTAAAAAGTCTGTCTCAAAACATTCATATGAGCTAAAATCGTCTATTTGTAATTTTGATCAAGTAATTTTTAACTGATTTCTGTAAATGTTTCAAAACTTCTTTTGGCAGTAGATGGCTTTATTTTTAGAAAGGATAAAGGAAATCAGGTCAAAGCTACAAAAGAAAACTGGAAATACTGTTAAGATTTTGCAATTGAGAACTCCAGATAATGTAATAATGAATTAATTGCTGATTAAAGTAGATGTCTCAAAGTTCAGTGGGAAAGAGAAGCTTCTCATTTTCCCTCTAAACCTTTTCTTTTGCTGTCTTCCATTAGGTTTATTGGTTATGCCTCTTTATGTCTGTACTGCTGTGTGAATGCCTCAATCCTCATGTTTTTCTCTTTGAAAAGCTAATGAAAAAAATGTGATCTTTTTTTTCCCCCTGCTGTACCCACTCCTAGCACAAGCATCTTTTGATGGATGATAAAAGGGACCTTCTTTTCCCTATCGATCCTCTTGCAGCAAGTCATTCTCTTCACAGCCTGGGCAAAGCTAACATAGTCCACACATTCCTTTAAATAGCTCATGAGAACAGTGGGCTGGGGCTCTCTTTCTGATACATGAGTACAGGACAAGCCACCTTAATCTCCCTCCCTGAATTCCATACTGGCTCCCTCCTTATCATCACATCATATTTAAGCTCCTTTTCCTGACAGTGAAAATTAAATTACTCTTTTTCACAATTTTCTCTCTCTTAGTTCTTGTTGTCATACTTTTTCAACTCACTCTCCTCTATGAATTAATTGATCACCATATTCACTTTGCACAATACGTGTACTATTTTGAGTCTATGTATCAGCAGTTTTTGAACTTTGAAAAGCTCCTGGTCACTAAATTCTCATGTCCACCCTATGCATTAGACTCAGCATGTACAGACATCTCTGGTCAACTCACAGCATGGTATGTTAATGGTATTTCTGAAGCGCCTTCTTTCAAAATGTGCATTTGCAGTCCAAAATCTTAAAACAGGGTTGTACATACCTGGCATGTAAGAAATGCTCAGAAAAAACAGCAGTAGTAGTTAAAGTGAAGATTAACTTTTAGTTAAAACTCAAAGAATGATAGAATGGAATGGTTTGGGCTGGAAGGAACCTTAAAGATCATCTTGTTCCAACCCCCTGCCATGGGCAGGGACACCTTCCATTGGACCAAGTTGCTCAAAGCTCCGTCCAACCTAGTCTTGAACACTTCCAGGGATGGGGCATCCCCAGTTTCTTTGGGCAATGTGATCCTGCACCTCACCACCTCTAGAGTACTCTTTCCCCATTTAAAACCATTATCCCTTGTCCTGTCACAACAGGCCCTACTTAACAGTTTGTCACCATTCTTTTTTAGATGGTCCTACTGAAAAGCCCCAGTAAGATGTCCCTGGAGCTTCCCCTTCTCCAGGCTGAACAGCCCAGCTATCTCAGTCTTTCCTCATAGGAGAGATGCTCCATCCCTCTGATCGTCTTGGTGCCCTCCTCTGGACTCCCTCCAGCAGGTCCTGTGCTGTGCCCCAGAGCTGATGAAGCCCTGCAGGTGGGGTCTCAGCAGAGCAGAGCACAGGGGCAGAATCCCCTCCCTGCTCTGCTGCCCACCCTGCTCTGGGTGCAGCCCAGGACATGTGTGGCTCTCTGGGCTGGCAGTGCCCATGGCTGGGGCATGTCCAGCCTCTCAGCCACCAGTGCCCCCAATTCCTTCTGGGCAGGGCTGCTCTTGATTCCACTCATCTCACAATATTTTTCCTTATGACAATTTAAAATCTGCAGGGTTTTAATTTGATATACTCTGGTTTTGATAGTACTATAATTATACCTTCTGCTAACACACACCAACTATAAAAAGACCTAGTAAGCACATTCATATATACTAGTGCATTAATTAAATATGAAGACATTTTAAATAGACAGTGGTTTTAGCTGCATATATTTAATTTTTAAAGGATTTCACAGAAAGTAGCCTCATCACGTTGTTGCTTTTGGAACACTGGAAAGTTTTGTGTAAGATGTAAAAAAATAGTTGTTTAGGAGCTGAGTTAATAAAGGATCATGATTTAAAAAAGCTTAAGGAATCCATATACTCAGATCTTCTAGTTTTTCAACACAGATGACAACAGTAGTCTGATGACTTGGGGAAACAGTCTCTAGAATGTGAAAGGCATATCCAAGAGCCGCATTTGTCTCTCTTTCCCTTTTCTCATATATTCCTGACTAAAGCATTTAACTTACAGAATAAATTTCAGTGAAACTGAAACTTAGAAACTCCATCTTCTGTACTTAATAAAGAATTTAAATTCAGATAGTATTATTGCAGCTGAAAGGAACCCTGAAAGATCATAAAGTCTGACAAATACAGAACCTTTCTTTCATTTGACAATGAAAGAAAGTGGTGTTTCTCCCTGACATTCCTATATGTTTATCTAGTGCTTAGAGCATTTGCTGTGGACAAGGAAAGATTGAAGGAGGACAAGTTTGACCCATTTTCCTGAAGCACTCTGACCACTAAACTGCAGAAAAAGATTATTGTTATCTGTGATTAACACAGGCATTATTATTCATCACAGACACTGCTATTCTAAGGGCAGTTAGGTGTCAAGGATCTTTGGAAAGTATAAACATAATTAATTTTATATTACTGTTCATTCCTCTGAGTAAACAAAAAATATTTGGGTGAGTGCAGACACTCAATATCCACTTTTAAAACAGTCACTCAGAGCCTATTCTGGCAGACCATGGGCAGTTTGCATTGTCACCTGACCATGCTGCCGGCCATCTCTATGATTCCTAATGCCAAGTGGTACAGCACACAGCCAGCTATGCCGGCTCCAGTCCACATGAGGATTCCTGCACCAAAAGGTGGGAAAAGCAGAGCAATTTCAGGTACAGCATGGCTGCTGCAGCAGCACATAAAATGGCCTAGTGAGAGAGTAGATCTGTCTGTCATGGTAGGTTAAAAAGAAGGGGCTGGTGGACAATGCTCATTTCTGAATCAGGACTTCATCCTTATCACTTTGGAAGACTCTCTTCTAGGACTTGATATTTTCTCTTTTAAGTCCTTGATTTTGTACTTTTACTGTGACTTGTTTACTGTGCAGTCATTCAACCCACTGCTTTGCCTTTCAGGAAGAAAATTACCCACAGTTTTTGTTGCATTTTGAAGATTTAAAAAAATTTAGCACTATTACTACATTTTAATTAATTTTACTACATTTTAATTAATACTCCCTGATAATGTTACCTGTCCATTTTTAATGTTTAAAACCCAAATAATTTCAATAAAATTAAAAATATAATTTTTGTATTAATTCTATGTAACAACTGTAATGTTTTTCTGACACAATGCTGATTATGGTAGTGTTTTTCAAAGAGACAGTCCAGAGTCTTTACTGAAGTCCTTTTAAATAAAAAAGTATGACTGCTATGATCTCATTTCTGATTACTGATGATGCCAACTGACAATGGAAACATTTCTTGAATTTGTGTAATAATTCTTGGATTGCTTTACTTGTATTTGTAAAAAAACTGAGAAGTGAAATAAACTCAACTTTCTTTTCAGTTGGTGCAAAAGCCAGAAACCCTGTTTTCTAAATAACATTGTGATTTATATTTTGCTGCCTGAAGCAATTTGCTCTCTGCTCTATTTAAGGGTTTAGACATTCTCTCCTTTTCTTGATGAGGGTACTTAGCTAAGCAGTATGTGGAAGCTAGTAGGAATCTTCCAGAAATGTCCTTCCAGCCAGTGGGTCACAGGCATTCCTGAAAGGTTTTTAATGTTAAACTTCTTGTAAAGCAGTAAATGCTACCCCCGGGGTAGGGGTGTGTTGTGGGGTTTTTTTTTAAAGTAGATAAAGAATTTAGTTAGTATCTAACTAAATCATGCATATATAGTTAGTATCTAACTAGTCATGCATATATAATTTGGCTGCCCTTTGATTTAAATTATGGTAATAAGATAATTTCGTTATTGTTGCCAAAAAATTTGTTAACCTGTTATATTAACTCTGTAATATTTGTATTTATATATTCCCCAGTATTTGTAAGAGTGCCTTTAACTTGAGAAGCCCCAAGTGATTTGCACATTGAACATTCTACTAGATTCTGCATGAAAATAAAGATTAAAAATAATGACAATCAGACCTGCAAATTACTCTGAAAATAAAACAATTCAGGAATACCAGGGAAAGAGAAAGGTATCTTCATTTATGCTATTGTTACCATTATACTAGATTCCTCTCTTAAGCAGAATTAGAGATAAAATAGTAGTACGGCTTGACAGTTTAATACCATTATGTAATTTTTGTCGTTTAGAATTTAAATCATAACCTACATGACAAATAAAAATTAATTTGTGAGGCTTGATTCCCAGGTGAGTGTAAAGAAAACTATCAGATGATTTTGTAGGTCTTGAAATTGCTGTTCATGTGAAATTGGAGTATATGCATCGGAAAAATCTGTGACCATAGAGCTGTTTTATGAACGTATATGTTCTTTTAATTCCCAAGTTTTAAAAAAGATAAAAGGTGGAATCCAATTCTATAAGATGGAACCAGAGAGGGTTATAATTTGACTGTAACATTAACTTCTTACACACATTCTCTGCTTGATAAAATGTAAAAGAAAATTAGCATATTCTTCCTCCCCTGAAATTTAATTCAAATTATTTTAGAACTAGTTTAACTTCTGACAGCTGAAATGCATACATTAGCCATGTAGAGCCATCTGCAAGGCAAACACATTCTTACCTCATACGTTTCTAATTGGAACGTGTTGTCTTGCAGGCATCATTTGATGCCATGCTCTGACTGGTAATGAATTCTGGAATCATGCATCTCCCCAAGGATTTATACTGTATGGATTAAGGACAGTTTTTTGAGAATTTCAGTTATTTTCACACTTCGGTTGTAAGTGTAAACATAATTTCTTGGGTAGCAGCCTGATTATATGAAGAGTTACTATCCCTGAAACCAGGGGTTACTTTAGGTAGATAGGTATTATATAGGATTTTTTTAAGTATTACACTTCCATTTTAATTTACCAGGATGGTCAGCTAAGTTTTTCGGTCAATATCTGATATCCTTCACTTTATACAGGTAATACTGTAAAGCTACATGAGACTTCTTGTCTCTACAGTCTGAATTTCATTCTCAGGCTCAGAAACAGTGGAATATTTTACATGATTAGCATTTTAATGCTATTTTTTGAATGACAGAGTAAAAAGGATTTGAAATAATTAATTTTTAATGTTTTCATCAGTATCAAATGACTTATCATAATCCTTTTATTGGTGGCATTTACAGTCTCTGCTTCATTGTCTTGTTTGAGGATAAAATATTGCATATGGAGTATTTTTAAGTTATTGCTGATTACATTTTAATGATTTAATGGAAATGTGGAAATACTTCAACTAAATGTTGAAAATGTTTGATGAAAAATGAAATAGATTATTCATAAGTGAAATGGTATCTACTGAAAAGTCAGAATATAATTAGTGCAGTTTTCTCATCCTAAAACCAAAGTACAAATTTAAATAAGCCATCACTAATACAGTAGCATAATGATTTTTATCGCTTGTATATCATCAATCTAGAAATCCTGGGAGCAAATTTATTTAATTTGTAAATTAGTATTGAGATTTCAAGGGCATGAAGCTGAAGGGGTCTTTCATTACATTGTAAAGTAGAGTGGACAATAAAAAATGTGGCTGAGGGATGGCACCATTACTATTGAGTAATACAGAGTAATATTCTGTAGTATTGAGTTCCAGAATATTTTTTTAACTCAAAAACTAGTTAGCTAAGTGCACACAGGACAGTGACTGCTGCTGCAATATTACAGGAAGTGCTAACAGGTAGATTTTAAATTTCGAACAGTCCTGTGGGGCCTTTTCAGTAGCATTTCCATATACCATGAACAATCCTGAAAGAAGCAGCATACTTTCCTGACCAAGGACCAATGTGTAAAGAGCCTTTAAGAAGATCAGGTCTAGGCAGCCTGAGCCAAGACCTTGAGGGGTTTCATCTCCTCAGACACAACGAGCAGACAGGCTCATAAGCCACTCTTCTGCTCCTACCAGCCTCAAACAGAACTGAGGGAACAGTCAGTTGTTTTCTAGGCAGTGGTCAGTAAAATAATCTTGTGTTATTAGTACTGATCTTGAGTTTTCTAAGCCAGGCTGAAGGGCATTTATCCTGGCACTGCTACCCAGTACTGATATCCACTACCTCCCTGGAAGCAGCTGCTTTGCTGTCCTTTGCTTATCTGCTATTTTACACATTCATGGTTGTTTTCTTGCAAGAACCAACCATACTCTGGCTCCTGGCATCTTTTTTACAGGGACACAGAAGTTTCTTTGAAAACATCCTGAGGTTTTATTTATATCTAGTACCACAAGGTGTTTTGTTCCTCTTCGTCCTGCATATATATTTTCCTTCCATTTATATATGCCACAACTTTCATTAAAGGCTGTGGAATAAGTCAGGTTAAGATTCCCACCTGGCTGTAAGTTCAGAATTTTGAGAGAGTGGTATGTCATGCCTTAGCAAAACAAACTGATTGAAATAGAAGAGCAGCCCCAGAGGACAGAAAGCAATGAAAAATAACAGTACACAATCTTGCCTTCTTTGGATAGATTCCAGCAGTCATAGGTGAACCTATATACCTTAAGAAACCTGGGATTATTGGGGAATCTTTTAACAGAGCAGAAAAGGAAAATCAGTGTGTGTTGTCAGATGCCCTGTATAGCTCCTGAGGACTTGTTATAGGACACCTGCTCAGTTGAGGACCCCAAAGTGCCAGGGGAGACTAAAAAGTGCCCTGGACAGCACTCAAAGGACAAGGAAATCCATTTGGTCTCCTACATAACTCTGCTCAGATGAGAATCTTTCCTTGAGAAGCAAGTCCTGAGCTTTTTTTTCCCCCAGTGTCAGTCTGATGACTTGTCCAGAAGCGTTCCTCTGATCAAATTTGTCGGCTTAGTCAGGACATTTTCTGCAGTGTTCATCAGAGATGAAGTTTGTCATGTAGGATTTGTCTGTAATAAAATAATTTTAGTAAAACCTCCTGGAAAAATGTGGGATTATACATACCCTTGGTCTTCTCTTAGGAACTTCTTTTAACAATAAAAAACCTGTAAAAATTATGATCAAGTGAAAAGTTGAATGTCCTCAATTATACATTATTACATTTTATGATTAAACTTCCACAGTGTAATGGTGTAGAGTACTTTCAAATAGGTCTACATTTTAGTGCCTCATCAGAAATGTAGAAATATTTCAACCAAAGAAGATGTTTGGTACAAAATTAAATAATTATTATATAAGTTATTTTTAACTATGTAATTTTACTAAGCTATTATAGACAGTATTTTTTTTTCCAGTGTTATATCACAGCAACAAAGATTTAAGACTCTGGAGGTTCAGTTTAGTTTCAGTCATAGAGTAATCAAATATAAATAAACATAAAATTTGAACTTGCTTTCATGAGAAATTCTGAAAACTCCAGAAATGCTATCAAAATACGTTTTACAGTAATACAAAAAGTTTGTAAGACACAAATCCAGTTACAGGTGTATATGAGAAACCGTACTCTACAGTGATGACTCTCATTGATTCTGCTGGGGTCCAGATCACTGCTGAAATCCATCATAAACACATCCATTTAAGGCTTTAGATCCCAATATTTGAAATCCTAAAGAATCCATTTTGAAGAAATGTGATCTTCAATTCTGCATCAGGTCACTTTAAAAGGAAGGTCTCATATTGGGAATGACAACTTGAGGCAGACAAAATAGGAGGTACTGTTTGAAATTTGAATTCAAACCCTCTCCTGTAAAAAATTAGATTTTAGACTTGAACATTTAAATAATAAGTTTAGATATAAAGTTGGCATATCAATTTCTGACACTAGGATTACTAATATGGAAATAATATAACTAAACCTTCTGTGATTCTTTCCTTAGTACTCTTATAAGTACTGCAGAGAACTGCAACAACCACAGATTTCAATCAGTAAAAAGAAAAATAACTTTTTAAAGATTGAACTGGTTACCAAAGAGAGACTGGTCGTATTGAATCAAGATAACACTGAAAGAAGAGAAAATTGTAATTAATTCTAGATGGATATGTACAGAAAAGTACAGAAATGAATAACAATGTGGGCCAAGTTTTTCTAGCATTATACTGTTTTTGTTTTTAAGGGAAAACACGATGTTCTCCTCGGACATTTCTGTTTTACTTACCCCTTATTCAGAATTCCTTTATTCTAGTCCTCAACCAGTCAATTCTTGTGTGATGACTTCACAGAATTACCCATATGAGAGAGACTTCATTCTCTTAATAATTTCCGTGGTCCTTTGCTGGCATCTCACTAATAATCTGTATTCCCTTTGTACAGGGCAGCCCTGAGCTGGACAGAGCCCCCGCAGAGATGGACCCACCAGTGCTGAGCCAAGTGGCAGGACCATCTTCTGTGACACCATTAGCCTTCTTGACACAAGGATGCACTGCTGGCTCATATTCAATTTGAAGTCTACCAGAACTCTCAGGTTTTCTGGGAGTGTAGAGCTGCTTTCCAGCTGGGTTACCTCCTGCATGTACCAAGGCATGGGGGAGCTGTTCCCAGGTGCAGGACTGCTCTTGTTGAACAGCATGATGTTCCGCTCAGTCCATTTCTCCAGCCAGTCTAAGTTCCACTGGACAGCAGCACAACCCTCTGGTGTACTATCCATTTCTTCCTATTTTGTCCTCTGCAGCTTGCCGAGGGTATGCTCTGGCCCAGAATCCAGGTCACTATTGAAGATGATGAACAGGATAGGATGCAGCTTTGTTTTCCGGGATACACCGCTAGTTACTCGCCTTCAGGTAGACTTTGTGCCACTAATCACAGCACTATGAGCTTGCTCTTCAAGCCAGTTTTAAATCCACCTCACAGTTTGTTAAGGATACTATTACTGACAGAAGCCTTGGCCTGAACTAAGGTGCAAATGGGACCATATGGATTTTATTTAACAATAAATGGATTTTATTTAACAATAAAATGAGAGGGAGAGGGAGAGAGCAAGTGAGAAGAAAGCAAGAGAGAGCAGAAGATAGTCACCACCCATAGATCCAGAGGTGTCCTTTTGATCCTTCTTAACCCAGGGTTCTTGGTGGTAGGGTTCTGAGGTAATTCAAAGCTTTTCACTATTTATACATTTTTGTAAGCAAAGGAACTAATGGTCATTGGCTACATAGTTCTCTTATTCTATTGGCTAAAGGATTCCCTCACTTCTAGTGCTAATACTGAGTCTCATGCTCAGTCTTCCTCTGGGTTGTGAGTTGGTGGCTGCAATCTCTGCCTGCCAGAATTACCTTTTACCCAGCCTGAGCTGACTTCAGCACAGTTGGTGAGTTGACTTTCCTCTTGGCCCATAGATTCAGCCATTATCACTGATACATTCTTCTCCCCAGCTTTGTTTACTACCCCCTAGGCCTGAGATAACACTCAGACAACATCTTTATCTTGTCTCATGTATTCCTCATGATGTCTTAATTCACTGTACAAGTTTCAGGTATGCACAGAGGCATGGTGGTTGCAGATGCCAGTTGTCCCATAACCTGCTGATCAGGATCTTAGTTTGACCAGCGATAAGCACACGAGCAGCAGATTCTTTACACACTTTGTCACTGTGAATTTTTGTCTGATTACCCAGGATGTGCTAGCTAGATCTGCCAGGCTTGGAGTTGGGCCGTTCTGTCACTCCATTCTGTGCTTATCTCATGGAAAAGTCTTTCTGTGGTAACTGTGTTTAAGACAGAAAATGGTGATCTTTAAGTCCTTATACTAGTACTGTCTGCCTTAGAACTTTCTGGTAATAAAAGGCATCTCTAAGGATAGCTTGGTGTCTTGGTCCATATCCAGAGCAATCCAAAGCATCTTTCCTCATAGCCTCTGCCTGGGTATGGGGCTGAACACCAGCAGATGCTCTTGATATCCTATCTTTCTTTTCTGTTCATCTGTGACCTAGAATTCCCCAGAGGAGAGTGTGCATCTCATAGTTATAATGTTGTCAGGATAGCAAAGAACAAAAGATCCTGAAAACACACCCAAAAAGCAACACTACACACCCTGAAGACAGTTACTTGTCAGATGATAGCTACAATAGATAATCTTACTCCCAGACTTTCATGTTATCAGCAATAATTTTCTCTAAAAACGACAAAACACACTGGTTCTTCCTTCTTTTCCATCTCAGTATCACTAAGTGAAGCAGTTGACATGTGATAAAAACACGAGGTGTATATGCAGAATACTGGGAGAAGCTTCACTGGGATCTGAGTTTCTGTAGGCAGGCACAAGCCATGAAAGGCTCTGTTGTGCTTCACAGCAGCTGCTCCCTGAGCAGCTATGTTTTGGGATTTTTTTTTAGAATTGTCTTATGAGAGAAGCAAGATGACTGAACCTTTGGCATGTAGGGGAGCTACAAACATACCCACTGGTTGACAAAAAACTCACACACTTCTGAGTAGGCATGAAGGTCCTTTTCCAGTAAATGTGATACCTAAGTCTTGTCCTGGGTTTCTGCTGTCTTCAACTGCTAAATGGTCTTGACTAACAAAGCCAGCACGGAGAATTCTTCATTATCAGCATATGTTAAGAACCAGACCATGCCCCCAGATGATTTCTGACAAAAGATGCCTGGAAAGTAATGAAACAAATAAAAGGCTGCTAATATAAAAAAACTTAATCCCAGTAGTGAAAAAATCAGCAAAACTTTGCTGCTCCCCAAACAGAAACAAAAGGGATGTCATAGAATACAATGAATAAAAAAAAATAATTCCACCAAGCAAAATCTAATGAAATGACTGCAAAATATTAAAAACAACCCAAATTTTATTGTAAACATTTTAATACTACGATAGTTACAAATACACACTTGCTTATCAGGATCAATTGAACCAGAAAATAGCCTACAAAGGGCCTGCTCTTGCTCGAAGAGATATTGACAGGATTTTACAGCAGACTTCAAGGAAAACCAAATTTAAGCTTTTAAATGGTTTCTGCATTTTTACAGAAGTATGTATCTCAAAAAATCCCGATATATGACAAAAAATGTGCATCTCCACTCTATACCTCTTTGGTGTTTTCCTCCTATGGAGGATTAATCTCTCAGAGTTGGAGTAGCCTTCATAACGTACATTTTAAATAATTTAAGAATAATCTTCCTGTGGAATTAATAACAATCCATATAAAATAAAACAATATTGCTCAAGAAACTGTTTAGGCCTTGAAGAAAGGTAGAGTTAAACAATTAGAAATGTCCTGCAAAACTGTGAGTCCTACTAACTTTAGAAAAATGTCTCTCTCAGTCATCAATTCTTGTTGAAAATGTACAAAAGAAGCCAATATTAAATTGTATTTTTACTCTTCTTTGTTGCCCTTTTTCAAATAAAACCATGGTAACATGCTATTAAAAATGATGTAACTTTTTCTTATATAACTAGTTAGCTTCTATATTACATTTATTATGTCTTAATATATTTTTGAATATGTACTGAAGGATATTGCTTTACCAGACAGCCTCGTTAAAATTTTAAATAATATTATTACTGGAATTTTAGACTATATCACTTAAAGTAATTTTTCATGACATTTTTTTATTTTAGGTTTTTTGAGATCAAAATGTAGAAGCAATTTTTTTTTAACAGGGAGTTGGTCTCTCCCTTTTCTGACATATGAGCTGTAATTTCAGAAATTTAGAGAGGCAAACAAAAATTGCAGTTAGAATGGCAGTCCTGGCATATATGAGAGAACTGTTTAAAATTGTGGATAATATTTTAGCATACACACCCACACATCTGCATGTAGCCAAATAGGAGCGTATGACTTATACCCCCTAGTTTTTAAAATACTTCCACCAAATGTTTTATTCCAGCCTTAAAGCTTTAGAAAGATTATGCTTAATGTCATTAATAATAGAGCCAGTCACTTTTAGGAAGAGACAAAGTAACTGGATGTGGATTATTCTTATTACAAAAATGTATTTTTGGCAAAGCCACAAGTATGTGGTGATGGGGAATTTCAGTTCTTACATCTCTTTAAATTTGCATATATTTAAAAAGACAACAGATTATTTAGTCTAATCTGTGTAGTTTTTGTAATTTTTAGTTCTGCTCATATGTTCTTGAAAAGATTGTTTTATGCAGCCTGTTAGAAATGAAATATTTGTAGCTGATTTACTGCTGATTTTCAGATTAAGTGAAAGTTTCTTTTCCTGATCTCTTCATAGCCTGTAAGAGGCTGACCATACTGGAGCTGCTCCAGTAAAGGAATATAAGATCATTCTTAATAAAACTCTGATTTCATTCCATCACATTTGGCAGATGGCACCTTCCACAACATATTTCTCCTTGTTCTCTGCTAGAACAGGGGAGTACACCACCTACTGAAAAACCACAGGTCTCCCACACAAATTCTGATACTAGAGGGACAATATACCTACACTCACATGCTTTTCTAGATGAAAGTACAGTGTACTTTGAAGAGTCATGCCACTAGAAATAAAAACTTCCTTGTACCTCCCTGAAAAGTAAAGCCCTAAACTACTGTGTGCCATTCTTCAGAACCTGATTCCCACATTCATTTCTAGTATCTTGTACTATAATTTAATAGATGCTCTTCCACTTAAAAATACTGTGTAAATAGCAAGTCTGGAATTCTTGTTAAACTGGTTGCAGTTTAGTACTGTAACTCATCAATTTTTATTTAGAGTAACTACAAAGTGCTTCAGAATAGTTTCACAAGAAAGGTGCAAATAAATACTGTGCCCTCTTATGTCCGGTCCCATGAGACATAAAGTCCTGGAGAGCCCACATTTAAAAGTATCCTCAATTTTTACAGCAATTTAATAATGATACTGATTTCTTATACTGGAGAATGTTTCTGTCTCCAGTGTTTATTTGGGTCAGTGTCTAACAGCATCATAGCCAACAGGCCTGCTGCTTGCCTGCCATTAGTCTTGCTGGATCCAAACACACTTATCTGAATGGGTAAAAAAGGTATGGTGCTACAGTGGGAATCTGCACAAAAATGGTCCTCTTACTGTGCAGAACTTGTGGTTGTTAGTTGATTCCTTTTGATTAATATTTGCAGAAAAGATGAACTGGCAGCACACTGCAGTGTAATTTTTCTTTTTGGTTAATAGGCTCAAAATATCACAGTGGAATGCTGACAGGTCTATCAGTTGTCAAAATTTTCCAGGATTTGGATCATGGCACTGAAATAGCTCTGATGAATGTCTGCACAATGCATGGTACAGCACTTCTCCTGCTCCCAAAGGATCTGAGTAAAAATGGAAGCATCTTTATTGCTTTATGTATGAGGAATTGATGCATCAATGAGTGAGTGAAGTGTGTCAACATAGAGTGAAACCCCTAAATGACTCTATAGATTACATTCTTTTGTAGTACACAGACTTCCCTAAAACTGGGAGTACTTCTACAGAGTAATCACTTTATAAATTAGGGGTAAATTCTTTCCCCATCAAAATTTCCAAAAGGCAAAACTCCCACTGAATGAAGTATGATGTGGATTTCACATTACATTTGTAACCAAACTCAAGTACTTTGTCACATATAGGAGAAGTAACAAACAGCTGCACAGCATGCTTGATGCAGTCTATTCCAATTCTGAATGATAAAAATGCAGTATCAAATATTTTAACCTTTTTTCAATATTTTTCTATTCACAATTTTTCTGTTCCCATGACTCTCGTTTTCCTTAACTGTTATTTCTACAGCCTAAAGAGGGAAAAAGAAATAACAAAGGAAACAGAAAACAATAAATCCTATTATCCAGTTGACTGAATAAATGTATATGACCACCAAGTCCATATCAAACCGCCATCCACGGCTATCATCATCGAAGTCCATGAAGTCCATCCTGTGAGCAGCATGTGGGAAATGCCTCCTGGTCACAGTATTTGAGCGCCTTCGAAAACCTGCTGAAAAACAGACAAGGAGATAAAAATCTTTTTAAAAAGAACCAGATTGACTAGCAAAAAAAGTTAACACTCCTTCCTCCAGTTATCAAAAAGACAAATAGAAGCAGGAAATCTCACACCTCACTGCTAAGTTTCATCACTTTGTTGGACAAGAAGCTATCTTTGGAATTGATTTTGAAGGATTTAAGAAGTAACACTGTGTTCCTTAAAAAGTAACTCTGTGTTCCACGTCTAGAAAATAATATGTTTGTTTGTTTGTATATGGATTTCTCTACCACAATAAAACAATGATATCTGCTTAAGTTATACAGATTTATGAGCACCTCTCTTTTGGTGCCTTCTTTCACTGAGTTTGACTTAGTGATGTAGAAGTGAAAGGCTCCATATACTGTAATGAATATCTTCAGTAATTGGTTAAAATGGGTTCCCTAAGGTGGGTTCTACTCATCTGAATTCCTTGGTAACCAAAAATATCCAGATCTGTACCCACATAGTTCAACAGTTGATACACATTTGAATTCCTTTTTACTAGAATCTGAGATTATCTTTCAAAGATAAAATAAATAAATCCGCTAAATGAATTGTGCTTGCTTTAATATAATGCTCATTATGTTTAATATCATGCATACCAGGTGAAAATTCAATTTTTAAATCACTGTTTCTACGCTGATAACACCTCAAAAATATATAGGCAGATGCAAACAAGTCAAGTGGAAGTAAAAATCCTGTGTCTCCAAGACGGCCTGAGCGTGGGGTCCTGCCAAAAGGTCTGTCCTCTTCATTGTCCCCCAGACTTCTCCAAGAAGCAAGAGAGGTGCTGTGGAAGCAGACCTCTTCCTATGTCAGGACATGAGTTTGGAGAAGAGTCTGTGCAGCTGTGTCAAACAGTAGGCTGTGGCACAAAAAAGAGCCTGGGAGCTGTGTTGTAAAGGCAGAAAATCTGTCCGATTCTGATATAGGACTGTTGTACTCTGGACTTTTCCTCTGTTTTCATGGAATGAGAAATTTTTATGATGCATTCTGTATTCTTTAATAATTTCTGACAGAAAAATACCTTTTGTATTTCCAGCTAGAGTGTAAATCACATTTCTTAACCATCTGCAGATAAAAGCTGAGAGCTGTAGACCTCCTCAAAAACTGAACAGCAACATAGAGTAGGGGTTTGAATTATGAAACAGAAGACCTGAGGGAGCACCAAACATCTTTTAATGTATTTTTCTACTACTTAAAAAATCCTATCATACATGATTTCAATCCCCAAACAACATAGTCCCCAAATAATTAATGTATGGGCATGTATTTGTGCAAAAAATATATTTTATTTAACTTTCTTGTATATGCCTGTGTTGCTACACTCTGAACAAGAACTTCTACTGAAGTCACATGAATATGCATGCACAGTGCTGGCAGAGTCTGGCAGACTGTTAGTGGGAACCTGTTACTAGATAACAAAAACAATGTTTTGTGCAAATCACACTTTTATATGCACCGAAGTGTGCAAACCAAAAAGGTTTTCAGTAAGCATCAGTAGGCACATCTGTTGCACTTTGCAACCTTCTATAAAGTATTAGCAAAGCACTAAATAAAACTACAAAAAAATGAAAATATCCTCTCAATTTTATAAGTTGACCTACTTTTTTAAAACTAGAAAATAGAAGGTACAAGATAGAAAATTTTACTCTAAAAATGTTCCCAAATGAATAATATGCAAGCTACAATAACCATTTACATTAAAAGTGCTCGCGTAAAATTAAATTATGTATGAACAAGTGTTCTGAGGTTATCAGATATACCAAAGTACATAATTTTGGCACAGCCTCTTCTTTCTGCATGGATGAGAAGAGCTATTGAAAGACTGTGAGAAAAAATGTAATATAGACTGAGACCTTCCCATATGTGCCCTTGCAGCACCTGGCAGCTTAGTGAACTACATCTTTGGAAGTTGTTTCCAGAACAATGTGTTAAAACAGCATTGCACGTGTCTCTGCATGCTTGTGAACCAGATCTCACACTGACTCCATTTACTGTACTTTATGTCCCTTGGTGGAGCAGTTTTGGAGTAAATAAATTGTTTTCCTTTCAGGTAAAACTAGAAACAGAAGATGAGCTCTTAGAGCTCAGAAGTGTTCCAGTAATGTGCTTCAACCACTAATGGGAATTTAGCCCTTGGGACTACAAGTTGCTTCACATGCAAACGTGGACATCTGACCTCACAGCATCAATTTTTGTGCTCTGTTATAGCTGATATAATTGCTAATGCAAGAATGCCTCTGAGAGACAGGGAATAATCTTTTCTACAACATCTTTATGCCATTCATAATTTTACAGATCTCTAGTATCTGTTTTCTCTAATATGCTTTCCAAACAAAAGAACTTTTGAATTTTCTTTGTATGGAAAAAGCTTCAAAACTTCAGACTATCCTTTCCACATTATGCTTCACCCTCCTTTATTTTTCTCTGAGATGATGTAATCTAAAATTATGTGCAAAATTTGAGTTGTGGGATCACCACAAATCCAGACAATGACAAAACATTTTGTTATTATTCCCACTTACCTTTTTATTGTGGCTGTGCATGAAATGTTTTCAAAAAATTAATCCCAGTATTATCCAAATGTCTTTTTTTAAATGGCAATAGCTGATTTACAGCACACTACAGTGAATATTATGCATTATGGAGATGACTAATGCCTCTGTGTACACCTGACTGTCCTCATAGTGAAAGTGTTTTCCTTGCAATCTGAACACTTTATATGCCTTAATGCTCATCCACTTGCCACGGAACACTGTGAACAAGTGGTCTGTCCTCTTGGTGGTCTCCTTAGAGGTATGATAAGGCTGACTGAAGATCCTCCCCAAAGCCTACCCTCTCCCTGACTGAAGAAGCCAGTTCTTTCAGCCTCTCCCTCTGGGTCAGGTTCTCCAGGCCTCTGAGCATCCCAGCCAAACCTGGGTCGCTCTGCCAAACCTGCTCCAGTCTACTGCTGTCGTCCCTGTACAAGGGAGGAAGGCAAACCTGCAGGATTTTAGATGTGGTGTGTTGAGCAGTAGGGGATAAGAGCTTTGTCCACAGTTTTTCATATATCCTACTCCTGTTCACAAAGCCCAGGATGCTGCTGGCTTTCTTCACTGCCAGGGCATACTTCCAGCTCACCCACAGCTTGCTCTCCACCAGGATGCCCAGGCTCTTTCCAGAGATCTGTCCTCAGGCTTTCAGTGCACAACCTGTCTCATTGCCAAGGGCTCTTCCTTCCCAGGTGCTGGTCTCAGCATTTGTCCTTTTTGAATTTCAGAGTCCTTCCAGAACATTTCTACAGCTTGTCAATGTATCTCTGAATGGTAGCCCTGTGTTGAGTCTATCAATCTGTCCGTAACTTTGCTGTTCTCTGCAGGCCTGATGTAAATGTGTTCTGTTGCTATCTCCAGGTCACAGATCAAAAGAACTGTTAGTTGTCAAGTTAAAATTTACTGTTGTTAGTGAAGTGAATAATTTAATATCACAATAAATTTTACCAGCTGTATATGTATCACTTTACACAGACCACTGTGTCATTCTGACAAGGTCTCAGTTTGAGTTGCTATGTGATCTTTTACACTGTATTTTCCACCTCCTACTTGGGTCGGTTTTTCTTTTTGAGGTGCCTGGCAAAAGGGTCTTTGTCTGATGCAGCACCTGCATTTCTCCAACTTCTTGTCCTGTCTGAATAGCAGCCCCACCACTGAGTCTTCCAATTTGTTGTCACCTGCAGACTTGATGAGAGCATGGAGGAAAAGAACAAAAATTTCCAAGTATTCTCTAATTTTTCAAGTATACAGGTGTTTTTATGTTGCTTTCATGCTTTGACAAACAAGGTATCATCCCAAACTTCTTGCATAAATGCCAGCTTTCTCCCATACGCACATCAAGAGGCATTATATTCTGATTAGGCTAACATAATAGCTAAATTGCAAGATTTTCTAGTTAAGATGAGCTGTGAGGTTTGTATTTCCAAGAAAGAAAAATCATATTTTGCTAGAAAGGTTTATGAGAGAGCAGCACTTATTCCGTGTGAATGACTGCAAGCATGTCCCATTAACTTCTCATCTCATGCCCCAAGCTTTCAGTCTCAAGCTCTCCATTGAAATTCAAGTTCCCAAAATATCCAGTTCCTTCCCCAAACTAAGGCCCTTTAATGAAACCACCATCCTTCTCAGATCCAGAGATCCACTTCTTCTGCATGAAAAGCTTGAACCTTACCACCCTCTTGCCTCATTATTTCATCTCCACACACCTGTTGTCTCAGAAGTCTTTTTATCTAGAGAGTCATATCAAATTACAAACTTTTCTTTCTCCAGGATGCATAACAGAACCTTCAGCTTTCCTATGTTAAAACTTCTACTATCATCTTCCAAGGCCTTTTCCACAGCAAAATCATATTTCCAAACCTCCCTCACTATCCTGCTCTTACTTTCCTCTCACTTTCTCTCTGCTTTCCTTGCATATTTCACTCCTCTTGCCCTTCTAATATTATCTGTGGTCTCTTGCTGGCTGCCAGCACCTTATACCCATGACTTACATGACAGCTTAAACATCTCTCCTTTTCTTTTCCATCTCCAAAATCCATGTCCTACTTTTTGACAGCTGTTGGGCTCTAAAAACCTGGATGTAAAATGTACTTAAGGTACATTTGTACCTTAGTACCAAATGTACTTTCCTTTCCTGAAACCATTTTTACTTTCACTATGTTGTCTGTCTTACCAGTTATAGACTTTTGCTTGGCTGTTGGTTTAAGTGTTAAATTCTATTGCAGTCTCAGAGAGGGAAGTTGTGTTTAAGCAGTAATTTGTGCATGCTTAAAATGTGATTTATTGAACTCACTGTGCATATGATATACTGATGGCCTCTGCACATGAATAAATCAGTTACATGCAGGCAATTTAGTGAGAAACACACAGATATTGCTTTTTAAAGGCGTCAAAGACCCCTATCTGAAAGAGTCTAGATAAGCAATCAGTTACTGTGAAAATCTGAAAATGCCATGCCCTGAAGCCTTTCATATGGGACACAAGACTTGATTCCATAAGGGACACTCCTTTCCATAAGGCAGAGCTGGGAACCACTGTTACAGCTAGATGTCTGCTTTGTGACTTTCATAAGGCATTTAATACAAAAAGAAGAACAACATGCTACAGACAAAACTATGTAGAAATCCCAAACTGTGGAAGTGTCACTGATGTACATGTCATTTGTCAAAACAAAAGGCTTGCAAAAACGTCAGTCCTACAGAATAAAGCACCAGCCAAACAATGCTTCTTGCTGTCGGGTATTAGCAAAACTACTGGGATTTATATCTAAGAATAATCTCCCCTCTCTTAAAACTTTATAAATCCTTTGTGGATCTGAGAAGAGAATACAACAAAATGAACCAGAAATATACAAAATGGAAAGGATAAAAAACCCCAACCAAAACAATGAATAGAGGTTCCAATGGCAATAACAGTTCTTAAAAATATTTATTTCATACAGCTCTAACTTCCCATATTATTTTCAAAATTATAAGTTTTCAAAATTATAAGTACAATTTTTTTGGTAGCTAATCTCAGAGTTTTTCTTCAGAGGTGTGTAAATAAAATTAATGCAGAATTTAAAGTTATTGATTACAAATCAATACATAAAAGCCATACTTGAATTTGGCATTTCTTTGGATCATTCATGGCCAATACCTTAAATTAACATCTCTCAGGCCTTTAGGACAGTGACAATTTTTCATTTGGACTTCTTCCTCTGTGAAATACTGTAAATTGCATTCCATCACAATTACAATTATTTTCACTTGACAAATTTGGTGGTTTTACTCTAGAGTGGAAATAAATATAAGATGTTCTTCCATTCAAATACAGCTTGTCAGATTTCAGTGAGAATTATTTATAAGTGAAGTTTTTCCCACATTCCTACTATTAGTTTGAATTCTAAGAAAAAAATAGAGCATCACTTTACCAGTTAACAGTGATGTTCAGAATACTAAGCAAATAAAGAGATAAAAAGTTAGAAGACAGTTACCTCTTGCTATTTTATAGATAAAAAATTCAGCTTTTACAAACTAAAATATGAACCCATGAAGTTAGCTTGTATATTGTGAAAAATAAGCAGATTGTGAGAAAAGAAAATGAGTAAGTTTGAAAATTAATGCCAAAAGCCATAAAGCCACATTAAATGCATGCATACACATTTTACATTGGCTATCCTGCATAACTAAATATCTCACTCTTTATTAAATAAGAAATCTATTTACCAATTTTATGAAAATTATTCAATAGCTACTGTGTCCAGTCCCTCTCAGAAATTCAAAGAAAAAGTAGAACTCATAATTTCTCTCTTGGGCTGTTTATTTTCCTGAAAATAACGGAATCAAGAAACGAGAGGACTGTGGGAGGGCATAATGACCTTAGAAAACATGCTCAGCCTGTGATTATTATCACAGAAAACATAATCATCTGTGATTATTCTATAATTATCAATACTCACAAATAGAAGCCACTTGGCTAGCTCAACTGCTAGGATACGTACTAAAATGGGAGTAATTAATTCACATATCTCAGTGTAAAAGTCACTTGACTTTGGGAGACTTGAAGAAATTTTGGAAGATATTCAGGATGCAGATCTTTTTTTTTTTAAGTAACTAGGTGAATTACCCGTTTGCTTTTTCTTTCTTCCCCCAAATCATAACACAAAAAGTACCAAACAGTCAGAATATTATGTAACAGTTGAGGAATGATATCAAGGAATGAAGCTGCATGGTCTCATGCATGTCATAGAGATCCAAATGCATAGGTTGCGCACATTCTAGACCATAAAATGTGTTACTTTGATTTTAAAGGTAAGACTTGTACATGTATATTGATGACATACAAATTACAGTTATGGCAATTTTAATACATTTGCCTTCAGGAGGGGGAGTTTTAATGACTTTTGTTCACATTTGTTTGTCAATAAATTGTATCTTAACAGTGAATTTAACTTGTGGACAATTTCTCTCTTTTCCAAGACCATGCAGACAATAAAAACCAGGGAATTTCAAACAGCAACTTAAGGTTGTTTCTGCTTCTGTGGTTATGTGCATCAATAATCTATATGAAAAAATAATTTTTAAAAGTATTCTGAATATTCTAATTCAATGAGATTTCATCTTATTTTTAATCTACTTTCTGCTTCTCTTCCATTCTATCTAATCTCTTACTCATCATCAACATCATTCATCTCTCTCCTGCTGTTTCTACATTTTACCACTGAATGTTTCTGTACATCATGTTGTATTTGTCATCTTCCCAGATGACCAAATACTGTATTTCAGCTGCCAGCAACTCTTCCTAAGTTATCATCACAAAAGCCTTCCCCTGTTTGTGTCATATTGCTGTAATGGCATTGGCTACCTCTAGCTTCATTCTTCCCTCTCTAAGTACTTACATCCCTTTAGGCTCTGTTTGTACAGACTGCTACCTCACAATATATAGAGAGGCAAACACTATCGATATTGATAGGTAGACTTATTATATAATAAGAGATGACTGAATAAGTACAGAATAGCATTAAAAAAATATGTCATATTGTTTCTTGTCTTTGATGCAAATGCTACTTGGCATGATGCTTAATTCTCTCTAGATTCTTATTTTGTAACCTGCATGATTGCTGTATTTTTTTCTAAGCGTAATATTTAATACTAATGATGATTTAACAAAATACTTTGCAGAGTTTTGTAACTACTGTTAAAATTGTTTCAGTGCTTAAGGCTTTAATGTTTTAAGCCAGTGACAGTGATAACAGTAGATAATAGTAATGCAAATACTCTCTTTGAAATAAATTAATGAATTGTCCCTACTTCTCCTAAGACAGGGGCAGTGTGATGGCAGAAATCAGAAGGAATACCCGTAATAGGCATGCCTCACCACACCCCTCTGTAAGACATGGCTCTGTGCATTTGCACAAAACATTCAGTTCATCTGCAAATCTGGCAACACAAGTCCCATAATTTCTCTGGAGAAACTGGTGAATTACCTTTCTTGGACCCATGCATCTGTCTTTAAAAAAGGCATGTTCAGTTTTAGCTATTGTCAATACTCAAAATTTCTATTTCCCATCTGAGCAAATAAAAGAAATGTTCCTCCGGATAATGAAAAAATTCAAAGTACAAGACTGTATCTTTAGAAAGCTGGCACAGTTTTTCTGAACTGAAAGTTTTCTGATGATGACAGTACTTAACCAGTTTTTAGGAAGTTAGCCAAGACTTCACAGAATGAGCTGTCTAAAAAGCCTTCATAGTTGTTCAACATAAAATTAAAAATAAATTTTCACAAAGCAGATTTATTAAAAAGTTAACTAGAAAGAAGTCATTTGAAATAAAAAGAAAATGCTTATGAACTGTTAAAAAATCCTTCCTTTAGTCCTGTTTTAGTTGTGCAATGGTTTTTATCTCTGATTTTTCCTGATGCAATTTCAAGCATTCAATTTTATCTACTCAGTAAGTACATTCACCAAAGCTCCTGAATCTGCTCTGTTGTTTGCAAATCTCTGGCTTCTTTAAAAAGGTATGGCTAGTCTGGCTCTAGACTAATTAAAATATTATCACATTTTAGTGTTTATTATTCTCATTCATCATCTTGAGTTCTTTCATTCTTTTGTCCTTCATCAAATCAAAATGTCAGCTTTTGTTTCCACTTTAAAGGGTCTCCACAACTCTGTATTGCCTAAAAAATGTTGCCTATCTTTTTACAATTATGCTGTGCAAGCACCACATTCTTCCAAAAATCTTGTCAGATTTCTGTCCAATAAATACTCCACGATCAAAGTGAATTTTTGCTTATGTCCAGCTTTGGAATGGGTACAGGTGTATGAAGTAGTAATCACAGCATATTAGGCAGGAAAAACACTGTATGTGACTGTCCTTCTTTCTTCCCTATCCGCTCATTGACAGCGATGAAGCCAACTGATACATCTACCATCTATTAGCAACCAAAAATTATTATGTAGCAAACAGATTTTCTGTGAGGTATCAAATAAACGGACTGAACACCAGGCAAACTTAACTTTTAATTTAAGATGTATTTACACCAGCAGAGTTGAAACTCTTTAATGGTTACATGAGTACAAACTGCTCTCTAGGTCATACATTTCAGTGCTGGGGAAGAATACACAACATAAAATTTATTAAACATAATAGTCAACAGCTACAGCTAACAGTAACAGTATAGCTAACAGCTAATTAAGAATATAATATAATCATTTTTTCCCTATTCCCTATTCTTCTTGGGTAGCTGGCAAGGATTATTCTCCACTTCCACTAAAACACATAAAAAATACTTGCTATTTCCTGTCATTGGTGAAGAAAAAAGGCATCTTTCCTTTCACTTATTCATAGAGACCAATCTGAACCTGAACTAATCACAGCAGAACTTTACACAAAACATAAATATTAAAATCAAGAGATATTTTATGCTCTAAACAAATTCTGTAATGAAAGACTACCACTTAAAAAAATTAGCAATTTAAAGTTTACCCAACGTGGTTAAACAAAGATTATATATTGTTTTCAGTAGTCTCTAGAAAGCAAATAGTAAATATTTATGTGATCTTATTTAATAAATAAATAAAATAGAACCCTTTTATGATGGCTTAAATAAAATCATAATGAAAGGCACTATTTTATCAAACTGAGAACATCTTATAAAACAGGCATACTGAGTAGTCTAAAGGTCTTCCTATCCTATCATTCTTTTCCTGACAAGTCAGACTATGAGGAAATGGTCAGGATTGAAAAAAAGTAAGCACAAGGCAAGCGTATTGCAACACTTTTCCCTCTCAGTTCCAGGGACTTGCATTTCCATGATCTCTGCAGACAAATGTGGTACCTTTGAGTTTAACAGGAACAAGAATCTGTCATTATTTGAACCCATGCTTTGGGGTAATGATAATTTTATTTAATGTCTCTTAGTTCTTTTGCAAAGTTCTAGTTCTTTTATTATGAGACAGTGAATAACAGCAGCATACATACACTTCTGTCATGCCTTTCGTGATCTTAATTACCACAATCATCCCCCCTCTTTTAGTAATCTGTTTCTTTGTGTGAAGTATTCTAGTCTATTTACATAATCCTCATCAGGAAACAATTTAAAACTGACTTTCTCTTTTATCTTTTCTGTACCCTTCCTGCTAGCTACCTTGTTTGTGATGAAAAGAAAACAATGTAAACATTGCTGAAGAACACTAGGTTCCAAGACAGTCTCCCGCCACTGATTGCACTTGGTTTTAATTTTTATTATCCCAAATATTTCATACTGTAAGCAAATCTTACATCTTCATATCTTGTAAAAAATACACTGGATAATACAAGCTGTAATTTAGACCCATACAGGATCCATATGATATATCTTCAGTGAGAAAAAATAATAATATATTTGTATTCTTTGTTTGGCTGGCTGTTAATGCTTCAAAGGACTTTCCCTCTTATCCTGAACACAGCTATATTTTATCAAGCATCTTTAGAAAAGGACCTTAAAAGTTTTTAGGAATTGTAAGCTGCAGAGTGAAAACCCTGATACCTCTAACACCCCTACAAGTTAATTTGGGTGTCTCTGGTGCAGCTGTGGGCCATGGCTCCATAGGAAGTCCAAGATGCTCTTACCTTGTCTCACTGACCAGCATGAACACTTGGCTGCCTAAGCAGAACTAAAGATGCCAATCTAACATCCATTCAGGGACATGTCAAATGGGGAAAGGCTACAGTATACCTTTTTGCCATGGCCATTCTAGCACAACCCTTTGTGTTGCATAATTACAGCTACCCATATTCCTGCCACACCAGGAATATTGGTAGCCTACAGTACCATGGTTAAATGGAAACAAGCAATCCTGATGACACGTACAAATTAGACAGAATTTGATTCCCTCCAGTGCATTGATGAACCAGTAGAGACAAATCAGCAACCATAATTTCTGAGTAGTAAATTACTTTCCTACACAGGCTAGTGCTGGAGGCACTCTTTAGGACTGGAACATCCTTTTCAGTGAGAATGTGGCTCTGAAGAAGTCCCTAAAGAACAGCCTCTGCAAAACAGATTAAAATATAAACAAGGCTATTGATACCATATTTTGTTCTAGCACTGTTGGCAAAGTAACAGGGAATGAAGTGGTAGCCATGAAGCTGAAATTTAAAACTTCTCTGTAGCAAAGACCTTTTAATTTTAAAACTTCCCTTCCATTTTCTTTTCCTTTCAGATTGACTTCTACTTGGCAAGATGCAGAAGGAGAAGCATAAAGGCTATTTAGTGCATAGCCACTCCATGGGACCCAAGGGGGACTCTGGAATCAAGAAATCAGTCTTGCATTTTTTACCAGCAGGAGCTGACAGAACTTGTGGGCAAGGAAAACGGGTACAAGAGTTAGGGCCCAAGTGCTGACAAATCAGTAAAATGACAAAGTGGCCATCAGTGGAGCTGACCTAAGACACTCAACCAGCAGGTTTGGATTCTGTCTTTTCTGTATTAGTGTACTATAAGCCTAGCAGACACTGAGACAACACTTTCCAGTGAAGTGTGTCTTTTTTAGGCAGAAAATTCACTTTATGTGAAGACTGCAGATCACAAATGCATTTTGTGACAAATAGACGTATGCAAATTAACTTTTTGTGATTTGACAAGCCCTACTGAGGAATCTTGTGAAGACAGGCAGAGAGAGCTGGGGCCATTTAGTCTAGAGAGGAGAAGGCTGAGAGGAGCCCTATTCTGGGAGCCTTCTGCCAGCATTACTCTTTATAGCTAAAATGAAATGCTGCACCTTCTATTTTCAGTAACACCTGTCTTGTTTCTTCTCAGTAGATCACAGTTATCTGAACTTGAAAACCAGTATAACTTTATTTGGTTATTTTAAACAAGGAAGATTTAACTTAAAACTTGTACATTTTTTGTTTCCAACATCCTGCCTTTTTTGCCTATCAAACTGAAATCACGATAAGAAGAATCTTGAATCAAGAAAGTAAATTTTAGTATTGTACCCCTATTTTAAAGACAGAGATACAAAGAAATTTACCAATTGATATTATTAAAAGATTTCTCTAAAGGAAATGGTTCACCATTTTCTCTAGAGAATGATTACATAAAAGGTCATAGCAGATGTGACCTACTGAAGTGATGGTAATTTCCACCAGGTTTTAGTAGGCTTGGAAAACACTCTATTGCAATCCTGATGCAGAAGTCAATATTTTTATTAAGTACCTAAAGACATGAGATTAGGAAAGAATCTGCACAGATTTCATTGTATACAACACTGGAGGAATGTTTTCTAGATTAAACATTTGAAAAGATAGAAACAAACATTCTATTTTTAACTAGACTTTCAATTTAATTGCCAAGTTTTATATAAAACATCAGCAACATTAACAGATGGAGGGGATTCCTATTAGCCTAGGAATAATTATGATTCCAAATACTAACCAAAGGCTGTAACTCAGAGGTTCCATAATCCCCTTCTGCAGCTCTGAGCACCTACTTCTACTTTTCTTGAGTCATCTCTACAACCTTATTCCACAGGCAGGCAGCCAGCATCTATCTACAATACAATCATCATTACCCTGACTACTTTATCCTTTATCTCTGCAATGTATTTCTACCTCAGATTTATGCAAAAGCTTTAGAAATAACACTTTTAGGCACAGTGTACTAAATGTCTCAGTCATTTTTAATTTCTGCACTTGATTACACCAAAGTCAATGTCAAATTAAGTATCATATTTGCAATTTAAATTATTCTAATCTCTTATTTTAGCTCACATTTCTGTATCAAATTACTGTTGGGGACCTACCCTTTGTTGGTGAACTTCCTGTGACTGTACAGCTCTTACAGAATGCAATTCCACTTTAATGGCATACAAAGGCCACACTTAAGTTATTCAATTATGATATATGATACTAAGATCCAATTGAGTGTGCTTGCTATTTAACTTTTCTGTTCAAACTACACTATTTATCTGTTATAAAATCTATTTAAGAAAATTATTAATTGAGATGTTATTTCTATTGTGAAATTGCAATTTTTTGAAGTTGTCAGTACTCAAAAGAATAACTAATATAGTATCTTTTTTATCTCATATGAAACAGAAGATATTTTATGGAATTTAAAATTAGTTTTTTAACTTTTCCATGTATTAAAAATCTGAATCAGAAAAGAAGAATTGCTTTCCTTCATGAACAGCATTTTCATTTCATCATTAACTTATCCTTGACCAAACACCATATAGACAGCAATATCATAAGCAATGTTTATGAAACAAGTGGGAATTCTGTTGATTATTTCATTGGAAAAACATACAGTGCAATACAAGGGCAAACTAATCTGGAGCAATTTTCATCGGTGTAAAGCTCAAAAGTGCTGCAGTGCTGAGGTTTCTTTCTTTTTGTATAAGAACTGAAAATTTAGGGTTGTTTGTATTATTAAAGATAATTCTACATTCCCTGTGGAAAATCTCATATGAAAGAAAACTCACATGTATATTACCAAATATAATTGGCTAAGTGAATAAGTTCAGGAAAAAAAGTAAGGACAAAGAAGTGCTTGATTTTATCTAGCAGTCCTGCAATGTTCATTAAGTCAAAATTAGTTAACCTGATAAATTTTGTATATAATCTAAACTTCCTAACAGTAACATTTGTCTTCTCATATCCCAATCTAGTTCTAAGGTGTGATTTTATTTAGCATATCTAATGAGTGATTTACTGGCTAAGGTATACTATTTTTACATCTGTGGTATTAAAATGATATTGTTGCAGAGGTTTTGTCACAATGAAAGCTGGAATAATATGAAAAGAGCTTCCAGATACTCCATGAACACTGGACCTGCTGGATATGAAAGTGAAAGAGCATATGCATTCCTAACATGGCTAGAGAATTTCTTCTTTGCCAATGCAGTATTTTACTGCAGTATTTGACAGTGCACTCCTATACAGAGGTGGTTATTTTCATGTTCAAATTTGCAAAATTTCATTGCTTTCTGAGCTCTGTAATGACATCCCTTTTCACTCCAGTCACTCTACTCATGTACCCACCCTATTCCTCTTCCCATTCTTTATATTTGACTTCTGAAATTATAACATCTTATTAGGCTATTAGGTTCTTAATTAAAAGAAAATTAATCTAAGTACCCTCTTTATCCCTTCAGATCTCAGTGGTATCAGGGTTTCCCTTTGCAATGAAATCTAATATGGTGTCAGAAGACTTTTGCTGCCACTATTCTCAGCATTTTATGCCTGTTAAGTTTGAGCAGTGTCCTGAGCCAGCGAACAAAACCAGTTATGGAAATCAAATATAGAACTTTAGGTGTTGCCAAGTACAATTTAGATATAAGCCCAAATAAACAGTCCAGGAAGAAAATACTATATACTTGCATTTTGAAAGCACACAAACCTGCAGTAGTTTTTATTGAAATAAAAAGTCAGAAGAGAGACAAGGCAGCAACCCTCTTATTGAGAAATGCAAAGACAAAGTTTCAGACAGCTTTGTGGGTTGTGTGTCTCATTAACTAGATTTAACCATGTTCCCATTTAGTGTGGGACCTTTAGGCTATACTTTGGAGACCCATAATTCCAGCTCTCAAAATTATCTTTGGCAAATTTTTAGGTGTAACAATACTGAAACTTTATGATGTCTCCAGATCTTTCTTTTATTTCTACTTATTTATGCTTTGTACAATTCTTAGCATTGAGAAAGATATTTATGAAAGGCATAATTTGTGTAAGACTACAAAACATAAAGGAACTATGTCACATGCATAATATACATTAAAATATACCAATAAGCCCAGCATTAACACTCCTACTCTATTAACTTCTGTTAGAGAAAGTAAATACTCGTCCTCATTGTCCTGCCAACAGTTTTTTCTCTGAGTAATACCAAAGATAACCTATGAGTTCTCAGATTTCTCAAGCCTGCTATTTTTTATGGCCAAGAACATTTCTTGATATTATCAGTATCAAATTATGACATTACTTGACATGATTTTATGAGTGGAGTTCCAGAATTTATCAAATGTCACCTTTACAAAGGTCTGGGTAGACTTATACAAGGAATATAAAATGCAACTCCTTTTTTTTTCCACATACTTTTAGACACCATCTGCTCCTGCAAACAGGAAAAGCATATCTGCTAGCTAGCATTATGAAAAGTGTATACAAGTGACCACAAGTAAATTTACATGAGGCCTGCTGAAGAAAGGCCATTAGACTGAAAGCAGGAAATATGGGTAAACAGTGAATCCTGCATTTAGATGGTCTAACTTAAATTTGTTCAGTTCATGATCAGTTAATCCTGAAAATGTTTAGTGTTAAAGTAGCAACAAAAGCCTAAGTTTTCTTCATACAATAAAGAGAAAATGAAATTAAAACACCCATATCCATTACTGTATTTCGTATGCATAATATATGGAATAATATATATCATTCAAAATTTTTATTTGACTTCTTTTATAAAAGTCTGATTCTTTTGATTTTTTTTAGACATCTTTATTTACCACACTCAGAACTAGCAACTTTTGTCCTAGAGTAATTTTTTTTATTCTACTATGCAGACAGACATTTTTCTAAGAAAGAAGCTATATAAAACTATCCTGACAATGTGTACAGAATTAAAGATTCAAAAATAAATTAAAAGGTACAACCACAATTGTCTTTTTACAGTTTGCAGTTTATCTTCAGATTCAGAGCAGTGTTTATGAATCACCCATGAGAATTACACTCATCTCTACTTCAAGAATCACCTGTCTGTTTGCCGATGGCATGTATTAATCAGAGTCTTATTTTCAAATATTACACTTGAGTTTGAATGACATTTAGGCAAAAATTAAAAATCTTACCTTCAAAAACTCTGAATGCTTTCTTGCAGCTTGGTAGAGGCCATTTAGCAGAATTGGATTTTTGAAAATTTTCCTTTAAATTCAAATATTCCACAGGGAAAAAAGATCTGGTAGAGTTATTCAGATCTACAATAATTAAGGGGAAAGAATACATAGATCAATGCTCTAAATAAAGCATAATAATAATTTGCATAAATTTACACAAAATAAAAAATGCCATATCTACTGTGTAATTCTTCTGTTTATAACACCTATTTTTTAAAAATCACATTTATGCAACCATTTCCATACATAGCGAGAGCAAGTTGTAATTCTGCTTCTTTGGAAAAAAAAATTAGAAAAGATTATGTCATTATGATAATTTCTGGCAAAATTATGCATTTAAGAAATCAAGCTATTTAACTTACAAAACTATTATGATCTCTCTTAATAAAAATTATATCCATAAAAATGACTGTGGTATTAATTCTCAGCTTTTTGTTTAACATCACCATTCAGTAATAGTCAGTAATGCAAAGAAAGGGGAAGAACCTGAAATTATTTTTAGATTTTAAAAAGTACTTTGGATTAACAGGAAGTTAATAATGTTCATTAATTAATCCTGTTAATTAATTATTTTATAAGTTTTTAAAAAATCATTTGTAGGATGATTCATGATACATTGCAGGAGTTTGCATTATGCACTAATCTCAAGAAATCAACATCTTCTCAGTGTATAATTTGGGGAAATACCTACATGGTTGCAACTTAAAACTGCCAAACTAAGATATTCATAGCAATGCAATGGAAAACTAAAAACAACAGTATTTTCCTAACATAGAATTGATCAACTGATAACAAACAGGGTTGCTAAGGTAGTAGTTAACAAGAAAAACTTCAACCCCCTGCTCATCAATTTGTGCCTCCAAACCAAGATGGCTCCAGATAAATATTAATAGTAGCTGGTACCATAATTCTTTCTGTACCTTCAAAGTAAGAAAAGACATTCACAGGATTTTTGAGAAGGTTTTTTTTATTACTTCATGTGGTCCAATGTAATGGAACATGCTTTTCCAATAATAAATATTTTATGAAAGGATAAAATCTTTTTCTCTGGCCAATTTAAGAAAGCTAAGCTTTTTGTGAGCAGGCTCCAAAAAGAAGAAAAAATGCCTCTGCTTCTAGTAGCTTTTTCTGTGTAAGATGAAGACATTAACAGATTTGAAGTAAAAACCCCAGGCTAGTTTGATTCTAAAAATTATCCTTTATTTCACCATGTCACAGTGCAAGTGGCATGGAGCTACACAATACATGAAGAGCACAGAATCTTCAAATCCTCCATCTCGTTATGTGAAAATAGAGCTACTGCACATATAAACTGCTGTCACTGAAGGAAAAAGGGCCTTTTCTCTCCAAAATCTAAAATGAACAAATTGTGTATTTTTCACTACTGTATTTAAATTTTTATGAAGGAGCTTTATATGCTACTGAACATATTTGGATTAAGTACTATTGAGATTCAGTCTTTTCATGAGACTCTGCTTGCTTCTCACAGCACAGAGAACATTTTATTTTCCTGCTACAGACCACAGAAATCAACACAGTTCTTTCAATTTTATTCAAATTTAAATACTGAAACCTCTGGTGAGGCATCTAATTCCTGTTTCTCAGAAAAAACAGTGGTGACAAGTCTTACTGGCTTCTAGAAGCCTGCTTGGCTGGGCTTTCAATGAAAGATCCCCTCAGGCCGGCCAGGTCACCTGTCCCTCTACCGGTACATGACCCTCTTTCCCTGCCACGTGCCTGGACCTCCCTTGCACAATCACTACCCTCAATCTGTATTTCTCCAAAGCGGGGGATTTATTGCACATGTGTGTCAGATCTGGCCCTTCTTGCAAACAACATAAATGAAATTTTTATTAATGGAAGTGCAGAAGATCACTCCGTCCCTGTAAGTGAAGCATTTAAAAGATGCTTCTTTTAAGTTAAGTTATTTGATGGAATCAGCTCAAGAGCTGTTTTCTTAGGTGTATCCTGGGCACATTGTCATCTGATCAGATGTGAGTTTATTGTGATGGGAGAAGGGCTTCTAAGAAAGCCTTTAAGAAAGATAGGAACACATAGTAAACACCATAGAACAACCTATCTGGACTGGAACTCATGCTTAAGGGATCCTGTAAAAAAGGCTCAGCTGACCAAGGCAACTGGCCAGAGGAATTGCCTTTGTGAGTCAAATATGGCTTTGTAGCTCTCAGTTAAACACTGATTTTCTCCATAATTGATGGATAATTGATCTCTTAGCCCTTTTTTGACACGTTACATGCATCCTTCTGTTGCAGTTATGTTCAGTCAGCAAAACTGTACAAGCTAAAGAGTGAACTTCTGAGTATATCCTTAAATTCTTTTCTTTTTGACAAATCTTTGTAAAATATATGTACTCACACATATTTTACAAAAGGAAAGCTGCAGAGAGCATCGAAAATAAATTAATGAGGGACATAAAACATCCCAGCTGCAGCATTAGAGAAGTATGTAAAGACTACAAGCAACTTTGCTTTGTTACCTGCACAAACCTATAGTAGCAGTGACTTAAGCATAAGTTTTTAAAGGCTTAATAACTCTTCTGAGTGGAAAAAAATACCAAATTACTATGCTTTACATTGCTCTGGCACCATTCATCTTCTTAATGTGCTGCTTTTACTAATTCCTCTGAGGATACAATATCATCATCAACACCCCTTAGTTAATTTAAAAGTTGTTAGGTATGTTATACACTGGAATATTTCAAAATATTTTTCTTAGTATATACAATAAAACAAAGCTAAATTACTGTACCTATTTTTAAATATCTTGCTAAGTCAAGCACATATTGCTATATACTGAATGGCAATATACAAATAGCTGCAGATTTCTCTCATCTGAAGTAGTTAATACAAAACATATTATATACTGTTATGGCCCACTATTTATAGTAGACTATATTTACAAATCTATGATACCTTATGTTCTCCTTAGGCACATAATTCTTCTTCCTCAAAAGAGCTACATACGTATTTAATATTTTAAGAGTGGGTAAGGTTGAATGGGATGTCTTGAGAACAGCTAGTCCAACCTGCTCTGGCAGGGTCAGCTGCACAGGGGCCCAGAACCAGCTGGGTTTTGACGGGTGTTCAGCAGCCTCTCTGACCAGACTTCTTGACATTCTCACACAAAAAAAAAGCTCTTTCTTGTGTTCAGATGGGATCTGTTGTGTTTGAATTCATACCGAATGCCTTTTGTGTTGGCAGTGAGCACCACTCAAAAGAATCTGGCTCCTTCCTCTTCACTCCCTCCCACCAGGCATTTTTACACATTGTATGTTAGATACGCAAAGGCTACAAATAATCCTAGTAATATTTCACTTAGAAAACTATAACATGTTGAAAAGTTTTGCAAATACATTTTAGAAAGCATCTTTATTCTACTTTTGTGCTCTCCCAGTGGTAATTTTCTGCAGCAAATCTGCTAAATTGGTTTTTTAAAATTTAAATAGCCCTAGAAAAACCTAACTATCTATCAGTGAAACACACTTCATCTGTACATCAAATTGAAGGGAGCATCAAACATTAGGAAAATGAAATGAGAACAGCTTGAAATCTCTATACAGCAGACAGGCAGGGGTTGAGAGTGCTCAGGCTGCAGCTTTCTGCCCATTTTCTCTGCTGCAGTGCATCAGTGCAGACATAGCCAGTCTCTAACCCTGGCAACCAGCAGCTGCTCAGTGAATCACCTTGAGGCAATAGGTTCACCTGAAAAATGCTTCCTTCCCATCCAAATGAGTTCTTTATCCCAGTCAGTTCCTCAAACTGACCTGCCATCAAATCATACAAAGTTAGGTCTGTTCAAAAGCAGAGTCTGTGGACAACCAGAAACAGAAGTGGGCAGCTCTGCTGATCAATGTGAAACCATACTTGAGTCTGCATCCCTAACCTGCCATCATCACAGCACTCACAACAGCTTAAAGAGGATCTCTGCAAGATCTCTGCAGCGTCTAAAATGAAACAAACACTCCTGCATGGCTGAGTCATTTCCATTACTTTGTGAACTGTCTATGCACAGTTTTAAGTGCTGTAAATGACCTGACTCCAGATAAATGGTGCAATTTTATCAATGGCACCTGAATCCACCATATAAGCTTTGGACATAAAAGACTGACTCACGCTGTTCCAGATATTCTAGCTGCAGAACTACTTACCCTCTTCTATTTCTATACCCAATCTGACACCAAACACCCTACCCACCATATTTTCCAACTGTTAAGAGTTAGGAACACTAGAGATGAGGGTATAGGAGGCTAGGACAGGAGAATTTAAGAAGATGATCAAGGGTTGAAGAAGATGATCTCCAAGCCTTTAATTGTCTCTAAATTTAATGTCGTAAATGAAAAGAGCATTTTTTTTGTGTGCGCCATGAAGTGAGCAATTTTGAAAATACTTTTCCATTAGGATAGTTTGAGAAATGTTTATTATGTTTTGAGCTTGTTATTATTCAGGAAGAAGAAACAAAAGAATTCTACTAGAAAAGAAAGCAATCAGAATCTCATTTCTAAAATAAAAAGTTTAAAAGTACATGTCCTGAATAGCTACTTGTCATTGAAGAGAACCTGCATGGAATGTTATTAGGAGATGTTAAATGGAAAGAAAATCTCACAGTGGATTAACATTACCAAAATTTGCTCTGAATGCATACAGGAAGGAAAAGTACAAATAATTTTTTTTTGTAAAAAATAAAAAAGTGCAAAATCTTTCATTTCTATACCTGTTTGGAAAAAAACTCTGGCAATTGTAGTGCGACACAGTGGACATGGAGTGCTGGTTGGATTGTCTTTGGCAAGCATCCTTAAACAAGGTTCACAAAAGATATGGTGGCATGGATAGCACATGTAAGGGTTGAAATAAACATCCAGACACACAGCACAGAGATAGCTTTCTTTATCTCCTCTGAGTTCCTGCTCATCATCTGTATGCAGGTTATCATTTGCAGGCTGCAAGAAGAAAAAGAGAACATATTTTCACATTCAGCTCATAACTATTTTTGATAAACCAATCGTCCAGAAGATCATTTTCAGTAATGGTTAAGAAGATTAATATCACACACGTGATATTCTTAAATTTAATACAGGTTAATACTTTTAAAAAGATGATGAAACATAAAACAGGAATATCAGAAAAAGTCCTCTGTGGGAAAGACGAAAAATCACAAGGCAGTAAAAGAAGGAAGTAACAAAACCAAAACGGCTAAGTAAAACTCTATTATGATCAGATTTCTTATTTTAAAATTAATTTTTACAGTTAATATGTATCTGCATTACAAAAAGGCAGAAACATAGAATGGTATGGCTTGAATGGGACCTTAAAGATCATCTAGTTTCTACCTTCCTGCCATGTGCTAGATACCTTTCTTGTGACTAGGCTGATCAGTACATCTGTAACTTCTCTGGTCAAACTGTTACAGTGCCTCACCACCCTCAAAATAAATTTTTTTTACTTAGTATCATATCTGAACTTACCCTACTGCAGACTGAAGTCATGTCTCCTTGTTCTATCACTACATGTCCTTGTAAATATTCTCTCTCCATCCTTTACGCTCCCTTCAGGCACTAAATGGCCATAATTACATCACCCTTAAGCCTTCTCTTTTCCAACCAAATACTGAACAAACAAAACCACACTTTGAACAAATCAAATACTCAGTCTCCATTCCTCTAATTATTTTGGCAGCCTCGTCGGAACCTGCTCCAGCAGTTCCATGTCCTTCCTGTGCTGTGCCCCCAGAGCTGATGCAGCCCTGCAGGTGGGGTCTCAGCAGAGCAGAGCAGAGCAGAGCAGAGGGGCAGAATCCCCTCCCTGCCCTGCTGCCCACCCTGCTCTGGATGCAGCCCAGGACACGTGTGGCTCTCTGGGCTGGCAGTGCCCATGGCTGGGGCATGTCCAGCCTCTCAGCCACCAGCACCCCCCAGCCCTTCTGGGCAGGGCTCTTGATTCCTTCATGCCTCAGCTTGTACTGATATCAGGACTTGCTCCAACCAGTGCACATTTCACTTGGTCTTACTAAACCTCAAGAGATTGCTGTGCACCCACTTTTTGAGTTTGTGCATGCTCCTCTGGATGGCATCCCATCCTTCAGGTGCAAAAATACCTTTGCTGTGCCAAGAAAGGCAAAAAAAAACCCTCTAAAAATAAACTGTGAATGGTTCTGCCTTTGAAAATTAATTTGTGAATGTTTATGTTTGTAATTGAATAATTACTTAATGTTCCAGCAAGAATGAGTTCAAAACAAGCCACAACTTTATTACTACAAAGCTCAGTATAAACCTTAGAGTAGAAAGTATAGGAACTCTTATCTTCTTTGGTAACTGCTTGCTTTTGTCAGCACATGTGCTCCAAATTTCCTTGCACTGCTATATTTGTAGGAAGACATAGCTAGACTTCCCAAATGGTGCTCATCCTATGTGAATGTAACAACTGGGATGCATTGCCATGTTCTGGCTTTGCTCCTGTAAGATGACTAAACCTTTCCAAGTAATCTGAAGATCTGTTATTTATGGCACCTGGGTTTTTGGCTGTCAGGATTTAGGAATGGTACTCTTCAATTTAGTGCTTCCACTGAGATTCTCCAAACCATGTGCCACTCAACTCGTTTCCCCTCCCCTCTGTGGAGGGCTGGAGAGGAGAATGGGAGGCACAAAAGGTGAAGATCACTGACTGAGATAAGAACAAAAACTGGGAATGGCAGTGAGATAAGAATATGAACAGTAACAGTAACAATACTAAAGGCATATATATGTAAGTATAAGGAAAACCATGGTTATTGTTCACTGTGGAAACCCCTGGCATAAATACCCCACTGCTCCCTCTGGCTCAGAACCAGTGCCACCTGACTGCCCCCTCCAGCTTGGAACCGATGTTATCCAACCCTCCCTCCAGCTCAGAACCTGCACCACACTTACTCAACTGGAAGGAAGCCCTTCTCTTTGGAAGAGACTCTCTTTCCCCGACCCCAGCAATGACACAAGGTAGAATAGAATAATCCTTGAAGAGCTTAGCCATGCCCTCTCCTGACTACTGCAAAAGTTAACTCTATGGAATGAGGATATTGGGTTAAAGAAGCAACCAATCTTTTATTCATTATGGGAGACACTCAGAAGACATTTACTATGCTCTCCCTCTTCTATGCATCTTCTTTGTTTCTGTTTCTGGTTTTCTCTTTCACAGATCACAGAACCCAATATACTGCAATAACCAAGAGATCCACCATGATAAACCAAGATAGGAGCCTATCAAGACACTGCTGAGCGTCAAAACTCTTCATCCCCCTTACTCCAAAGTCCCAATCCTTGCCTCCCCTGTGCAGCTGTGGTGAGAAGTGATAGAGAAGCTTTGGTGGCTGCCTGGAGTCCAGCCAGGGTCAATCCAACACACTATGCATTACAGAGGCCTGCTCCATTTTGACACTCATAGGCCATGACAGACCACTACTGCCTGACACTGGTACCAAAAGTTAATGACAATTGTTAATATTGGGGTTATGTAGATATGGAAATCTATAGATGTTTCATAGAAGATTACATTTATGGCTTATTACACTTATGGCTTATACTTATGGTTTGGATTGCTGTGTTTCTCATTACTCCCAAAGACTATCTCTCTCTACAGGAATTACTGAACTCTGCAAATAGTGAGTAAATCCTTAACAGTATGCAATACAATACTGTGGATCGCATTAAAAATACAGAAAAATTCAGCCAGGATTTATCTGTTCTGGACAAGCATTTGTCCTGTCGTTCTACCTTAGCCTTTGCATTGCACTTTCCAGGATATTATGTGGCAAGAGTGCTTGTAAATTCTGAGCTGCTGTGCCAAAACCACATTGCACTGTGTCCAATCACAAGGTCTTGTACAACCATTATTGTCAGTAACTGTTTCTCCTACCTTAGAACTTAGTCTAAGAACTGTCAAGAACAGTTTCTATTACCTTAGAACTTACTGCTCCAGCTTGATTTTCTTCACTTGACAGGGCTGAAGAAAACTTCGGTGTGTACTGAAATTTACAACAGGAGCAACTAGGATGTACTGATAAGCAGGAAGCACAAGTCTGGCTGCACTAACAGCCGCAGAAACTAGATACAGACAGGAACAGCTTGACACCATTACTTCCAGCTCCATGCTGTAGGAAAGGTTCTTAAGACAACATTAAATACTAGAGTATTACAACTATCAGTAAAACTGTTTAACTCAGACTGTCTCTACACTTACAGCACAGAAAACCCACACCAGAACAGAATGGCAAAGGGTAAAAGAATTTATTACAGCTAAGTAATTTTAGAATGAAGGAAGCTTCATTATACCATTTCTTTGGGAAAAAAAGTGGCAAATAATTTCGCAGAGAAAGTGAGGAAAGTAATCTCAGGTAATTACATGACCGATGACTTCAGCAGAAAGCAGGAAATACTAATACACTGTGAAAGCCCCCTCCAATGCTGCCACATTGGCAGGTCAGAATTAAGTGTTTGAACTCAATCTTAAATGTCTTTTCCAACCTAAGTGACCCTATGATCCTATGCAATGTCAAAAACATAATTAAAATCTAGAACAAAAACAATATACAGAAAGCTTTTGCTAACTGGTTTTGATGAGAAGTGTTTGGAAAGAAAATACACCTTGTGTCTAGAAGAGCTGACTGCAAGATAAATGCATTTAAAATGGCAATTAGGTAACTCAGAAGCTAGAGGCAAAACTTCTGAGGACTCACAGGTAACAGCTGGTTCTGAGACAGATTTGCAATAATGGTAAGATGCATGGACAGAGGTATCTAGAACCAATTGCAACTATCAAAAGTTGCAATTTGATCAAAAGATCAAAATTATTCTAATGTGCAAACAAGATCTAATTAGGAGTAATTTTCTTAGTGGAAGAGATGTCTTTTCTACAGCTTTGTGCCCCTTTTCAAAAGATCTATGTAGGCACATGGCATTATTCAGAACTGCAAAGCTAAAAACCGAGTAACTTCCTTGTGCAAGATCCTAATGCACAAAAATTTAAAAAGTCATTATTTTTTTAGTTTGCAATTAAGTGGTGCCTATATATATTACTAGAGCCAGGGCTTTAGTGTATGAAAACTTAACAAGCATAAACCAGGTTGGTTTTCTTACAGGATTATAGTAAGAACAAAATTAAGAAAGTACATGTAAACATCAAGGACAGTGAAAGATTGTCAAATAATAACAGAAAAGGCTGGAAAGCAAAACTACTGCTCCTGAGAAATGAAGGAAAGGTGAGAGCCTTTCATCTTCCCACACTGATTGGGAGCTGCTAATGCGGCCTTGACAGTAATCCCTATATAGGGGGACATCTATAGTGGGACATCTGAAGGATATTAATGAAAGAGAGGAATCAACTTCTGCTTGAGAAGCCTATAAAGCATGTTAAGGAACAAGGAGTCTGATACAGCAGTGGTTGAGAAAGGGCATGAAACTATGAAATATGGATATTGGAGCTTGTGAGAAGTCTCTGCTACTGGACTACAGGAAAGTAGTTGGTTCAGTTTCACATTCAGAAAGAATACATGCATCACTGGATATCTAATGCAACACATTATCTAATGTATGGTTTACCTGCAATCATATGAAAGACACAGACCAAGTGGTCATACACATAAGAAAAGATTTTGTATGAAAGCTATCAGTAAAAGGAAGTTTAGAGTAAAACCTGGAAGCATGATCAAAACAGTGGCAAAACCAAATAAGGCACATATGTCAATTGACAAAGTTGCCCTATTGTGAAAAAAACCCCAACCTACAAAACCATTCATTTTCAAATGACCTACTCAGAATGCCTTGTTATCTCAAAAATGTCCACAGTTGAAAGGAATGATGACTGAGGGAAAATCAGTTATATATTTCACATTATTATCTTGCAAAGAAAACTGCCTCTAGAATGATTTTTAGCTCTAAACCAGACTTTAACTCTTCAATTATAATGCAGAATTGGAATCATACACCTCAGGTCTGAAAAAGTGAGAAAGAATGAATATTGATACTGTTTAATACAAAAACAGAAGAAAAGAAATAAATGCTTCTTGGTTGTTGCTGGACAAAAATATCAGTAGCTTCACATTGTCCCACAACAGCTTTAGAATCTCTTAGACAATTGCAAACAGAACTGGTACAAGACTTATTACATCAGGTACATTGCTTCCTGAAAATGTCTTAAAATTGACGGGTATATTGGACACAGGGACTGAAATGACTGTCGTTGTTATGAGAAAATTTTTAAATTCAAACGGAATTTAACTAGACTTATTTCTGTAGAATAAATTAGTGACTTCTAATGGCATTTCAAAAGTAAACTCAGAAAAAAAATAAATCTAATATTAAAATGCAGAAAAATCCTAATCAAAAATGTTGCTAGCTATATTAGCAGAAGTTCTTCCACATCAGGCTATAAGGTATGCCAGGGTTTGTATGCCTTTGAACACTGTTTCAGTTGACAGGTATAATGAATACAAAAGGACATATTTTCTGGTGTCTGGCAGAACTAAGCTTGAAACATAAAAATCATAATAGGGTAGAGAGATCAATGCCCATGGCTTAAACATCTTTACAAATCAATAACTGAGTCTAAATTCCCCACACTTTAAATTTCTCACCATACAACATTCCAGAAAAGCTCAAAGGCAAGCCAAAAACTTCAAAGCAGAGCCAAGCTGCCCAAGCAGCTCCGAGGAGCCACCTATTGCAATTTTCTCCATTCAGAATCACAGAACCACAGGATGAGTCAGGTTGGGAGGGACCACAGTGGTTCATTTCAACCAACTTCAGCAGGGAGTAGGATTGTGTCCAGACAGTTTTTGGGTGTCTCCAGTGAAGGAGACTCACAACCTCCCCGGATAATCTGCTCCAGTGCTAGCTCCCCTGCTCAGTGAAGAAGTTCCTCCTCATGTTCAGGTGAAATTTCTTGTGCATCAATTCCTGGCCATAGCTCTTTTCCCATTACTTAGCACCTCATAGAAGAGCCTGGATCCATCCCATTGACACCCTCCTGTCAGACACCAGTGTACATTGATAAGGCTCCCTCTCAGTCATCTCTTTGAGGCTGAACAGGACCAGTTCCCCAGCCCTTCCTTACAAGAGAGATGCTCCAGCTCTTCAATCATCTTTGTAACCCTCTACTGGACTCACTCCAGGAGCTCCATGTCTCTGCTGTCCTGAGGAGCCCAGAACTGGACACAGCACTCCAGGTGAGGCCTCACCAGGGCTGAGAAAAGGGGCTGGATCACCTTTCATGACCTGCTGGCAATGTTTCCCTAATGCACCCAGGACAGTCTTGGGCACTGCACTGCTGGCTCATTCAGACACTCTCAGCTGCATTTGGGATTGATAAATTACTCTAGAGGAAAAAACGGGAAGATATTTTGTTCATTATTTTTCTAGAGAAATTTCTTTCTAGAGCTGAGAAGCTAACAGTGGTATTTTTTAATTTATGTGTTTTATTTTGGTTGTATTTTAGTTGTAGGTGGTTTTTTTTGTGGGTGCAGAGGTTGTTTGGGTTTTTTGGTTTGGTTGTTTGTTTTTTATTCAGCCTCATTTAGAAGTTGCCTTAGGCACAGGCACTGGAGTTGTTCATCAAGGACAAGTACAGGTTGGATGGAGTAGTGAGTGATCCAGTCTAGTGAGTGGCACCTCTGTCCATGGAAAAGGGCTGGAAGTAGATTCCAATGCAAAGCATGCTATGATCTTGAGTGCATTGTAGACCAAGGCTTCTAAGACAACTACTGAGAAGACACATATACTAGAGCACTTTAAGAAAGAAAAGAATTATAGAATGCCTGAGACATAGCAAGTTAACCAATTTGGTTCAATGAGATATTTTTACTTTGTCAGGAGACAAAGACTTATTTTGTTGAAGAAGTGGGAAAAGACCTCAGAAAAAACAAACAAAGGGGAAGAAAATTATCTAGTAACTTTTCTTTTCATTTGTGTCCATACCTCATCCAAAAAAAATGACTATTTTAATTTATTGCTGATTCATATTGTTTTAATCAAGTTGAAACAGGCCACACAAAACTGAATGTATCTTGTGCTAGGCACTGTACATAAGTATTATGCACTTATCCCCTTTCTTTCCAAGCATCTTATATAATATACTTCAGTTTCTTATTATGACAGATTTGAAATTTTTAAAGCATTTTTTATTATGCAATTTGGTTAATCTCTGCAGTTCCTTCTATGGAGTACCAGCCTTTAGGCTTTTGAAACACACATCTAAACTGGCAGCTCTACATATTATTATGCTTTTAGAAATTTCTCTAAGAAGAATTGTATTTAAGGAACATCTCTAAACACAGCTTTTATGAAAATATCTTGAAGATCCCTGCAACTAATTTATAAGTTTATAATAAGGTTTTATTCCTATTAAAATAATTCAATTATAAAGAATAATTGAGAGATGGGCCACTGGAATAAATATTACTCAAAATTCTTGTACCACAATCATATAAACACCTTAATATTTATAATCACCCTTAACTAGTATATAAGAAATTAGTACCATGTTACAAGCTTATCTTTGTTTTCATTTTGCATTTCATAAAACACATACATAGTTTATATAGCATGTAAAAAGACAATGTCAGCTTTATAGTTAAGTAGCACATGAAGCTTGCCACCAGAAATAAACATCCAGGCACAGCTATTAGTGTCACTAGATCTAAGAATAAAGCAAATATTAACAATTATTAATCTTTATTGTAACCATTATTTCAAACAAAGAGAAGGAAAATTCATCCCCAGAGGCCTGCAGAAATTTCTGTGAAACTCACAGAACCTTGATACTATGCCTCAATCATAGATAAAAGGATCTGTTGGCCTTCTGGCATGAATTGCAAAGAAAACTTTTTTAACAACTTCTTTTCTTTTTTTAAAGATGTTGAATGTTTTACAAATATATTAGAGCTGGAAGGTCAAATTAGAGTCCTAAAGAAGTAAAAAAATGATTGGCTTTTGTTAGTTAGAGCAAAACAGTTGCTATCTACACTTGAAGTCCACCTCTCTAGTACAGTGAGTGCAACTTCCCTCTAGTACAAACCTGTAGTTGTTCTGGTTCCTGGTAAAAAGATATAGTCCTGTCAGTTTACATACAAATGAGATGAAGAATCAGAAAATATTTTGGTTTTAGATTAATTTTTTACCTGCAGAACCAGATTTTGTTTTCTTTTTTTTTCAATTTTAGCAAAAAGATTTAGAGCACTGAAATAACAGACAAGGGCTTATTTTTTAATTATTTCTCTAGGATTTGTGTGAAAGTATACATTATTGCTTTTAGGGAAAATGCTCATAACAAAATGTCTGTAAAAGCATATCTTGAACAGTGCTGCTACATTTTGGCATCTTTGCATAAGTATAGTACTGGAAAGAATGCATTTGAAATGCTTCTGGTCATTTAGTATAAATTAAAGGCAAATTACAGCAATGCACAACATGATCTGAGGTAACAGCATACAACCAACACTTAATGAAGAATACCAACTCTTACCATTTACATATGTCTCTCCCCCAGCACTATACAGCAGAAAGTGGAGTAGGCAACATTGAAGAGAGCTGGTCAGATGTGGAGGTCGGCTGCTGTTCTGAACAATGTTTATTAACTGTTTATAACTCAACGTCATTCCATTTGTGAAACACTGCTTTCCAAAATAAGATAAATGTACAGATTTTTAGTTTCTTACCAGTCTTACTGCTCCTGGCATTTGCCTGCTCCAAGGTAAGGTTCTTTATATTCATAAAGTCTACAGCAAGTACAAAGATTTGTCTGCTAGCAATTAGCAAAAGATCAACATAATGAGAATTACACAGTTTTTGGCTGCTACTTACTATTTGGGACAGAAAGATGAGTTTGCTGAACTGAACTCTCAGTAAAAACTTTTTCAAAAATGTCTTCAAATGATTTTCAAACTAATTCCTCAGTTTTATTATGTAGCCATTACCATCCTTTCAGTCATCAGTTGTGGGGGTTACATGATCACTCCGGTTTTATTAATACAATGATAACATGTTTCAAACATAGGTTGGAAAAAGTCCAAAGGACTGGGGTAGAAATCACAAAATTCTTCCCTTTTATTCATCAGATAGAAGAGATTTTAGTTAGGATTCATAACAACTGCGACCAAAGGAAGTATTCAACCCATATAAATTGACTCTCTTATTTTTATTCACCAGGATGTGCATTATGGTACAACCACCTCTGACCCTTCTTTTGGACACCTGTGGAAGGTGATATCCTTCTTTCTGGGGGTGGGCGACCATTGTGTGCCTTAGATTGAGCTCACCGTTCACCCCAAAATCATGAGTTCTGAATCTGCAAGCATCTTCTGTTTCCACAACTGAGGTATAGCTTGTGAGATATCACATTAAAAAAAAGATTCACTTAGTGAGATGAATTGGTTTAAAATAAGTTGCCCTAAAATTAGGAACCTAAAGCTATATTTAGACAATTAAAGGACTGTCCCAGTTTTCAAAGAGCTTCCTTATCTGGCTGGAGCAACTGGGTGATCATCTTCCTTCGAACAATCAGGCCACCTATTTAAAGTGTGTTGACTAAGTTTTTAAAAATCAATTTAAATACTGATTACTTAAATAGACTCCATCACTAAACAGTGTTTAGAGTACAGCATTCAACTGTTCTGAAGGAAAATTAAGATAAACAAAGGGTTTAAAAAAATTATATATATGAGAAACTTAGGTAAAGGTTATCAGATTGCATCACTGTTGCTTTTTTTAATATCTACTAACATGACTGTGGAATAATCCTAGATTCATTAGAATCAAGTAATTTAATTCACTTCTTACGCAGTTCAATATGACTTGGACAAATTAATATACAGTTTCCCTTAAAATGCAAACAAACAAATCCCCAAAATATACAAGTATCTCTTTCTACTTAGGAAAAAAATAATGAAAATTATATTAGATTTTCCATTACTACAAATTTAAAAGAAGTAAAAGCCTGTTTGATTTCTTACAGAAGCTGTATTGCCTTTCTGGAGATTTTCTCAAAGTTGTAAAAAACATTTTCAAAAGTAAAAAATTATTTAAGGTTAAGAGCCATCAACAAGACCTTTATCTCCATTTTCATAACATAATTATCTGACTCAGTAAAACTTATAGTTTGTAATCCTTCTGTAGTAGATATTGCAATGCTAAATTAAAACAATAAAAAACCAAAATACAAAAGTGTTTCAGATGTTCTCATGCAGCAATAGAAAAAAATTATGTCCCCTTTGCCCTTTGTTTCTTCTTTTCAAGCTAACCTTGGAGACTGACACTGAAATTTTATCCTGAGCTATGGAAGAAAATAATCCAGGTGGACCTGCAGTAACAAAGTACACCCCAAATGTTGTATATATTGTTTTTTTCTGACAAATAATATCTAGATGTTCAGTTTGATTAATCCTTGTCTCCTCAACTCTTAATCTTTATGATACTTCAACAGAAATATTATTGTAAACTGTGGCTCTGTATCGGCAGCAATAAGCAATACATTCTTTTCTTGTTATTTTATTTGGTCATATTCAAAGTCATCCAAATTGTGCAAAAGCTTATTTCCCTCAAATGTAACTGTTAGATGCCACAATATGAAAGTGCTAAACATTGATGGATTCAAAGGGGTCAGCTGTCAGTATTCTGGCACCTGTATAAATTCACTTTCCAGATACTTAAATTAAGCTGCTGTTATCTTTTCTGTCTGATAAACAGAGCAGAAAATATTGCTAATTTTTTATTTCATAGAACAAGTGAACAATTTTGTATGCATGCATCTTTCTGTAATTATTAGTAATTTCATATACACCTCTATAAACACTTCATCTCATGAAGAGCAAATTACATTTCCTGAACACCTATTGAACCACTGTCACTTTATTTTATGCAAGACATAAATTTTCTCTGTTGTATAAGCAAGATATTGCACCCTATTTCATTTTCAGATGTTATTTACAAAGACAGTGAGGCCATTTTAAATTCTAGGGTGCCATCCTTTCTCATGAGCCTTCCTACAAAAGCCTTGAGGGGTCTGAACAATTGACCTCTAAAGATTTCAGTGTTTTCTCTTTGCAACAGTTTAATAATGCGGATTTTTCTTCTAATGAAGTATCCCACAAAGTCTTTCAGAAACTGATTATGAAAATCCACTCTCCCAGACCAAAAAAAATTGGAGTCTGTAAAGCTTTTCTTTGGAACTGCAGGATGCTGAAACAGAAAACCAAACTGAACATCTACTATTTCACATTTCTCTGCCTGGATTAAAAAATTTAGGATACAACTACAAATGTTGTTGCAATACACCAACAGAAAACTGAATCTAAGTAGCTGCTACTTACCTTTCAACAACATTACCACAAAATATGATTTGCTTTAGATGAAGGCAAAATTCTTGTTTGAGGGCTAAAACTTTTCAAAAAGTAGACCAGAAAAAAACCCATAAGTATAATCACTCTCATAACCATCATCATAAGCATGGTCATCTTCTCATGTCTAAAATGAATAGTTTTGTATTTAGCTTAGCACTGGCAAACCTTATCTAAAAAGCTTAACAGCTCATGCAAAAACTTGCTATTTACATTAATTAAAATTCTCAAAATACATGGATTTACTAAAGTGAATGCTCTGCCCTAATACTTCACATATTTGACCGAACTTAGATATATGACATAATGAATACTTGGATCTGGCTATGATAGCCAACATGCAAAATAATTAATCATTGAAATACAAGGCATCTCAAAAATTTCACTGCTGACATCCTAAAAATACTTGCAAGACTGACACCAAGAAGATATAAAAGAGTTTGGAAATTTGTAGAAATACAAAGAAACTAGAACACACAACTTACAATGTTTTCATGTGAAGAACAGTTCAAAATATATACAAGAAAAAGAAGACCAGGAAAAGTTATTTCAGACTTATTGTTCTACATGGTGTAAAATAAGCTGCAATTTATTTTTGTGGCAAAGCACTGTACTATAGTTTGATACTAGATTATCTATCCCTTTTCTGAAAAATCCAAGAGATGCCCACTGCCATTAACATCTTAAGTAAAGATTGTTTCATTTTTAATTATCCATAGTGACATTAGGCAAAGACATTACAAACTTTGCATCTAGTATAACAGTGAGGGGAAAAACGGAGTTACTATAAAAATAATCCTAGTAGACTGAGGTAGAGGACAGAGCTCACCCAACAGACTCCCTCAAATTTCTAGGACTCTCTAGTAAGGTCTTAGAAACTTTTTGATGTTAGCTAATAATTTTCATCTCCTTAATGTGGGCAGCATGCTATGTCCTAGTTTAGCAGGACAGAGAAAGTATTTTCTAATGAGGAAACGTAATAGGCAAAGACAAAAGACCCAATACAGTGAAGCACACAAAGCAAACCAATGCCCTTTAATTTGATTGTGCTGGGTTGGTTGCCTCCTTAATTTAAGTTTGTAGCTGACAAACTGTGAGCATTTTTAGATGTATTATTTATGTCAGTTCTTCAGGCAAAAGCAGGGCACGATTGGAGCAACAAAGCTCACTTTTACACTGTTCAAAAGCCTGCCAATCTTACAAAGAATAAAACTTGTTAATCTACAAACTTTTCGTTTTATGACTTTCACAGTGCACTCCACGCAAGGGTAGCCCTTAATTTTGGATCTTAAAGGACACAAGCTAAAGCCTTTAAGCAGAAGATGTGACATAAAGCCTTTATGAAGGTTACAACCAGCACAAATTCTTAGAGTGCCTGACAAATTCCAATCTTCTAGCACCTAACATTCTGTTGCTAAAAAGAAGTTTTAGTACTCAGATAAACCTTCAAAAGTAATAAAATTTAACTGACGGAGACAACCTGAAAGAAAAACTCAGCGATGCGAGCTCTGTCCTGCTTAAGCATGAGTGCAGTCTTAGTTATGAAGTCCATCAACGTCAACTTTAGTCATTTAACCATGATCATTTAGTGGATACATGGTGCATGAAACAGACTAAGGAACTGGAGGGGCTGCTGGGAAGACAATGCAGAGAAAAGCTGGAAGGTGTGTCAAAAAACTAACCAAATGCAGAAATAAAAAAAATTCCTCATACATAGTATAAAGATATATGGCATAGATGTCTGTCTGTGCTTTGTATTTGTGGCCAAAATAGTGCTGATAGCACACCTGTGTTTTGGCTATTGCTTCATTCCTTGGAATGCTTCCTTTCCTGTTACAAACAGGCTGAGACTGGGCTTGAGGTTGGGAGTTGATAGAGTCAAGACAGGTGACCCATACCACCGAGTGTGATGTTCAGAGAGTTGAGGAGGAAGGGGTGAATGTTTGTCTCTGTGCAAGCAATAATTACATGTGCTGAATCCCTGATTCCTAGGAAGCAGACGGACATCTAACTGCTGATAAAAAACAGTGAATAGACTCTTTTTGCTCTGCTTGCACACAGAGCTTTTACCTTGCCTGGTAAATTCTCACTATCTTGATCTGTGAGTGTTGTCACCTTCCTTCCATGTGCCCCCACAAGAACGGACTCCCTATTTGCCTTTGCAAGAGAGATGAGTGAGCAAGGGGCTGGCTGGCTGGGTGTTTGGCTGCTGTCTGGGGTCAGCATATAGCTGCTCTGAAGGAACTGAACAGATATAAGTGTTTAATTATTCTTCCAAGGACTGTATCTTGACAGGAATAAAGAGGCATACATAAATAATTTTATCAAAAAACAAACAAAAAAATTTCTCCCAAACCAACAAACAAAACAAAACAAACAAACTAGTCACTTGTTCCATAATGATGGACGATAATTGCACAATAAAAATAAGAAACCATTATAGTACTATGTTAAATGATGTACACAAGTTTTTAATAGTTTTTCAGCCTTCAATCACATTTCATTCACATTGCTCCTTAGATTACTGTATGTAAACTTTGAGATTCAACAGTTATTTTTTCAATGCCAGAAGAGACCAATTCATATTAAGTGCTTTAAAACATTATGTAAAAAGTTCTTGTCAAAAGCCCAAACCAATTCCATAATATAATAAAACCCAGTGAAATCTTACTTCTATGATTTTTATAAAATCCATTATCATAAGCCCCTCAAACTAAGAGGGAAGAGATCAATGACAGATAACATTGGAAAGGAGATTGTGAACTTGTCCCTAGGTCTGCATTATATACCTGCTCTCACTAGATCAATCTATGTTCTTCCTGGCACCAAATCTATTCACTAAGATACTCCTGAGATTGCAAAGATAACACAGCAACACAGAATCTCATAAATTAATGCCAAAATATGATGCCTGCCTTGTCTCTGGGTATTGTAGATTTTCAATGATTGGTGACTTTCTGAAGCCTAAATGTAGTACAAACAAAAATTTAAATCAAATAGTGCAAACAATACATCACTGCCTTGGTAGTAATGACACTTTGAAAAGAAAGGACCACAGACATCGTCCTTGACAAAGATTATGACTTTGTTCTCATTTTTCCCAGGAAGAGCATTTAATTTTCTGTGCTTACAACAAAAGCACATAATCTGACAATCTAGATGATAAAGTTCTCTAGGTCTGTATTTCAAAAGGACAATCTTGCAGAAGTTTAAAATGTATACACAGTAACCTCAAACAGATGATAGCACCTAATTTTTTTCTTTACACTCATTTATAGAGCAAATACCATAATTTAGCTCTCTACTTGTATCAAACAAAGTTACTCTATAATGGAAAAATATTTTATAATGGAAAAAGTTACTTTATAATGGAAAAAATAATCTCAAATATTATTTTATAAAATGTGTAGCTATACACATAGTAAAAATTGTCATATGGCTATCTGATATAGCTCCTTGTTCTAGAGCTGCAATTCTTTCAAGAATTCAAAGGTTAACAAGATTCTTAGAAGAACTATGACTCATTTCAGTTAAAAATTACAACAATTTTTACAAGGCATAAAAATCCAAGAAAACTCTTTACAGAACACAGGCTCTCCAAGTTTGAATATAGCTGTCTTAACGTCAGTTTTCAGTACAGCAGAACAAATGTATGTTACCATCAGAAACTATCCTTATAGGGAGCTACTGTCTGTGCTTCTAGACAGTTAAGTGTGAATTTGTTTTACCCAATTGACAAAGGTTATTTGCCAATTAAAGCTTTAAATAAAATTGCTTATTCCAAAGATATTTGCAACAGTAACCCAGCAAACAATTAATCTCTTGGAACTTAAAATCTATTGCCTGAATCAGAGACTTTTAAACACTTCTGATAATATTTATTTTTAGGTTTTGATTATATTAGTTTTGAGCATTCTGATTTACAAATATCTAAATTAGATACTCATTTAAAACTTTCAAATACAGATAACAGCTCAGTGAAAGCATATATTGTAATTTATAGCATAATCAATGAAAAACTATTTTACCTGTAAAATGAAACTAAATTAATAATTCAGACTGCTCCATATTACCAAAATCAATGTAGTATCATTCCTGCATCTGAGAAAAATACTACATAAAATTACGATCTCCAAGACTGGAGATGGTTTGTGGTTTGCACCAGGGATATACCTATATACATACATATATACAAATGAAAATTCTTTCAATTGGGTAAGATGATCATTCAATCAATGTTTGGGCTTTTCATCATTTTTGTCTCTTGAAATACCCCAGGATTCCTAGTGCTTCGATGAAGTACCTACACTGTACTCAACAGTCTCAAAGAAAATACTGCCTGGAAAATGCAGCATGCTTACTTTTGCATCAGTTCAAACTAAAATTTAAATTGGCATACCCTAGTCTTAAAGCCTCACCACAGCATGTCATTGGTTTCACACCAGTCTCTGAAAACTTTCTCCAGCTGTAATCTCACTGAGCTAACTAGTGGTCTTCAGAGCAGAGCCACTCAGTTGATCAGAGGGCTGGAGCACCTCTCCTTTGAGGAGAGTCTCAGAAAGCTGGAGTTGTTCAGCCTGGAGATGAGAAGGCTCCAGGGAGACCTCATGGCATCTTCCAGAACCTGAGGGGACCTACAAGAAAGATGGGGAGGGACTTTTTACAAGAGCATACTGTGACAGGATGAGGAGGAATGGCTATAAAACAAAAGAGGGTTGATATTTGGCAGAATTTGTTTACTGTGGGGAAGTGAGGCACAGGTTGCCCAGAAAAGCTGTAGCTGACCCATCCCTGGAAGTGTTCAAGGCCAAGTTGGATAGGGTTCTGAGCAACCTGGTCTAATGGAAAGTGCCTTGCCAATGGCAGGGAAACAAATGGCTTTTAAGGTCTTTTCTAAACCAAACCATTCTGATTCTATGATTTCCAGAACATACTGTCTTTTTCAGAGAATATTTTTAATTTTCCAAAATTCTGATATGACATTAAAAATTTTCTACAGAGATAAAATTAAAATGCAACTGACTCTTCAAGCCTTGAAGTTCTCTGAAAAATGGCTGGGCAATTTTTCTGCTATCAAATGTTAAAAATACAGTCAGTTCTGTAATTTCAATTCAGTTTTAAAAAAGCTTGTAGAGAGTAGTTAATTCTATAGTTCTACAGTTAATATGCTTATGATGTACAATCATGTCCACTCAAACCAAATTTAGTACAAAGCAAGGAGCCAAAAACAAGACTGAAAAACTGTCTTTCCTAGAATAAACTGAGGACTAAGTTCAGTCTTAGGGTTCAGACTTTGGTTACCCAACACTATCAGCATGAAGGTCACCCAGGCACAACTGCTAGGTAGGATGCTCCTTTTCATTGCTCTTGCATCATTAAGTATAAATTAAAATTTATGCCCTCTAACTATTTTAGTATCTTAGGAAACACTGGATTCACCAGATACATGGTTTGTATTGTACTTTTGCTGTGTTACCATACCCATTTTTAAACCCAAAAATAACCTCATTGCCTTGTGGAAAGAGGGCAATTGCATGACTAGATGAGCAGGCTGTTCTTAGTGCCTAAGAAGTGCTCTCTAAAGTGTTAACTGTTAAATACTTTTCACTACAGAAGTGGAACACACAGCTGGAACTAGGGGTTCAGAAGTGTTCTTTTGTAAATGAAAAAATAAATACCTGTATTAATATCTTTTATAAATTCCCTTCATAAATGGTAGTGCGCAGGTGCTTAAACTGATCTTAATTAAATTGGAAACAACACAGTTTTGCACAAGACTGGTTCTCCCTATCCCAGCTCTCCCCCCATCCCTGCTCACCACCTCCCAGATATTTTAAGTTTTCTTATATAACATAGGAGGAAATTTACTTTCATAGTTTTTTAAATTTTGAAATAATATTTTAGACTCTGTTGCAGAAAAAGTAGTCCTTCCCAACACTACCGCCACCCAGTAATCCCTAATAGTTCTGCAGCAATATAGAAATGCTATAGAGGCAAAATACAAACTTCCTGACCATGCAGCAAAGCAATGTATCATGGTATATGCCATATGATTTAAGCATAGATTGTTAAATACATTAAATATGTGAAGTTAGAAAAATCTCAAAAGCAGATACAAAAGTCCACCTTCAAAATTTAGAGAGACAGAAGCTGGATCACTTTCACATTCACATTATAAAGGGTTTCAATACACAATGGTAATACTCTAGCCCTCAACTTAATTCTGTTCACAGCAAATCAGTCCTGGATAATGTCTCACACACTTCCACTGAGAATAATTACATTTTTATAGCCATCATAAGAAACATCCAGCAAGTGAAGATGATTAGCTGATGGGAAATAGTATGACTACAAACAACCACGACTTTAACACAAGAATATTTCCTATCAAGATTGTTAGACTATGGAACAAAAATCAAAAGTGTAAGCCATATTTTCATGTTCTAGCTTAGCTGATCTACCAGCTAGCATTTGTTTACTTCCAATCACACCATTCCAGCTATAGTATTATGCTGGCTGCAGCAAACTAGTAAACCCAACAGGATCTGATGTGGCAGAAGAAGCAATAGAGAAATATTTAATTTTAGGTTTTTTCCTCTCTGAACCCAGACAACATGGGTCAGATGAGACAAGAGAGGCAGCTAGTTCCGGCCGGAATTGTATGTGGGTTCCTTTTCATCCACTTTAACTTGAAACTACCACCTACGTTGCCTACTCACACTATCATTTAAACTAAAAAAGCCATCAGATACTGGCGTGTTTCAGCTCTGCCATGTGCTTCTGATTGTGTTGGTATTTTGAACAAAGAACTGTGCAAGTTTCCCAGAATATAATTCATAAAACTAAATTGCAATAGCGTATCAGCAGGACAGTGAGTCATATACCTTTCATTGATGTTCATGCTTGACAAAAACAAAGCATAATTCCTGGAAATTTCTGGTTCAGTCACAAACACCCTGTGCCCGTCCACCATTCTGACAGCTTCATGTTGTTCCGACAGTCTAAAAAAAACACTAGTAGGAGCCCCATAGAATGGAACATGATGTAGCATAATACAATATCATACCTTTTATTCTTTCTTGTGCCAAAAATCTAGCTTGGTTAGCAAGTTGTCAAAAGGACTACTCTGTAAAGTAACAGGGACTTTGAACTCTTAGTGAGCTTCCAAAACACTGTGTCATGGAAGATGCATCTTACACTAACAGGCTCCAAACCAGTAAAGATGAGCTACTGGCATTGATAAGAAGTTTGCACTTAAGCACAGATTTTTGGTGGAACAAAATTTAAACAAAGCACTGCTTTGTTTCTGAATAAATTTGACACTAACCACAAAACTTTTTATAAACATAAATATTCTACACTAAATTAGGGGGGTTGTGTCCTTAGAAAAATTCCCTAGATCAGGCGAAAAAACAGGCGAAGTTCTTGTACAACTATGGAATGGTTTCACTTTGGTTTTTACTAGTATGTCTTAACTTCTTTCTTTAAAAGTAAAAAGATAGAGCTAAATGAAAAAAAGACACTCTCCATCCTGTGTTCCATATACACCCACAGGTTTCTGTCTATTTCTTCAGCTTCAACATAAGCCCAAATTGATGGGCACCACCCTGTTTTCTACTTAGATTTCACTAAGTGCAAGTAGTCATAGCCTCCAGTGAGTTTGCTCTCTTTCACTCCATTCCCCTTTTATTTTTTTATAGTCTAGCTTCACAACAAAGCACAGTAGAAGCAGGGAAGGTACATGCATTTGCACTCAAGCTCCACTACCTTTTGCTGTTCCTCTGCCTTCAGCTGCAGTTCCATGTATCATAGCAGGAGAGCTAAAGAAAGAGACAGGAGACAGCGAAAGAAAAAAACCTGAATTTATTTCTTAGGCTAAGTAGTCTCACCCTTGGATTCTAGAGGTACAGTCTGCCAATGAACTTCCAATCAGCTCTGCCTGTGCCAGGTCTTTTCCCTCTCCATACATAAAGGAACTGCTTACAAACTGGAATGGGACACAAAGGAGAGCAGACAGTGATGTGAGGGACATTTGTGTCATAATTCACTAGCTGAGGGGTTTTGCTGCAGAGTTTCTATACCTATGGCACTAAAATGCAACAGTTCACATTCCATACACCATGTATATGCTTGGAAAATACTGACAAAGTTTCTTATGGTATCCATTTTGAGGTGTAAGAATTTTCTTCCACTATGCGCAAAATCCCATTTTCGGCCTGTTTTTCCGGAAGAATTATTTGAACAATTGAATGCTACATACGATAAATGATAATAAAAAGCACACTGCATACAAAAGTACAGCAAGTCTGTTCCCACAGCACATGCACAACCATATTTGAAAAATAACAAAAGATTGATGGAAGACAAGTGGAAAAATACCCAAAGGTATTTTAAAGTTCAAATAAGAAATTGAAGATAAAGTGCTGAGAAAACACATGAGAATTCAAAAAAGCAGCTGCAGTGGTCTGAAGTCTTTTGATATGGTGTCATGTACAGCATATGGAAGGACAAGAAAGGCAAACTGCTGCCAAGAACACAGGTAGAATATTAGGCAGAGAAACTTAGGACAGATAAACAGATACTGTGAATCTCATTTAATCAGATCACTGGATGTATTGAGATTCAAAATGCCAAATGAAATCTGTCAAGAATTGACATGAGAAGCAAGGGAACAATGTATTTCTGTAGATGTAACTGATGAAATAGTGATATAGATAAAGAAAAACAGAGAATCATATAATGTTGTGCTAGAGACAATAAGATGTTCACTGCTGCTGCCCCTAACAGGTTTTACATTAGTTCAATCTAGAGAAAAAACAGAGAACAACTGGGAGCACATCTTAGCACTATGGCTGAGCAACTAAATTCTACTGCATCTTTCCATTATAAAGTAAGATTATATTATACTAATAGTGGCTCAAGGTAAGCCAATGATATCCTCAAAACATTCTGTCCCCACTGTGTTGGGTCACATACTGTGCTTTCCACATTTATCCCAAAAATTCAGTACTGTGCACACATTTGAATTAAAACAGTTTCCATGCACTAATCAATGTTACATTCATGCTTAAGGTAAAGGGAATTGGGTTACTTTTAGAACAAAAGGAATCCGAAACACACATATTCCCGTGGTGGTTAATACCGTTCTAAATGTGGATTCTATAGATTAACAGATTTCAATCCAGAAAGATTAATCTAGTAGTAATTCTAATACATTATTTATATCCTCATTAAACAGCTTTAAGAAACCAGATCAGTCTGTTGTGCTGTGCTGCAGATGGAAAGAGCAGCATATTGTCACAGCAACTGCAAAAATGTTCTGCCTTTCAGTTTAGAGGTTCCCTGATGAAGAGAATTGATTATCTATCAGAATTCTTTCTGTTCAGCAGTTTTTTTAATGCATAAACCCAAAATTCAGTTTGCCAATACACCAAAAACAGTACTCCTCTTTACCATAACATAATTGACACAATCAATTCAGTCTGGATTTTGGACCCACCTCAAAAGGACTACTCAATAACACAAGCCATGTCATTATGCAGCCAAGAGGAACTACCGGGTGTGCTCATGTCTACCCTTAAAAAAATCTCTTCCCATTATTTTTCTACAGCCTAGTCTGTCCTGTAGAAAGTGATATGGAACACCAAACCCACTAAATGGGTTTTTCTGGAAAAATGCAAATTATAAAAACCATATGCAATTGCCCACATGCAATGCTGTCTTTTTCACTTTGCTATTCTAGAATCCTATTTTCCAATACTGTCAATAAAACAAACAAGAAATTCTCTAAACCACATATTTGATATGTATCAGAGTAGAGGAATAAAAGCAAATTAATCTAACTGAAGAAGAGCAGGTCCCATGCAGGAGGACACGTTCCTTCTGGATGTGCCAGTGCTGACTGGTCTGCTGCACTGCGGCTTGATGTCTACAGATTTTTGCCTTATGACTTGTATCTTTCCCTATTACAAAGCTCCTGTACAGCATTTTACATAGAGCATTTAGGAGTCTACCATGTAAATTGAATTTCCTAAAATTTCCTAAATATTAGCAGTTATCTGAATAAAACTTACCAAATGATAAATTGTAGCTAGAATGAAAAAAGAGGTCAGAAAACATTGAGGAAATACACAAAAAGGAAGATTGTAAATTTTTTTCCATACAAATGATCAGCCCACAGTTTATAGTTTTTTTACAGAAAAATGACTGGCACACAGTTTTTACCTTCCAAGAATCAAAAGTGTAATGTTTCATGCTATTCATGCATGTTTGTTGGTTTTTTAACAAACATTTTGCTACAACCAATTGGAGCAGAGTCAGAATGCTCCACAGTCATCTATTCTTTCCAATTCAGGGAGCCTACTCAATGTAACACTCCACAGTGCCTGGTTGCATTCATTATTTAATGTATTTTAGTTCCTTCACCATGTGCAACCTTTTTGATGTTTTAATGAATGTTATTTCCTCTGTTTCTTAATAATTAAATAATTTCCATTACTTATTTTCTTAATCTGTAAATTGCTTGGCTTCAAAACTAGTCTGACAAGAAAAACAGTGGGATAAGCAGACAGATGGAGATTTTTTTCTAGTAAAGAGCATTTCAGAGTTGCACCATAATTCTAGCTCTCCTCTTCCTGAGACATACTAATTTTAATCTGAAAATGGAAACTGAGATATTCTAGATTACATCTACTTTTGATCTTCTAATTTGACTTTTTAAAAAGTCCCTAAAATTCTTGTTTCTTACACATTTTTGGTGTGTTTGTGTGTGTGTGTGTGTGTGTGTGTGTGTGTTTGTTTTTGTTTGGTAAATTTTTTTTGGTTAGTCATTTCACCAATTTCTATACATCTTTTTTACCAAAACATCATTTAAAATTTTTGCATTTATGGAAGTTAATGAGACGTTGTGGATTAATAACATTCATAGACACATTGACTGCTATAAAGCATGAAGAAATGGCTGTGGTTTCCTTATCCCCGGAAGTGTTCAGGGCCAAGCTGGATGTGATTTGAGCAAAGTGGTCCACTGGAAGGAAGACAGAGGGGCAGAGGGATGAAAATGAGATTATTTTTAAGACCGCTTCTGATCAAAACCATCCTATAATTCTGATTCTGTGAAATAGTAGCGAGCTTTAATTCTCTCAGATCTTAGGAATTTTTTTCTTTAAAAAAATTTAAAAAAAAATTGGAGAACCAAGTCCTGCACTTGAATTTCCATACAAGCCACCTTTAATTTACTTCAGTTATATGTATTCAGAGAGTTTAATACCCTGAAAACTAATCAGAAATACAAAACCTACTCAAACTCTTAGTCACTGAGAATGAGTCAGTAGCAATTCATAGAAAGGAAGAACTAGGAGCACAAAATTTGGGGATTTTTTTTGTAAAATTCTTTTCTTACTGTGTATTTGATGTTGTTCTTCTGGTTATACACAGTAAAAATCGTGATATGAAAGCACTCTTGTATTATTGTTCCTAGTATTGTTGAACTTTGATTTTCATCTGCCACAAAGCATCTTATGTAACTGTAATTTATTGTGCTCTTCACTCTATCTATGTAATAAGAATTCCTGCTGAAATTATAGGATTCACCTAACTGCACAATACTGCAACCTACCTCTGTGAACAGGTCATTATCTTTCTCAGCTGAGAGACTGCAAATTTCATAAATTCTTATGATCTAAGTTGTCTGTAAGCTTCTAGAGAAACTAAAGTAATAGATTCTAGACCTTACAGTTCATAAAAGAAAAAAGCGTACAGTACTTCTATGGTTCTAGGCTGATCATCAGTATTTTCTTGGAATAGCAATCAATATGGCCTTGGAACAGCAGCAAAGATTCTGTGATAATCTATTGAAAAAACACACTGATGTTTGGTTGTTGTTGGATTTTTGTTTTTTTTTTTTTTTTTTTGCGGGCAGCAATAAAATATGTAATTAATTTCAATGGGCTATTTCTTTCTTTTTTTTGTTTTCATTCAGCAAGATACAGTGCCTGTGAGGATGGATTAGGATCTTATTTGTGGCATGGGACATTACCCCAGCCATTGACGTTTTGGGTTGTACCACTATGAGTATATGATTACTTAAGGCAGAGGTGGCTGCATTTGCAGACTTTCTGTGTCTCTCTTCAGAAAAACTACAGATTACTAAGGATGCAAGAAAAGTACAAATAAATCAGTGAATACTATTGTATGGTAGCATTCTGAACACCAGTGCTGGCCTGGCACAGCAAGTAGCAGATGATCCCCTCTGTCTTGTGTAAAATGGGCACATAATGCGTAACAGTTCTTGAATTCCACTCTGCTGGGATCATTCTATATATCCTGAAAGCATTTTATAGACAAGCAGCTTAATAAACCTGTATTTCATTTAAATTAAGGAATAAATTCACAGCACAGCCAGCTATTTTGGCCTTCATTACAGCTACTATGACAGTGCATCTACACTATATTCTAGTCTAAATAATCTAGCTTCAAGATGATCATAAAATATACGAAAATACATACAGACAATCATGATATATTGTTTCTCTCCAGTATCAGCCTGAGCAATTTTCTCTCCTTCCCAACACAAGCGTTACTTACAACACAACTCATAACCAAATGTAAGCAAAGGTTCCTCCTGCAAATTTGCAAAACTATCTATTCCACTTGTTATTATTAACCCCAAGCTGTGTAGAAGACATGTCAAAGAGTAGAAGAAGTCAGGTCAGAAAATACCCTTAAAAGCTGTAATCACAAATAATGGCATAAAAAGACTGCAGCTAAAAGTAATTAAAACTCTAAAACCTTGACATTTAAATGCTTGAGACAGGAGATTCATGTGCACCTCAGAAAACAGTAGCTGCTACATGCTATTTTACTTAGATACAACTTCCATACGCACTACAACTGCAGTTTTACAAAGGTATGCCGGGCATTTGGGCATGAATCCATCATCCCTAATACCTTCTTCTTAATCCAGTTCTAATCAGTGACAGAATGAATGTGCTAATAACCAAGGTCATGTAGCAACAATAGTTACAACCAGAGCAAAAGCAAAGAGAAAATTTGGGTCAGCAGCAACCCACGCCTGAAATTTATTGCCTCCTTTATTCAGGAAGTTTAAAAAGACACTACTTCATGCACCCACATAGCCCTGTAAGAACAACCACTAGCTCAGCACTGACCTTGAAAGCCATAAGGGCTGAGGCTAGACACACTTGCTGTGGCTGACTCCCCTGGCCCTGCTGGCTGCTTAGCTTTACTTTGTTTAGCTGTGACAGCAATTTCTCTAATTGACCAGATGTCTGCAGTTAATTTGTTTTACTTTTTTTATCTTTTCATGATACAACAAGTAACAGCAGTTGTTCCATGTATGCTTTTAGCCCCCACAGCAGCCAGCTGAGAGATCCATATGCACTCTGAGAACAAATCTTGTTATAAGCATCATCACAGAAAGAGTGAACGAAATCCAAGTACATAAATGCGTAACTAGATACATGAAAGATTTACAGTTGCAATAAAAACATGACTGTGCAAGAAAAAGAACTGTAAACTATTGTGCTCATTAACAAGAGACTTACATAGATGAATAACATTGGTCACAAGCTAAACCTTGAAAGTCTAGCACTTTCACTACAAGACTCTCAAATGCTAGAAGGTATCAGCATGAACTTGAAAACTCAAGGTTGTAGGGCAAGATAACAACACCTGACAGTGTGGATAAACGACACTATATCTCACCCACCTATTTGTCCAGAGTTTAGATTATCACTGGGAGCATGAAAAGCAAACCGACTTTTTGGAAACTGACCGCTAGCCATCTCTGTCGGATAAACACTGATGTTTTCAAAAAGATAAAAAAGAACCAGTGAAGTGTCATTAAGAAAAGTAGCAAGACTGCAAGTATTTCCCCCTACAAATTAGGATCCCTTCCAAGAGGATACTGCAGTTTTGAAGCTGATTACAGAGCTCTATGTAAAATGATTTTGAGAAAAAATGCAATGTATCTGGAGAAATCACAAATCATATTTTTCTGAGGTCTTCCTGAAAACTAATACAAGCTTCCTCATTAGCAAACAATGTAAACATATAAGATATACACAAAATGGAATTCATAGAAGAAGTACTTCATCTGCTTAGCTACAGCAACTATAACAAGAGTCATTACTAATATTGGCAACTCCTAGACTTAAGCAGCTATTATCATACCATAACAATTTACATAATTAACACATTCTAACCATATATAATCATATCCTAACAGAAGTCTAAAAATCCCCCATGAACACAGATGTGCACACACACATTAAAAATGCAAGCATCTCCTGCACAGGCATGAAGAGCCATCCTTTGCAGGAACAGAGAGAGGAAGCTTGGGTCCCTCTGCTGTTAGCTAGCTAGTTCAGTCCTGCTCCTATGCCTCAGAACCTGCATTACTGCAAGCCTCTGGAAGAAGTGCAGGTCAGTAGCTCACAGAACGTTCCTGTGTTCAATTTAATAACAGAGTGCATTCTGCTGCCACATAATGTTTATGGCTGCACTTTGCTTTTCTGCAAGATAGAAGAAAACCTTTCACAGATACTTATCTTATTACAAAATAAAGCAGCCCTTGCATTTACAAAGAAATTCCAAAGTCTGAACAGATTTGTTATCTTAGACTGCTCTCCAGAAAATTAAAGATAAATGTGATATGCTCAGTGCTTTTGTTACATCTTTGAAAATATTTACCTCACTGCTGGGTTCGGCTGCATTAAAGTAATTTTTAAAAAAGTACTTAAATTATATACTTCTCACTGCCATTTATTAAAACTCTTTCACTCCATCCAACCAGAGGTTTATGGTTTTTTCTTCGTGAAGTTTTACGGATTGCTTGAACACACAGGGTGTGTTAGAAATCATGGTTACAAAGTATCACAGATCAGCTTTCTGTTGGAAGTACCAGAGTGACAAAATCCACATTTTTACAAGGAGGATTGCAGAAACACCAAAAAAACCCAAAAAAGATGAAAAGCAAAACTTGCAAAAAAAAGGACAGCAGATTGACATGAGAGGCAAGCAGCCATGAAATGGAGTGCGTGGCAGAGGACCATTACGACATGTCAGGCTGTACAGAGGATGTGACTTTCTAGAATAACATTCTCCTGGGAAGACACCTCAGCATTGGGAAACACAGCTGCACTAGCCACATGCGCAGCTTGACACAGTCTAAGAAGTAGACACATTTAAACATTCCATGACATGACTGCAACCTCTCACCAAGGATAAAATAATCAACTCAAACCAAAGTATCTTCTTCTGAAAGCTACTACTTGAAAGCAATCACTTAGTTTACACACTAATTTTGAAAATTTTGTATTTTGTAAACTATGCTTACTGATGAGAACTAACATTACAAACTGTATACAATTTTCTATATAATATTGTAAGAGACTTAAAGATCAAAATTGCCTCAAATACTGTTAAGATCACCAAAGGAGTTTGCTCATTCTGGCAAACCAACACCACAAGGCAACTGTTCACTGGTTACCACCCTGACCCCTGCCACCCACCCTGCCACTGTTGGATATGCCTTTGTGACTTCCTGGAAATTTGGACAGTAAGTTAAGTCACATGGCAGGAACTAGAGATAAGATAAAGATGGTAATATTGTCTGATTATCTCAGACTAGGAAGAGGTAAACAAGCTGGGGGAACACTGATAATGAACACAAAGCATCCACAAGGAAAGCCAGCTCAGCATCTGAGCTGACAGTCAGCTCTGACTGGGCTCAGCTCAGAAGGAAGAGGCCATGGCCCACTGACTCAAAAGAAGAGGAAAACTGAGCATGGGACCACTCAGCATTGGAAACAAGCAGATCATTTAACAAAGAGAATGGCAGAACTGTGTATGCAATGAGCAGTGATTCCTTTGTCTGCTAAAATGTACAAATGGGGAGAAGTTTTGAGTGACCTTGGACCCTCACTACTGAGAAGCCCAGAAGAGGACCAGTGGGATGATGTCTGGAACCACGGTTGATGATACCTTTTTACTTAATCTGTGTCTCTCACTCTTTTTCACTCCTCTCCTCTCTTCTTCTATTTCTTTCTATCTCTTTCTACCTGCCACTTACTGTTAGATGAAGTTCATACTATTGCCTTCAGCATTTGGTCTCATTTGCACCTTAATTTGAGCAGAGGCTTTTCTCAGATAATGGGATCTTAACTTTTGTCATAGTTGGCAGGATACTGTGATCTGAATTGTCTTTGACAATAGTACAGTTCCCTCTAGGGGGGCTTGTGTGGTTCCTTCCCTGGGAACACATGGAAACTTTGCCACAGCTTTCCTCTGAGGAAGGTTACATGTTTTCTCCTGTGGGAACTTTTGAAAAAATGGCTGTCCAGGGTAGTCAGTGCAAAAAAAGTATTTTTGTATCCTTCCTTGAAAAATTTGTTAGTTTCCCTCCTACATGACAGGTGGGTTTACACAAGAAAATTAACCTATTGGTTCCTCTTAATGAACTATTGGTTATTCAAAAATAGGAAGATGAAATAATTGTATCCTTATGAGATTTGGTGAAAGAATTGCACTTTCTGTTAAATAAGGAAAATGAAAAAAGAATGCAAGTAGAGGAATTGCTAGCTGTCAAGCATGATGATGCCCAAATGCTTCAGGCAGAACTTTAGAATATGAATGAGAAAGAGGGAGAATGTTAGGGGAATAATTGCAGGATGCAGAACCTCTAACATGTTCTGAAACATGATCTTGTAACTCATTATTTTGCTCAGTGGAGGAGTTGGGAGACAGTGCATCAGTCTGTGGCTCTGCAAAAGAGCAAAATGTAACATTAACACGGACATCTGATGACAAGGCAGTAGTGTGTTGATACTTAATTAAAGTTGAAACCCCAAATGACTGCCAGGATCAGCAAAGAGCTACTGAAATGGTGCCTTATGTATCTACTAAGATATCAAAGCCTGGTCATACATCAGGCAAGGCTGAAATCCAATAATATTAATTTATTAGAATACGGGAAATCTGGGTATACTTTCAGGATGGCAAAGAGGTAAAATCATTGGAGTAAACAGAGCCAGTGTTATCTGCCGAACTGATAAGGTCAATTCATGGCTCCTGGATGAGAAACTGAAGTCTGCTAATCTTAACCCTAAAAGAAATCTGGGCTAAGCCATTAAAGCACTCACAAATTCACAAATTCAAGACTTCCCGAAATTTTGCAAGCAGTCTTATTTCCTCCAGATGTGAAATAAATTAGAGGAATGCCCCATGAAAAGATGAAGGAAGCAACAAGAGGAGTGCACCAAACACTTCATGAAACAGAAGTTAAAATTCTAAGGGGTAATCTGCCAGGAAGTTTGTGCTGCTTTCTTCTCCTAGGAGTGCTAGCATTCCCTGCCCACACAGAAGATCAAAAGAACCAGCTCAGAGAGGGTGAATCAGTGGATTTACATGAGAAAGTTCACAGAAGCCAGCTAAGAAGATACAATAATGACTTTTCTTTTAGGGCCTTTATCCTCCCCGGTAGACACAGGACCTCTGAATCAACACTGGACGGATTTTTCATCCTCCCAATAATCTGTCTGTAGTAGGCTGAATTTTCACTTTTCTTTTTATAGGAACCTGCCAACATATGAGACCAAGCTGCATGAAACCAATGAAGCTTTTAATTGCCACCATAATTGCTTGTAGTATCAACTTATTAACGTTTGTGATTTGTTTGTGTTTTCATTGTGAATGAACCTGTTGGGAGACCATGTATTAGTCAAACCATTTTATGTGTTGTTAGTTTGATGTTTTGCCAAGCTTATTTTGTCTTTTACTGGAAAAAAATGGTGTGGGAAGACCTTTTACTTTTGTCTCATAAATGTATAATTTTGTCTAAATCAAATTTAGCCTGGGAGTTGGCATAAGAATTTATGTATATTTGGAATCATACAAATACATATTAACCAGTTCTACCTCAAAAGGCTTTAGATTTAGGATGATTTGGCTACATTTTTCAGAGATATTAATGAGTGAGCTGAATAATCCTAACAAAACAAATGTGAAATAGAACACTTCCTTTTTAGACCAGAAGGACAGACAGCCATGGACCAAAAAAGGGGCATGGGTATAACACAAAAAGGCTGTTTACCAGATCTTAAGCAACTTTACTTGTGACCAGTTTTGGAACAAAATATGTTATCAATCATGAGACATTCCAAATCAAATCAGAGATTTATATTCCCTGTTGAACATGTCTGATGTACACTGACTTTTCACAGTGTGTCCTAACAGAGTATTTTAACTTCACCTAATTTATTTTATTTATGCTAATCAATATAGCTACATTAGTGCATTCTGCACCACATGCGCTTCTCAGTTGTGGGTGCAATTTACTCAGGCAGCAACGAGGGCCTTTTGCACCCTGAAATAAAAATTAAAGAAAACAAAAACCCAAAAAATCCCAACCAAACCCCAAAGAAAACAAAAACCCAAAAAAACCCCAACCCAAAAAAACCCCAACCAAACCCAAAAAACCCCAACATAGAATTACTCCGCTGGACAGGAACATTGCCTATAAAATTCTTTCAACTACAGTGGATATTGTTGAAAGAGTACACTCTGAAGTGTTTATCTAAAAAAATTTGAAGTATGTAAGCACACTTTTTCAACAAATCCATTCACACTTATTCCCAGTGTGTAACTGTGTAATCAGCTGCACTAAGCGACCTGAAAATCTACTTCAGAGCAGGCTAACTGACCCATCTTAACACATAATATATGTATCTATTGGGGATACTGGCCTATGGGACTTAAAAATCAAGATGCTCTCTGTAATTCTATGGCTAATGTTGGCCTACATCCAACAGACACAGCATTGCAGAATCCATCACATCCACCACCAATTAAACAACACTCAGATCCTTGTGTATCACTGGTAGGGACAGTGCCTAATCAGAATTGGGTTAATAAGTGGAATTGGATTTGTATTTTTAACGATTTGCACAGCTATTGTACATGGTATGATTACTTGTGTTGTTGCTTCTGCTGTTTCTGTATTTACTTGTAGGGCCCTCTATCTCTGTCACCCCCACAGACAACCCATGAACTGAGGAAGAGGCCCTGGAACCCAGTGTTTGAGCCACAGGGTGGTGTAAGAAAAGCCAGCTCAGCAACTGCGCTGACAGTCACTCTGACTGGGCTCAGCTCAGAAGGAAGAGGCCATGGCCCACTGACTCAAAAGAAGAGGAAAACTGAGCATGGGACCACTCAGCATTGGAAACAAGCAGATCATTTAACCAAGAGAATGGCAAAACTGTGTATGCAATGAGCAGTGATTCCTTTGTTAGCTAAAATGTACAAATGGGGAGAAGTTTTGAGTGACCTTGAACCCTCACTACTGAAAAGACCAGAAGAGGACCATTGGGATGATGTCTGGAACCATGGCTCGTGATATCTTTTTACTTAATCTGTCTCTCACACTCTTTTTCACTCTTCTTCTCTCTTCTTCTATTTCTTTCTATCTCTCTCTACCTCCCACTTACTGTTAGATGAAGTTCATACTATTGCCTTCAGCATTTGGTCTCGTTTGCACCTTAATTTGGCTAGATGCATCTCTCCAATAATCAGATCTTAACAAATGTAACTAAAATAATGTTGGAATAGGTTAAGCATGCCTTAACAAGAAAAATTCTGAAAGTATCTTTCTTGCTTAGCTATCAAAAATTCAAACAATCTGTTCAATGTCTTATTCTTGAAAGTAACATCTAAAGATTAAAGTGTCTGGAGACACCGTAGGTGACATGATAAAATTGAAAAATGTCCATTGTGCTTGTGCATCATCATTTCACTTACCAAAAAAATGGGATCTGGAATTTTTAAAGCCATTTTAAGGATCTGGATCGCTAAGAATCTTTATAGGCTTATTAGAAAACAAGTATTCAATATTAAGACATCCACATTCTCAGCTTAATAGATGCATTTTACGAGAACACATTTTCAAAAGGTCTCAATAGCAGTTTAAGTCTTAAAGCAAAACAAAAAGCCTTCCTAAAGAAGAAAGAATATATGCATACCATACCGAAAAGACTCATAATATTTCCAAGACCCATTACGTTTTCAAGCTGGTTCTCACATCTAATTGAGAAAGACACCTTCTAAGTATCTCTCTTAAATCTTGAATTCACAATGACAAATCTATCCAAAGGATGAATAATTGCTTGAGTAGATACCACTTCTCTGATTAGTTAGTAAGGTTGCTCTTGCTTACCACACAGTTTTTTTGCAGGAAATTTATGATGAGAAATTTTTATATAAAGGCATATTTATCATTAGTCATTCTACTAAATTTGAGAGCAAACCAAAACTGTGTTAGTCATTTCATGACTGGCTTTACTTCCCAGCCTTCCTCCAAAAATTGTGACTGCCTATTACCTTTAATTCTGTTCTGCTTTATATGCCTTAAAAAAGGAAACCATTACTGTCCAATTGATAAGAATATGTAACAGTTTGTGTAAGATTTGCAGATAAAAAATTTATCTGCAAATATTATTACTGTTACTTAAAATATTAGTTCTATTAAGGACTAATATTTTAAATAACAGTAATCAACTCTTTACTCATAGAAAAATATTTTTATGGAATAATAATAATAATAATAATAATAATAATAATAATAATAATAATAATAATAATAATATACAAGAAATAATGAAGGTATTTAAAACATACTTAACTATAAAGTTAACTCAAAACACCATTAACTTAAAGTTAGAAAATTCTGTCATGGTAGGGTTCCTCATTTAGAAGATTCAAATTTTTAGTTTTTCTTTAATCCCACAGATTAAATTTCACTGTGTTTTTTCCCACTTCAAATTAATATTACATCACAAAACAATAAGAAGGCCAGTGAAAACCCATCATGTTTTGATTTTGCCCAGAAAGAAAACCTGATATGACAGAATTAGAAAAAAACTACATATAGGAAGGGTTCACACATCTTTGCTTGCCTGATACCTGACTGCAGGTCAGGTAGGAACCGTAGACAGTTCCACATTAAGCCAGTATTAAAAGAGAACATGAAAAAAAAAAAGGAATTATTTCTAAAAGCAAGTCAAACTATACCAAAAAAGTAGCATAATTAATTTTAAACACTTACTTGCTTCAGTAGACATTGTTCTCGCCTTTGTTTTCTCCTCAGGCTTTTTGACTTGTGTCTTTCTCTTTTACTCAGCTTTTGGTTGAAGGAGATACTCGTAGGCTGCACAAGACCACCAGGTGTGATGTACTGTTTGTCTTCTACAGCTCTTGTAGGCGAGGAAAGATTCATCACAAATGGTGACCCATCAGCAATGACAGTACCAGAAGATTGTCCAGTAACTTCAAAGTCACACTCACTTTCAGTGTCTCTGTGTAGTAATGTGGTAACAGAAGTAACTTGAAATTGTTTTTGTAGTATCTCAGCCCTGGAACTATAAAGATCCTGAAAAGAACTACCACCTTTTCTACTGGCCTCTAATTGCAAGCTCCCTTGTACATAAGCAGGTGCATTTTCACTTTGGCCGTGGTAAAGTGGTCCCATGCCGCAAGTTTCATATAACACAGGTGACAAAAAAAGTCTTTCTCTGATATTTAAATCCAAGCTACATGATCTGTGAAAAGGTTTTACAGTGCATGAATCTTTGATAGGATACGAAGAAGGAAGATTTCTTTTTTGATTTAATGTTTTTAAGGGAAGTTTTTTACTTTCTATCTCATATCTAGGAGCTCTTAATTCTAGACAAAGTGCTTCTGTTAATCTTCCAGCACCATTATTACTTCCGGCTGTGTATGAAAGCCCTTGATTTATGATTTTCAAAGTTGCAGTTACCACTTCATGGCAGGTATACTTGTTAAAACCAGACTGAATTTTGAGAAGCAAATGTTTCTCTGATGATTTTGACAATTTAACAGAGAAAGGTGGCTGATCCTCAGTCCAAGTTTTGAAGAAATGTATATTTACTAACTGTCCACAGGAACATTCTTTGTTGCAAACAAAGTTAAAGCCACCTAAGCAGGCCTCACAGAATGGACAGTGCAGTTTTCCAATTGTCCACTGTGCCTATTGACAAAAAGAGAAAAAAATAAAGCACACAACATGTTCACTGAAAATAAATGAGCAAGAAATAATTACTGAAGTTATTTTCTCCTTTAGTAAGAGGATTTTCTTCTTGTTTTTCAAATAGAATAAAAGATACTTCACAGCAGAAAGCAAATTCACTATAAATAATGTTCTGGTCAAAGCTTGGCTTGCTGCAGGGATAACAAATTCTAAGAAAACTACAACACACATTGTAAAATGTACAAGCTTTAAAATATGTTTAGAATTTGTCCACAGATAGAATAACGCTGCAATACTAATGAAAACATTAGATCTTTAAAGTAGTGAAATCAATTTCCCAAATTAATCTGGAATTGGCAAGCACAGCTTCTCAGCTGAGTGTTCTGAGCACTTATACATTTCTTGCATACTAAGTATGGTGAAAGAAGATTTCTTACAAAAAGAATATAGCTTTTCACTTTGATTAACCCACAACAGCTTAAAATGGTATTTGTATTTTGGTGTATGTAGCATTACAACATAATCTCTGTGCAGAAACCATGACAAATCCTTAATACTCTATATATAGGGAGACAGTTATTTTCATTATTTATAAATTCTTTTCAACCCTGAAGTCACTTTTTCAAAAGAAAATACATACAAAAAATCTATAAATGCCTCCATATTAATACAACTATTATTCCTCCTATATATTTAGACAACCATTAGTATTTTCAGCAATTATATTCATTTGTCAGCAGTACTGTTGAGGACTAAAGTTATGCAAGTGTTTGTAGGATCAAAGCCCAGATGAGAAACGACATTATCAACTCCAGCCACACTTAACTGACTTGAGTGTCTAAAGAACTATGAGTACAGAAAGTGCACAACATTTCCAGTTTAAGTATTGCTTTCAGTTGCAAATGCCCTTCAAGGTGATTTGGACAGCTATGTCCACAACTGATGCTTTTCCCATTCAAAAATACAGAAAATGTCAGAAAGACCAATTTAGCAGTTTCAGAAAAACACTCCAGCAACTTGTGTGGAAAAAGTTATTTTCAAAAAGAATAGTTTACACATAATCACAGGCTTTCAAATTCTTGAGAATTCTGCAAACATTCACAATGGCTCTCAGTTTAATAAGACTGACCGATGTGTACACAGGCCATTCCCAAAGAAGAGTTAAGCTTCTTCAGAGATTTACTCTTAAGTCTCCCACAGTCCATTTCCCAGATGGCAGGGGCTAGACACTAAAATTAAGAGAAAAACACTTTCTCGTGACTTTATTGAGTCTTTTTGGGATGGAATAGCATCCAATCTTCAAATGGAGAGACAAAGTGATTCACAGAAGGCCAGAAGCCTGCAAAGAATTGACATGCAAGACACAGGAGGAAAAAGGACACCTCCATGCCCCATGTGCAAAGAGACTGAGAGATAGGTGTAGTACCAAGGAGCCTGGGACTGATTTAGCATGAGTTTGGCAATGGAGTGTGGAAGCACTGACTCAGTAAAAGAAGTAACAGCCTACTAGTGGAGGAGGTGGTAGGGGGAAAATCAACAAGATCTGAAAGAGTGCTGAGGGTACATACATTTAGTGACGGACTGCATATGGAGGGAAAATGGAAATGGTTAGAAAAAGAAACCAAAGCAGTAAGTGATGGGTAACAGAAAATCCAGGTCAATAAAGGTCACTAGCAGCACTAGCTACATATTTATAATTATTGAAGATTAACTGTACTAATACGTACATGAAATCCAAGAAGATTGGTTAAGAACAGGGACAGATGGCAAAAAAGAACCGGCTGGGAAGCAGTGGGTTTTTACAGCCTGCAAATAGACTTTGCACTTATGCAGAATGATTTAGCCTTTGATTCAGGAGTCATACAGGAGAAAATAACACATGATCACAAAATTATTTAGAGCTCAGGAGGATCTGGAGGTAAGTCAGAATTGTTTAACACCCTGCATTCCCCCGCACTTACCCATAAAAACACAGGATCTTGCCAGAGGAGACAAAGTGAATGAGGCAAGAGTTCCAAGGATATTAAGTGACACAGCGAAAACAAAAATGTCAAAGGTGTACACAGAGAATTGCATTGTTGGACTTTTTCACCAGAGGAGAATTGCTCCTCTGCATCCTTAAGCAAATGTGCCAAGCATTCAATGGGTTTTATATTTCCTTGGTCCTCAATTTGACCCTCCAGGTTTTCAAATAATAATTTAAAAGCTAAAAGTGAAAAGAATAATACTACTATCAATATTGAATTCAATTATACTGAAATAATTTAAGAGGCAAAAAAACCTCTAAAAAACTGCCTTATTATTAAAGATTCATGGTTAGGCGATTTTGTAAAGTGACTCATACTATAACTCAACTCATGAACTGTAATTTTCAAACATACCTCTAAGATTAGTGTTTCTGAACATAACTATTATAACACAAAAATGTTTAATTCATTGAAGTAGAGGATATCACTAATTTTAAAAAGTTTAATTAATGTTTAACAGAAAAATCCCACATAAAGGAATACAAAGAAGGAAGATTAAGGTTTTCTAAATTTCTGTATGCTTAGTTCTACAGTCATAACAATTTTTTTCTCTTTGTGCATTATTTTCATTGTAGGCTTGCTTAGGGCAGAAATTACTTAAAATACAGCAAAATTTTACACTGAAGTCTAAGGAGAAGTCTAAGGAATGCAAATAAAATTTACTTATCAAAATCAAAGATTCATAAAAGAAAATCAGTGAGGCAAAAAAACCCACTGCTTCTGCTTATTGGTATCTATGCCACAACATTAACTTCTAGATCGTCAACAACTTAGAGAAAATACCAACTGAAGCAGTCAGTACAACAGGAAATTTATGAGATGGTTTGTAATTTACAAATGGGCAGTTAAAACTCAAAAGCAGTGACACTGGCTCGTCATCAGACCTTTGAATTTGCAGAAAAGTATCTACTTTATATTCATATGACATATAAGAGCATATTAAGTATAAAAGACTTCAGTATAAAACATATCATATTCCAAAAACTGATCTCTTAACAAATCTGGAGCCCACTTTTATGGGAAAACATGCTTCCTGTTGTCCCTGTCAACCTATACATCAAGATATGATGCTCAAAACAAAGAAAACCCCAAAGCCCAGGTAATAAATATAATATTAAGCAATGACAAACATGCAGAGAGGCCCATGACAGTTATTTGGACAGCCATAAACATATTCATCTGTTAAAGAGTAGGAAACAGAATTTATCAGTTGTAGCACTTCTGCATATATTAAAAAGCAAAACAAAATTAAACAATATTTTAGAGAGGAAAAAGACGGTAATGGTAAATGGTAACGACAGACGTTCCTGAGAAGAATTCCCTCAGTTACAAGGTTTCTGTAACATACATGGACCTTGCCAGAATAGTGTCCTTGAAATTGTCCCCCTTATTTTACATGCTGAATAATGAAGATGCAAGAAAAAAAAATCTACTACCTTTTCAATCACACATTTCACCCACTCTGGAATGGCTTCTAAGCTCACATGCCATACATTGCAAGAATTCTGAGCAGCCGCTGAAGGTTGTGATATCTGTTAACGAAACAATTACATTGTTACTCAAAATTTATGCAAGCTTTCTTTTCTTTGAATATAGCCAGAAGACAGTTCCCCCAAACGGGTAAACATTAAGAAATAAAAAAATCTCAAATATGATGTGCTTCTTTAAGCTAAAAATCAGATAGATATTGTCAGGAATTATCTATTTCTGAATCTAAAAATGTTGGGCAAACTCCTGTGGAAAAGTAGGCGTCTGGAGGTGGTTTTGTTTTTTTTAAAAGAACAGAAAGTATGCCTTCCAAGAATATCTGGAAATTGATTTTAGAATCACTGTGAGCTGGCAAAATTTTTCAGTAAAGACAGAAAAATATAAGTTATAATTTACATAAAGACTGTGATCAGCAATGCACAAATGCAACGAGTAGAATTAATTTTCTGGTTTTTTTTAGAATAACTAACAGAGTAACCAGGTAGTCTTATCAACTTTCGAGTTTTTAGAGCAATAACATGATCAAATGAAGAGAAAAGAAATCTAAAAACCTGTAGCATTTTACTAATTGATACTAAAATAAAAACAATTGCCTAACTAAATAAGTGTTACAGGGATGACTAAAATTATAAGGAAACTGGTGAGAAAGTCTTAAAATCAGCTGCTAAAATTTATGAATAAGGAAAGTTGTCAACGCCCATGTTATTAAAGTCATTGAAATAAAAATTTTATTCTGCTTAGAATTAGAAGTGGGGCTATAGATAGAAGCTTTTAAAACTTTTCCAAGTATTGACAGAAGACAGATCCATTTATTATGCCTATGCTAGCTTTTTGTCCTATCTGTGAAGATCATCTGCACTTCAATGTGCATTTAATTATTAGTGTTTAGACTGTGGTCTTCAACATTTGTTTTAAAATTTGTTCCGCATTTTTCTTCATTCATTATTCAGTTATGTCTCTGTGTGAAGGTCTAAAAATCATCTGTGAAAACACGCTGAAAACATTAGTCTTCTCATCCTAATACTCTCTTTCCCTTCCAACCTCTTTAGATATAGGATTAAATTACACTTTTTAATTTGCTATCTACATAAATGGAGGAGACACTACCTCAGCCATGCAATGATGGGTGGATCTCCACTCACAACTAAAAGCTCCACCATAGGGAACTTGGATAAAGATATCTTTTTATTTTAACTACATTTTTTTCCATGGAAGGAGTTGGAATTTCCACATTACCCCCGAAAAATCACTTCAAACCATGCATAAAAGAGCCATCAAATATAAAGTGAGAAAACTATTCTAAAACTTCAAGCTCTGTAAGCAGAGTGATTAAAATGGGTTTTATTGATAATACTATCATGATCTTAAAAACTAACTTTGTTTCTACATCCATTGATTGTACCCCTCTCTAGTGTGCAAAAGAATGTTATTGCATTACTAACACATTAATAAAAAACATCACCACCTTCTCTTCTATTTGCTTTTTAACTTTGATTCAAGAGGCTGAAAGCCTTTTTGGCACATTTGGAAAGACCCTAGATCTTTATGATTAGTAGCTGCCATTATAAAACAGTAGGAAATACTTTGTCACAGTTTTATTTTGTGTAATAATCCTTCTGTTTATTTTAATAAAAACAATATAAATTACTGAGCAGGGTATAACCCTGCTCAGCGCAGACTAATCTTCTGAGCTATTTTTGTGCACAGACTACGGCCCATATTTAAAAAATGAAGAGCAAAATATCCCTGATGTAGGGATGTTTTACACACAGTTAACTACCAGAGGGGGAATTAGAACCAGTCTTTAAAATACACCTTATACACAAAGAGTTGTCCATTAGGAGATATTAATAAAAAGACTGCTTTAAAACCATCAAAACCAAACTCCATTTTTATATTAGAAATGGTAGTGCTCTATATAAGCTAGTAGCCAAGTGTCATGAGCACCAGCCTGCATATGGCAGAACATGAAGGTGATCACTGCCTACTTGGCTTCACTAAAATTATTTCCTCCACTGCTCTCTACAGAAATGTCTCTTCTTTACTACATATGAGAGATTAAGTACAAAGTGAGGCTAAGTCTAATACTTCTTCATTGAAAATAAATGGCACCAGAAGAACTTACAAACTCCCTCAGAAGATGCTATACTTACTTGGGATGTTTTTTTCTCACTACATTTTGCAAGAAAAACAGAATTTTCTATATATTTTCTACATCTCCAGCAATAGAGAACACCAGCCTCTTGGTTGTTCATTATGTCAGCTTGGGATTTTGCAGCTCTGTATGTTGACCTGTAAAGACCACAAAGCATACAATTTGGTCACCCATCGAAACACCAGTTTTCTCTTGAGACCTTGAAGTCCATAAATACTCTCACCACTGTAGTGGAGACCAATACTCTACTTACAAACATACTCTGATCTTACATAGCATGCCAACAAGATGTTTTTAATAGTAACATGAAACAGCTGGTTTTATTTCCAGGTTGCAAAAAGAACTAAGTAGAACAACAAAAGACAACTAAAACCAAAATAAAATAAAACAAAACTGAACAATCAACCAAACAAAAATCTTGTCCAATATTTGGACAAAAGATAAGAGAACTGGACATATTCCAATTTTTATGGAATACATACACACATATAATGCCAGATAAAAATAATGAATGCCAACATAAAACTATAGATGACTGATTCCTTTCTCAACATGCCCCTGGAGGCTTGCTCCCTTAAATTATTTTGTGTGCAAGGATGAACACTACTGGTGCAACCATGTTTCAAGGACTACATTAAGACACCAGAAGGACAAGACAAATATTCTATTTTTCTCTTTTTGGGTCTTGCTGCATCCTGATTGTCTCTCTGGTCTTCTCTAGCTTCTTCCAAAATCTTCCCCTTTTGTCAAGTTTTCTCCTAGGACCCTCCAACTTTTCCTTCAAAGTACTTATGTTTTGATGCCCTTGTGCTAGCCACATGAAAAAAAATAAGAAAATCTTTTTCATCTACATAGCAACTCAAGCCCTGTAGTAGAGTTAGGCCTACTCCAAGTGCTGAAGTGCACAGGACTCATTGATGGGCATGCTGGACTATAAAACTAAAAATCAGTGTAAAAAGTTTCAGAGTCCAAACATCTAATTTTGCAACTATTTTAACATTTAAATTTTTGCAGTTTTCACTAACTAAAGAAACTTTGAGGCCTTCATTAAAGGCTGTCTGAAGAGCAGTTTGCCTTATTGAAAACATACAAACTTTTGCATTTTTCCCATTTCTACCTTTCCTTTTTCTGCCTTGTTTTCTGATTTAATTAAAGACAATGAAACACAAAGAGAGGTTACTTATTATCTTTTATTTACATCTGAGGTCTTCATTCAGCACATTTTTTACTTTTCTACAAAAGTAAAGGTCTGAAATATAATCTGACAAGGACAAGCAGAAACATGTATACATATAGTAGACTCTGAGTTTATGCGCAGTTTTTAACAATCAGATGGATCCACTCTCAGCTTAAGAAGTGAAATTAAGGTAAACATTAAATATTTCCTTGCAATATCACAATTAAAATGAATTTTTATTAAGGGTCTACTAACAAATCTTAGGACAGACAAGCAAAGGATCATGCAAGAGACAATTACATAAAAACTAAGAACTTATATTAGCAACCTGTCTTGCTCCTGACAAAATTTGAATGATTCAAAGACTTCGACTTAAGCAGAACTTCAGTTTTTACTTAAGTAAAACTTAGTTTTTACTAACCTACCTTTGTCAGTGCTGCCACTTTCTGTATCAGACACATTTCCGAATGTAACATATAAAATAATGAACTTGTCTATGAATGATTTTTTTTAAAGTAAATTCATTCTCTGAAAATTTTTAGAAGTACTTTGTATCCCTTTGCTGCTATGAAACTAGGCACCACAGGGTATTGAGAGAATGATCATCAGTTATGAATTTCTTTATATCACTCAAACACTTTAAAGCTGTTCTAATTAATTTAACCTCCACAAATTCATAATACACTTCTAGAATGAATCTAATTTTACAACAGTTCAGTGTGAGCATCAAATCTAAGATCAGTCAGGATGGACTGAAAGATATTTTGCATGCAGCTACTTCACACATTCTTTTAGGTACAGCCATATCCTTATCTACCCAAATATCTTCTTGATATGAGGTGATACATACTTGCATCACTTTTTATGCTGTATTTTTTTTTATCCAAATGATATATTTAAGACTCTATATACATTCTGTTCCCCTTAGAGAACAGGATGTCTTGCTATCTTTTGAACAGCTGCTTCATTTGAAGCTGATGACTGGAGCAGGGCAAAAACCACTTCGGGATAGACCTCTCAATAATCAGATAAAAGACTGATGAGCACCTGCTCTATTTAAAAGCCAAGGTTCAAGTCATGCAAACAAAGGCTCTCTAAGGATCTCACCGGCATTTGAACTGATGTAAACATCCTCCTTCTCTATAACATCTTCCAAGATTTACTGCAAAATAAAATGTCTTTTAATTATTTATTTTGTTTAGTTAGTTATACCCTTTGAGAGGTTCTTCTTAGTTCAGCATATAGCTTTTATTTAAAATTACACTTACATAAGAGAAATGAGTGCATAGTATAAGTGTAATGAAACACACAGCATGGTTGTATTTTATTGTGTTTTGTGTAAGCAAGAGTGCTGATAGTGAACTACATGGAAAAAATCCAAGTCAAGTGGATACTTTTTAAAATATTACGATACAGCAGGCTGAAGTGTTCTTCTGGCCTAGGAGTATTTAAAAAGTAAGCAGGTGTATTAAAAATCTGGTTGTCTTTTGCAGACCTCACAAAGGAGAGAAGAAACTCTACAGATGCATGTCAACACACTGCAGAAGTTTCTACACACATCATGTTTCTCATTTAGGGCATTAATATGCACTTTTATTTTGTTTTGCACGTAAGTTCAAATGAATGCATACAACCATGGAATTTTGAAGGTTTTTTGTTTAGTTAAATGCAGTTTAACCATAGTGTCTTAGTGTCCTTCAGCAAAAAGTGTCTACATAAAAAGTTTTTCACTTGGAACTCCAAAAATAGTGTCAGGCCCTGAGTGGGCCTTTTTATCTCAGTACTAGGTCACGTGTGGCTGCACTGCTTTCAGGTCAGTTGCTTTGTGTGAGCTCACGCTTGCCTCCCAAGTAGCATGCAGACATATCAGAGCATTTAAAAGCCTATATTCTTCCATGGCGACTGTCTGATGACCTTCAAACTCTTTTTTATTATTTAGTCCCAGTAAAACTAATAGCAGAGTCCTAAGAGTTCCTTTCCAAGTCAGTCTCGATACCCTTTCTTGGAACTCATTGGTCTAATCTTCTCTATCTTAGAGACCTTTGATGAAGATTTTACACCCTTCCCAAACTACTTCATTGTCTTCTTATCTTTTATTATTAACTTTTCCCCAAATACTTACATGGAATTTTCTTCTAACTTCCCTTATTTGCTGTGAATACAGAGAACAAAATTGCTCCTTTTGTGCAGAACATTTTAAAACTTTAAACACTTATTAGATATTAGCTTCAATCTTGTCTTTGAACTAAATAAATATTTCTCTTTTTCCTCAGAGATAATGCTTTCTTGATCTCCAACTGCCACTGCTATTTTGTGAACTCCTTCAAAAGGGTCAGCTATTCTTGCTGAATCCAAGTTCTGGACACAGAACTCCCTGCAGTTTTACCAGCTGAGAAGACTAGACAGATTACAAAAATTATCTAAATCATCTAAATTTCTTATAAAGTTCCAATTGTACAATATATTACATTTTGCTCATTCTGTCTTCAAAATGATTGCTAAAAAACATGAAGTAGGACTCCTATTAAAAATTCTCGTATATTCACAGTGAAGAATGAAACAAAATCCCCTAAATTTCTGTTGAAATCCGGCCTAGAACTTCAACTTGCCCTTCATTCACAAATATATAAAAATGAGAAAATAAGTGTAGCAACACAAGTGGTTATCAATGCCTTTTCTTCAAAGATCACCTATGACCCCTTCGGAGCATTGCAGCCATTGAAATTACAATAATATTTACACCGTAGTAAGAAACTAGGTCACTGAAACTTCAGCAACAGTTATTGACAGTCTTAAAAAAAATTAGATGAGAGTCAGCTTTGTAGGAAGATGATAGAGAAAAGCTAAATGAGCTGTCCTAGCCAACAAGAGTCCATATCCCAAGTTCCTGTTCCCAGCAAAGGAGGAACTGTTACTTTACCAGACAGAGAGACAAACATGGGTGGCCAGCATGATACTTTTGTATCATGTAACCCATGTAATAAACCGAAGTTTAAAAAAAAAAAAAAAAAGTTGCTTGAAGCAAATTTCTGGACTTGCTTAATCCCCTGCTGCAGGCTGCCTAAATCAACAGGTCGTCCAGGCACAGCTGGATATGGAGGGTGTAAATGGCTTTGACAGGAAACAGACCTGGCGGGTCACTGGAAGATCACGGATCGGCGTGTGACCTCGTTTTTCCAAGAGATCCCAGAGTCAGAGCTGCCTGTTTCATGCTCTTACACATCCTGGCACTAGTTGTTGCACAAAGTAAAGACCGAAACAAGCAGGAACAGGGTGCCGCTGTCCCAGCACATCGCGGGACACCAGGCTGTCACTGCCGCTGCCCCCCGACACCCCGAACCCGCCTAGGCCCGACCGGCTGCCCCGCCGAGTTAACCCCGGGAGCTAAGGCACGGGGCTGCCCCTCAGGCGGGCGCCGGGCTCACCCCGGGGCGGACAGCCCGGCCGCTCCCCCGGCTGCGGGCGGCTGTCGGCACCACCGCGCTCACCCGCGTCCCCCGCGCCCCCGGCCCGGGCCCGCCTCGGCCCCACGGGCGGCTGCGGCGCCTCCCGCCGCCCCAGCCCCGCTCAGCTCACCGGGCCGCGCCGTGCGAGGCTGCGAGGAGGAGGCGACGGCACTGGAGCGACCGGGCGGGCGGGGAAGGGGCTGCGCAGCAGCAGCTGCTCCCGCGAACGGGAAGAGACGGGAGACAAACGGCGGCGGAAAGCGCTCCGGCAGCGCGGCCCCTGCCCTCGGGAGGCACACGGCGGCAGTCCGGGCCGCCCTGGCGGCTGCTGCGGCCGGCGGGGGGCCCTCGGCGGCGGCGGGGCCAGCCCTGCTGCCGCGGGGACGGAGGAAATGCCCGCGCCAGCCTGCGTCGAGCCCTGAGGCCGGCACGTCCTCTCGTCTCCTGACTGGCAGAGATGGAGCGGGGTGGGGTCAGCGCCGGCGGCAAGCAGCGACCAGGGAAAAGAGAGGCGGAGAGAATTAAGGCTAAGGGAATGAACGACAACTTTTCAGTGGCCACTGGGGAAGAAACTGCGTTCCCTCAGGCCGGAGGAATCAACCCAAACCCAGAGGTGGTAATCTCATAGAGCGAGGCCAGGGACACGGCAGGGACGGGCGAGCGTCCGCCAGCCGTCACCTGCAAGGCTGGGTGTCCTCAGAGTCCCCGGCTGCCCTAATGTACAGCAAGAGAAAGGAGGAAGCGTTAAATGACACGGGGCGAGGGAGTGAAGAACACTTATGAATAGGTGTAGGAAATTGCTGCACATCAGGTGGGGCTCCATGGAAGGAAGGGCGGCACGGCGGCCTCAGGTCTGTGAGCGTGTGTGCCCAGAGAACCGAGCGGGCCGCTTCCATCCCTGCGGCGTCCCTTGCACCTCAGCGGGGATTTGGTCTCTTGCGGTGACACTGCGCCTTGACCGGGAGCTGATACGTGCTGACAATATGCTCATGAGGCTAATGACAATCTTCAAACACGAGAATGGAACAATTTTAAAGCAATGTGAGAGTAAGAAAGGCTGGAAGTTTGCTGACGAACATTAAATGAGAGTCTGTTCACTTTGCCTGTGGAGGTGATTTGGAAAAATCAAACCTTCATTTCAGGCTTTTTCCTATATTTATGATATATAATTTCTGTGACCCTTCTTATATTTCAATATACAGTCCCTGCAGGTCAAGAACAAAATTATATTATTAGGTACCTGTAACATCTGGGCTCTCATGGAGACCAAAGTGCACTGCAAAGGTTACAAAGTACACAAAGATTACAACCTGAGATGTTGTGGTAGTCGCTACTTTTTCTTAGTGGAGACCCAGTAAAGAACATCACAAGTAGGATGCTCCCAATAATTAAATTATGTTTTATTCTGCCATGTGCAGTACAGTAACTGTAGAAGAAATGGACTATTATTTTCAAATAATTTATTGTGTGCTACAGTATGCTCAAATTTAGACTAAAATGACTATTAGAAAAAGCAATATTTATCAGTCATAAAGAACTGCAGTTTATAAGGCAAGTTTTAGCAAACTTAATTGATAAAACTATAGAGCAACACATGAAATAGATGAATGGAAGAAATAAAATGCAGATTAAAAGAATGAGTTCAAGACATTTCAGGCCTCAATTTATGGTATAGAATAATGTTGAAAATATTAGGAGAGAGATATTTTAATTTTTTTCATCTCATTTGTTTCATTTTAAGTAGGATGTAGTGTTGGACTACTTGAATTTAATGGAATCCCACATTAAAAGATAAAAAGAAATAGTCATGAAGGTGGCTCTAGGGTTAAGAGGTGAAAAGGACCATATGGCTTACATCACAGCAACAGCAAATGGAATGAGGAAGAATGAAACTTTGCTGCTGGCTACAAGACTATATTCAGAGCCATTCAGCTGTACTGTGTGGGTAACTGTATTGATTATCTTATAGATAGTGTTTGTCTATCACAGAGCAGCTGGGCGGTGGAATACTAGAGAGGATGAATTTTGCTGTGGCTTTAGGACTCATGACAGGCTGATGCAGTAGTTAATTCGAAGGCAGGCTATATATGAAATGCCTTTTGCTAGGATAGCCCCTTAAGTCTATGGTGGGAGTTGAAGGACCAGTGCACAGTAAGTCAGCAGCCAGAGAGCATCTTTGCTGTTGTGAGACATTGATTGTGTCTCAGGAGGACTGCATTGAAGGCCTGTGCAATGAGCCATTGTGCACTGAAGCACCCTGCAGGGCTGTAGTGACTGCTGCATACACAGTGGCACGTTCTGTTTTCATGTCATGACAATGGAGAGTGTATCCAGCTCACAGGTACTCTATGGGAACCTCTAACAAGTGGTTATGTATTCCAATAATCACCAGGAACATGTCATTTCCATTCCAGTTGTGTTGATATAACTGCCTAGAGGGAGGGACGACCTAATTGTCATTCCTGTAGAGTTTCTTTCTTTACCAAAATACTTCATTACAAGAAGTTAAGTTTTCTGCAGCTATTCAGTAGTGCACTAATGACCATCCAAAGCATTAACCCAGTCTGTAATCCCTGGTTTTTCAACCTATTAGAGTGCTCCATTATGTGGTCATCTCCAAGACCTGCGTATCAATTATTTGGTCACGTGTTCTGGAAAATGGTCAGAAAGGGAGCATTAGGAGAAAATAATGAAGAAATTGAAATTATTGAGTAGAACTTTTGGGACTTGACATTGAGCATAGAAGGAAAATCATCTTTGCCATTACCTGCTGTTTTATTTTTTTGTTTTGTTTTGTTTGGGTTTTTGTTTATTGTTTGGGGTTTGTTTGTTTGTCCCCCTCTACCCTTTTTCTTTTCTTTTCTAAGCAGCTTGCATATTTGAACAGCATTGTATCAGAAGAAGCACAATGAGCAACCATGGCCTCTTTCACCCTTCACTATTGGATTAACTGTTGGATGAATTTTGTTAACACTAGGCACTACAATAGCCATCAAGCATAAGTGTTGCAGACATCTTTTCATGAAAATTCTTTCTTAGGATTTTTTCCTGCTGAGAGGTTTCAGCAACAAATTATAAACAATGGTTATCTGCTGCTGTGGAATGCAACAGGTGCATCTGTGATTGGCCCATCTTGGATGTTTGCAATTAATGGCCAACCACAGCCCAGTTAGCTTGGACTCTGTCTGAGACACAGACCCTTGTTATTCATTCCTTTCCTTTCTATTCTTAGCTTAGCTAGCCTTCCGAGATGAAACTTTTCCTTCTATTCTTTAGTAGTTATAATGTAACATATATATCATAAAATAATAAATCAAGCCTTCTGAACATGGGGTCATCATTCTCGTCTCTTCCCTCATCCAAGAACCCCTGTGACCACTGCCACACATAACATTTTTACTGTATGGAGATTATATTTTTGTGTATTTTTATCCTATTGAGAATACAGCCTGACTTTCAGCACACTGCTGAAAAGCTTTTCCTATTACAAGGTAAATTGCAAGAAAATGACATTTCATAGTTTTTTACTTGAAGATAATGGTTTTTAATTGATTTGTAAATCTTGTTGTACTCCTATAATAAATGTAAAATCTATGCAGAATATCCATGAATTTACAAAACATTTGCTTTGATTTGCTTTTGCTTCTTTTGGAAAAATAATCAAATCCATCTAAAATTGTGATGATAAGTTGGATTATAGTTAGGGAAAACATTTTTAAGTCCCATAGGACTACTAATAAAGTAATTTTTAATATAGTTTTCTTATATAGTTAATATAGTTTTCTCTGCTTATTCCCTGGAATGGAATCCAGAGCTACGTTAAATCTAGGGATCCTTTCTGTGCTTCACAATCCTGGTGGTAAAGGAATCCTGCTATCTTGAGAGAGGACAAAAGAAAACATAAAAAACCATATACTGCTAATATAGTAAGTAACTGAACTTTGTTGCTTATCAGCTGTTGAAAGCTAGTTCCTAGAAGGGAAACTACTTATACAGAAAAGATGTTTATCCCACATTTCCCTTGACCTGGGAGAACATACTAGTTATCCAGCTGAAAATAAAAGCACTGGGGGTTTTTTTCTCCATGTGGTGGCATGGTTTCAAAGAATTCATGTTCTGTGGGAATATACAGGATGGAGAAAAACGCCTGTGCCTAAAGAATTGTAGAGCTTACATCAGAAAGGGAATGTCTGGGATCTTCAAGGAAGAACTTGAGTGTTTTTCACTAAATAGACATGAAACTGCACTTTGAAGGGGGTTTTGTACTATGTGATATTTAGTCTGTGTAAGTAATACCATTAAGCAGATCATTGTAAATTTTCATCGAGGCTTTTGATTAAGTTGGTTCAGCTTAGTTTTTAGTGAAGAAAAACAAAGTATTAAGTGCTTGACTTGTAAAGTGAGCTTACATAAGCTAAAGAAATTCAGCCGATCTGAACTGCTCAAGAATTTGGGGAAGATATCTGAAACTGAAGTTAAATTTCTTTAAAAACCCAAGAATTTCTATCCCAGCAAGGATAATACTTCCAGGAATAATGTTAGAATGAAATGGATTGTTACTTGAAGCAGCATTTTCAACAGACTTTCAACAAAAGAAAAGAACAGAAAGGAATAAAAAATACTGATCAGCAGATGACATTTTTTGAGAATGTGGAATAGTAATTAAAGCTGCTAAAATTGAAGCTGGATTAGAACTTGTAAAAAATGTTACTTTATAACCTTGGCTGTCACAGAGTTGGAAAATGAATGAGATTCAGGTGAATAATATATAAGTTTATGCACTTTGAGATTGCTGGCAAGAATTTCTGCTATCAGGTGGTGACTCATCAATTGGAAGAAATAAAGAGGTTAAGTAATGGAGTATATTAATTGATCACAGGATGTCTGTGCATTGACTGTGTGATGTAGTGCTGGAAAAACGAATTCTGTCCTGGCATTTCCAGTACATGCAGGTGAATACCAATGCTCTGGTAATTTTTAATTTGAAATAATATGGGTAGTGATGATAATAATAAATTTTTTCAAAAGTTAATTTCGGCACAAAGAAAAATACTAAGTTGATAAAAAATGTATAGAGCCTGCTTTAAGGGAAAACAGAAATGGCTTTGTTTACTCAGTTCAGCAAAACAAATGCTGCGCAAAGTTTTTCTTGAGAGGTCATCACTGAGGAAATAAAATATTATTGCAGCCTTTTATAACTTAGGAAATGTATACCAAAAAAAAACCCACCCAAAATTATTTGATCAATAAGAAATTTAGTTGTTGAAAAGTTGTAGTTGTACTACCAGGGAGATAAATGGAAAATCTTCATAAGAAAAATATTGGAGAAAAAAGCCACCAACTAAGTTTTCCAAAGTTGGTGGTGGCACTTTTATTTTTAATTTTATGGTTTTTTGTGAAAATAAGATTATCCTTGGTAATTTGGTACCTCATGACTCTGTCTTTGTGTTCTTAGGCCTGATTTCACTTCCCATGAGAGGCACTGCCTTGTCAGTGCTTAGTACATATAAAAAGATAATATTTCCTAAGTAGTGTAAAAACATCTTTTATCCTTCAGAGGGAATATAAAAGAATTCAGGGTTTTTTCAATATTGCTGTCATTCAAACATTCTGAACAGCTCTGCACAGCAATTTCTATTTGGTGAAGTTTAATCTTTCATAACACTGCAGCATCATCCTCTGTTTTACCATTGTCTAAATTACATCTTTGTAAATATATTTTTATTGCAGCATTATATGAAGCAGTTTGAAATGCATTACTTTTCTAGAATTATCAGTTTAACTTTTCAATAGGAATGGGTAGAAAAGAGTGAAATTTTCCTTCTGTCATTAGTCCTAATATCTGCATGTACCAGGCTTGTTCTTAGGCTGAGATATAAAGAAATTACTGTAGAATGGTTTGGATTGAAAAAGACCTAAGAGATCATCTGGTTCCAAACCCTCTGCCATGGGCAGGGGCTTCTCTCGTGAGACCAAGTATCTCAAAGCCCTGTCCTTCCTGGCCTTGAGCACTCCCAGGGGTGGGGCATCCACAAAGTGTCTGGGCAACCTGTCCCAGTGTCTGAAAACGCTCACTGTGAATAATATCTTCCTAATATCTAATCTAAACCTGCGCTCTTTCAGTTTAAAACTGTTATCCTTGTCCAGTTGCGACTTGTTCTTGTAAAAAGTTCCTCTCTGGCTCTCTTGCAGGCTGCCCACTTTAGGCACTGTAAGATGCTAACAAGTCTTTCTGGAGCCCTCTGTTCCTCAGGCTGAACAGTCCCAACTCTCTCAGCCTTTTTTTATAGCTGAGTCACTCCAGCAGTCTGATCACCTTGGGTCTGAACTCATTCCAACAGAACATCTTTCCTGTGCTGTGCCCCCAGAGCTGATGCAGCCCTGCAGGTGGGGTCTCAGCAGAGCAGGGCAGAGCAGAGGGGCAGAATCCCCTCCCTGCCCTGCTGCCCACCCTGCTCTGGATGCAGCCCAGGACACTTGTGGCTCTCTGGGCTGGCAGTGCCCATGGCTGGGGCATGTCCAGCTTCTTTCCTGGTTACAATCCTCTTAAACTGAAAATTGCTTTGAGTTTATCTTTTAAGTAGAGTTTGTCTTTTATGTATGCCTAATGTATATAATCTTATTCCTTACAAATATTGAATAGAGAGTAAGTAGAGAGAATTATTAATTTGGCTGACTGCTGAAGAAAAAATGTAACCTGTTCTTGATTTTAGAAGACACTCCAACTTAAATAATCACTTTATCCTTGAGAATAGATCAAAATATTATTTTCATATTACCTGTTTGAGTGGATATATACTGATATATACTGTGAACAAAGTATTTTTGTAGAAATAATGATTTCCACATATTTTTATCTTGTATTAAATATTTTTTTATTTTCTTTTAATGACATTCTGAACTCTATTCTCTGAACATGCTGGAATTTAGCAAATAAAAATATTGGTACATAATAAATCAATGGATAATCAATTAATCTCTAAATTACTCTGTAATTAGCTTGCTAATGTACGTATTCTAGTTTCAGTTACATAATTATGAAAAACTTACTTGTCTTACACTCAGCAGACAATATCCTCATTCAGATATCAATTTTAGTTGAGGACATGAAGAATTTTGAGATAATTTCTAGCTTTACTTTTTTGAAAATTATTTCTGTTTCAGTTTCTGAGTTGAGAATTTTGGTCTAACAAATTCTATATTGCACTCGCTATTTGCAGTTTGATGGCACAACAAAACCAAAATGGAGATCTTTGAAGCTTTCTAACAAGAGACTGTGTTCAAATACTCTTTTGTTGTAGTTGAAAGAACCTCCTACAGTCATTTTGCATATTATTGTCATTATTATTGAGAAATGATGCCTAGGAATTCTCCTGACAGATCTCACAGAGATCCAAAATTCTTATAATAGAGTTATCAAAAAACCATAATATAATATGATGCTACAGTAAATACTGTTTTCACTTTAGGTTTTTATCTCTTACCAGATTCTACATAATTGTTTCCTCACTGCTTTTGCCATGGAAGTCCTTCTCCAATCCTTGAATGTAGGCTCTGGTTTTATCCCCACAAACAGGCCTCTTAAAGTAACCATTTCAATTACCAAAACTAAGTACTGATAAGCTGAAAGGAAGCTCTCTGCTTTACCTATGATTCTTGCAGAGTCAATGAAGAGTGACATTCCTTAAAATGTTCTCTGTTCCAGCACTGAGAATACTTCCACAGCTCTCAGTAAGAGCAACCAACCATGTAGCCATGACTCTGAACTCCACGTCAAAGTAGTACTGCCACAAACTAACATTGCAGTTGATTTTATTCCCTTTGGCATGGTTTAGTCACACTCTCACTACAGGCTTAAGACATAGGACAAATGCTTAAGGAAAAAGCTATGTCCCCACAGTCTCTAGGCTTAAATATTTTAAAAGTCTTGTAGTTTATATTATGGGCATTATAAACTGCAGACAACTTAGGAGCTGCTTAAACCTCGTCTTCTGAGTCTCGTTTTCAATTTTAATGCAAGGCTTGAATGAGATACCCACATAATGTCTTCAGTCCTACTTAAAAATCTCTCTTGTTTATGATATTGGAAGATATGACATGGTTCTCTAAAGCAGCTCTTAGAAGCCAGGTTTTGTACCTGAGGGCATCTCATATGACTCTTAAGAGTTTATTTACTGGCAGCTGAATATTCCATTGAAGTGTATCTGAGATGCCTAAAAAGTAACTGTTCTTATTTGTCTAAATATTTCAGTTTTTAAGGGTGACTGGGACAACAAAAGCAGAGAATGCCTTTTTTGGGCATCAGTTTCCGGTAGTGAACACCTCTGCAAAGTGAGATATGTGCTTCTGCTGAATTCAGGGCATTTTCTGTGTAAACTATGCCTTTGTTTTTAGGCTTCCAAATAGGACTTGGTGATTTCCATAGATGGAGCTTGGAGCCGTCCATATGGGGACTGCTTGAGAAGTACTTGGGCCATGGGGAGCTAGTTAAGTATCCTTCTTGAGGAACCTGGGCTCTTCTTCCTCTCAAGTATCCTTCTTAAGGGACCTGGGGTCTTCTTCCTCTCCTCTGTGAAGCAGTGAATTTAGATGGTCTTCTCCATTCTGCAGTGTGTTGTGGTGCTGGCCAAGTGGAGCAGCTCCTTGTTCTTGGGTTTCTCTGCCCTGTTGCAAGACACAAACATGGTTGTGAAGACTGGGTGGAGCTGCCCATCTGCTCAATAGAACCTTACTCAATAGAATCTTGCTTATGTTGCTCCCTGCCTTACCAGTCCTGCCTGGGATGCATTGTGTGGTGGACAATGAGGAAAACAGAATTTCCTCCTTTTCAGGCAGGCTGTAAACACCAACATTTAGTCAATGGACTCAATTCTTGGAGATGGCTCAACAGCACCCTCAGATCCATCAGTTTTCAGACACCAGGATCACCAGGTGCTGTGGGGCAAGAACCCAGGACTTACATGGGTGTCTTTCAGCCTGATGTCTCTGCAGACATTTTCTAGAACTGCTCAGACATCCTTGTGGCCCTGCTGCCCTGGCTAAAACAGTTGCTGTATGGGGCCACTGGTGGATGTGGCTTTGGCCATGTAAATGACAAAAGAGTATATCGGTGGTGCTGGGTGAGGAGACCTTGGTCTGGAAGTTCCAGCCCTTTCTACAAAAACAGGCAGTCATTTTTGTGTCAACATTGTTGGAGGCAAGTGCCCCACAAAGAAGAGGGCCAGTGGCCCCCAGAAGACCTCCAGGAGGTCATACCTTTGGCAACACTCGGGCAGTGAAACCAGTGACAGGTCAGTCCTGGGAAAACGTGCTGGCCCCTAAGAGGACCTGAAGGCGCTTGTAAAAGAATACAAAACTATGGAAACTGCAGGAAAAGCCTTGGTGTCCCATTAAATAGTGTAGCTGGTATTGCTATCTCTTCCTGTGAAGTCTTTTTTTCTGGGTGCTGTGCACACCCTTTCATGTGTCTGCAGCTGCCTGAGATGGATGGGGCCTGTCTGGTGGGATGGGATACAGCCATGTACTCCTTTGCCAGGACAGGGAGGCCTTCAGGTCCAACCTATGCCTCATTGCTCATGAGCCCAGACCTGGCCTCCTCTGTGCCTCACTCTGTGCTGACATCTTGAAGCTCTTCTCCAGCCTTTTCTGTTCACTGAAGTTTTGATATGGTTGCACTCAGTACTTCCTTCTGCACAGAAGCACAACTTTGTGCTGCTCTTTGGGTAGAGCTGTCCCTGTAATCTGATGAGGTGAGCAGGACTACAGTAGAAGCACCATGGCTGCCTGGTCACAAGGCAACCAGGTGAAGCCCATCTCCAGGCTGGCCAGACCACATCCTGGAAGAACTTGCCTCAGCAGTCTGTCTGTGAGGTCTTGAGCAGAATGCCGAGCCTGTATCGTGCAGCTGGCAGTGGCTGCGGACTAATCCTCTGTTATGGGGCTCAAAGGTGGGGGTGCAGGATCTCCCTTTCCACCCTAGGCATGTGGAAGGCAGGCAGGATGGTGCTCGGATCAGAGCCACAATCCCATTTTCTTTCATCTCCTGGGCAGAGGACAGGAGTGACTTAAATGAAGCTGTTCCTCACGGATGCTCTGGATTTAGCAAAGATGCTTTTCACTGTAAACCTCTTCCCAGCATAATCTGGGTGTCTTGCAAGCAGTCTGGGGAAATTTGTGTGGAACTCTGCTGTGGAAGCTCTTTGTGGTGTGTGAAAAGAGAGCTTTTCTAGCCAGGAACCTGGCAAGAGCTTCTGAACATATGGGAGATCACAGCATCTGCAATCAGTCTGTACTGTGTTCTCATCTCCCCAGTCCTTGCAAGTGTTTGTGTGGCCTTTTATGGGGAGAGACCTGCTGTTTCCATCTTGTTTTTCAAAATCAATACTTGCACCCAGAAATGCTTGGGAACTTGCTCTGACCTGACGATGGAAAAACCACACAGCTCACAGAAGCCTAGGTACTTGATCTGTACTATCCTGGGGTCTATCCCTTATGTCAGCCCCCAAAAGCCAAATTTCTATCCTGTCTGCCTTCTCATCAGAAGTGAGAACACAGGGACACTCTCGCTCTCACTGGAGCTACTGACTGTTGCATCATTTTTGAAAGATGGTGTCAAAAATCCACCTTTAGATCAGTGGGGGAGGAAGACTTGTTTTTAAATGTGGCCAGGTATGTCCATGAGGACCTATTAATAAGAACTCTTTCCTGAGTTTCTTATATGCAGAGAAAATTCCAGCAATCGCGGAGATCATACAGGACTTCTAATGCAGATTAGTATCACAGGTAATTTCCCTCTTTTGTGTACATATGAAAAACATGCTCATTAATTTTATCATGAAACTTATTAAGCTGAAACTACGAACTTTGCTTAGTGTCAAAATTTTTAACAAGGCACAGAAAAAATATCTGCTGTTAATAGTGGGGGGGGAAATCTGCAAATAAAAACATTCTAGGGAAGATAGTGAAAATGTTCTTCTGTAAGACAACAGTTGTCTGCAGTTAAGTTTTATTTCCATCTGCTTTCACTCCCCTGACTGCTACTTGCTTTGCCAAACCCAGACTTTAAAATAGACTAAGGAATCTGAAGTTAGGCAGTCTCATTTTAGTCCAATAGATTTGGCTGCATGCATCATACATTTCATTCTGTGATAAATAAGCTTTCCTGTCATGTCTCAGGACACAGATATTGTTGAATGAGCCCAAAATACATAGTAGTTAGTCGCAACATTTTATACACAAGACTTTCCAAATATGAGAAAAATATCAGGATTTATCCTGAGCTGGTAGGTGATGAGTATTTGACACATATCAGAAGAATCTCAAAATATATGGGACAGAAAAGCTGTAGCAGACTGAACTTCAAGAAACTTTTTCCTGTCTTTCCTCATCTGTTTGAAACTTGGCCTAGTTATCATGACTGCCATAAAATAAATAGATTAAAAAACTGAAAGGATGAAAAAATAGAAAAGAAGGAAAAGGCAAAGGAAGATGAGAAGAAGGAAGTGAAGGAAAAATGAAAAATAAAACTATTCATAAAATCTCTTTATGTGGTAGTATGTTCTCACATCCTGGCATATAAAATACTTTTGATGTGTTTTGTAGATGAAAAAAGAAGAATTGTTGAACTTTGAAATATGGGAATTGCTCCAAAGAAATTAACTTTGGTACAAGACAAATGTCCAGACACTAGCATCACTAACTAATTATTGTATTTCTCAAGTTTTAATAACAGGGACATGCTCCTTATTAAAATAAAAATAGTGTTGACTTTCAAATCCATATTTTCTACTGGGAAAAATAATTTGAACTCTAGACCCTTTATGACAAATCTGTATATTTAAAAGAGATTGTTCTTTTTAGAATGATCACCCAAACATCTTACTGATGTCTACCATGGAAAAACAAAAGCATCAGTAAAATATGTGTTAACACATCCAGTAACAGTAGACAAGGAGAAAATTGAGGTACTTAACAGACTTTTTGCCTCAGCCTTCTCTGAAATCCTCTCTTTTCACATCTCTAAAGTGGATGGAACTCAAGGCAGCACCTGCAGGAGCAGTCATACCTGCTGTAAGAGAAGGGCAAGTTTGAGACCACCTGAGGAAATTGAACATACTTGAGTCCATGGGACCTAATGAGGTACATCCTAGAATCTTGAGGGAGTTGGCCAATGGAGTTGTCAAACCTCTCTCTGTGGTACTTGAGAATTCATGGCAGCCAGGTGATGTCCTTGGTGTGTGGACAAAAGGAAAACATGGAATCCATTTTTAAAAAGGATGAAAGGAGCTACCAATCTGTCAGCATCACTTCTGTGTCTGGGAAGATGATAACACATCCTTCTGGAAGCTGTGCTAAGGCACATGGACAACAGGGATGGTTGTGGACAACAGTGGTTTGAGACTTTGCAACATGAAGAGCAAGTCCTGCCTGATCAACCCACTGGCTTTCTATGATAGAGTAGATAAGAGAAGCTGTCATTTATCTGGGCTTCTGTCGAGCCTTTGGCAGGGTACCCCACATCATCCTTGTCTCCAAGTTGGATTTGATGGGTGGACAGTGGTTAAGGGGTTGGCTGGATGGCTGCATCCAGAGGGTAAGGGTGAAGAGTTCACTGTACAGAGATCATTGGGGACTGGTGTCCCCCAGGGGTCCATACTGCGACCAGGACAGAGAGAGCAAGTGCACCCTCAGCTAATTTGCAGATGACACCAAGCTGAGTGGTGTGACTGGCACACCTGAGTGATGGAAAGTCATCCAGAGGGGCTGGGATGAGATTGAGAAGCAGCCCTACAAGAGCATATGAGTCTGTTATGTTAGACAGATAAAGTGCCCCCAGAAATATCTGAGTTCATAAATACCCGCCACAAATAATATGTGGGAAACTGAATCTGTTCACAGAATCACAAAGCTGCAGAATGAATGGCTGGGGGTGGAAGGGATCTCTGGATGTCATCTAGTCTAATGCCCTGTTAAAGCAGGTGAACTTAAAAATGCTGCATAGTCTTGCATCCAGTCAGATTTTGAATATTTCTGGGGAGGGAGACTCCATGGTCTCCCTAAGCAATCTGTTCCACTGCTCTGTCACCCTCCCAGTAAAGAATCAGAGAATCACAGGATGGCCTGGGTTGGAGGTGACCTTAGAGATCTAATTCCAAGCCTCCTGCTGTGGGCAGGGATACCTTTCACCAGCCCAGGTTGCTCAGAGCACCATCCAACCAGACCTTAAACACTTCCAGGGATGGGACAGCCACATATCCTCTGAGCAATCTGTTTCAGTTTCTCATCATCCTCGCAGTAAACAATTTTTTTCATTCTATCTAATCTAAACCTACTCTCTTTCAATTTGAAACCACTGATGTGTCAAAGAGTCACATTCCCCACCTTTGTAATGTTTGTAGAGGATATTCTTGTAGGGTGTAGAGTGTATTATTGTATTTAGTACGCCAGGAGAACAGCTGGACAAATTTGTGAACTGGAGTTCTCCCTCCTAGGTGCATGCTTGCCCTAAAGTTTTCTCTTTCTGAGTGTGGGTAGCACATCTGACACTGCTTTGGATGCTTCTGAATGATACTGAGACCTAGGCACCTTCTGAAGCAACCTGTCTGTGCTGAGGCCTTGCATCACTGACCAAAAGGACTCAAGATGCTATTTCTGCATCAAATAGATTTTATTGTCTGAGTCATGTCCATAACCATGTTCACACATCTTCTAAGTTGGGAAATTAGATGTATGCTTTGGCATATTTTTAACATTACAATTTTGAAATACAAATGTCAGGAAAACTGAATTGAATTCAGCTATTCATATTCTTCACAGAAGCTGGATTGTCAATGACTGACAGCAGTACAGCCTTGATGTAAGTTGATGATCCTGCACAGTTAGGATCCTGCACTGCACAGGATACATGCATTTCTCACCTTGCCTTGCAAAAAGCACAGGCTTGGAATAGCCACAGAATCACAGAATGGCTTCGGCTGGAAGGGCATACAACGATCATCTAGTTCCATCCCCCTACCACGGACACGGAAACTTCCCACTAGACCAGGCTGATCAGAGACTCTTCGAGCCCTGTCCTGAGCACTTCCAGAGATGAGACATGCACAACTTCTCTGCATGACTAGTTCCAGTGTCTCATCACCCTCACAGAAGATAATTTTTTCCTAATAGCCTAAATTCTTAAGCCATTCTCTTTTCACTTTAAAGCCATTACCTCTTGTCCTATCACTACTTGCCCATGCAAAAAGTCCCTCTCCTGCTTTCTTGTGGGCCCCTCTAAGCTCTAGGAGTCTGCTGTCCAGTGTAGGTATGTGCATTTGGGTTTTTTAAAATTTTCCATGTTTCACCTAATTGCATTTTTTAGGCACTTCCGACACCTGCTTAGATTCTGTGTGTTTTCTGCAGTATCTATTTTAAAACATTTGTTCCATTTGCATATATATCTCTCATTTTGGCAAGGTGCTAATATCCTTTTGTTCTGTTTTTTACCTACCATTTTCTTATTTCCATTCAATTTTTAGTTTTTCTTTTAATTTGTCAGTGCTTTTTCATTTCATTTATTTACAAAGTATCTTTTCTTTCCATCAAACTTCTCTCTTCCTCTCTTAATTTCTGAGCCGAGCAGAAACGTGTAGACTGTATCTTTTGCTGATTACAGGAATACATACGAGATGACTACTGGCTGTGGTTTCAGCGGGCCACCAACACATGGGGAAATGTAAACCCTCAGCTGAGATCCATTTGATAGACGCTGCATTGAGATTGCAATAAGAGCAAGAAGCTCGAATAGCCAGCAGAGGGAGTGATTTCCTCAGCTAATGTCGCTCTCCTCGGCGTGCCTTGACTCCAGCCTCAAGGACAGAGCATCAGCGTGTCAGCAGAGGCGTGAGAGTAGAACTTGTAAGATGTGCTGCAAAAAGAGAGAGCTAAAACACAGCATGCAAACTACCTAAACGGAAGAAAAAAGAACTATCTTGAAATGGCTGTAATTTTTATCTAACTGGTAAAAGAGTTTGAAGAATTTAGAAGAGGAGATTAAAATATAATGATTAGCTGGCATGGTGGTCTTACCCCAGTGGACAACTAAGTACTGCTCAGCTGCTTGCTTGCTCACTCCTCGATCCCCATTCCCCTGGTGGGGAGGAAAATCAGAATAAAAGAAAAGGAAATTCATGTTAGGATATAAGAACAGCTTAATAATTGAAACAATATAAAATATTATTATGCTACAACTACTACTACAAGTACTGCTGCTGCTACTACTATTCCTACTACTACTACTACTAATAATCATCATGATGAAAAGGAGAGAGAGAGAGAGAGAGAGGAATAAAAGCCAAGAGAAGCAAGCGACCCACAATACAATTGCTTACGAGCTGCTGAGCAATGCCCAGCCCAGCCCCCAGCAGCATCAGCCCCTCCTGGCCAGCTCCCTGCAGTTTACATCCTGGACACGCTGCTCTGTGTGTGGAACATCCTTCTGGCTGTTCGGGTCGCTGTCCCCGCCGTGCTCCCTCCCAGAGCCCTGCGCACGTGGTCCCTGGACACTGAAGGGCCTTGGCTAAGGGTGGGCGCTGCTCAGCAGCAGCTGGAGCATCAGTGTGCTGCCAGCCTTCGTCTCATGCTGGCTCCAAACACTGAACCAGTGACTAAGAAGAAAATCGTTCTATGCCAGCCAAACCACAGCTAACTAGAAGTGTGAAGTATTGCGCAAGAAATATTTTTAATTAGTGGTGGTGATCCTTGTCTTCATGACTGCCACAAATCAAATATTGATAAAGTGATATTAAGTCTGTGAAAGGGAAATTTATTTAATTACTGGAAAATGTAATTCATCATACCAGTTCAGTAAAGTGTAAAATGAAATGCTACCTCTTTTTGTTGGAATACTTATTGGTTAACAAAAATTTTACCACTAACTATGATAATTATGTAAATAAATTATAAAAAAACCCCAACATATAAAAACTGATGTTTGTAAAGAGAAATTAATTTACTGGTAGTGGCTGAAATTTTTTCAGTTTGTACTGACCAAGTCGCAAGGCAAGAATCTCTGAGTGTTTTGCATAATGCTTGTTATTAATAGCTCCAAAGATTTTCCTGAGGTAACTTCCTGGGAATGAATGGAAAAGTCAAATTGACTTATCTGTGAGTTGTCCACATTTTGAAAGCAGTCATTGATCTCTAGGTGTAATTAGCATTAAGAAAGGTGTTGACTATACTGAAGTATTTAGCTATTGCTATCTCTCAGTTTTGACTGGAAGCAGACAAGGGTGAATAGAGATGAGACAGAAGAAGTGAACTAACCTGAAAAGCAACCCAGCAATTAAATTGACCCAAAACAGCTTTTGATTATGTTTGATATCCTTCCTCCCTTCCATAATTTACTGAAATTAATTTTCAATTCTCTAAAAAATAAGGCTGCTGGGCAACAATCCTTTAGTACCTCTAGATTGGAAAAAAACCCCCTTGTATTGGAAACTTGGTTATAATGAGCTAAAAAAATTATTCAAACTGTTTTGCAGAGGTAAGTTTCAAGATTCAAAAATAGTCAATGTTAGAAAAAATACAAATTTGTTAATGATTCAAATAACGTTTTAATGTATGGATTGCCAATGTTCTAGGATACCATTTTAGATCAAAACACGAGGTAAAAATAAATTATAGAACAGTGTGTCCATTTTCAAAAAGCATAAGGCAGCAATGTTTGTTAACAATCGGGAATGCTAAGTCACAACTTAAAACACACCTAGCTGATTTCTGGGTAAGCAATCCAATCTATAATATGTATAGCTTGATTGAAACTTGGGCAAAGTAAGGAGGCTTAGTCTTCTTGATCTTTAGGTTCTGCCAGATGCCAAAGTAATACTTACCTACAGTGTTGTCAGTGGGATGGGTAGTAAAAAGTTATTTTATTTGGTTGGAGAATGGATTACATTGTTTTAGTAGCATTTTCTCAATTTACGAAACCCTTGTTATAAAGTGTGCACAACTGTTACTCATTTATTATTTGGAAATACTTCTAGAATTCAACACAAAGCAGATGGAACCCCCAGCAAATTTATCTGAAAATTATAAACATTGCCTACTTACTCGCTATGTTTTTGTTCAGCACCTGCCACCACAGAACACAGCATGGCTTTGATCTTTAGGAGCTACATTAAGGATATCTGGTATTAAAATTCAAAGGAAGAATTCAGAAGCATCTTGCTCACCATAATTATTTGCAAAATATTGTGGTAATTTCACAGCAGCCAGAGCTGAGGCAGGGAGGCAGATTGTGCTTCATTCCACATCAAGACAGAATGTTTCTCAAAAATCTCATCTGGAACTGTGAACCATCAGTGAGTAATACAGGTATTGTCATCTAATAAAATAGAAACATGATATCAACTGATGAACACCTGTGACTTATTTTCACAGTCTGTTGCAGTCTGAAAATAATAAGGCTTGGAATTAGAGGTTTGATAACATTAGCCAAATTTGTATTCTCCTCAGAAAGCAAGGTGATACTAGATAATGTTTTCCTTAATTTCTTCTTTTAACTAGAATACCTATAATCTAGATCTAAACAGAAAATCAAAACTTAAAAAAATAAGGGAAATTGAAGTTTTTAGCAGTGAAAAACAATAAAACTGAAGTACTAAGAGATGACAAATACTGTACACACTAGAACTCTCAAAAGTATGTGATGATTACTGTGAAGATTTCTGCATTATACCATTGGGTCTGGACAATATGTAACATTCACAAGAGCAAACTGAAATACTGACAGAATGATAACTGGTGGGTGATCCACTAGCTATTTTTGACTCTACCTTCTGTAATTATTTTTATATAGAATTAAGGAAAGCAATTTTGTGATTTTTTTTTCCTAGTATAAATATGGGGTTTAAAAGATCTAGTATGATATTAACATGTGAAGGAATGTTTCTGACAGAGTGAGTGTTTGGAAGTGTTTTGGCAGCAGGTGTCATTCTTAGGATATTTTTTATATTTGAGAGAGTTCCTTTTTTTTAGGGGAGAGGGGGAACAGGTTTCTGAGGGAGGTTTTCATAGCTTATCTTAGGCTAAATGATATGATCAGAAAAAAAAACTAAGCAGTGTTTCAGAAGGCTGCTCTTCTCTAAAAATAGATATAAACAGACTGAGGAAAGCATCCCAATATCATGATGGCTAAGGTAAATGGCTTAGGTGCATATGAGGACAAGATCAAGACAGAGACTTTATTCAGACATGTATCTATACTTACTTCATCTTCATCCACAGGAATATTTTGACAAACTGCATGAATTTGCACTGACTTTTGATCCTCAAAAATTGTCTCCTGCAGTGTCACCAGAAGGTTAATTAAGTTTTTGATAATTGTGTAATGAAGTATCTTTTTAAATTGTGACAAATATCATAACATTTTAATCATATATGTTAACACCCATCATTGTCTCACCATCAAACTGTCTCCAAAATATCCTCCAAAATACAGAGTGCACTGGCATTATGGCATTGTTTATATTCTAGGGATACTTTTTCCAAGGAAAATAGTGTATGCTGGAGCAGACTGCTATTGCAAATTGGCTGGCCTGCCAACCCCCCCCCACCCCCAATCCCAGAAACTAATAACATATCATTTATTAAATACTTGTGGCAGGCTTCAAGGGATAGCAGAATCTAATGAAAAAAACAGGAAAATCCAGTGTTTATAATTAGGTCTTCCCAAGTGCAACAAGTACTAGTAAAAATTGGTGTTTTCAGTAGTGTTATTTCCCTATTAGAACTTTCTGAAGGGCTTTTCATGCTCTGTCAAGCATTGTTCTAAATAGTTAACTAAGGTGTTTTTAGTGGGTTTTGTTAGATTTTATGTAGTCATCATTTATATTTGGTATATTTAGCTGTCAGCTCAATACCAGTAGTATTTACCTCAAGAAGAACTTGTAGTAGCTTTAAAAGAAGATGGGTGCTTTTGCTTCATTTGTATCATGCACCCATAGAATCAGTATAAAGTTTGGAAAAGACATCCAAGATCGTTGAGTCCAACTTCCAACTGACACCACCATCAAACAAATGATAGCACCAAGTGCTATGTGGGGACTCCACTGCTTTCCTGGGCAGACCAGTTCAATACTTGACAAACCTTTCTGTGAAGAAATTATTCCTGAAAAGATACCGACTTTTATGTGAATTTAAAATATTTAGTGCCCATGGGCACACTGTTAGTAGGAGTATCATGTAGTAGCAATATGTTTGCAAAGTACAGTAATTGTGTAGTTTCTATAAAGTCTAAGCGAGCAATGTTTAGGAAGTTAAGTCCAATAATGAGAAACACTCGAAGAAATACTCAATGTGTGAATTATGGTAAGCAAATATTAGCACATATAGATAACAGTTAAGCAAAACTCTTGCGTGTCCGTGAAAAGAAGTGATATGGGTTAGCAGTCCTTTACAAAAAGTCACTTGTGTCCTCTTGTAGATCAGGCAGTATCTTTCAGGAATACATACTGCTCTGGTCATTCTGAGGTTCTTTCCACAGGCTCTTAAAGGTTATGACTTGCTCTAAACTGTAGAGGAATACCAAATCTGGCCTGAAAATCAAGAACTGTCCACTGAAAGCCACAATAAGTTAAGAACCAGTATTTGCCAGGGTAAATTAATTTTCTGCTGAGCTATGTGACTGCAGCTAGGCTGTCAAAGGTTTCTGAGCTAGTTTCTTTAAAGTCCTTGTGATGATTGCTAGCACTTGTGCTGAATGAGGATGAAGGAAAAAAAACTAAAGGTGGATGTCCCTTTTCTTCCACAAAAGTAAGCCAAGTGGCTACCAGGAAGGGTGATGGCTTTTATGGCTCAACTTAAAGCACTTCATAGCCCAAAACAAGTAGCACCACCACCATCATTGTTTTCTAAGGGCTAGATACTGGTCATCCTTTTCCTCATTTTGAAGATATGCAGGAGAACACTGAGCCATAAGTTGTTAAATAGAGCTCTTCTTAAAATTCTAAAATTGATATGGAGATTGCAGAGCTCTTCTAGGCTATTTTTATTTCAAGAGGATTTCTGACTTTCAGTGAGATATTCCAATTCTTTTTGTTAATCTGAAACCCAATAAAAGGCCCTTACTTCTTCATAGATATAAAGGTATATTTGCCTGTGTCTTTGGTGGAATGAGTTTGCCTTTTGGCTGCTCCTCCCTCACCTGTAGAAGTCAACTACCTGAATGAAGAACAGCACAGACAAGAAGATGATGAAGGCATTGAGAAAGAGTAGAAGTAATAATACTGCAGCTTGGAATGAAGAAGCACAGAGGAGATGCTTGTCTTACAGTGCACCCAAGAAGGCTTCTTGAAGTTGCCAGCTGTCTTATGGATTTGAGTGTGTAGCTAAATGCTGATATTAATGCTAATTAATGCTAATTTAACATCAATATTCTTAAAAGCTTACGGTTGCCTTTCCCCACTTCTTTGGAGACTTCAGATCCCAGGTCACAGCATATTAAAGACTAGAAAACTAAATCAATTTGATAATTTCTTTAATAGTGTTTTGACTTTTGGTTGGATACCATCTTCAGGTTAGGAATGAGTGCACTGCTTAATGCTCTTTTGGAACTTGTCTTGGATTCATTACACTGGGGCCTAAACCTTCTTGCATTCCAGTAGAGTAGTATTAGTAATCAAAACAGAAGGACGGTAAAATTGAAGAAGCACATATGGCAACAAATCCCCTGAAAAGAAAACAGGCTATAGCATGAATCTACCATCTGCTCTAAGATTTACAGTCTCCCTTTTTGTTTACTGGATGGCAAACAGATTATCCACCCTATTAACCTATGACAAAAAGAATTTTTCTGCTGTCTTGTTATAAAATTAACTGGGCTGAAATTTGCCTCCTACCTAGGCTTGGTCACCCGAGCTTCCTCAGTGGATAGAAGAGGTTTAACATGTTAATTCTAGACAACAGTCTCCCTTCCCACAATGAAAGGTGTTACTCAAAAGTCATTGTAACAGCTAGTGCTTCCTTAAAGCATGGTGAAAGGGAAAGTTGGCAAAAGTATCCAGCAATAAGGCAAATCAGCTGTAAACACACATTTACAATTTAGAAAATGCAAGAATGAGAGCACACTGATATCTTGTTTAGGTTATACTTCACCTTGCTGTGGCTATTTTTTGAAACCGAGATCATGGCCCAGTACAGTCCTTTTGTCCTGGGTGTTGCTCAGCAACATAATGTGATGGCTTCTACATATAGAATATTTATATAATATTCATATAGTATAATATCTATATAATATTTACCTCTGTGCAAAAAGAGACCATTCAGTGCTTTGTTCTTTCCAAACCCTCAGTTAAAATTCCTTATTTTTGAGGTAGGTTCATGCAGCAGAGCAAGACCAGAAGGAAGCTATTTTCCACCTCTTCAGATGTGGTTGCTACTTACTTGCCTTTCACAGACTCCTGTTCCTTGTGCATGGGTTTGCTGCCAGAACTATTGAAAACATGTGGAACAATCTCAGTGCTATAGAAGAAATCTGATCAGCACATCCAAAGCTTAACTATTCTATTTCTACCCTCTGTTAACTCTCATAGTTCACCAGGGGACAGGAGTCCCCAGCCCTGGGCAAACACACCAGTGTAACATCCACGTTTCCACTACTTCTGGAGCTGGTAATTGTATTCTTAGTGAGACATAACACCCTGAAGGTCTGAGGATTTGTCATCCCCCCCCCGAGAATGTCCTTTCAGATTAATTTTTCTCATCTGAATATAACATAATTAACAGTATTGGTATTTCAAGTGTCTACATTTGACTCCACATATAAGACCTCAGACATAAATGAGCCATTTGAAGTCATTTCTCACAACTTTTGTTCCCCATCACTGATCTGCATTCTCATTTGGATCACACAGACATTTCAAGCCCAGAATCACAGCTGCATATAGAGGAAATAGAATCTGAAAGGCCTGATCTGCAAGACTGCTAAGCACACAAAATTTAAGGAAGTCCTGATAGAAATCTTTGAAATTCAGAAAACATTGAGACGTTTCTCATCTTCAGTAAAAAAAACCAAAAGAAAACAAGAAAAAGAAGGAACAGGAAAAAAAACTCCAACAAACAACAGGAAAGAGGAAGTGAGAAAGTTTAGGTACTAGGTAGAATTTTAAGATATACTAAAAAGGCACAGATAGACCATTGATCTGTTTGGTTGGACTGAATTTTCATAACATTTGACATTTATCTTTCTTACAGTATTTTCTCAGTGAAAGCATCATAAGTAAGATTATTTTATTTCTTTTTCTGTCTCATTGAAGGCTTCTGCTCGAAAGCTCATTAGTTCTACTTTTTCCTGGTTTGAGAATTCTTAGACTCATATGAAAATAGGAGATGGCCTAGAAGGTGGATGGGAATAAAAAAAAATCATTCTGAGTTTATCCTTTTCATCTTTAAGATACTTTTTCCTTCTAAATGCAGCTTTAGCAGTAATACCTCAAATACTTTAAACTTTTAGATAAGCAGCAAGGGCATGGATCATAAAGACATACTTAAGTCAGTTAAAAGTTGAACTTTTTAAATATCAGCCCTTTTCTTTTGCTTAGAATACATTTGAGAATTCAGAATGTTTCAGACCAGGCTTTTTTCCCCTTGTTTCTTCCATAAATTTTGAGGAAACTCTGGAGAACTGTTACTGAATCAGAGACTGCCTGGTTCTCTGGCACTCTGCACAAATGTGAATAGGAGTGTTGGGGAAAAAATCCTCACAATACTTTTTACCTTGTAGCTACTAGTATTCTTGCACAGAAATTGTGTGGAATTGCTCATACAAGGATGCAATTATACCCATCAATTTCTTGTAGCTAAAAACAAAAACCGTCTTACTTTCATTGATACCCACCTAACACACGCCTTGGTCTTAGTGTTTGATATTATAGGAAGAAAGTGTAGCCATTACTCTTCATACACAGAGACATTGGCATCATTGTCTAGATTATGTAATAATTATAATAACTGAATAAACCACCTCAAACAGTTCTAAGGGACATAAGAACATCACTGTTATGATTTGTCTTTTTGAAACCATCTAGTAAATTGAACTGTGCTGGGGAGCGCTCCTGAGAGCTGAAATTCAATTGTACATGCTGTGAAATTTTTGTTGTGGTTCTATTGGGGTTTAACAGCAGTCAGCAATCAAAGCACCACACAGCCACCTGCTCACTTCCCCACCAGCAGGATCTGGGATAGAATCAGAAGAGTAAAAGCTGAAAAACTTGTGGGCTGAGGTAAAGGCAGCTTAATAGGAAAAGCAAAAGTCATGCACATAAACAAAGCAAAACAAAGGAATTAATTCACTGCTTCCCATGGGCAGGCAGGGCAGGCAGCATGCCCAGGAGTTCAGGACCCTATCATATGTAACATTGACTTGGGAAGACAAACACCATGTCTCTAAACATCTCCCCACTTCCTCCTTTTTTCTCCCCGCTTTGTATACTGAGCCTGATGTCACATGGTCTGGAATATCCCTTTGGTCAGTTGGGGTCACCTGTCCTGGCTGTGTCTCCTCCCAGTGTCCCAGGCATCCTCAGCTGTGTGGCAACTTTCTAGAAAAAGCAGAAAGGGGCTTGGTGCTGAAAAAGAACTGTTCAGTGATTAAAAAAATCCTATATTCTTAACTGCTCAGCACAGATCCAAAACACATCCCCATGCAATCACTATGAAGAAAACTAACTCTACCCTAGCCAAAGCCAGCACAAGTCACTAGTTTACCTTTGTCCCACATGAGATTGCATTGTTCCAAATAATTCCAAGCTCAGTTTGTGATACATTATGGATCATTTCCACTAGTCAGTTTGCATTCCCCCAAGCAGCTTTATAGGCTAAAATTATTTAGGAGTGTGGAAATAAGCTGTTCTCTCCTAGCTGGAGTCAGCAACTGCAACTCAGGCACATTTAACTAAACTCGCAGTATCTTAAATGTCTCAAGAGAGATGACATGATTTTTTTCATTGGCATAAGGAAGGACTAGTAACAATCTCACTTTGTAAGGCTCACTTATTCCCCCTTTCAGAGTAGCCAGCCAGAATGACCTTGTCTCCTTGATGTCTGGCTGAGCATCTTAACATCAGCTGATACATAAGTCTTATCTCCTTCCCCCAAATATCAACTAGAAGTGATATTTAATTTTAAAAACTCTTTGCTTGCTAAGGCACAAGAAATCTGTTACCAGCTCTTAGTCATAAAATTTACTAGTCTGAAAGTAGTGTCCTGCCTCTTAAATTGCATCCATGAGTGCCTTTTCTCATTCAAACTAGGCAGAAAACACCAACCTAAAACTGAAAATGTGTACTAAAAATAACAGACAGTATAGTTTATTGCAGGAAAGTTCATTAGGTCTTATAAGAGAGAAATCCCAAAGACATAAACCAGGCAATGTACAAACTAAGTTTCTGAATATCACTTTAAAACAGGTTCCTGTCTGTTCTGTGTGTACCCATCCAATTTAGGCCAGCTACCGAAGATGATCAAACTGCAAGCTACTCTGACTTAAGGGACTCTGGGGAGATAAATTAGTTTTATTTAGAAACAATTGCTAATTCAATGATGTAGCTGAATGAAAATAATTGACTTATATTCTCAAGGGAGATTTCCTACATGCTTAAATATAAAGGTATCAAAGAAATTCTTAAGCACATAGAAGGCAAGAGATTTACAAGTTAATCACACCTGCCAAAGATAAATAGATTCTGCAAAAGTCCAAGACAAGTAGTCAAACATTTCATGTCATCACCAACAATAGTAAAGGAATTCTTTTTTTAAGACACCAGTCTAATTTTGTAATTGCTAGTTCTTAAGGCACTCTTTATCCCTTTTCCTGATGCCTTCTTACATCCTGGAGCAGCCTCATCCTTCCTTCTGAATAGCACAGTATTCTATTTGTCATATACTACATTTGTGGTGTTGCAGCTTCTAGCTAAAAAAATCAAAGAGCCAAATACTGAAGGTATAGAATCAAGAGTGGCTAGAACTTTGCTGCCATGAATGTGGGAAGATCTGGGACTATTTCTCAACAGCATTTCTTTGTCTTGTCTGGAAAACTATTTTGAAGACTTCAGTAATTTCAAGGATTATCTGTTTACAGATATCAGTTTCAAATTTTTTTCCTTCCCTCTAAAGATAATTAATCAAAATATAGACAAAACTGCAATGGGGATTGCATATTAGTGTGGTGTCTATTCATTAACAATATCTGTATCTGCCTTTAATCTATGTAGCATTTGTTTTTAAGTTGAGTGTGTTTCCATCATTTCACCTTATAATTAAAGTCATGTTAGAATTGCATAGGGATGAGGTATTAGGAAGTCTTTTGAAATACAATTACTTCTTTTGGATTTGACAGAAAGGGAGGTAAAAATATTGCAATATGACTGCAAGTCATATATTCCACAAATAATAAACACCTCAGAAGAAGTATACAGCCACTTATGCAACTGCTTTTGCAATCCCTCCTCAGTTTTATCTTTTCATCATTCTCAGACTAATGTACCCTGAAGAGAAGCTAAAAGCAAAAGTAGTTGGACTCACAGAAAGAAAAGATTTGGAGCATAAGAAGAGCTCTTTTGATCCTTCTCCTCATGCAAAGTATGCTGTATAGCTCTGGAGAGATGAGCAGGAAACTGACTGATCACCAGTAGTTCAAGCCATTAGTAAGAAATATTAGAGTCTCCAGATTAGGAACTTTCAGTATGGACATAAGGAAAAGACAATGGGTGAGGAGAGGAGATGCAGGATGTAGTCAGTACACAGTCACAAATGTTATTCTCTTTATATGGCCATGCGTATTATGAATTGCAATAAAGTGACTGGCAAGTTTGTCTCACTGAATGATTTTCACTGAACTCTTGACATATTTGAGTTTCATCATTATGGCTTATTTATTACTGAAATCTGTGGGAGTCAGACTTTATATATGATCTAAGAATTCTAATGAATACAAAAGTAAACATCATTCCTTGTTTTTTAAAAGGGAAAGCACAACTATTCAGAATCCTACTAATTGTTGAGTCTACTCTTATATAGAGCAGGAACTGTATTATATTGATGACTCACTTGAATTTGAGCTATGGCTTTGTATATGAACTCTCATATTTTTATTTTTTAATTTCTGATTTTTAAAATGGGCCCTTCAAGTAATTAAATCGAAGCACTGCATTATGGCCACAAAACAAGTGAGCACTAAAGATCCAAGAAAAACATTCTTATGACACGTTTTGGAACAAGATACACCAGATTTTGTATTGCAGCCTTGGCTTGGAAAAATCTATTTTACCTAACAACTCATTTGAAGGTCAAATTTACTAGGCAAATCATAGGTGAAAAAGAAACTTCTTCCCACCACTTTGCTTACAGTCACAGTGGCATTGAAGTATTCCTTTTGTTGTTACATTTAAGAAAATATCTGTGAGGACCAGAGTTCAAACTTTTCAAACATTGCATAGGTGCTGCTGATATCTGACAAAGTAACTGTGAAGGACATAGAAAAACAATGCAGAATGAAACAAATAATTTGAAGAACAATCTCAAGGTGATGTAACTAGCTAAAAATGGCAACTACCCAAAATGAAATATGGTTTGAGAAAAAGAAATTGTCAATAGTTTTTCTGTGTAGAAGAGCAAATTATGAAGTTTCTCTGTATCTATTGTAAATCATTTTCTAATAGGAAAAGCAAGAGATATATAGTTGCTACATGGTTGAACATGTTCTAATTTCTTTTCTTCAACCCCATCTGTTGGAGTTTTGCTCCTTTTCCTGCTTCTTCAGTTTTCACCTGGTCTCCTGGTAAAGACCTGTAGACAATAAAATAGACAGCCCTTTGGACTTTGTACATTATTTATTTATTCTAGTTGAGCCTAAGAATTTGATATCACATGGTTTCTTCTATTTCATACTATATTAATATCAAGTGTCTGTAGTTATGGTAAATACAAGGATACTATTAATATTTACTATGATTTATTATTATGAAATTATATTAGAAGAGTATAATGTCATAGAGTCTTAGAGTCATAGAATATCTTGAGTTGGAAAGGACCTCCAAGAATCATTGAGTCCAACTCCTAGCCCTGCACAGAACATCCCAAGGATCACACAGTCAGCATGTGCCTAAGAACATTTTTAAGTGCTCCTTGAACTGTGACAGGCTTGGTGCTGTGACCGCTTCCCTGAGGAGCCTGTTCCAGTGCCCAGCCATCCTTCAGGGGAAAAAAACTTTACTAAAAATTTACTAATATCCAACCAAAGCACCCCAACACTGCCTCATGCAGCTCCCTTTGGTTGTATCAGTATTCACCAGAGAGAAATCAGGGCCTGCTTGCTCTGGTCCTCGTGAGGAAGCTGTAGACTGTGATGAGGCACCCCATTGCTTTGCTCCAGGCTGAACACACCAAGCTGTCTTGCTCTTCAGTCTGCCCTCAAGGCCCTTCACCACCTTCTTTGCCCTCCCGTGGACACTCTTCATTAGCTTTATGTCCTCCTTCTTACTGAGGCACCCAAAGCTACAGATGGTGCTCAAGGTCAGTCTCCAGTACCAGCGCAGAGCAGAGTGGGAAAATCACCATCCTCAACTCTGCAGCAATGCTGTGCTCGGCGTACCCTAGAGATCTTCCACATGTGGGAGAGCATGTAGCAATAGATTTGTCTGGCTGGTTGGACTATATGCTTGCATACATATTTGAATTTCCTCTTTGTGCCTACTCCTTCATACTATTGCGGTTTGAGCCAATTCTTAGCTCAAATCGCAGCAACATTGATTCTTCCAGTTACAGAAATCCTTCATTTTGCCCTTGTGTGCTGAACAGCAGACAGCCTTTACAAACTGTGATCCTCATGGGTATTCCTCATATGCAAAATGTTGCAGTAGGGCAAACTGAAGTTTACATGGAGGAGTTCAAAGGCCTAAGGAAAAAATTGAGGTAATTATTATTTGACTGAATTAAGTTGAGTCTATGAGTTATTCATGCAAAAAAGATGTAGACAAATATTCAACTAATTTAAGTGTCTCTACATTAATGGTCTTTTTGTAGGTTAGTACCAGCAAACTACAAAATACAAGACCAGTATATAAAAAATGTGAAAATGCTCATCTTCAGAGGCTCAGAAAATGAAAGTCCAGTAAATATGTTTTGTACTTTGGCTTTAGAAATCCAGTCTTGTTAGGGCTAATTAGCAGAAGTACACAGAGGCAAAACACTTTCCAAAGAAAAATGTTGTCCTTCTTAATTCTGCAGTTTAGTTAGTATTAAGACATCCCTGTGCTCATATAATAGGCTGCACTCAAGAAACCATATAAATCACATCTTTACACTTACAGAGTCTGCTTCCCTGTTGTCCTGGATTTTGGCCAGGACAAAGTTAAAATTTTGCACTAGCCATGAGGAGGAAGAGACTGGAGCTGTGTGAGCATGTCTAGGTTGTTATTCTATACCACCTCATATCACCCCCAAGCTCAGAAGAAAGGGATTTCTTGCACAGGCACAGAGGGTCCATCCATCATGGTTCACTGTCTCAGGGTGGTGCTGCATTGGATCAGTTGATGAGGGTTTTTTGCTTGTAAGTCATCCTCTTTTTGTACACGTTTCAGTATTGTTTCTGTTCCTGTTTGTTTACTTGTCCACTTGCTGTTTCCAGTAAATTGTTCTTATCTCTACCCATTATTTCTGCCTTTTTCTCCTCTCACTAGAGAAGCAGGGGAGTGAGTAAGCAGCCCCTGGTTTGGGAGAGTCTTGCTTTGGGGGGGGACTCAGCTGGGGAGTGCCATTCCCAAACCATGACACCTGTGGACCTCCCTGGACTGCAGAGCCTCAGATGCCTCTCCATGTTCTTCACCAGGTGCTGCAGGAGAATCTCTGCTCCAGCATCTGGATTAGCTCCTTCCTTTCCTTCTGCAGTGACCTTGGTGTCTACAGGGCTGCTCCTTTCACATATTCTCACTCCTTTCTTCTGGCTGCAATTGCACCAAGTTTTTTCCCTTCTTTCTGAAATACATTGTGCCAGAGGCACTACCATGGTCACTGATGGGCCTGGCCTGGGCCTGCAGAGGGTATGTCTTGGACCCGGCTGGCCCTGGCTGTGTCAGGCATAGAGGGAGCTTCTTGCAGCTTCTCACAGAAACCATCCCAGTTGCCACCCTGGCTACCAAAACCTGGCCATGCAAATGCAATACACACACTTCCAGTAAGAGCTAGCTTTCTGTAAAACAGTCTCATCATACTGATTATTCTGTAAGATAGATTTGCCCTTGGAAGATACCACTTTTGATATATTTTTAACAGTTCAGTGTCTTAACCAATTGATTGTGAATGGGACTTTCCAGGATAAAAAAGGAAAAAGGAAATATTTAAGTAGAACAAAGTAGAGACATGAAATCTCTAAAAATTTGGCCAGGGAAGGTGTGTTAGTGCTGCTGTCAACAGCCTATCATGGGCTTTTGTTCTCAAGTATTCTTGGCCCCTGAGTTTCATCATCTTTATCTAGCTATTAAGACAAAGATGTCCTTAATTCCCCACTATCTGTTCACTGGTCTAAAACAGAAAAACCTCTTTTCTAGTACATGTGAAGCCTGAAGTATAAGAAAATATTACAGTAATAGAGTTCTTTTATTTCACAGTGTTCTGGAAGACAGTGACCTTTCTGCTAGGATTTATTAGTATTCAACTGTCAAGGACTAATTTCTGTTTTTAAAATTTTTATATCAAGTTAACTTATCCTAATGTCAGATACTAATCACTTTTTATTTAATAACATTTATAAGGGTAAATATCAACAGAACTTAAAGGGAAAATGATTGAGCTTTAATTAGTCACTCAAAAATATACCAATATTTGAATAAAATCATTTTGAAGGCATGTATTTCTAGAGTATAAATCATATCTTGTTTGAGCAAAAATTTCTGCAATCTGATTTTCTAATTTCTTCCTTGTTTTCTTCACTTTTACATTCCATAGCACTTTCCCAGGGAATTGCTCTTACTCTAAACAACTCCTGGTATCCTGAATTGTAACAGATGTCTGCATATTGAAAATTGTTTTGTATTATGATCTAACAATCTGTTGGGTTTAGAAGACTGTGCAACTCTACCCAAGCTTGGTACCAAGGTTGGATTTTTGTTTATTTTTTCCTTAAGGCAAAGCACAAAACTTTGTGGGTTTTTTTAAACATCATGGACTCTACATTTTCTTACTTGTGTAAAAAGTCAAGTTAAAGATACAAAAAACCACCTCACTTCATAAAGACCTGTGCTACATTGTATTTGTTAATGGGTTTTATGGCCAAGAAAATGAACCAATATCTTTGGGAGAAGAATTTGATTGAGATTTTTTCAAAAGATAGTTATCTAAAGGTGACTGGACTTTAAAGGTAGCAACACTGGAGTAAATGCTTAGTACAGAATCATCAGGGAAAAGTTCCAACAGTTAGAGGGAAGTCAAAAGACCTGTTTTCAAAGGACAACCTAATTTTGCTCTTTAATTTTATGACTCTATGCCAGTGAACCGCATAGGAGAAATCACTCTGGATAAAATAGAGGTGAAGAAAACATCAATATATATCAGCCATGAATTTTGATCAAATAAAGGACAGATGTGCAGGATCACATTTCTGTTAATGCATAAGAGAATTCTGTATTAATGCAAAAGTTCACTCATCTGTGATCTAAAGAGAATAAAATTTTATACTGTGGATACAGATAAAAGTGTAAAAATATTCAATATTTTCATCACTAGGGCTATAACTAAGCCATTTTTTGAGAAGAAAGCAATTGTTTTCACTGATGTGAACTGTGTTAAAAAAAAAGAGGAAACTGCTTATTATAATAATGTAATTTTAATGTTCGTTTTCTATTTTTTAACTGTGTAAATGTTAGAGACATTTGCCATGTTTTCTGCTTTTCTGTGCTTTAGGAAAATATTTCCTGCATATATTTCACTTTGATCTCTGTCCATCTTCATTCAAAACCTTGCACTGCTATGTACTGGTGAATAAAAATATACTTATTAACATTTGCTCATGGTACAGAATCCACCTCACCCAGTGGCAAACATTGAGAAGGAAATATCTTGACTAAAGGGAAAATAGACCATAAAGTTCTCATGGGAAGAGCACATGAAAAATATTAGCACGCAGGCATTCCCTTGCTTCTCACAGACAGTACTGAAAGTTCTATTCCTAGAAGATTATGCCACAAATATGCCTGTGTAGGTCACTGCGGAAGAGAAAACTGGCAAGTATGTTTGAGATTTCAATGTCAGTTACATTTCTTGAGTTATAATTGTGTTAAACTGACCATACAAGTGGTAAATGTCATCATCAAAGACACAGGCAAAAGAATGAGAGAACAGAGCAACCCAGGGGAGAAGGGGAAAACATTTCCCACAGATTAAATAGGTTAGTTGTAACTGGTTTGATTAATCGTGGAATTAGCATCTGTGATAACAAGATGATTTTTTTTTTTTTTCTGACAGGATCAGAACAGCTGCTAAGGAGAAGATACACATGATGGCATCTCCAGGAATTACTTAAACCAGCAAAAGTCCCCAAACACCCTCTTTAGGTACTGGAAGGGAAGCATAACTGTTCAATGGGAGTGTGTATGACATTCAAGATTCATACTTACTCTTTTCATAAAGATATGCCAGAATTTGCAGATTCTTTCTGAATTTACATGTGGCAAACACTAATAACAAGGGACAATAACAACATCCTCCCTCATGCCATTGTATTGCCATTTGGATTACCAGGGGCATGTGAGAATAGGCTCTGGGAAAATGCTAATAACACAAGTGGAGATCTGTGAATGGATAAGTCCTGCCAGACATCTGGGCGCAACACACACAAGGGAACTGACGACAATCCACCTGTGGCACCAGTGTGGCCTTTGGGATCCTGCTTATGGAAACACGGTGGTTGCCCTGTTTTAGAGAATGTCGCAACGTGTTACAGATCTACATGCTGAGAAGGAAAGAGGCACAACTTAAGGGATTTCTCCTTCCCTGTTAATGAGATTGATTTGTAACAAGCATGAGGATTGCTGATGGAAAGAGTTTTACTTTAATGTTGTGTGTCTGGCTGTGTAGTTGCCGTGTCTCTGGCTGCATAAAGTCTGTATAGTTCTGAGAAGCTGTACCTGCCTTACTTTTTCTGGTATCCTGTTCAGCCAGAAAAAGATAAAGAAACAATGAGATTAACACAGCTTTGGTGTTTCATATAGTGGGTTTATTTCACTTACATTTCAATCTTGACTAATTATTTTAGTGATTTCATGCAGGTACAGTAGAAACTGATCTATCATTAAATATGAGTTCCACTGCAGAGACTATTATACAATGGCTGAATAAATCTATGTTAAAGAATAGACCCTATCTCCCATGTGATGCATGGCTTGCAGCTGTATTTTATTTCTATAATCATTAAATACTGCAAAGAGATTTCTAAAAGACTAGATGCCTCTGAAAGATATTACTGACAGCTTTTAAGTGTTACACAGCAAGAGTGATTCACCACCTTTAGGCAGACAGAAATTACAAACTCTGAGTGTCATTTTTCTATTCTCATTTAAGAAATGTGAAATAGAAACTTCTTTATTGCTACATTTTATATAAAGATTAGGTCCTTAACAGAGTAAGTTGCTATTATCATGCATAATATGGTATGCATCAAAGCAGAGGAAGCATAAAATACTTCATCTGATATTTGCAGCATTTTAGCACTTGCTATGTATTATTGTAAAGTGGAGAATTTTATAGATAATAAAGGATGAAATCATCCACAAGGAGAGAAATACGTTCTGTGCAGTACAGACTTATGTGTATGAGTTTTCAAAGATTATATACTTTTGTAATATTTGAGCACAAGTCTGTCTGTTCTGCCCTGTTACACTGGGCATGTATGACTTACATGGAATAAAGACAAAACACTAAGTCATAAAAACTTGTTCTTTCAGCACTAGGAGAACCCAGAAGTACTTAGAGACAGAAAATGTTTTAAGTTTTCACCACTTGGCCTACACTGGAGGTGTGGTAAAACCTGGGTGCTGCTAATGCTCAAATTAGTCTTGAAGAAGACGTGGAAGGATGGATTTTTGAACAAATCTGCTGCTGAGCAAAGTCCTAAACTAACGGCTGCATTGAGCTGAAATTTGAAGTAGTCCTGAGCAACTCGCCTCATTTGCATCCCTTTAAGACATCACAGATGATGTCACAGCAAGATCAAACACCTTCCTGACCTAACCTTCCAGCCTAGCTCCTTGACAGCAGGTCAGGAGGTTTTAATTTAGCCTGCCAAATTAGTGAGAATATTACCTCTGTGAAATACCACACCAGAGCATCTTGTCTACCAATCATGTGAGTGTTCCCCCAATATATAGCAGAATACATAAGTAGCCCACAAACTACAGAACTATTACCTTTTGGCTTGAATCATCTGTGTTTTCTTGAGATAAGGGATGACATAATTTCTTCTCTAAGTCTTTTTATGCAAGACATGATCCTGAACAAATCTGGTATTGTTCTGAATTTGTGTCTGGAGTAATTTCTAGGAGAAACAAATATATAATTAGGAAACAACTAACTAGGAAACAACTGTTTGCTAGTAGGATGTGTTTTGCTAATAATGCATTATATCAGAGAATCAATTGGAATAACCATGTTATTGAAAAAACGACAATTCTTTAGGGAAGAGGAATTACTATATAGCAAGTAGAAGCTGTTTACACTCACATATATATGGCCCATGTGAAATGGCAATCCAGTGGCGAAACACTGTACCCTTCTTAACTGTAGCTCTCAGTCTGGGAAGTCATTCCAGTATTGCATAAGTCTGTCTAGAGCATGCTTCTGTTCAAGATTTTAGTTAAAGGCCTGCAGGGTGGAAAACAGAACATATTGAGGAAGTCTGCAGATATTTCTGGAATACTGAAGGTTTTAAATGTTTTTGAGGGAACAGAGTAGGACTGGCATTCAGAGTGCTCTTATTATAATAGGGTTGAAACTGCAAAGGACATTCCTGTGATTGCTTTTGTGAATTCCATAAAATAAAAAGGAAATAATACCAGCTTCATTTATATAGATTATATTGTTAAAGGTTAGTTTTTAAATTAAAGGCATGGGTATATAGACACTAGGGAATAATGTCTTAATTAGCAGTCAGTCATCTGTGCAGAATTGAGTAACCCTGGTATTCACTGCACTAAATCCCACAATAAGACAAAGATGTCTATGTATTTCTTGAGGAATATCTGAGTAAGATTCTCATTATTAATTGTGCAACTGATGTGATTAAAAACTGTTTTAACTTAAAAATCAAACAAAACAAACCAGGCTGTATAGATGAAATAAGATGTAGTGTCCATTTAGGAACAAGCAATCAAGCACAATCACATATCACATGAGCAGAGAATTACAGAATCACAGAATATACTGAGTGGGAAGGGATCCATCAGGATCATTGAGAGCAACTCCTGGTCCTGCATATATAAAATATGTGGGGGAAAAGCACAAAACTGATTCTGAGGGGAGATACTATTGGAATGTGATGGGAGGTGAACAGAAGGGATAGAGTCTATTATTACAAGATGACAGTGAAAAAGCAAATTTGAAAGAACAGCTAATGTCCTATTCTGCACAACAGGCCATATTGTTACTGCTAGGGAGAGGATACATAAACTCACCATCAGGCTGTCTAAACTGTCAGGCTGTCTAAATAATTCTCCAATTAATACAAATGGAGAATAATTTCATCACAGCAAAACAAGATATTCCTGATATCTATTTTTCCTTTGTGGATTTTCTCTGCGGAAAAGGGCTTCTGAAATCACCTGTGAACTTTTTCCCAACTGTGTTTGGTATTGCAGACTCCTTTTGTGCTCCCCCAGTGCAGCTGCATTAGTTTTTTTGTTGGAAATGTGTCGTGGAGGTTCAGGCATGTCTGACCACCTACCATTTGGTGTGAAATGGAGGAATACAGTCTGCAGTGGTGTTCCATGAAGTGTGACTCCAAAACTTTTCATTAGAATAAACAAGGATAGGGGGATCCCTTTAACATTTCTATTGGTAATTTTTTTTGTGTGTGTATCTTTTCTGAGCTGAAGGGCAAGATATTGGGGGAACCTATTGTAAGACATTACATTAGTAGAATCTTCAGTCCATTTTTTCTGTGAGGGCTGTAAAGAGAGTGATTTGAGACAAGGAAAGCTGTGTGGACAAAAACCTTCCTTCATCATTGTGCTAGACTGCTCCTTTGTGAATAATGTGAACAACAGTTATCAGAAAGATTACAGAATTCTTTATTATATGGTACAAAGAATCTGCTATTTGAATTCATGCTAAGAAAGGGTAAAAGAGTGGAACAGAACATTGTCCTGCTTACACAATCCCTAAGTCAGAGAAAGATTCCAGTTTAATGTGCCCAATCCACACTTGAGTAGAAAAAGTAGTGGATAATTGAAGTATATGTATGTGTATATAGAAGAAAAGGTGGAAATTTATATCAGATGTCATAGTTAAAATAATAGTCAGATACTTGTAGCACATCTCTAATGACTGACGTTTTAAAGTGTATCACTCTAGAGTGAGACCATAGCTTCATAGTCATCAATACTAAGAAACCACATTATTGAATCACTCATTTATAGGAAATTGATTCAAATCAAGCATGAAGTTTATGGCTGTGTTTATATTGCTTTAGCTAAAGCACACTGTGAAGTTCATGACAGTTTTTGAGCCAAAAGCCAGACATGGGAGGTTAAATAATACTTGCTTTATGGTACAAAGGCAGCCCATCAAAAGACGTAGAAATATCTCCAGCTGCCAATAGTTCGTGCTGGTTCACTGCTTTGTGTCATGTGATGGTACTGATTTTGATCTAGTACTGGGAGCTCTAAAGTCAGACTCAGTGTGTCATGAAACTGTGGACTAATGGCTTAGTTGCAGTTATTTTCACAAGTACATCCTAACTGGTAAAAAAAGTCCTCCTTTCATGTGTCATGGTTTAACCCACACTTGAGTACCCCACAGCTGCTTGCTCACTCCCCTGCTGCCTGCCTCTCCTCCAGTGGGGAGGAAAATGGAAAAGAAAAGTAAAATTTATGTGTTGAGAAAAGAACAATTTGATAATTTAAGAGAAGAAAAATACTATTATTACAATAATATTAGTGATAATGATAATGATAATGATAATGATAATGATAATGATAATGAAATGATAATAGTAATGACTGTTGTGAAAGAGAGAGAGAGAGGGAGACTGAGAGAGAGGAATAAAACTCAAGAGAAATAAGCGACAGACAATACGAGGTCTTACCCTCTGCTGACCACTTCCTAGCCCATTCCCCATCCTCCTAACCACCTTCCCTCAATTTACATCCTAGGCATGATGTGCTATGTTATGGAGCACCCCTTTGACCAGTTTGGACCAGGTTTCCTGGCCATGGTCCCTCCCAGTGCTTGTGAACACTGAAAAGTCCTTGATATAGGGTAAGCCCAAAGTAACAACTACTAAAACATCAGTTTGTTATCAACATTATTCTTATGCTGAATGAAGCACTGTGCCAGTTAGTAGGAAGAAAATGATCTCTACTCCAGCCAAAATCAGGACAGGATGCATGTTCTTATTTCTACATTGCAGATTGTCACCACTCACTTTTGGCATTGCCAGAATGCATGAGCAGGGCTGCATCCTGGGCCGTGGGAATTGAGTGTACCCCAAAATATTATTCCTTGTTTACTCCTTTTTAGACTGGGAAATTTCAGTGTTTCAGTGATTAAATCTGCAGATTCCACCAAGCTGTGCAAAACCAAATGAGGTGTGAGGTAGGAATGAGTAGCCACAGACGCAAGCAGCATATCATGCACAATAAAACGAAGAAGCTCTTCTGGCCAAAACAAGGTTTATTGTGGGAGTGGTGCAAACTCATATATGACAACTACTAAAATTACCATGGGAAGAAGAAGGGAAGGGCAGAGTAACATACTACTGATTGACTGCAGCCAGACCCTTGTCTTTGCACTGAGTCTACCAGTTCTCAAATTGCCTGAAGTGGCCAGTACTCTGCAGATGGCCCCAAAACCTCTGCAGAGCAAATTAGTTACTGGACCCTTAATCTCAGGGTTTTGGTCGTTTTTTTTTTTTTTTTTTTCAATATTCAGAGAAGTTTGTATATGAAACATGCATTTATCATATCCAGCTAGAGTGAATATATTTTACAAGACAATATATATTCACAGTCTGGGAGAGGTATTATTAAGGCTAAAAATACACTAAATACAGATTTTCCTTGAAAAGAAAGGTGGTTTTGAATGTTTTTATTTTTAAAATTGGTGAGTACTTTAATGATCCAACAATAAACCAGGGGACACAGTAGAATGCTTATGGAACAGATGTAGAAATACCTCCAAACCTGCTGGTGAATATGAGTCTTTATGGGAATGTATAGTGAAACAATTTACCACAAAGTTTTAAAAGCCTTTTCAAAACTGGGAGAGATGATTATTCTAAAAGTTACTATAATCCTTCAATTTGCCTGCTGTGGAATAGTCTACAGCTAAGCATTCTTTGTCTATATAAAAAAATAATTTACAAGTGTAATTGCTGTAAATTAGGACCTGAAGCTGAAATGAGACTAATTAAAACTGGATGTTGATGATGGGTTGTAACAAAATAAGTATGAAATATTGAAACAAACTATCAAAGTTTTGGGCTTTTTTAATGATCAATGCCTACAAATCAAAATTATTTGGATAAGTGTTGGGGTAATTGTCAGAAACAGAACAGCCTCTGCCATGTAAAAGACCAGGCTAAATGATCAGAATTTCCTTCAGGATTTATTGTTATAAATTTCTGGGAAAAGTTGGGGGTTTTTTCGCTACTGCTAGACCTGCACTTACACTAGCTGAGGATTCTGCACAATCAGACATTGCACATTTTCTCATTTTATGAACATTGCTAATTTCAGTAATATCCCATTGCAGCTATCCTGTGCCAAGGCTGCAGCCTAGTTTAGTGCCAATGTGAAACAAAATGAACAGAAGAAAATCTGGGTGTGCAAGTGAAGCAGATAAAAAGTATTTAGAGCTATATGAATTTGCATCTGTAGATAAAGGAGCAATCCCTCTTCTCCCAGAATCTGGGTAGTTCATCACAGAAAATACTTGAATTGTGCAACTGTAGGTATTCAGGTTTGTATTTAGATTGGGCACCGAGTTACAAATTCGCAGATTTCACAGAATTACTAGCTTGGAAGAGACCTTCAAGATCAACAAGTCCAACCCATGCCCTGACACCTCAGCTAAACCATGGCACTGAGGGCCACATCCAGTCTTTTCTTCAACACATCCAGGGATGGTGACTGCACCACCTCCCCAGGCAGACCATTCCAGAGCTTTATGACTCTTTCCATAAAAACTTTCTCCTAATATTCAACCTATATTTCCCTTGCTGCAGCTTAAGACTGTGTCCTCTGGTTCTATCAGATTTTGCCTGGACAAAGAGACCAACCCGCACCTGCCTACAGCCACCTTTCAGGGAGTTTTTGAGAGTGTTAAGGTGTCCCCTGAGTCTCCTTTTCTCCAGGCTAAACACCCCCAGCTCCCTCAGTTGTTCCTCACAGGGTTTGTGTTCCCAGCCCCTCACCAGCCTCGCTGCCCCCTCTGGACCTGCTCGGGTGTCTCAAGGTCCTTCCCAAACTGAGGGCCCAGAGCTGGACACAGCACTCAAGGTGTAGCAATACTGTAGCAATACACCTGAATTAGCACTTCTTCCCAACTGCTATAGCAGAAGCTAAAACATGCCCATGCACTGGAATCTACTTTTCCTCAGATGTACTTCTCCTGGAATGCTTTCATTCTCTGGTCATTTGCACTTCCAGTCTATTCCTGTGCCTCCGTGGTGTCACTAAAACACATAATATTGTATCAACTCCCACCTTCTGGGTGCTAAGAGTTTTTCAGCACAGCTGTGGGCCTTTTCACACATCTCATTTCGTTTCCCAAGAGTATTCCAGTTTAACTGACTGGAAGAGTGTGAGTTACCTGCCTCAGTTTGTACTGAATGTGGTTATGGAACTAGGTGCTGTCAATGGCTGATGATTCCCAAACTGCTTAAATTATAAATAGAAACCAATAACTGAAGTAGTAATTAAATACAATAAAATGCCTACTTGTTCTGCTACTGCTTTCTTTCCATTAGAGAAACACTTTTAGTTGTACTCAGTATTAGCCTAATTTCTTCCCCTGATGTCCATGAAATTCCCAGCCATAAATATTAATCAATTACAAAAATATGTGTTTTACTTCACATCAACTGTGACCCCACATCTCAGAATGATAAATAGTGGATATGTGTAGCTAAAAATCGATGAGACATATTTCTGTCCATTTTCTCACCATTTGTCAAAATCAGCCTGGCTTCCTGAGGGGAGATGATCCTGGAGATACACAAACACGTGAACTGACTGTCCCTTGGTCCTAGCACATAGCCAGATTCTGCACTGTTTACCTCTATGCCTACAGAATGAGAAGCTTACTGAGTATGAGCAGAAGGATTTCTGGAGCAGAGCTGGTCTTCTGTTTTTGACTCACAAGCTCCAATATTTTGACTCACAGTCTCCAATATATAACATATATGCAGGTATACTGTATTACATAAAATCATTTGATCATTTCCTTTTAAAGGAAGGATTGTTCTTTAAATTATGACTTTCTTTGATGGTAGATTATATTAATTTCAGCTAATAATTTTTATTGTACTTCTTTCAACTATAGCTGTAAAATACACATAGCATAAACCCTTGACCAGGGTATTAAAAGTTCAGTTACCAATAATTTAGTGACAAAGTTATCCCCAGCTTAATTCTGTTATGCTCACAGACTTACTTGCATAAGAGATTAATATCCTACCAGCTTTAATTTGCTCATTCATTTATTTTGTATTTCCACTTTGTGTATATGAGGAGCATTTGGCAGTTTCCCAGCTAAACAGTGAGTTTTAGCAGCTCAAGTCAGCCGGGACACTTCTTTCATTAGCGTGCTGATGAATTGATTTTTCTACATTGTGAAAATGGTTCTTGATTCTTCTATTGTCTTTGTGAAATTGACTACCCAAAGTCTGTACCCAATTCGTTAGGTTCCCCTTTAAATATTTACTAACCTATATTCTCCCAGTCCCATACACACTAATACCAAATATACCTTTTACTTCATCAACAGAAAAATCCCCCTTCCCAGCCCCAAACAAACAAGTTGTCCATAGAGAATATGACATAAACCAAGCTTATTTGATATTTAGATCTATTTAAATGTATTTCACTGGTACTGCAGTGCTTGATCACTTCTGTTAAGATAGAAGCCGTTCGTGTAAGTTCCCAAATCAATTTCAACTAATTTCAGTGTTTTCAGGGGCACATGAGGGTATTGGCAGCATCTCTGGCAATTCTTTGTACCTCATTGCAGCCCAGGCAGCAGCTGAGGCCTGGTTTAATTTTACGATTACTAACCTGAACTAAAATGATGACTAAGAGAGAGTAAACTCTATAGGAAGATTACAAAATTCTATAAGTCAAGCTCAAACCTGAAGTGTTTCATCCTGGAACTTCTGAGGATTAAGCATTACATATTCCAAGGCTTCTGAACTTTTCCTAATAACTGATTGCTAATCACAGGTGTCTGAAAGGAAAAACTAAAGATGCCTGTCTGGACTACCACAGTGTGTTGTTTCATCCCAGCCACTGTATATGCAAATATGCATATACATATTTAAGGCATTCTCACCTACCTTTGTTTCAAGACTCATGTTTAAGTAACTCCCTATTGTATCCATATCACCATTTAATGTGTTGATCTGATTTAGAGATTTGACCGATTTATGTGCTTTTCTAAGGCAGAAACACCACAGAATCAGTGAAGAGTTCTGATCTGTAACATCAAGCAGGCTGTGTGATTTCATTCACTAGCACTGATAAATGTAAATGCTTGCAGTTTCAACACTTTTATAAGTATTTTGCTGAATCAGGAGTTATCACTCATCATTCAAATAATCTCTGGTCCCTGGAATCACTATATGTTAAAGGATGTGTTTTGCTACTCTAATTATGGGCTTCAAACTCTTCAAAAAAAGGCTTGCCAAAAGCAGAACATCTACCATTCCACTTCAATCTCCACATTATACCTTTCTGAAGAGGATTGGCATAGCTTTTGCTTCTTCTATGCTCTTTTTCATAGCTATTAGCTGAATTCTAAATGGAATTCTCAAAATTTGGATTGCCTTCCTGCAGCTGAGATGTATTTAAAAATTAATTAAGCTGGCAGCTTCTATTTGCCAGGTTAAATACATTTAAGCACATTTTCATTCAATTTCAAAAGATGGAGTTCCTTTCTGACAGCTTGTTACCTAATGCATTCCACCAGACAAGTGTCTTTCCAGCAAATAAAATATATTTTATCCTACTAAGGATATGCATTGGTCTAACTTCCAGTGTTCCTGTTTGAAATCTTGCCTGTCTTTGACTTAGAGAGTGCTGCTCACAATCTGTATTTGATGCAGAATTTTAACCTAGTGGGAGTGTGTGAGAACTTTGAATTTCAGTGGAACTAGGATTTTATTTACAAGTTTCATACTCTTATCTATTAGATTATTTTTTGTCCTTTTCTGGTTTCTTTCTCTGACTTACAGACATTTTGTGTCATATGTGGTGTCTACAGTGAGATCTACATTTTCATATGCAATTGTATGCTGGCAACTGTTTGACATGGTGACATATGATGTCTTTGCAGAAGAAAACAGTTCTGCTTTGTTTTCCTGGGCAACAAGTAGGACATTAACTCTTAGCTATAGAAACCTTGATGGCAGAGCGGGCAGGCTTTGCTTCATTACTGTTGTACACTTTAAAATGCTGAATACTTCCCAGCATTTAAAGCACAATGCAGAAAAACACTTTCATAGATAGTGATTTGTAAATTACACAAGACTTTGCTTAGAAAAAGAAACAGCAATGACAGAACTTTAGGACAGTGGTCTTTAGAGTGGTGTGTGCACCCCAGGGTATGCACAAGAAAGTCTGTTGGAGTGTGGGAAGAGAATATTTCTTGTACCATTAACAAATAAAATAGTACTTTAAACTCCCTTTATTTTATTTTTATCCTATCTCTTTTATTTTATATTTTATGTCCATTTTATACAGCTATAGGCTGCACCTTGATATTTTTTGAAAAACACAAACCCTACTACACTTAGCATCCAGTGAACAGATCAAAAGGTTGTGACCACATGGCCGCACTCAGGACATTTAGTCCTATTTAGTCCAATTTAGTCCAATTTAGTCCAATTAAGGATTCTGTTGTGGAGAAAAAGAAGATATAACTTGTAGATATCCAAAACTTCTGGTCTCTTACACAAATCATGGTTTACCATCTAAAATCACAAGTGTAGAGACAAGTGTGTATCCTGGACCTTTAAAATCAGGCCATTACCACGACAAATCCAGAGAAAGATGTTAAATTACCACAACTGATCTGCCAGGAAGAAAATACCTGTCTAGTTTGGTTTATTCAAAATTTTTGGGAAAACTCCACCCTAGTGCAGAAATGCTGATTGCAATGACTGTGAGATGTGGACCTGTTGGAGCCAGTCCAGAGAAATCCAGAGTTGAACAGAGGGCTGGAATGTTTCTCCTGTGAAGACAGTCTGAGGCAACTGGGATTGTTCAGCCTGGAGAAGAGAAGGCTCTGGTGGGACCTTGTAGCACCTTCCAGTACTGAAAAGAGAGATGGAAAGGGGCACTTTAGAAATGCAAGGAGTGATAGAATAAAGGGGAGTGGCTTTAAGCTAACAGAGGGTAGCTTTAAATTAGATATTAGGAAGAAATTAATTACCAAAAGTGTGGTGAGGCACTGGAACAAGTTGCTTGTAGAAGTTGTGGATGTCCATCTCTTAGAAGTGCTGGAGGTCAAGCTGGATAAGACTCTGAGCAGCCTTGTCTACAGAAGGTGATCCTGCTTGTGAATAGCTCTTGCTGTGGACTGATAAATCTTTATTTATTTACAGAAATTAAAATACTTTTGATCAAGAGAAAATTAGAGGGAGAAATTCTGGCTCTGTCCTTGTTTTATTATTCTTATCCATTTAAGAAATGAGGAATAAGTTAGTGTCACCTAGAAATGATAAACATTAAAATAAAATATTGAAAAAAAGCCTGTCCTCACTTAAGCCAATGAAATTATATTAGTTGCAAAATTGTCTTGTTTTTAAAATGATCAGAGCTTAACCTATTGCTCTGTCTGAATTTTGAATATTTTTGGGGGAGTTGGCTTACCTATATATATATCAGAGGGACATACCCATGCATGCAGAACCATATGTTTTATGAGTATTACATGTGTGATTAAAATGCTTTGCAAAACCAGCATACTCAACTCCCTCTGGCTGAAATAAGCACCAGTTGAGAACAGAAGAAAATTATTTGTTGTTTGATGGAGGCTCTTATTCCAAGAATCCATTTATTAATTGATTACCTCAGTCTTTATTTTAATGTAGTTCTGTAGAAAAATTGTATTGAGAAGCTCTCCATATATACTTGATAAACCTGTTGCTCTTGTAGCTGTAGAACTTCCACTAAAATCAGTGGTGGTTTCCCTGAAGCACAAATTGCTTTAAGTAAGGACTGACTATATTCCTGCTATGGTCATTCTGTGAGCATCACCCTATGAGGAATCGTAAGATCCACCTCAGGTATGAAGGAAAACACTAATCTAATACAGAATAATTAAACTAATAAAGATTTGCTTTCAGTGAACCTGAACAGAAGGCAAATAAAAAAAATGAAAAAATAAGGTAGAAAAATATCATGTACATACCATAACCAGAACTTATTTTTGAGGTGGCCTTCATTGCAATGGTCCCCAAAACAGCAGGCAAACAGATTTGTATATAGGTCACAACAATTATAGAGTGAGCATTGGTTAAAACACCATCAGAATGAAGTGACAAACATTACAGTAAAAACTGGTATATGCCCAAAGTCGGGAATGTAGCCCTAACAGAGGTGATCCTGTGGATGAATAGTGGTGCATTCAGGATTACAGGCATCACAGAGAAATAAACAATGATTTGAAACAGTTTGCAGTTGGTCTTGGATATATGCACTGGATTTTATTAGTCTTGGATTTATGCATTTTTAAAGGAATGTGCTTTAAAAGAATGACACATTTGCACTCAGTGTGCTGCATCTGATAGTCTCCTTCATTGCATCTCATTAAGAAAGGTAGAAAATGCTTAATTAGTTGAAAAAGACACAACTATTATTGTGGAAGAGAGTAATCAAGAAACAATTCAACAACAATTTTTTCAGTCTACCTTCTTTCTTCCATTCAACTGACTTAAACATGGCACATTGTATTATGTACAGCATCCAAGGCCTTCATCCTACACTCACGGCCCTTCTTCAACAGCAGTGAGTGCTACAATGTAGTCTGTGTCCATGTGACTGAGGATATTGAATTTCAGCTGCCACAGACTCCATCCAATCTTACTGTGCTCTCAGGTTTGCTATAATTTGATTTAACTATCCTGATTTACAGTAGTTAGGAAACCAAGCTCACATCTCTTAAAAGTTAGATTTATTCCACTGTTTTTAATCCAGGAACATTTTTCTAAACTTTTTAATTTTAATACTGATATGAATTTCCATGTGCCCTCTCAATTAAAAATATGGGCAGTGCTACTACTTATTGAAAAGGCTTGAAATAAATTTCTATACCTAACCACCAAAAAGATGGGTGCAAGTCAAACCAAATACTGTACAGAAATAAAAGTTTGCTCCAAACTACCTTCACTGACTAAGGTAGATCAAGGAAAGAGAAAAGTTATTTATAGAACTAGTTACTGATAATGAATTTGTTACTGGAAACAGTAACTAAATTACCTCCTCAGGTGAATATTTCACATTTATCAAAGTGGAACCTCTCTGGAAAAAGAACTTTACAGGCTTTTTTCTAATGGGACAATGTTTGAAGAATCACAACAGAGAAATATGAGACAGATAAAATAGAGATATAGAACTTTTTTCTAGGCTTTTCTTAGTGTACAAATAGAAGGCTTGCTATTAAAAATGTAAAAACTCATTTATAATCCTTTATACAATATACAATTAAACTATTCAAACTTTACCAAATGCTAAATAAGGACCAAGAGCAAAATGTCCTTTATTTTTCAACCTGATGTCTTAATGACCTTAATTACATTAAGGTAAAAAATGTATAGAAAAATATATAAACAGATTACATCTTGTTTTTGAGTATTAATCATTAACTGTGGGGGACTGCAAAATCTCTCAAAATTTCTCCAGTAGGTATATCGTGCATAATTGCCCAGTGGGAGCTTATGCCTTCCTGTTGAACTCCAATTTGTGGTCACTCAACCATCATTTGTCTCGAGGAGTGGAGCTTCTTCCCACTGCAGTAATTTCTATACAACCAACTTGATTTTTTGCATTCAAGTACTGGGGAGAGACACAAGTGGTGTTTGGATCCCAGAAGACATAAAGAAAGGATTTCTGGTGATAGAAAGGAAGGATAGGCATTTATCACTTTTTGAACCTTATTTACTTACCTATCACTTAATGAATGGCCAGGTAAAATCATAGAAGCATAGAATCATCAAGGCTGGAAGAGATCTTTAAGATCTATCATGTCCAACCGTCTGCTCAGCACCACCACTGTTATCTCTAAATCACTAAAGCATACTGCCCAGCAGCAGATCCAGATGCCTCTTAAACAACTCCAGGGATGGTGACTCCACTCTCTCCCTGGGAAACTTACTCCAATGCCTGACCACCCTAATAGTGAAAAAATGTTTTCTAATATCTAATCTGAATCTCTCCTGTCTCATCTTAATGACTTTTCTTCTAGACCTCTCACTGCAGCAATGTAGGAGAGACCTGGATATACCTTCCTTTCAGGGAATTCTAGAGAGCAGTGAGGTCCCCTCCTGCACTCCTGTCCTCTTCCTGAGACCAAACAAATCCAGCTCCCAGACAAACCCACACATTCAGCAAATGACGGTGACACTCCTTGAGTCTCCTTTTGTCAACCATGTATTTATAGCAACCATCTTTATTTTTAAGTGTAACAGCCAAATCAAGTTGTAATTGGACCTTGTCCCTTCTAATCTTTTTCCTAGATGACCTCATAACATCCTTGTAGTTGTCCCAAGTCACCTGACCTTCCTTCTAGAGTCAAGAGATTCTCTTTTTTTCTCATGTTTCTGCCTAAGCTCTCTACTTAATCAGGCTGCACTTTTCCCTGGTAACTTGTCTTCCTACACCTTGAGACAGACTGCTCCTGAATATTTCACAATTCCTTTTTAAAATACATTAGCTTTCCTGAACCCCTTTTCCTTCCAGGACTGACTCCCATGGGACTCTGTCAATCAATCTCCTAAACAGGCCAAAGTCTGCCCACCAGAAATCCAAAGAGGAAGGTGCTCCTCTTTCCTACAGCCAATAATGAAACCTCCAACATTTCTGGTGCTCTGAGCACTGAGCAACACATCACCCATCTATCCTCTGTTCACAAACAACAGGTCCAGCAGAGCACCTCCTTGAGTAAACTCATTTTCCAGTTGTATAAGGAGGTTCTCTTCCACACACTCCAGGAACCTCCTGGATGCTTCCTCTCTGCTGCGCTGTATTTCCAGCAGATACGTGGCAAGCTGACGCCCCCCACGTGTACAAGGGCTGGGGACTGTTCTGGCAGTGTCTTGCAGAGCTCCCCAAGTGCCCATTCTCCCCAGCTGGCTGGTCTGTAACAGACTCCTGGCACACCTGCACCCTGCTGACCTTCCCCAGCCTTCACCCTGAGGCTCTCAGCTGTCATCTTCATCCTCACCAAATTCAATACAAACAAAGCACTCCCTAACACACAGTGTTATCCCACCACTTCCCTCGCTTCACCTGTCTCTTCTAAAGAGTTTATGGCCATTCACTTCATCACTCCAGTCATGAGAGTCATCCCACTATGTTTCCATGGTAGAAATCACCACAGAGGAGGATGCAGCCACACTTTAAAACATGAATCTCTAAATGAACATACAAGACTTGCATGAGTAAGAGAATTGGTAATTATTTTTTCTTGCAGTCCTCTGTTGTGTGTTTAGAACCATATTAACCTGAATGATATTGCAGGCACAAAGAGTCACAGATTACATCTTCTGCAGTGCTTGTCTCTGTCACTGTCCTGCCATAAATACAAGCAAATTTATCCCCATGGTGGCAATGTTAATCTGACATTAAGAAAAACAAAAACAATATCTGCATTTACGCAGGAACATTTTTTGTTTGAAAAACCTTAACAACATAATTACTCACTACAGTCTTGCACAAACAGAAATGGAGAATAAGCAAAATGCAATTGAATTCAAGGGTGAAATCATAATATTGGTTTCTTACTAAACCAGAATATAGTGCAGAAGAGGACTGATATAAAGTGAACAGTAAATGTATGACTCCAGTGCTGATTTTCATGGAATTGTCTTTAGAAAAACCTAAGAATAACTTTGTCAGTAAATGAATAAACTATGTTTTTACTTAGTTTATGTAATCAGTGTTGAGTGGGGGAAAATAGAATGCCCCACAGAGGAAGAAATAAAGAGGCTTTTGCCATATTCCTTTGTTTTCTAAAGCAGATGGACAGAAACAGGTAAAACCTGGCATTTTACTCTCCCCTCTGGAGAAGTGGAAAGACAGATATTAATTGCTCCTTTCAGGGACATAACTCTACTCTTCTTTACAGTAATGCAATTGTGTATCGCACCAGACTACAAGTTAAAAACAGCTCGTCTAGCCTTTCATGACTAACATAAAATTTGTCTTATCAAGAAAAACTGTGATGAACCTTGAGGGATACATGATGTACCGGATGCATAAAACATATCGTGACTCTTTTGTATGAATAGTCATTAAGAGAAAATTATTGGAGAGAATGGGTCTGGTTTATAAAAATTCTCATAACATCTTGTTTTCATGTTTCTTAGTTTTGTTTTCTGTTTTTGTTTTTGTTGTTGGGTTCTTGTTGGTTTTGTTTTTGTTTCTGCTTTTGTTTTTATTCTTGTTTTTGTTGTTGTTTTTGATTTTTTTTTAATAGTGGCAAAGGTACAGGTGCTACAGTGATGAGTTCCTTATGTAAGTGATTGGAGACAGTCTGTAATCAAACTAGCAAGCTGCTAGCTTTGCAACTGAGTTCATTGCAATATGTGCCTATGGGCAAGATTTTAACTCTCAAAAAGCCTGCTTGTAGATTAAGATTCCTGAAAGTTTTAGCAAGATATTCCACTACACTTACACAGTTGTAATGTGCCATTCACAGAGTTTTGAGGGCCTTGAAATCTGATCTCATCTGCTCAGGTGAGATTAGAACCAAGGGACTCCTGATTAGGTGGTCTCAGTCTAAAAGAACCCATCAGTTTTTATTTATTTTGAACTTAACTGAGTGACAATAGAAACTGTTAGGAAGGAGTTCAGATGACTCAGCTAGAAAGGGAATGCTGAATGTCTGTGGTAGGTGTGATAGAGGTCCTGAGAGAGCAGAAATTTTGCTTAGAGTTTAGGAATTTATAAAGCATGATTAATGGGATGGGATATCAGTGGGCAAAACTAAAAATCTAACCCAAAAACATTGGGAAAGACTTAATGTCATCAAAGAACAGCATCAGCATCCAAGATATAGCACGAAACCTCCCATACTCTTTTGCTAGTGTTAAGATTTGATCAAATCTCACTTCAATGTAGCAGACAGGATCTGCATGGCTTATCTTGATAGCCAACTCACTCATTAGGTTATATAACGTGTTACTCTCCTTGTGCTTCCAAGTGCCGTGACTAGCCAAAATAGCTGTTTGCCCACATTGTATGGTTTCCTTTGCTGATCTCCTTTAAGGCCATCTGGTGAACAGACTGGAAATGAGGTTGGGGGATGCTGGCCTGAGCTACTCGTTGGTACCCTGGCCTTCTTCACCGTTTGTGTCCCTGGCCAACATAGGAGAGCCCACATTGCTGCTGTGATGAAGACATAGAACTGATTGTTTCCTAGCAACACTGAGGACACATCTAAGATCTGTCTGGATTCACAGACTGAGGTTTATTCTGAACTGGATTCATCCCATGCAAACACAACCAAGACAGGGTGGCAGTGCTGCCTTTCATCACTCTATACCCAAAGCCCTAGGATTTTTAAAATTGTTTGAAAATAGACAGCAATTTCTTGAAAGAAAAAAAAATACTCTGCTGATGGAATTGGGTACTGAACTGCTTTGGTAAGAACAGGCCAAGAAACACTCTTCTTAATATTGGATCATGGTAGGATTAAGGGGCTGCATGCTCAAGGTATCAACGTTTGTGGGTGTGTTTTTTGTGGGTCACTGAACTCCATTTGTTACATAGGAACACTGGGTGATTAACTTAACATGAAGCCCGCCAGTTAGCAGGGTGTTTAAAAGTTAATGAGCAGTAACAACGAATGAACCCTCACAAACTGGCAGGGGATGCTGCTGAGGGGCATTTCTGCCTTACACTGTCCCTGGCTGTACACTCCAGCTGCCCCAAGCACGAGCATTTGTGCATGGCCCAGAGGTTGTAGGAAAACTCATAAAGAAAAAGAAGGCATCAGCAGCTGAATAATTCCTCAAGAGAACATTTACTTCCAGCAAAAAAACCCACAACTTTTCTCCCTGACAAGGCCCCAGATTCTTTGGAAACATGATGGTTTACTACAATGGTGCCAACTAATGCCCCAGGTAAAGGAGATTAATAGATCAGCAAAGACAATATCCTCATGGCCTTTGTCAATGTCACAGTCTGTGTGGGCCTCTCTAACTCCATGTGATTCATCTCTGTGTAGATAAAGCAAATTGCTTTTCATTTGAAATGATAAAGTTAGTTTGCAAAGACTAGACATTTATTGTCTGTACATCAGCCCTATTTTCCCAAGCTGTATTTTAAAAATGATAGTATTATATTAATTTCAATGTGAGAAAATGGAAATGAAATCATAGTAACATATGTTTTTTTTAAACTGGCATGGACTAATATACTACTGAATTGTAGGCACTATTGCTGAGCTCCAGACAGTGTGCATAAAATTTGAGAGTTTATATCCTTTATAAGCAATAATTTTGAAATTCTAGCTTCTGTCTTTGTCAGGAGCCAATGATGCCATGTAATTTACTTTTAATCTAAGGTAGTACTGAAGTTCTGACATGATAAGAGCAGAAGAAGTCATCAGTTGTTATACCGCTAACTCAATTGCAAGATTCATATACCTTAACTTAGTTTTGGAAAATACTGATAAACTCATTTAGATTGGCCTGATAGTTAAAGATGAGGCCCATAGAGGTCTAGTTAAAGATGCTTTTTCATAACTTATTGTCCTTATAGAATAATTTTTTTCTTTGTCTCCTCTGAAGTGAAATACTATACATATATAAAAATGGCAGAAATTATCTTTGCAATAAAATTCTTTAGAGCAAAAATCTTCTTTCACTAAAATTTATTTTAAAATCTTTTAATATTAGTTGTTTTGAATTCATTCTCATTTAGAAGCTAGTCTTTTTTGGACAGAGGGCATGGGGTAGAGATAACAAACAAAAAAAAAACTTGATGTCTGCTAAACTGTATCCATAAATAAAGTCACAAATGAGAGAAAAACTAGAAATTATTTCAATACTTGGAATATATTGGTATTTCTTGTTTAAATAGTTATGCAAATAATATATAAAACCTGTGAAAATTGCCTAAGATTCAGAACACTCCTGTAAGTGGGTATGTATTTTCTGCAAATAGTTTGAGCCAGTTTTGTATTTTGCTGTAAGATGAATGTCAATATTAAGTAAATGTATTAAATAATCCTAATTAGCTATAAGAAAAAGCCAAGATTTAACCAAGAAGTCCCTCAGTGCTAGTCAGCAATTTCAGAATTGTATATTGGATGTTATTAAGATGATTTATTTTGCAAATGTTGAGAAAATATGAATTGTGACTAAGTATTTTTAATTAGATCGCAAATATCAGAACACAGTTTTTAAAAAACCATTCAAGTAACATTGTGGATTCTTGGGATTGCATTGCACCACACAAGTGATTTTTAACCAGCTCCTAATGCACCAGTTCTGTGCATTGCTGCCCCTTGCTTCTGACACGGGTGTGCTGATAAAAGCCTCAGCAGAGCTGGAACATTGCTTTGTTCCCCAAAGCATGATTAGAGATGACTAAGTAGATTCTCCCAGAGCTTCTCTGAAGTCAAACTCATTCTTAGCAGCTTTAGTATCAACAATGTGCACAAATGGTTAAAAGACATTCTCACAGCTCTTCCTTCATCACAGGTGCTACAGAAGGGGCAACATAGAAAATGTAGCCTAAATTCAAGTTTTCACAAAATGTCAAAATTCTGAGAAGTCACCATAACCTATGAAAACTTACATCCAAACAAACATACTTGAAAGTCTCTTTACTTCACAGAGGGAGAATATGAAAGCAAATAGCTTCTAGAGTTGATCTTATACTTCTAGACTTGCATAATATCTGCCTGATGATTTAGATAGCAAGCATCTCTGGTAACTGTTTCACTTCAGTGATATTGCTTGAATATACATAATCCTCATTTTAGATGAAATGTTTACCTTCTCTTCTATTACTTCTGAGAGTGCTAGCTGAAATGGATTATCCCCTTTTGTGAGCCCTGCTAATTATGCAGTAATTTTAGTTACTACTGTAAGCTCTTGGCAGAGAAAGGGAAAAGTAGCAACAAAATGTGTGTGTATGTCATAAATAATTAGTATCTGTCTAATAAAAATGATGACCATAAGGTTGTAAGTATTAAGGCAGTAAGGTTACTGTGAGGCAGCAGAATGGAAAGAGAATAGGACACAGGAACTTACCATCAGCCCACGGTTTTCTATTATGACAGTGTCAAGTGGTATATCTGAAGCAATGGAAAATATGGTCAATACTATGGGAGAAAAAGATAGACAGGCATTTCAGCATTCTGAGATGGTAGTTTTTCCTGTTTCTTACAAATTATTCCTCTGGGTTGACAGGCCCAGATTACTGATCTGCTTCTAAGTAAGCAATAAAGAGGGAACAGAAATCTGACTGGCTTTGGTGCAGAGCCACCTGAAGCTGAAATCACAGCATGTGAACCCAGCTGTGAACCCATCCTCGAGACATGTCAGAGTCATGCAGCAGCACTGCTGCTCAGACATGTCTGGCACGGAGCTAACAGATCTTCCAGGCCTGACCTCGGGTGCCATGGTTGTGTGTTTGCCGAACTGGGATTGTTAAGGAGCAGCTTGAGAGATATCTCAGTACTTGGCAGCAGTTAACTCAGCGCTGAAGCCTCATGCTGTAGCCTCTGTTAGACCCCAGGTGATTCTTACAGGACCACAGGAATGTCTCATTGCTGCACAGCTCCTAGTGGGCCACAGGTTGCCAGCTCTTGGCTGGCTGGACAGGGCTTCATTGGCAATTATCCAGGCCATTTTCTTGCTCTAAAAGAGGAAAAAATATTAAAATGGCAAAAAGGTGATTAGAAATTGAAAATTTATGCTTTCTTGTTGTGTTATTGTACTGCCTTTGCAGTGTATTTACTCTGACTAGACTAATTGTAGGATTCATTAATTCTTTATCCTGTTCAGATGCACAAATTTGACTATTCAGGATTTCACAAACTAGCTATATCCAGAGACAGGACACAGGGAGCAGCTCTACTACTGACAGCAAAAGTCACTTAGTTTTCTAGCTGATTCATCTTGCGCACAAAGTCAGGACTAAACAGTTTACCAAATCTAGACTAATTTTGATCCAGAATAGCTTGGCTGAGAGCCATGCAGTTACGACACTACCTTTGGCCTTAAGATTTTCAGTCATCTTCTAATATATTTTGTTTTTTTTACAGGAGAAAGCATAAATTTTTTTAAACTGCTGCAAAATATTTTGTGCTCTATGAAATGTGGGAGCAGATATCCTGAAGTGGATCTTATGGTGAAATGCATGTCCTTGTGTGAAGAGGATGTATTTAAATGATACAGCCACTTCAGACATTAAGTTTCTGTTTGCTTCTCTGTATTTTAAAGTTACAGCTGTTTCTCAGAAGGTTTTCAGCTGTGTGGAGTAGTAAGAATTCCTTTTGACTACACTTACAAGATGCCTAAATAGAAAATTTGAGAAGGTGCAATAGGTTGCCTTTCAGTTACACGCTTCCTTTCACCAGTTTGGAGCTTCTCTCACAGAAAACTGTACGCACTCTATCAGTTTCACTGACCTGAAATCATTAATTTCCTTCTCTCCCTAGGTCCTTGACCCTTTTATTTTGAAAGTATTACTGGAATATAATTTCTTGAATATCACAAATACTGTTTTTATCATGGTGAAAAGTTAAAAAAACAAACCCAAGGTTCATATCCTTTTCAAACCAAAGTGTAATACGCAACCACAGGAACAAAAAATTGCGAGTGACTTGTGGCATTTCAGTTTTACTTTGACAAACAGGTAATCCAGTCATAGTCTGAGAGCATCAAGAATATGTAGCCTCTCCTTTTCTATTCTTGAAAAGTGTGGAATGAAATTGCTCAGAAAAGACTGTTTTGACACCATTGTTAATGCTTTTCTTTTTGTACTTACTGAAGACACCCTTGTTTGCTGCAGCTGTATCTTAACTGAATAATATTAGTGTTTTAATTTGACTTTTTAAGGCTGTTTTAAGTTTTCATTTACTCTCAGATCAGGTTGGATTGTGTGAGGATATGGTTTTCCTTAAGAATTTCCCTAGGTACTTTACCTAGGTTATCTAAAGACATTAGGAAATCATTTAGTTGCTTAAAAGTTTTAGTGGAATTTTGGTCTTAAAATGCTTAGGATTTAAGACACTCTCACATCAAAAGAGTGAATTTTCCCTTCTTCTACATCTTCCACCTCCTACTCTCTCCCCTTCATCCCCAGTTGCCTAAATTGCTTCTTAGTTTAATTCGGAGAGAAATGACCTTCAAACCCTGAAAAAATTAAAAAATTAAAGCTGATTTAAAATTTTTCAGTTGGAAAAGGACCCTGTCAACCTTTTCTCATTGAGTTTCTCGCCAAAATGTGTCTGGGATTGACTTCACTTGGCCATGTCAGCGCAAGACATTTCTGGAAACAGTTTCCCCAAGAGCCTCCATCCCCTGTGGCTTTGAAATGCTAATTTCAAGATAATCTAATTAGGCTAATGACCTGTCCATACAGGAAAGTTGGGTGAAATTTCCCTGCCTCCTAGACTTGCATTTTTATTTTATTTTATTTTATTTTGGCTGATAGTAAACAGCAAGAAGCACAAACTTGGATTTCGAGGAAGGAAAACACTCTTGAAAGAGGTAGTTGCTTAGAAGTCAACCATGCCATGCATTTGAGTTGACATCAGAAAGAAAATAGGTGTTGATAGTGAAGCCGTAATGCATACTTATCTATCGATTACATTTCGTCTGTGTCTCAACAGCATTAAGTCTTCATTCAGTAGAACACAGACCTTGTAAATGTTAGTGCGAGACAAAAGGCATGCAAGGGTGCAGCTCTGATCTACTAATCCAGCTAATCTCCATGCTTTGGTCATTCACAGAGGGGATCGCAAGCCTAGGGGCAGAGAATTGCAGTCTCGACCCCTCGTAAAAAGGAACTGGCTGGAAACTGTCCAAGTTTTTGAAGCTGCAAATTCAACTTGAAGTGTTCACTGAGAGACGGTGAAGGATACCTGAAGCCGCGCAAAGCAGACTCTGTGAACCTCATCTCAAGTTTGATCAAGTTAGAATCAGAAAATCTTCCTGTTAAGCAGTTGTTTGGCTTTTTGCATTTACCGAGTTTGACGGCAGAATTACAGAGCAGAATGAAAGATCACTAAAAATACTGAGCTGGAAGACAGTAGAAAACCTATTACAGAGGTGTGTTGGATAACTTTTGTTTGCCTTTCACAGAGAGTGAAGCCTACAAACATCACCACCTTTTTTTTTTTCTTTTTTTTTGTAACAGATTCTTCCCAGGTTTGCAACTGTTCTATTTACTGGATAATAACTGAATTGTTTATGATATGTCAATCTGACACTCTTTATTTAAGATTATTTTCACTAATACATTTCTCACTTCACTTCCAGATACAGCGTTTCCCCTCCTATCGGACTGAACTACAACTTACAACGTTTTTTGTTTTGGGATTTCTTTAGTAATTTTCACTACTTCTTTTTGCTGCTGTTGCCGCTGTTACTCTCGTGAGAGGACAGTCGTTTCTCTAGCGTGCCGTACGGCAACTCGCCCGTCGGAAGGGCCGAGGGGCAACGCTGCCGTCCTGCGGGGAGCTGGGCGGGCGGTCCGGCAGCCGCAGGGCGAGGGCCCGAACCATCGCCAGCTGGGCTTCCATCGCTGCATCAGCGCTGATCAGCGGGAGCTGTACAGGGCCCGGGGCTGCTCACGGGTCTCTCCCGCGCTCCCGCACGGCCGGCGCCGCTCCCCGGGCAGCCCGGCAGCTCGCTGCGGCGGCCGTGCCGGGCCAGGCCGGGCCGAGCCTCACGGCCTGGCCTGCCCTGTCCCGTCCCGCCCGGCCCAGCCCCGCAGCCGCGCCCTCGGGCGGGCAGCGTTGCCTGCAGGTGGCGATCGGCGTTGCCTCCAGCGCCGCCGGCCCCGGGCAGCCCGGGGAGCGCTGCCCCCGCCGCAGCGGCGGTGCCCGCTCGCAGAGCGCCCTGGGCCCTCCCCGCTCTGCGCTCCCCCCGGAGCTGGTCCTGAGGGGCAACCCAGAGCCAGCGCTGCGGGGCGCGGAGCAGGGCGGAGGGTAGGAGGGGGGGGGCGTAGGGAATTTATCTGCGGTGTCCCTGCAAACGACACGGGAATGACATCTGCGCCCACCCGACGATGGCGACCCAGCGAGCCCACCGCGAAAAGGGAGGAGGGGAGGGGGACGGGGAGGGGCGAGAGTAAGGAGGGAGGGAGGGCAGGGAGAAGCGAGGAGAGGCAGAGCAAGGGGGAGCAGCCCGGGTGAGCGGCGGAGCGAGGGGCAGAACTGGGCAAGCGGCGACAGGAGGGCCGTCCCCGCCGTGCGGGGCTGCGCGCTGGGCAGGGGCGGCGGGGATGGGCGGGCGCGGGGCGGCTCCGCCAGCCGCCGTCCTCCGAGCTTCGGCCGCCTCCCGCCGCGCTATATAGGGGAGGGAGGGGTAGTGGATCGGGGGGTGCCCGGCGTGGCGAAACCGCACGGGGCGCCGATGCCTCCTGCCAGGGGAGCGCACAAGTGACCGGCATCTCTTCCCATGTCTGTCTCCTGAAGCGACCCCCCCCACCCCCCGCCGGCATGGATGTGGCCAACAATACTACCTCCCCAGCGCGCTCCCCCGAGGGGACAAGCGGCCCCGGCCTCGCCGAGATGACCCTGGGCTACCAGGTGCTGACCTCCCTGCTCCTGGGCACGCTTATCCTGTGCGCCGTGAGCGGCAACGCCTGCGTGATCGCAGCCATCGCCCTGGAGCGCTCCCTGCAAACCGTGGCCAACTATTTGATCGGCTCGCTGGCTGTCACCGACCTCATGGTGTCCGTGCTGGTGCTGCCCATGGCGGCCCTCTACCAGGTGCTGAACAAGTGGACGCTGGGGCAGGTCACCTGCGACATCTTCATCTCGCTGGACGTGCTTTGCTGCACCTCGTCTATCCTGCACCTGTGCGCCATCGCTTTGGACAGGTACTGGGCCATCACGGACCCCATTGACTATGTGAACAAGCGAACTCCCCGGCGGGCGGCCGTGCTCATCAGCCTGACCTGGCTTATCGGCTTCTTGATATCCATCCCGCCCATGCTGGGCTGGAGGACGCCGGAGGACCGCTCGAACCCCGACGCCTGCACCATCAGCAAGGACCACGGGTACACCATCTACTCCACCTTCGGCGCCTTCTACATTCCGCTTCTTCTCATGCTGGTGCTCTACGGTCGTATCTTCAAGGCGGCACGCTTTAGGATCCGCAAGACAGTAAAGAAAGCAGAGAAGCAAAAAATCGCCGACACATGCCTCACCCTCTCTCCGGCCACCGCGAAGAAAGGCAACGGGGAGCCCGGCAAGGGCTGGCGGCGGACTGTAGATCCCAAGCCCGGCGCTTGTGTTAACGGCGCGGTGCGGCAGGGCCAGGACGGGACCGCCCTGGAGATCATCGAGGTCCAGCACTGCAACAGTTCCTCCAAGACTCACCTGCCGCTGCCCAGCGAGGCGTGCGGCTCCCCCCCGCCGCCCTCTTTCGAGAGGCGCAACGAGAAGAACACGGAAGCCAAACGCAGAATGGCTCTGTCCCGGGAGAGGAAGACTGTCAAGACCCTGGGCATCATTATGGGCACCTTTATCCTCTGCTGGCTGCCGTTCTTCATCGTGGCCCTGGTCCTGCCCTTTTGTGACAGTAAGTGCTACATGCCCGAGTGGCTGGGGGCAGTCATCAACTGGCTGGGCTACTCCAACTCCCTTCTCAACCCCATTATCTATGCCTATTTCAACAAAGACTTCCAAAGTGCTTTTAAGAAAATTATCAAGTGCAAATTTTGCCGGCAGTGAAGCCCGCCACTCCGGGACGGGGCAATGGGATCCTGTTACTTCCCCCCGCGCCTGCCCCGAGCCGCAGTGTACCCCCTCCCAGCCCCTGCACACCCTCGCCAAGGGCGGGGGATCCGGCACCCCCGCTCCCTCGCTTGGCGCCCGCCGGACAAGCCCTGCGGGCACGGCGGGGCTCGGCTGGGAACGACCGGGGACGCCCGGCCCGGGAGGGCTCCGCGGCCGCTCTTGTCCCTCCCGGCGCTCCCGCCTCCCTCCCACTCTCCATCATTCTGGGTAGACTTAGGGTTTGCAGGTCGTTGTTTGTGGTGGCTGTAAACCATAGTGTCTGCCCGAGTAGCATCGGTAAAACAAAACCACCCTATGCAGGAAACCGCCGTGTCGGGGATTATTCTTGGATTTACGAGGCGACGGCAGTGGACTGGGTCCGACCTCGGTCTGGGGGTGTGAGTATGGAGGCTGAAGGCGACTCCTCGAGCCGAGGAAGGAGCTTTGGGCGCGTTGCTTCCCTGTTTGTGAAACCCTCAAGTGGATGTTCTTGGGGGAAAACCGCCCGTGTTTAGTAACCTTTAAAAGTACTTACAGCAACGTCCCCGTCTGTGTTACGTGTGCCTGACAGCCCTCCTGGTATGCTAGGACCTGCCAGTTCACCGGGGTTCCCTTTGTTACAACACAGGGAAATTATGGGACTTAAAACCCCAACCGCACGCCTCATTATATATGGAGATTTATGGGGATTATTTTTTTTAAATGCCTTGGACCCAGTGTTTCCCAGCAAGGAAAGGCTTGGCGCCATGCGACTGTCCCTGAGTACACCGCGCACGCAACGGCACAGGGAGTGTAAGCAGCCTGTGAAGTAGCGTTTCTTTCTCTTTTTTCCTCTTTTTTTTTTTTTTTTTCCTTCCTTAAGCCGCTTGAAAGTTTCTCCTGAGACGCTGCGGTTGCTTCGGAGTCAGTCAGCGGCGGCACATTTGCTCGGGAGGAAAAAAAAAGAAAAAAAAAAAAAGAAAAAAAAAAAAAGAAAAACAACAACAAAACGATCCAAACCTATCAACCAAAACATTGCCATGTGCTCCGTGGCAGTAGGGGAGGGGCCGAGAGCATCAGCCAGCGGCAGTCGCAGGTGGGGAAAAGCAGCATCTCGCCGCAGACTGGGAAGGGACAGGCTCTTTCCTCCTCCGGGCGAGCCCTGGCGGGGGTAAGCACCTTCCAATGTGAGAAGGTCTGAGAGCCACGGCCAGAAGCAGGCAGTGTCCTGAGGGCTCTCCTTGCTGATCTGGCCAGTCCCCGGGACGGCTCTGCAAGCCTCCGTCCGCAAAGAGTGCCCCCTGTGCCGCTAGCCCCGCTGCTCGGCCCCGGGAAGCCCGGTGTACTTGCCCTTCCTCGCCTGCCCGGGGCTGGGGCAGGGCTGCCTGCCCGCCGCAAAGCCCCCCTGCCCCTCCGCTGCCCCCGCCTTTCCCTCCGGCTGCGGCCGGGAGCTGGGCTCGCCTTCGGCCCGGGGAGGAGGGAAAGGCGCCGGGCCGGACACCGGCACTGGGCCGGCTGCCGCTCACCCCTGCGACGGGTCGCCTGGAATGAATGCTTGACCAAATATATATATATACATATATATATTTTTTCCTGTTTATTTTTGTGCAATCTGTGTTGCTTGTAAGTAAAAGGGAATGTGAAATATGTGTGTCACGTGAATGTAAGTGTCCAGTAATTTCTGAACTTCAACCGCTTACATTAAACGAAAATAGTGCTTTTGACAACCTCCGATATGTAGCTGGTTTTCTGAAAATCTTATTTGGCCTCATTTTCGCAATTAAAGTGATCTTTGATCTTATCTCTTCTTTGATCACTCCTAACCACACGCGTCCTAGATGTTCTCCAAGTGTCAGAGGAGTTAGCCTAGAGCGATTAGGGAGACGAAACTTCTCCGGAGTACTCACTCAGGTGCCCGGTGACTTTGGGAGAGCGGCGCTCCGCGGGTGGGCCTGGGCAGAGGCGGGGCAAGGAGCGGGGCAAGGAGCGCCCGTGAGCGCCGGCGGTGCCGGGGGGATTGCTGCTGCTGCGACCAGCGCAGGAGGGGCTTGCTCCTCTCAGGGAATCCTTCCTTGAATCCTGCCGACTTCAAGTCGGCTCCTCCACGTTTTGCCTTTTTCCAAATAATTTTTTTCTTCGTAAAGCTTCCTGTAAACTCCGCGGCAGCGCTCTCAGTTGGGACTGCGTGGCCGCCCCCCGGTCCCGCATGACAGACAGACAGACAGACAGACAGACAGACAGACAGACCGACCGCGCGGGGTCCCCGCTGCTCCGCGGGGCTGGCTCCTGGCTGCGCGGCGGGATGGGATGGGACAGGGCCACCCGACTTCGCCGAGAGCCCCAGGACCTGGAAGCGCGGTACAGAGACGGGGCAACTAGTGGGGTGCCCCTTCCGAGCTCGCTATACCCTCTGGGCCCGCCCGCGCTGCACGGCTGCGGATGGCGGGGGTACCAGGGCACCCGTGCCCGGGCCATCTTGCACCAGGCTCCCCCTTGGGAGTCCCGGAGCCTGGAAGCGCAGCTGCCTCGGGCCGGCCCCAGCCGGCGGGACGGGCCCTTTCCTGCCCAGCGCTGCCCCGGCTTCCCCGCGCGGTCTCCGCCCGCTCCTTCCCCGGGCAGGGCGCTGGGCACGGCGCCGGGCCCTGCCAGGACAGCGCGGGCACCGCTGTCCCGCCGCCCGCACCAGCAGCCGCTCACCTCGGCCTCCCTCCGGACCGTGGCACGGCCACACGGGCCGCGCCCCGAGACTCCAGAGCCGGGGCGGCTCCACAGCATCCCCCTCCTTCTTCCTTGCACCAGCCACGACGGAAGAACCAGCCCAGAACTCCGTGGGACTGTTTCTCTGAACAGTTTAACGTTCTCCCTCCTTCTGGTGCCTTCCCTCCTTTTTTTTTTTTTTTTTTTTTTTTTTTTTTTTTCTCCTTTGCAATAAAATTTATAATGTGGAGGAAACGACCTGCTTTAAAATATAGAGCTTTTTGTTTCTGTGCTGTGATTTTCAAATTCTTAATTTAATTTCCACTCCAATTTAGGAAAAACCCAACCTAATCAAATCCCTAAAAACCAACCAACCCAGTGTTTTTTAAATCAATTTTGCATTAAATCGGTACTTGTGGTTAGTTGCAGTATTTTATTTGGCCCACTAACAAGCAACGTCCCTGCAGTTCAGACAGGTTAATTTCAGTTTTAAGGTCCTATGGAAGTTCAATAAATGAATAAAGAAAAATCCAAATAGCAAGCAAAAAGATTTTATGTGTTAAACAGAGCACAGAAAACTGAGTTTTAACAACTTGAGTCAATTGTGAATATCAAAGATAAGTACAGATATAAAGGCTTTAACCTTATCTTCCTTTAAAATGTCTCTTTAGACTGTTGTAAAAAATAATAGTTTCATAACTCTAGATTTGCTATGCTCTTTGGCTCCAGTTGAGGCTGAATTTGGGACTGAATCACACATCTGACAAGAAGTGCTGGCAGAGCAATTGAAATATACTTACACTGGACAACAGTATTTATGTTTGGGACTAGAGGGATGAACAGATAGGAATAAGAAAAAGACCTGTAGGCTTGAAGTGGTTTCGTCCAAACTGCAAAACAAATTTTGAGACCATAAAACTTCATCTGTTTAAATAGAAATTTTCAACATAAAATTCTTGATACGCCTTTCTTTCCCCTCTCAGTCCCATCCTGACAGCAACGTGCTGTATGTCTGGTAAAAACAGAAAAACCACTCAAACCAATGTCCCTAAATATACTCATAACTAAAAACCTGGTCTCTAGAATCTGCAGTTTCAAGCATTTTTCAGGACAACACTGCAAATCTTGCACTAAAACAGAGAAGTGATTCATCCTCAGAGAGAAGAAACAAAATGATGATGCAAGTGAATTTCTGCTTCATAGTTGCCCAGTTTTAACAGAGATTCTGTTTTAACAGTAGAGGTGACTATGACCCCTTTATATATGGCTGGAGAAAACCCAAAATGGCTATAATCTAGCATGCAAACAGTCCTGTTGGTGTTCTGCAAAATCTAGAAATGACCACGTCTCAGAGCTTTGGAAGCTACAGTGTCTTCTGTACCTCTGGATCTCAGTCCAAGTCTCCCTGTTTGGGAAAATGCTGCTATGAGCCTCACCTTACCTTGCTGCTCACAGCTGAGCTCGTGTTCTCCCCAGGTAACCACTGTGACTTCAGGGGCAATTGCACAGCATGAAATATCTTCTGTTGGACTGGAAGCAAAAAGTTTTGGTGAATAATCCTTTCCACAGCAAGAATGTACTCTAAACTATATAATGTAAAGGGGTAGTTTCTTGACTTGGGCAGTGAATGACAGAAGATTCACTTATCTCTCTTGACTAAAAAGATGCTCAAGCACAAAGAGAACTCTACTTACATGTACTTACAAGTTCCTCCAGCCTTGCAAATGTCTGTGCCAAGTTAGTTTGGCAGACTGTCAGTATTGTCCAGAAGAATGAAGACGAAGGATAGGAAACAAATGGATTATAAAATATATTATAATTACTAAACCTGAAAAAAAATGGATAGGGCAACAAATAACCCAACCCAACTCAACCCAAACCCAGAACCCATCTCCCCACCCGCAAAAATCAGAGGCAGATGGCCATCCACATAGTTTCTGAATTTTTCACAGAACTGTTTAATGTAGTGAGTTCTTTCTTAAAAAACCAAAACATTTCTTGCAAAGAAACAAACTTGAAGAAAGTGAAATAGGTACAAGAGTCATGATGAAAATGCTAGCCAGCACAAGCAGAGGTCAGTATTTCCTCCTATTGCAATAATGTATTTATTTATTGTTTGTACCAAAAGGCGCTTGAAGCATCTTTTGCTATTAAGCAGGGTCAATATAATCCTTTCAAATCGACTTTCACATTTCAGAGCTATTTACACCCCCAGCTGAGCCATAGCTTATGTACACACAGGAGCAATGAGAATGATGTAAGATAAAGGTGCTGTCTGTGGCCTGTTTTAACATGTATCTTGTTCCTACCTCTTGGCATCCCCACTGTGCTTAGTTTGGTGGGCAGACATAGGTCTAATGGATTTGGTACAGAATGCACTGAAGTAAGTATCATACAACACATGCTATACCATTTCAGGCATATCCTCACTATTGAATAACATGTGTAATCCAATCTTTAAGGTGAAATCTGCTTGATGAGGCAGAGTTGGTACACAATCTAGTTTTATTGTCAAGTTGCTCAGAGAGAAAATTTTTTTCTTCAGTTTGATATCAAAATGCTTTCCAAAAGATACATACATATATATATATATATATATATATATATATATATATATATATATACACAGATATATATATACAAAATATATACAATGGTTGTCTGCTTGAACTGCTATAAGCATACATTTTTGAACCAAAGTGAATTGTGAAATATATGAGAAAGCTGTTTCACTTTCAGGTTGTGAAAGCTATTAAAATTTACATGTAAATTTTATGTCTTTGGAGTCAAGATCTTGGTTGACAATTTTTGGTTGGCCTTTGGAAGAATGTTCCAGCTGAAGTGAAGCAAAACAGCACCTGGACCACACTCAGAGGTGCTGCCTGTAGTAAAGTTTGGCTGGTTGCCTTTAATGAGACCAGTCTAAAGCAGAGATTGTGGCATAGTCACGTCTTACACAGACAAAATACTTGGATGGGTGTTGCCTTCAAATTGATGGCATTCAGTTGCCGTCACCTTCTGGCTTCTTTGCATCTCTACCCAGAAGTGGTGAAAACATGGGCAAAGTGTAGGTAAAAACCCTGGAGGAGAGCTGCTAGTGATAGTCTTTGGGGCTTTGGAGGAGTTTTTTTTAAATTTCAGTGTCCACAAGGCAAGAAAGAAGCAGTCAGACAGTGAAAGCATTCAGGACAGAGAATCAGCTCAGCTTGTTTTCTTGGAGGAGACTCGGTACTGGAATATATTTTCAGAAACTTATGCTCCTGAAATGGAGACAGCTGCTGTCTCACATTGGGCAGATGATTATAAACCTCAGGCCAGGTCAGCACTAAGCCAACAAGGGTCTGATTGGGTCAAAGTGTCCATTGAAAATTGACCTCAGCACATTTTGCTCTTTGTCTTTTCTGCACCCAGTGCTAAGAGCCACTGCCAGCTTTGTGCAGGCCAGTAGCTCTTTTCCATCTGCCTTTGAATGCTTATCTATTGTCTGTCTCCCAGCCCCAAGAAACAGCAACAACAACAACAAAACAAAAGGTCAGAAAATTCCTTGGATCAAGTCTTTCCATTGAAGAATACTATTGACTTCAGAAGAATTGCAGAAGACATGAATTCCACTTATTATTTCTTGAGCCAGCTGATATGCTACCTTATTGTGACATAGCTAAGTGCACATGGATTTAATCAAAATACCATAGAGGTCAAAGAGGCAATTTCCCCCACTGTACGTCAGTTACAGACAATTTTGTCTGTAAACCAAAAAATACAGAAAATTCTTGAGATAGTTGCCTGAATATGTAATTTTCAGTAGCCCTCAGGATTTATTTCCCCATTTCCCATTCACAAGTCAGTCAATTTCTCCAAATTGCTGAGTTAAAAGTTTTCTAGATTTTCAACTGACTCATTAAATTGCTGTGAGATTTGCCTTTGAAGCCCCATTATCATCTTCAGTTCCATAGAATTTTTTAAAAAATCAGATTTTCACAGATTTCTAGCCTGGCTTCACCAAGGGAGACAAAAGGGACCAATAATTCTTTCTCTCTCTCTTTCTCTCCATCAACCCCCTTACTATTAGTAAAATAAGTGGCTTTGTTAGAAGCAACAGGCAAAACAATGCTTTGTGATGGATTTCAAGAAAATGCATGTGGAATCTTTTTGAGCATATTGCAAACTTGCACAGTATCACAACAGAATGTGATTTGCTAAAAAAGGTTACTGTAGCAATAAAAAAAAAGAATATTTGAGTTATTGAAATGAAAGACAGGTAACGTCTAGTCTTAGGAAGATTTAATCTTCTCCTTTATGAGCCATGCAATGGAGAAAAACATTTCAAGCAATACAAAGTAGCAGCCATGTTTAGTGACTTATGATACAAACACAGTTTGTGTCCTATAATACATTGTTAATATTGAAATTATTAAAATTGTTTAATATTATAAAATTATGCAAAAATAGCCACAGAAAACTGCATCACAACCACTAAAAGAGATTTGCATATCTGAATATGTAATTTGACAATATTTATGAAGAACTATGTGAATAACAAATAAATAAATTACATGTGAAACTAGAAAATGTTTCCTATTTACTTGCAATATCCAAATCAGTCTAGTGGTGCCCTAGGGAACTTTCTTGAGCCGTGGAAGACAAAGGTGTTAACCTGCTAAGAGAGAAAAATAGCAGTGGGTTATGAAGTAATTATAAATGCACCTGCATGGCAACAAGCTGAGAACTTCAACAACCTTCTGATGCATCACACAGACTGCATTTATTTTTCTCTAATATCTAAAGTTCAAGTCATGAGTAACCTCTTCGATTTGAAAATATTTTAATTTTCAGCATCTGTATTTTCCTAAAAAAGGAAAAGGATAGTGATACATATACTGGAAGAAGAAATAATTACATTTAGTTCAAAGAACTTCCTACAGATTTTGACAAAATAGAAAGAGAGGAAAAAGGGGATGTTATTTCATTCATCATTCAATCAACTTTTACTGCCGTGTTTCAACTAGTATGGATGGTTACAATAAGCACTCTCCTTGAGTGAAAAGCTTATTTTTTATGGAGCAATTGAATTTTTTCTTTCATTTCCTGGGTGGATTTTAGGGCTTATGGTGTGCATAAGATAAGTAGCAGCAATAGTGAAGTGAAATAATGTAACACAGAGTAGATTACAATAGACAGCAAAATAATTCACACATATAAATTCCAGCAGTCTTTACAGACAACGTAAAGATTTGCATATTTTTTCCTTTTGTTGTCTTTGTGTAATATACTTGTAGAATTTTACCAATTTGGTCTTGTAACACAAAGTAGCCTGGTAAATCTACAGCTTTAGAGCCAAATACTATTATTATTATTCTGAAAGGCTACTGGGCTTTGGCACCATAACTTCTGAATAGGGACAGTAGCTGCTGTAATGAAAATTTTTCAGTAGGACTGAAGAGTATATCTATACCACATATTGCACATTTTCCGGAATTCATTCCAAATGCAAGTGCACACAAAGTGCTAGCCTCTCCAAATGAGGCAATCTTGTCTCTGTTGCATTCAAACCCCAAAGAATTGAGGAGTTTGCGTGTGAAACCGAGCTCCTTGGATTCCTCCTGGAGTGTCAAGCAGGGACTGCAGCTCATCCTGCTCTTGGTCCATACATCCTGAGCCAGGCAGTCCCACCCTTGAGGGCACGGCACTGACTGCCATTGTCCTTCAAGGTATATCCTAAATATAACCAGAAAGCAGGAGCTACTCAGGTGTGACAGCTGAAGTACCCCGACACAAATACTGCAAAGCTCAGTATTAGGGTCCACTTACCCTTTACTTTTGAGTAGGAGATGAAGGGACAAAACAAAATCTTTCTCCTTTCTTGCTGCTTCATCCTCCTGTTCCTGAAGAAGCAGATAAAAAAGCAAAAAGGGACCATGTCCGAGAAAACCTAAATTCAGAGTCTAGAAGCAGTTACTTCTATTGTATATTGAAATTGTAATTTGGTATTTTAAAAAATGTATTTAATTTAAATTTAAAAATGATATTACTTTAAAATAAAATTGGCTCTAATTTAACAGGATCTGATCCAGACAGGGTGGTGATTGGTCAAAGGTTGGACTCGATACACTTGGAGGTTTTTTCCCAACCTTAATGATTCTGTGATTCTGTAATTGAGCTATTACTTTGTGGTAGCACTTTAGACCCCTGTTGGTGAAGGTGATTTGACTTTTCTGTGGGACTGTTTAGAAGCTCATGAGGAGACAGTCAGAAGGGCAAGAGATAGGCAGCAGATCTAGAAGGAAATGAGTTTTGGCTTGAACTTGCCTGGATACCTAAAAGACTGATAAAAAGAGTGCTGTTCCCCAAGCTTGAAGATATTTTTGTGATTGGAATCACAAGGCACAGCCAACAAGACATATTTAATCCTTTGATGTCAGTAATGGTCAGGACTGTCCATACAGCCTTCTCCTCTTCTATAAAAAATAAAAAAATTGACATGAATCTAATTTTTTTTTTCAGTGTGTACAAGAGAAGAATACAGAAGAATTATTAACAATTAATCCCTGTCCTCAACAAGACACAAGTTTAATAAAAAAAATGTATTGCAGCAGGATGAAATTCAAATGTTAAACAACCCAGGGATATAGTCAATCTCTGGAAGAAGGAATAAATTGCATGCAGCACTAATGTCAAATGAAGAAAGCATCAGTTATCAGACACATAATTCATGCTGACGTTTTAAAAAGTCAGATAAAAATGGATTTTTTAAACATTTTGACAGTGTTTTTATACTATTGATTTTATATGCTAAGGATATAATTTAATAAAAATTTTGAAATTATTACTAGTGTGTGTGAAACAGGTCTCAATAGTGATGCCTGAGGCAAAATTCCCATGTCTCAGGATATATACAATTTTGTAAACAAGAATTTTTGGTGGCGAATCTCAGGGGGGCTGATGGACCAGGATACTCTGGGAAAAAAGTACCAAATTATTTTCTCAGAGCTTTTCTCAAAACTTTTCATCTTAACATTCATGGCAATCATGAGTGGCAGAAAGTGGAAGGAAGGAAGTGGAAGTGGTGGAAGTGGCAGAAGGAAGGAAGTGGACGAAGTGGCAGAAGGAAGTGGTGGAAGTGGCGGAAGTGGCGAAAGTGGCAGAAGGAAGTGGCGGAAGTGGCGGAAGTGGCGGAAGTGGCGGAAGTGGCGGAAGTGGCGGAAGTGGCGGAAGGAAGGAAGGAAGGAAGGAAGGCTGCTCCTGTTCTGCTGCTAAATATTAGGAAACTAATAATTCAGACTAAATACTCAGTCCAATCAAGAGAGAGCCACACAGTTTGGCTAAGTGTCAATTAAAGACCAGCAGCTGGGTTATCTGCCCCGCAGGAGCCAGTTCTACTTGTTAATCTCATCCTTTGTAACCTCAGTTTTACACAGCTATTTCTACCCACACATGGACCATACCTCAATCACCATGTTGGTAAAAAGCAAACATTGCAAAAAAAAAGAAGTATACATTTCACCTTACTGTGTATGGCAATTTTTAGAGTTGTTAAGTTTCAGTTTTTCATGCCTGTGCTATTCTGCAGCTTGGAATTCATCCCTTAGGAGATGAAAGATTTTTATCTGGAGCAAGATCCAGCAAGTATTTTCACAGAATAATAGAATAGTTAGGGTTGGAAGGGGCCTTTAAAGGTCACCTAGTTCTACACTTCTGCCATGGGTAGGGACAGTTTCACCTAAATCACTTTGTTCAGAACCCCTTTGAACCTGACTTTGAATGAGCTCCAGGGTTGGGGTATCTATCACCTCTCTGGGCAACCTGCTCCAGCGTTTCAGAATCACAGAATAACAGAGTTAAGTAGGTTGGAAAAGACCTTTGAGATCATCAAGTCCAACTTATGACTGAGCAGCACGTCACCAACAAGACCATGGTACTGAGCAACATGTCCAGTCTTGTTTTAAACACATCCAGGGATGGTGACACCAACACCGCCCTGGGTAGACAGCTACAGTGCCCAATCACTCTTTCAGTGAAGAATTTTTTTCTGGTGTCTAGTCTTAACTTCTCCTGGCTCAGCTTAAGGCTGTGGCTTCTCATTCTGTCACTGGTTATCTGAGAGAAGACACTGACTCCCACATGACTGCACCCTCCTTTCAGGCAGGTGTAGGCAGTGATAAGGTCTCCCCTGAGCCTCCTTTTATTCAGGATAAACAATCCCAGTTCCCTCAGCTGCTCTTCATAGGATCTCTGCTCCAGACCCTTCACCAGCCTTGCTGCCCTTCATTGCACATGCTCCAGCATGTCAACATTCTCCCTATAAACTGAGGAGCCCAAAACTGAACACAGGATTCCAGGTGTGGCCTCAGCAGTGCCCTGCACAGGGGGACAATCCCTGCCCTGGCCCTGCTGGCCACAGCATTGCTGATCCAGGCCAGGATGCCACTGGCCTTCTTGGCCCCCTGGGCACAGCCTGGCTCATGTTCAGCTGCTGTCACCAGCACCCCCAGGTCCCTTTCTGCCTGGCCCCTGTCCAGTCACTCTGTCCCCAGCCTGTAACTCTGCAGGGAATTGCTGTGGCCAAAGTGCAGGACCTGGCACTGATCTTGTTAAACCTCAGATTGTTGGACTTGGCCCATCTACCCAGCCTGTCCAGGTCTCCCTGCGGAGCCCTCCTACCCTCCAGCAGATCAACACTCACACCCAGCTTGGTGTCATCTGCTAATTTGCTGTGGTAGACTCAATCCTTTCACCCTGATAATGACTGCAGATATTAAACAGAACTGGTTCCACCACCCTTATTGCAAAAAATTTCTTCCTTGTTTCTAATCGGAACCTGATCACTTTTGTTTTAAAACCATTATCCCTTTGTAAGAGACCCTGATAAACCGTCCCCATCTTTCTTATGAGCCTCATCAAGTATTGAAAATTCCACACAAAAGTCTCCTCAGAGCCTTCTCTTCACCAGGCTGAACAACCTCAACTCTCTCTTCACTAGAGACATAGTCTGTCCCTCTAATCATTCTGGTTCTCCTCCAGACCCACTGTAACAAGTCATTGTGTTTCCTGTGCTAAGAACTCCAGAGCTGGGTGCAGTGCTCCAGCTGGTGTTTTACCAGCACAGAGCAGAGGGGCAGAATCCCCTCCCTCGCCTTGCAGGCCATGCTGCTTTGGATGCAGCCCAGAGCATGTATGGCTCTCTGCGTTGTGCGTGACTGTCACCAGGTCATGTGCAGTCTTTAAACAACCAGCTCCACCAAGTCCTTCCTGGCAAAGCTGGTCTCAATCCCCCCACCTCCTAGCCTATAGTGATACTGGGGCTTGCTCCAACCCACATGGTTGGAGGACCATGCTCGGCCAAGGGCCTTGTTCAACCACCTGATGTTCATATGGGTGAGGATGGCTCATGGATGTTCATATGGTTCTTGATGGCTCAGGACACCCTTCTTCACTCTGGATGGCATCCTATTCCTCAGGCTTGTCATCAGCATCACTCAGCTTGGTGTCATGTAAAAACTTGAAGAATGAAGGCTTATGACTGCAAGACTTGGCAGACAAGCAGTCAGACCACGTTAACTCAAATGGGGTCAATATAAGGCTGGCTAAACTGCCTGGCTATCTGTATGCCAGCAGATGCAGACTCTGATGGAGGTGCTACGTCTCCAGTTTTGCAGTGTTACATTTTAGTATAAAATGGCTGCATCTGTAAGCTGTACAACTCAGAAGGTGATTCTAAGGGAGGTATCTGAAAAAGAAAGAACCAAAGGGTAGTATTTTTTCCATCTACAATGGCAGCTGAATACAGAGCTCTTTAGGTAGTATTTTATAGTTTGTTTGCCTGCGAAGTCAAGGCACTACATGCGGATAGCTCATTCACATTGCTCAATCCAGATTTAATCTGATGTCTGTGAGCTGCATAATTTAAAGGTTTAACATTAATTTGAACCTCCACAGTCCTCTCTTTTAATTTTTGGTAAGGCTGTTTACAGTTTGTTGAAATTGCTTTTCATGGGATTTCCAGTGCCATGCAACAAGGAGTTTTTTGCAAACATTGTTGTACACAGCTGGTAGATAGCCCAACAGTAATTCCTGCAGGAATGCTTTGTCAAATCTGGGCTAGACAGTGGTGTATCAAAAGTGCCCTCCTACAAAAACCTAAGAGAGGTCAGTTAAAACCAGATACTACAATGAAAGCTGGTTAGGGCCCAGATCTTTTCACACATTACTACAAGCAGACTTGAGGGGAGAGGTTGTTTCTAGAGCAGGAAGGTATGGAAAATGGACTTTTGCAGTACTTGCTTTCCTTATACACTTTCATACAGCACTTGAAGTGGAGACGTGTATTTTTGAAAAGCAAAACTGAAATGGTTAGTGTGAACAAATTACTAAGAATTTTTCAGTTCTTTTTGTTCTGTTCACAGGCTATTAATGAGTATACTTCTGACTTAACACCCACCTCTCCCTGCTGCTGCTTTGCCACTGGCTTTGGAAATGTCACATTGAGTTGTTTTTTTCTATATGTTTGGCGTGTGGATATTTACAAACAGTGACATTGTCCATCTTCCCTTCTTACCTGTGGGTGCAGCTGATTGCCAGTGTCACTTAAGCATGGACTCTGCTTCAGCATAGAAGAGATTCTCTTTAACAATAGCAGAGGGATGGCAGCAGTAGGTTGGCCATTGTGGATGGTACAAACCTTCTCTGAATATTCTTAATATTCTTATTAACAAGATCTTATTAGCAATATAAAAAAAAAAAAGTAAATGAGAAAAGGCAGTGAAACTTTCTCCTACTCTTAGTTTTTTTTTCACAATACAGTTCAAGCACACTCTGAGTGTGCCCAACCACTCCATGCCTTTCCATCAATGTTGTTGAAGGCTTTTCAGCCAGCCAAAATAAACTGTGCCATAATGAGGGCAGACCAATCCAGAGAACAAGTAAATTCAGCAGCTCTTTATTTAGCAGTCTGCCATTTAATGCATGCCTCTCACCCCAGCACTGAGCCTTTGTGGCAGGTTTGATACAGTAAGAACTGACCAGAACAAGCATGTCAGCATACCTGGTCAAATTACTCTTTGTCTGTGTGTTTCAGCTGCTTACCTTGAGTCTGTGACGCCTAGTGGAACTCCACAGCTTTTAGCAATCAAAGGACTACCTAAATCACCTGAGATTTATACTCTTACTACTTTGAAAAAAATCCACATACTCTTTCTCCACTGGTCACACAATATTGTTAATTTTCAACCAAACATAAGCTGGCTTACTTTCAATGTTTGTTACTTTTCATCTTATCCAATTTTTTTCCTATCCTATTCATAGGGAGGTTTGTGTGTTTTCATAACGTTCCACAGTTACAGCATTTCATAAGTCATGGCCCACTAGTGATTCACTGCACACAGATTGATAAATTGTGGGGGGTTTTGCTAGTTGTGGCTTTTGGTTGGTGGGGCCTTTTTGCTTGTTTGGGGTTTTTTTTTTTGTTGTTATTGTTTTTGGTTATAGGTTTTTTTGGTGTTTTGTTTTCTTTGTTGTTTTTTTTTTTTTCTTTTGATGCTCTTATGAATGCATTACTTTGGCTTTCAGAAACGTGTGGCCATCAGGATTAATTATTAAAATGTAATAGGATCTAATCTCTCTATAGATTTCTGAATACAGAATACAGAGTTTTTGACTTGTTTCTCCTGAATGAATTCAACTGCTTTCTGCCATAAGGATTAGGTGGCAAAATAAAGCAACTCCTCTTAAGTGAAAGAAAGTGTGGAACAAATAGGAAAACCTGTAGCATTTAATATAGGAGAAAAAACTCATTTGGCAATATAGTTATAGTCTCTGATGTCAGAGGAGATGATTGTTGACTTGAAGACAATAAGTCTTATTTAATGATGCCGGGTTATGTACAGTATGGAAGCTTACTCACTTTGCATGATACAAACATAATTGGCTGTCTTCAGGAACAAGTCTGACATAGCCAGTGCAAAGCAAGTAATTCTCACAGTGCAGGTAAGTGGTGGTGGCATGAACAAACACACTAGCTTCATACACTGCATCTGGTGTAAGATTGGTGACCAAAGTGATTCGTGATTGTTAAAGAATTCCTGAAGGAAATTACCTTTTCCCACCTTCTTGTTTACCTCTTTCCATTTCAGAAGAACTTTGTGCAAAGACAGCAGTGCATGGGCTTGCTGTGTGTGACTCAGGGCATCTGCTGGTTGCCCCCCAGCAACTGGTGATCCTTGCTGCAACTGCTTGGGTAAGAGGATGGACTTTTTTTGGAAAGGCACGTGGCCTTGGGAACATCAAGGATTTTTATCCAGTTTTCAACTGTTACATTGATATGCATTGCTGTAAGTCAAAAAACATGAGAAGACAGTATTAGAAACATTGTAAACAGATTTAGAGATAGACATTTCTCTTGTCTTGGGTTTGGGTGGTTTATTCTCATACAATTATGTTTTTAAATAGAAACAAAAAAGTGAGTAGATATAGTCTAGATGAGTTAGACTTTCCTGTAGCTGATTGTAGCTTTCTGGAGCTGAATGCTCTGGCCATTGCTGTAAGCCACATTAACCTGCTTGGACCAAAACAGCACTGTAAATGATGTAAATGCCTATTTACATCAACATTTGTTGTTTAGTCCTGCTAGCATTTTTATGTTTAGGTACCTCATACAATATAAAAAAATCAGCAAACCATGCATGAGTTCAGTGGCAGAACTAGGAACTTTTTCCCAGGCATTGTGGCCCAGAAATTCAACAAATTTTCCATTTGAGGCTTTTTATCATAATTTCTCAGAGTGTAAACTGAAAACATGGCTATCGAAGTGAAGCAAAGATCTGATATCTACATATCTGATATTTAAAAAAGATAAAGAATTCTTTTTAAAATCTCCTGTGTCAAATGTTTTTGTTTACATTTAGTACTACTTGTCTCTTTTCAATATTTTCAATGGAAGAATTAAGCTCATTCTTTTTTTTCTTTGCTGCTTCTTTTTCTCTTGCCCAAATCCATAAGAGGTCTGTTTCTTGGATGCAGGCCAACAGACCAAGTTAAAGAGAAGTTTCACAAAGCATTTAACAGGAGATGTCTGACATAACCCCTGACAAATGCAGGCACATGTTTGCTCTCCAGCTGGGCATTCTTTGCACAGCCCAACACGAATGAATTTTAATTTATGCTCTATTCACAGAATCACAGAATGGTCAGGCTGGAAGGGACCACAGTGGCTCATTTGGTCCAACCTCCGGGCTCAGGCAGGGTAATCTGAGAGCACATGGCACAGGACTGCATCCAGACAACTCTTGAACATCTCCAGTGAGGGAGACTCCACATCCTCTCTGGGCAGTATGCTCCACAGCACAGTCACCTGCACAGTAAAGAAGTTCTTCCTTATGCTCAGGTGGAAATTTCTGTGCTCCAGTTTTTGCCTGTTGCCTCGCAAGATGATCTCCTACACTTGCGTCCTCACTTTAACCAGCAATCTGGACTACATCAGTTACAAGTTTTAGTAGAAAAAGAAACTTTTGAACCATGCAGTAAATTTTAGTTATACTTTGGATATAGGTATCCAACAGACTGCTAACTATTTTTCTTTCCAAAATCTAAGGTTAGCTTCCTCCACCTCCTCCCAGTGAATCTATAAAAATTATAGATTATACAAAAAGGGATTGAAAATTCTCTCTGGATAAACAGTTTTAATGCTATGGCAGCATGTTCTGTGCTAGGTTTTGGCAAGCCAGCTATAAAGCATAATTGTACCTGTAGGAGTGGGATTAGATAGAAGAAAATCTTAATTTAGGCTAGTGGATTTCATTTGTTTATCTATGAAGAGGAGGAGGACATGTATATTATTAAATGGCCATAACTGACACCTCCAGTTATATATAGCTTAAATACCTATGGGTGCTTTAGTCATTTAGAAAAATTCTTAGCAATAGATGGATAATGAATCACATAATAGACATGAGTACTTAGGTCATTTTGGTTTTGTTTTGAAAGACTGAAATCAAAGAGGGAAAGATTATGCCAAAAGAAAAAAAAGAGGCACTTTATGTTTAGTGAAAATCTTATAAATATAAGTACAATTTATGGTTAACAACCTAGAGGATTAAGAACATAATCCAGTAACTTTTGAGGTAAGACTTAAAAAGTTAAGCAGAATAATGATTCATGACCTCATTCTTCCTTTTTAAACTCAGTTTCTTAGCAATCTACACCGTGTTGCAGAAATAGCATACCCAAAGCCTTTATTTGCTGACAAAAATGAAGACTCACTGAGAAAATTCAGAGAGGACATGGAGTTTTGGTGCCTCTTGAACACTGGGTAGCAAACCATGAAGAAAAGAATTTTAAATTAATTGGAGGGGGAACAAGAGCAATTTTTAAAGATAGAAATATGTTAAGAAAGAAAAAAATATCAACAGGTCTTCTTATAAATTATTCCACTAAGTGAGATCTTTCCAGAGGAAAAGGCGTTGAAGAGGAAGGGACATTTGGAAAGTTCTGTCTGCCATAAGTGGTTCACTTCTGATGAGGGTATACATTTCTGAAGCCTAGGATCAGTTATTAGCTAGCTGAGAGCAAATAGATGGGACATTCAAGATGATTCAATTAAATTAATTTCAAACCATAACTGTAAAAGAAACAACTATCAATGCTAAAAATTGCTATAATGATTTTTAACCTTTCAAATATATTTTTCAATTTTTCATTTAAATAATATAAACTTTTTTTTGCAAAATAATCCTCCTAAACACTATTACTTCTAACAATTTATATGCAATTTGATATCTATGAAGTAATCAAAATATTTTGCCTTTAAAATTAATCAACTTATTCTACAAGGAAAATTACATATATTAACTATGCAATTCCAGTCAATCCATCCTTCAAGATTTTAGACTGGAAAATATACTTCCTTATCATCTCAATCATGCAGCATAGGAGGAAAGTGTTCTGTATTTTCTTCCCTCAGCTCCTAATAAGTTCTAAATTTTAAATGACCCAACTGTTAAAATGAACTTTAAAACAAATAAAATCTGCTTTGAACTTGTAGAACTAGACATTAATATCTTCAAAAGCTTAGGATTTAGCACTTCAACAACCTGTGGCTGTAGATTGTTTGTGAGAAATTTCCATCAGTCTAGTAAGATTGAATTCTTCAAGCCTACTTTGATTATGTTTTTAATTAGATTAGTAAGATGTAGGTGGTTTACTTCTCATAGTAGGTGATCAATATTTTTAATTTAAGCTATGAATAAAGTGCAGGAAGTGGCATTTTCAATGCCAACGGGACACTGTTACTGGAATGTCTTACCAAAGTCCTCAGTGATTTGTCTGGAACATGACATTAAAACTCTGTTTAAAAAAAAATCCTTTCTATATTCAAGGCAAAATAAGGTAGTAATGAAAATCCTGCTCTTCTAGTTACAAATGCCTTCTCTGTCATTATAGCTTGTGGGATATCCAAACCAAAAGATCTCCAGGCCTTTCAATACTGTGCACCTGAATGAATGCAGGAAACAGAGGAATTCAGAGAGGAAATACAGTCAGGGGAATGAAGCACTGGGTTCACAGGGACTTCAAAGTTGATGTGGACACAACCACAAGAAATTAAAGCTGCACAAGGTGATTCTCCACAAGTGACTGAGGAAAGGATAAGAAGGCAAAAAGTGGAAGAAGCAGGAGCTCTGTGCACCATGGTTTTTTTGCCCCAGCACATTGAAAGGGGTTTCATACTAGGGTGGTATTTTTCTCAAGCAGACAAAATGTTTCCTTCCCAAGGTCTGTGTATTTCTGCTTGTGCCTTATTGTGTCTTGTAGATGGCAATGTCTGATTCTTGTTTAGGTTTGCACAAGAGGAAGACCACATTTTTCTACAAAGATATGATTTTTGGGCCACAGAGCTGGGCAGGTCTCACTGATGGCGCTACCCATCTCTGTGCCATCTGTGATTGCCAAAGCTGTTTTGAGTCTGTGCTCAGCTTTGTGTGAACACACAGAGCCACCAGCTCTTAGAGAAGACTAACTCACTTACTGTGCCTTGGAAGATGGTTGGGAGATGATTTCCAAAGCTCCCTGGTCTTGCTAGATGCATCCACCTCAGTCCAAAAGGCCACGGTCAGCTTCATGCACCTACCCAGGAGAGACCCTGCTCCTTCCACACCACAGCAGTCACCACAGACTACACTTCCTAAAGGCAACTTTGCTTTATGAATAGCCTGTATCAGCTATTTTTAATTTTTATTCTATGAACAATTGACAGGAAAAAATTATGGTTTTAGGTTATGCAAAAGCAGAACACTCCCAGGTGTCTGAGGTGTTCCGGGCTTCTTTCAGCCCTGTCTGGACCTGCTGAAAAAACATTTGCAATATTGGTAATGTCCATTTTCTAAATCAACACCTAGCAGCAGAAGCCAGATATGTATTCCTGATCTATCTGCATATTTTTTGTATTTTAAACCAGTTATTACACATATGTCAGTCCTTCAGCTTGGATAATTAATGATTCCCTACTGCTTTCCAGGCTGATATTTGCCTTCAGATTTTTTTTTTCCAATATGTGAAGGAAGAGGAAGGATTTGAAGACTGGTGGAGGGGAAACATAGGAAAGGAAAGGCATATCCCAAGTGTAAAGCAATGACTGGATAGTCACTGCTGCTGACATTGTCCAAGGTATTTGGCCCCAGTCTGCAACAATGTCCTGCAGCTTGTCCATGACCTGACCAATCACGCACTGGGACAAATACATCTGAGCCTGGCACAGTTTTGGACCTTTCTAGGACCTTCTCTAAGTAGAATTCTCGTGGACTGCAAAGGGTCAGGAAGGATAAAAAAATGCAATCTGTCCTTCCAGAAGTCAAGGGCACAATTGCCATGAGGATCTGTGGTGAGCATGACTTCCCCACCACGCGTAAATGCAATGTGAAATGGGGCATGGAACTGTTATTTCAGGAAGCTGCTTTTTCAAGTTGCCATGCAGTAAGCAGTGGAAGTTCCTCACCAGCACCATTGCTGAGAGATGTTTTAAAGCCTCTTCTATATATTGGTGCATGATTCAGTCAGAAGTGAAGAGCATCCAGGTCAAAATTAGTCACGTTTTTGTTTTCTCTCTTTGAGAAGTGATTAATGAAGTATTGCTCCTGCATTGTTATGGAAGCTTTCACTTAACTGCAGCTGCAATCATTATGTTAGCAAATCAGCTCTCTGCTCTCATTGAATTTGCTCTCTACAGCCCTATAGTTCAGGGAGAGCTCTACCAAAATACATATAACACTCAGAAGCAAGAAGCCATTTAGAACAGGAACAGTAATAGAAAAAATTCACCACAGCCAGCAAAGCTCTGTATTAAATCACCAGTGATAGATCAAAGGACAACTGCACAGCTTTGAGTAATGGAGCTTTGCATCTTTCTCTGACATTCAGACCAAGATTTGATTTAAAAACTGAGGTGTCCTATCCCTGCTAATGGCACCTTTGAAAAACTCCAGCTGTGTTAACTCTACAATCCAGGGGAATAAAACTCTCCTTTTTCCAATGGAGGTCAGCAGTTAGCACAAGCATTTACATGGAAAATTCAAAACACACTCTTAGCATTGCTGAGTGCTGCAGAAGGAATGAACCCCCATTTGTTCTTTGCTACAATAGTGAAAAATAGAAAAAACCCAACAAAAAAACCCCAACAGACAAACAAAACCCCACAAAAATAAAAAAGCACCCCCCCCCAAAAAATAAAACAGTACAAAAACCAAAACACCACAGAGAAAATTACAATCATCAGATGTCTCATCTCTACCATCCACTCTTGGGCTTCTGTCCCCTTTCAGATGCAACAACACAACTACTCATGCCATTCAAAGGGAGTAGTGTCAAAATGGCAGTGATTTATTTTAAAAAGAAAATTCAGAACACTCCCTGATTTCTACCTTCTAAACTTCACCTGAAACACATCTATCAGGGCCTTATGTGAGCCTCAAAGGGCTGGAAGGAGCCTGTTCCACTCCTTGTGACCAGATGAAGAGTTAGGAAATCCTTGTGTCAAGGACAGTACAGCAATAGTCACCCTCTTAGCCTGAGGGAGGGGCAAGATATATGGAATAGGAGAAGTTCCAATTGATGGTCTGTCAGCCTGTTCTGCACCCAAAAATTAATTCAGTATTTCTAAGAAGGACTCCATTTGTGCAAGCACACCTACACTTCTTTCAGAAAAAGCATACAATATAAATTTGGCACAATCCTTTAACGGGAACTTGCTAGTTTTATCTTCTCATTTTCCCCACATCAAAACCCAGAATAGATCCTTCAGCTGGTAGAATTTGGCATATTTTCATTAGTTGCAGTGGAGTTGTGACAGCTCACAATAGAGGAAGACCTGCGCTCATGACTGATAAATGCTGTGATTGTTGCTGCAGGACCTGAATATTGAAGCTTCCTCCTGGCTGTCAGATGCTGAACACTGGGAAACTTAGAGATGTACCAGCATCATTCCTGAGACCCTGCCTTCTGCCTGAGAACTGACAGACGGCCCTTGGCATCAAGCACCTTGATTGCTGTGCTCCCCCTCAGCAGACATGTCAGCTAGGGCTTTTTTATTTATATTCTAGACATTCTCAATTTCTAGAAAAATTGCAGCCATTATGGTCACAAAATTAAAGGAAATGTTGGTATTTTAAGTCATTAGAAGCAGGTTTTGCCCACAGACAAGATCAGATTCTGAAGTAAACTTTAAGTCACTAGATGAAACCCTCTCTTGAAAGTTTTTTTACATTTAGATAGGTAGGTAGTCCATAACTATGGGATTAAGAGAAAAAAACCCCTCTGTTACTGAAGTCTCTAAATCAAGCTCTTTAGCTTTTCATGTATCTTTTGGGGTGTATTTCTTTTTGGGGTGTGTTCATGTCTGTTATGTGTGCCTTTGTACCACCATAGCAAAAAGCAAGGAGTAAAACTTTTGCTACTGCTGAGAATTTTCCATTAGCAGCTGAAATATCTGGCTTTTTGATTACTAAGGTAGGTTTTTAGTGATGTGCGATTAACAGAAAAAAAAAGCTTTCCTGCACCTTAATAGTAGAGATTTCTCTACTTTTTACGGTTTTATTTCAAAAGAAATAAGGACATTTATTCCAAAACATAACCTGTTCTTACCTTGTAGGATTTAAATGTTTCAGGAAGAGAGAAAAGGAATTTAGTTTATTTAAGAAAGAAAAATATTTTTAGAGAAATATTCAACAAAGTAGACAGACATACCATAGTATCTGACTTCACTTACATGATAAGTGTTTTCAGGAAAAAAAGTCTTACTGTGTCAAGTTTCATAGTTTCATCCAGGTCTGGAAAGATTTAGCTTTCAAAATGTTCATCACTGACTGAACTAACCCATCTAATGAAATAAATTAGGTATTTTTTTTTTTTTATGTAGAAGAAAAAAGCTTCAAATTTTGCTTGAAACTTTAAACAAACACACAAAATATGGCTGGATTTTTTGATATTTGTTTCTCATTTTAAGAAACCTTGAATCATAAGATGAAGCAGGCAGATCAGATAGATAAACTGTTCCAGGGGAACTAAATACCAAGAGCTATTTATTAGATATAGAGCACCAAGGCTTATATGGCTGGATGCAGAGAGCTCCAATTGTAAAAAAACTCATTTCTGATCTGCTCTCTTGCTGATAAACTGTAATTGGGGGCTGATTGAATATGAGGAGACTGTCATTCTTTTCTACCCAGTCTGACCTAACAGCCCTGGTCATTTCCTGCCAGAGGCTGGAATAGGTTTCTCAATCACCAGCAAAATGCATTTAGCTTGCTGAGAAAGAGCTCTTGAGCAGTATCTTGAAACACTTCTCATTTATTAAGCAAAATGGAATGCAGCACACAAGGGAAGTATTTGAAAGGTGGACCAGCATTTTAAGCAGGGATTCAGCAGCAGATCATCAGCTAATCAGTGCCATTTATTTGATTATTTTCCCAATCTCTTGTGCAAATGCTCTCCCAAAATCCTGTGACACCACTGACAGCAGGATCCTTCACAACCAAGTCTCCCACTGTCAAGTCATACCAAGCAGCTCTGTGCAGGCTTCTTTTGTCATGCAAATATAGATGAAGCAAATCAGAGTAGAAAATGTAGGCTTTTCTTTGGGTTTGCTCCTGGCCCTTGGTCTCCCCCTGATTTAAGGCTGATGGGGAATTTCAGCTTGGACTCATTTCTGGAGTCCTGCTGAGGTTTCAGGAAGGTCTTTGTAGAGCATTGCAGATTGCCAGAAAGATGGCCCTGGAGGGGTTATCAGGCATGCCAGCAATGTGGCTTGACAGGTAGTGCCAGCAGCCAGGGGGAGTGATGTGGTAGCAGGGGAGGCAGATCCACACAGGCCACTGAGGATGCCACCCGTGCTGGATGGTGAGCTCCAAACACTGTGGTCCTGTTCTGGTTACACTGCTCACACTCCCCTGGCTGTTGAACTGAAGGTGTGACTGCATTGTGTTTCATGGCTTTGTTTTCACTCCTCTGCCATAACATGAGATCAATATTTGTGTCCTTTAGAAGGGAAACGTGACTAAACATGTTTTATAATGTTTTAAACCCTGTTGGAAAGTACACAGAGTCCTCCTATGATATCCAGCTCTGGAATTTGGTAAATCCTAATCTGAGATAATCAGGTCTTTCTCCAACACTAAAGAAACAGGTTGAAATCAGGAGAGGCAAGTGGCATTAGCATCTCAGGACACACAGCTGTGTCCACTTGCACTGCTGTGAGAGTTAATTCTGGGAAATTTTGCCTACAGCTTCAGAGAATGCAGCTGGCCTCAAGTTCTCCCATGCTATTTTTTATTTCTTAAGGCCTAATACAGTGCCTTGGTTACAGGAGTTGGTTACAGGAGTAGGGTGCCAGTTTAGAACTAGGTGGGTGTAACTACACTCTGTTCTACACCCCTCTGTCATTTCCAATGAACTGCTAATGATGGAGCTGCCCTGTGCACACCAGACATCTCAGGCTACAGGCTGGGTAGGCACAGTAGTGTTTCTTTTTCTTCACACCTATGACTTAGCTGTGGTAACTCCCTCTGGGGAAGCACCAGCACAGTTACACCCGTTCTGAGGGGTCATCTCTGCTCTTGGGCCAGAATGGACTCAATGACACCAGCAGAACAGGCAGGTGCAAAGGATTGGACCATCAGGGTTTTCCAAATATCCTATCACTCACAGTATTGCATCATTCCATTGTGAAACTCCCTGCCCTGTGGGAGGTACTGAGCATTCCCAACTGAACCTGAGCTGCTCTGGGGACTTGGAACACCACCACATGACAGATCCAGTGAAGGATGAGAGCTTCCACAGGATCTCTGCTTCTGACAAGACTGTGACCACCACCACCTGACAGGACTATGACTATCACTGACCAACATAGTGCCAGGTTTGTTTAAGCCAGTTTTCTGTGTGCCATTGCATTTATTATAATATTTCTATTAAATTGTAACTCTGGCCTGAAACCTCTTTTAAGGTAATTGAGGGGGGTTCATTTTTTCCAGCTGGTTTGCATTCAAAAAAGCACATACAGCAGTTTAATTTTTTTCTGTCCTTCTAAAAATATTACTTAATGAAGAATATTCTTGTTGTTGATAGACCTGACCTGCAGAAAGTCTTGGATATCAGTTTTGTGAAATGACCCCCTCTGCAGAGGGTCAATGTTGAAATAAAGTTTTGGTTGTAACAAAGTTGTGCCATTATGCCACTGAGGAATCAGTAAAGGACTTGTCGCTCCATGTAGACATGGTTGGATAACACAAGGTCTCCTGCTTCCTCTTCACTCCCTTTAGTTTGCTTTTTTTGAGCCCATACTAATCATTGGTAAATCCGTGACACTACTTTTTACTTCACATAGCTTTGCATTAAACCTTTTATGAGCATTTAACTGCTTCACTTAGGACTTTCTTGTGGTTGAGGCTTCCTGCCATGTAAAACAGCCTGCTGTTCCATCAAAAACACCCATGAAAATCCATCTGTTTCATAAAGAAACCCATTATCATCAAACACTATACTTTCTTATTCTGCCCTGTTATTAGAGACGCTGTATTATACAAGCTTTATCCTTAAATCGAAGGGAAAGGCTCATTGTATTTGACTTCCATTTTCCATCTACAGCAAAGCCTTGTGTGTACTTATTATGGCCATAAATAATAGGTAATACAGTTTTCTTTAGCAGTGCCTTATAGTGACTTATTGGGAAAGTAATTACACAAACCTAGTGGGAAGAGGTTGAGCTGTGGCAATTTATTCACATTTTTATGCATAGCAGATAATACTTGAGTTTCCATTAGCTGCAGGAGCACAGAAACTCAATGTTGTGTGTGTTGTACACTTAGACTTGAGGCTGAGTCATAAAAACATGCATTTTGAAGAGGAGGTATCTGATTAGAGCTCGAGGGATGATCTATATGTTTAATCATCTTGCTTAATTCTAATAAATATCATGTTGTTGTGCACAATAATGTGTAAATTTTATTCAAAGACGGAAACAAACTGGAAGGGATGAACCTAGATTCCCTCATTATTTATAGGTATGGACTTTAGGATTACAAATTCATTTAGAAACATCAAGAGAAAACAGGATAAATATTTACGGACACTGAATAACATATGGCCTGTTTAAAGCTTAAGATCTGTAGTATGCATGGAGGGAAAGAGTGGGAGACTAAAAAAAGAGCACTGGGTGCCTTTTCTCCTAATTCATGTTTTAGAAATCAGGCAACTAAAACTATGCCCCTGAGATATCTAGCAGGAAGAACATTTACAGTTCAACAACATTCTCTTGCAATGAAGATTTTGAAAGTTTGTTTTCTTAAAATTGCAATCTTGTTTTTTTATATTTTCTAAGATGTGTATGTTAAACACATAATATGGTTCAAACATGACCAAGTCAAGAATAGAAATTAATGTCTCTCATTCAAAGTTATTTGTGTATGCATGTGACTGTTTGCCCTTTCAAGTCTGCCTGATTGTCCCTGTGCTACTCTTCCAATAATTAACACCTGATAATGCTATCTTCTGTATGCGAATTAATTTGATATGGAAACATGCAGGGGCAGGAACACTAGCAGTAATTAAAATGCTCATTTTTACTATCAGTAGCTCCATGGGAGATCAAGCTGTGCATTGACCTCATCACCTCAGAGGTTTACACTAACTTCAACAGAAAATATGTATACTTACCCACTTTATATTAAAATATCCAAAGCTTTATCACACACGCAAACAAAATTCAGTACACAAAACAAAAAAGAAAAAGTAATTGACCTCATCAATACTTTGTTTGGACAAAATATGCAGTCTGAAAGGGCACTAAAAAAGGTGTAGCAGTCATGTAACACCAATATACAATGAAAGAAAACTCTGAAAAGAGCAATAAAGAAAAAGGCTATGTGTACTTGGTAAATTCAGAAGGTGGTGATGCTGAGAATTATGTGCATAAAACTAAGACTACCTCCCAAAGAAGCACAGCTATAGAAGAGAAAACACAACACCAATTAAATGAAATTGCCTGTGCAGGCAACAAAGCAAGATTAAAAGCACAGCTCCTCTCTAGCCAGGAAAGTGAATGAATACATATCTCAGAAGACTAGGTGTTTGGATAAAACCTAGTCTCTCCTGAAGACACTCTTCAGATATACTCAGCTCAAACCTTAAGCCTTTTTCTGAGCAGCTCCTCCCTTGTCCTGAGGCCTTTTCATTCCAAGAGCATCCTTTAGCCCCCTGAATATATGTTCTAATCCAAAAAGTTGGTCTTATTCATTGTTCTTACAATGAATTATGAGCATTGTGTTTTCATAAAAAGGATGTGAGGTACCTTGCTGTTTAAGACTTTTATCTGGTTTGGCATTAAGGAATTAATTCCTGTTCTAATCCAGTTGATTCTTCGTGGCTGACTGGCCTTTTCTGTGGTGGAACAATGAATCAAGACAGTCACACAACCACAGCTGAACTTTTTTTATCCAAAGTGTGTCAGCTTATGAAAAAAAATAATACTACTCTTATTTAATGCCTCATACCCCTTCATATAAAACATACCCTGAAACTGCCAGAATTGTGTTCTAAAACAGATTAACAACAGCGCTTTTCTTGTTATGGAAACCTAACTCTGAGGTGAAGCTTTTTGGTATATGGAAAAGGCAAGAAAACCCAACCATTTTTTAGGTAAGGATTTTCTGTTTGGCATAACTTGAGTGTATAATTTGTTCTATTATTTAATATTTTTTAAGCTTCAATTTCTAAATAAAGGAGGCTTCTCAGTACCCATTATCATAGAGAAAGTCACCATTAAAACTTATATAAACCTAAATACCTGTTGTGTTACTACTATACAGCTTAGCTAAAAACAGTATTTGGGTTGCTTATTTCCTCCTGTTGAACCCTGCTATCAAAGGAGCCTCAGGCCCATCATTCAGGGGTCATGCTCATGTTTCTGCATAACCAGGAATGTAGTGCAACAAATACAGGCTGTTTCTGAAATAAATGCTGGATTTTCCTTGCTATAGCCAGTGTAAGCTAGATCCACAAGTGTGGTACTCTCATATATGTGTGAAGGCTGCTGGAATATTCTTGTCTATACCACTCACAAGAGGAAGGGAAAGACAGGAAATGTTGTAGTATCAAAACAGATAAATGTATTAGTAAAAGTGTATTAATATCAATCTACCTATCCTCACATGTTGAATATGTTTCAAAATATTTTTTTGCAAGTACAAATCTTACTGTACCTAAGAATTTTTTTTTTGGATGAGAGAGTATGATGGAAAGATCTCTGCACATTAACTGCCATTTCAGAATGACTCTAGAAAGCAATCCCTTAAATCTCCAATGATATCTTTCTGACAGGGTTATAATCTCTGTAAATTGATAGTAAGATCAGTGAACAAACCTGTCAGTAATTCTGGCTCTCACAGCTCTAATTGGAAGGAGCATGCAACGTGCTGAAGGTAACTAGGAAGCTAGGAAGCTGCAAGTAGCTTGTTAAACACCATACATAAAATCAGACTGTAGTGATGCTCAAGTGTCTGCCAGAGTTTAACGCTGCCCGTGGCTGAGAAGATTAGAGCATTTTGCTGCTAGGGTTGCCTTGCTATCTTAACAAAATTGAGAGTCACTTCAAAAGGAATGGTGGACCTGTGTGATAAACAGTAATTCATGCTGTTGACCTTTGAGCCCTGACAAATTCTCTTGGTCCTAGAATTTGGAAGGGCAGTGACAGTATGTTGCCATGAGTAGGGGCTGTATTGCTTATGAGAGTTTCTCTGCACCCAAAGCTCTGCTGTGTGCTGTACTCCTTGACTCCCCAGTGGAAGCACCACATATTAGACTCTGTCTTGCTCTGGCCATGGCCATAGTCCCTGGTAGGATGACAGTGAAGCAAGGGAACGGGAGATGTCTTGAGAAAACCCAGATGGAGGCTACTTCACTGCACTTCATTAAAGATCTGAGAGATCCAATTGTCCTGACATGAGCCCAAGTAATTGAGACAAAATGAAACAAAAAAGATCTGACAGGTGCACAGTAATCTGCCTAGATGTCATAAAAAAAAAATCTGTCCATTTAACACCTCTGTGTAAGGTGTTAGAGGAATCTTAAATACATTTTTAGCTCAATCAGGGTTCACAAGGCATTTGCCTATAAAAAACGCACCAAGCAAAAGCTAATGTCTTTTTGCTGTTTCAAATAAACATAACAAAGGGGCAGGTTCTATTTAAGTACTCTGAGAGAAACATTGTGTGAGCCTCCACCATGGCACTTGATCCATGTGCCTGGGTGTGAGTACAGTCTGTGCCTGAGTGAATGCAGTCTGTGCCTAGGCATGTCAGTTTTTCCAACTTTGTCTCCTGCATGGGCCTGAGAGGTACTTCTGAGTAATGTGTATCCTGAATGGACACCAGGCACACATTGTAGCTTGTCTCCAGTCCTGCCTTTGGCCAGGTTGTCAGGATGGACTTCGGACACATGTTGCAGACTTGCCTTCAGTTTTATCTATGGCATCACCTCTTTCGCTTCTGTCTGAGCTCCCTACTGTGTTTGGTACAGGTGATGGACCCTGTCACTAACACCTCCACTAACACTGGCTCCACAAGCTCCTCATCCATGAGACCTCTGTGGAACTGTGCCTCATGGATGTTGGTGTGTGCTGTGCTGGGGTTGCCCTGGGCTGTTGCTCGCCTGCAGCAGCCCTTGCTGTTCCTTGCTCTGCACCTTCAAAGCTTTGCATACAGTTTAAGTGCTGCCTTGCCAGAGTTTGCACACACATCTAGTCTGATCGCATAGGCAAATTATATTTTGGCTACACCAACAGGCAGCTTGAAATGTAAGCTGGCCATTTGAATGCCCTTGACTAGTCATTGTATGCAACATTCATTATGGAGATTTGCAGGAGATTTGCCAATATCGTTGAATCTTGAACAGTATGGGCTGGGACTGTTGTCGTTGCAGAACATGGAAGATGGAACACTCCTTTTCAGTGGTGACTTTTTTTCCTTGCAGTGTTTCAGTCTGTAATTTCTGTGTTGGAACAGTGCAAGGCCCGATGTACCAGCTGCAGGTCCCACTACACCCAGGCTCTACAGCAGTACTCCAATACTTGCAATTAGCAGGCACTATAACAATCAGTGCAGCTTTTTGAACTTAAAAGCTCCTCATAACCAGAGTGAATTTCTCTGCTGCTTAAGTTGGCTGCTGACTCCAGGCTGTGTCAGGATTTAGTCATGCAAATTAAGAGATCACACCACAGTGAGTAGTAGACAACATGGGAATAGTCTCTTTAAATATTGGAAACCAAAACTGAGGAATAAAAGGCTGTAGGTGGAAACTATTATCAGACCTATAGGAATAAAACTGTTTTATTTAGCTTTGTAAATGTTTTATCTAATTTCAGACCAAAGTGACTTTCCCTGCTTCTTCTTGGCACCCTCACACGTTTGAGTGTTTGGTATTTCAATAATTAAAGGAGGACTTTAAGAAATACATTGACTATCCGGAACTTTCTTCATCCACTTTTGTAACCGAAAATTAAGTTTCTAACAAATATTTTCCTTCTGTGAGGAAGGAAACTGCAATCTGGAATATTTCAGCCATCAACAGTTTCAAGTTCCTATTTTAAAAATGTTTCTGTTGTCAGAATTGAACAACAATTGTTCAATTGTTGTTGAAACAAATCTCAGTTTTGAGGAAATTTTGGTTTAAATCAGAATGGTTTGCTGCAGATGATCCCTCTTTGGGCTTAGTCTGTGACCCCCACTTCCACTGCAGCCTCCATCTTGATGCAGCAGGCCTCTGGCCTGCTCTGCAGGCCTCCTCTCAGTGTTTCTCATCTCCCTCTGTACCCTAGTGAGTGGAGTTCCCAGATCCCCCCTGCAAAGGGGATATCTGGAGAAGCCCCAAGGACCATCTCCTGGACTGGCTTTGGAGGGTAGCCCCACCTTGACAAGGGTGCCAGTTTGGCTGCCATCCCCTGCCCAGGGGTGATCCTTTGTTGGTGCATGGGATCATGGCAACTATTTCCATACATCCTTATAAACCTTTCCTCCTGGCAAGAATTGATGGGCAAAAAAGTTAATAAATAAATGAAATCTACTTGCTCTGAGTTTGCCTATAATTCATAAATTTCCAGCGACTGAATCCAGCATGCGCAGTTGTCTCCAATATCCCCAGCTGTAACACCACTGAAGAACACTTTTGCTTAGGTATGTAGTGACAGAAAGCTATTTTAAGCATTAGGGCTGGAAAATTTGGAGCAAGTGTTAACTCTCTTAATCTTTTTATCCTGGCTCAACTCATCACTGACAGTAGCATTGCAGGCATGAGGAATGAACTGGGAAAATCCAATTTATGAACTCTCAGAGCTTGATTTCAAAGGACTCCTGAAACAAGAATAATCACTACTGATGAGACATTATAACTTACACATGCTCCTTCGTTCTCTTTCACCAACCATTTTTCTCACCAGACAGGCTCCACTATATAAGATAACTCACAACTTGCTGAAGCAAGTCAGCAGGAACAGGCAAGTATTCGGTAATAAATATTTCTTTTGTGGGGAGAAAATTCCCTTGCCATGTTTATTGTTATTGTTTTTATCCACTCCCCTCTCTTCCTCAGCACTTCTCCCTCCTCTTTCCCAATTCCTTTTTGATATTTGGAGGATTTAAAAGCTTATTTTCTAAAACCCTTCTTTTTAAAGGGGCAACGGAGGCACCAAGTCAAACTAAAGATGATACCAAATTGCCCTGTCAGCTCTTGGAAAGAGTGTCTGTGTCTAGGCCACTGATTGCAAATCAGTAATTTAGGAACCCTGTCTTATAGGAACACTAGGTCTTCAGTCCTGTAAAACTCTGAGACCAACATTGGTGTCTGTAGAATAATACAGCTGACAAACTGTGACACGATATGGAAAAAGAAGATAATTACTGGAAATTTGTTTCTCCTGCAGGTTGTACTTTGGTACTGAAGAGCTATTTCACTACTGCAAATGATGTTTTGAGAGGCAAAATAAATATTATTTTCTTATACACAAGGTTTTCTTGTTTTCCTGAGAAATTCAACAAACCTTCAGCAGAGGGAATTGTTTAGTTAGCAGTGACTGGCCTGATCTGGTGTTTGTGGTAACAAACGCTTGAGTTATGATCGATCTTGGTGACCTTCAGAGATCCTTCCTCAATGTCTCAATGATATTCCGCCATCCTACACTTTTTAAAAGAATTTAGAACATCCCTTCAATGGATGCCAATCATTCACTATCCCATGTCTGTCTCCCTTTCACATTTCATGTTACATGTTTTCATAGAATCATGAAATAGTTTTGGTTGGACAGGACCTTGAAAAAATATTCAGCCAAATCACCCTGCAATGAACAAGGACATCTTCAAAATGACAGAATGGATAAAGTTTGACGGTATCAAAATGAGTTGTGTGGTCCACCTTCCCTGCTGAAGCAGGGTCATGCTCGAGTACACAGCTCAGCATTGCATCCAGAGGGTTCTTGAATATCTCCAGGAAAGTAGACTCTAGTGCTTGCTACACTGCAGAGTAAAGAAGTTCTTCCTCATATTCAGGTGGAGCCTTCAGGGCTCCAGTGTCTGCCCATTCCCTCTTGTCCTATTGCTTGGCACTACTGAGAAAAGCCTGGCTCCATCCCCTTGACACCCTTCCTTCAGATACTCATAGGCATAGACTGGGTCTCCTCAGTTGTCTCTTCTCAAGGCTGAACAGGCTCAGCTCTCTGTCTCTCCTCATAAGAGAGATACTCCAAACCCTTCATCATCTTTGTAGCCCTTTGCTGGACCTGCTCCATGAGCTCCATGTCTCTCCTTCTGAGGAGCCCAGAAATAAGAGCCACATTCTGTTGTTTCTTAAATGCCTCCAGGAATGGTGACTCCATTGTCCCCAGGCAGTCCCTTTCAATGCTTAACAACTCTTTCCAGGAAGAAATTCCTTCTCATGTCCAACATGGACCTCTCCTGGTGTAGATTGAGGCTGTGTCCTCCTGTCCTGTTACCTCCTCCCTGTTGCCTGGGAGAAGACACTGACCCCCACCTGGCCATGACCTCCTTTCAGGCAGCTGTAGAGTGATACGCACTCTCCTGAGCCTTCTTTTCTCCAGGATAAACAATCCCAGCTCCCTCAGCTGCTCCTCATTGGACTTTTACTCCAGACCCTTCCCCAGATCTGTTGCCCTTCTCTGGACTCTCTCCAGCCCCTCAGGGCCTTTCCTGCAGTGAGGGCCCAGCCCTGGGCACAGCACTGGAGGTGCGGCCTCAGCAGGGCCCAGCACAGGGGGACAATCCCTGCCCTGGCCCTGCTGGCCACAGCATTGCTGATCCAGGCCAGGATGCCATTGGCCTTCTTGGCCCCCTGGGCACAGCCTGGCTCATGTTCAGCTGCTACCACCAGCACCCCCAGCTCCTTTCCAGCCACTCTGCCCCAGCCTGGGGAGCTGCCTGGGGTTGTTGTGACCCAAGGGCAGGACCCAGTACTGGGCCTTGTTGAACCTCACACCATTGGCCTCAGTCATGATCCAGCCCGCCCAGATCCCTCTGCAGAGCCTCCCTGCCCTCCAGCAGATAACCTACACAGCTTGGTGTGGTCAGCAAACTTTCTGATGGTAGACTAGGTCGTCTCATCCATATCATCAGTCAAGACAATAAATAGGACTGGCCCCAACACTGAGCCCTGAGGAACACCACTAGTGGCTACAACGGCACACTGCTGGCTTGTGCTGGCTCAGCTTGCTGTCCAGCAGGATCCCCAGGTCATTATCAGGTTGTTCAGAGCCCAGTCCAGCCTGACCTTGATAGGCAGGAAGTGTCTATCACCTCTGAGAAACATCCTTCAAGATTTCACCACTCTCATCAGAAAAATAAGCTTTCTTTTTTCTTGTCTGAATCTGCCCTCTTTTAGTTTAACAACATTACCCCTTGTCCTGTCGAAACGGGTCCTGCTAAAATGTTTGTCTTCCCTTATCTATCTTATAAGCCTCCTTAAATACTGGAGCAGTAAGGTCTCCCTGGAGCCTTCTCTTTTGCAGACTGAACAACCCAAAGTACCTCAGTTTTATAGGACAGGAGGTTCATACCTCTAATTATGTTTATGGCTGTTCTCTGGACCCACTCCAGCAGGTCCATGTGTTTCCTGTGCTGAAGAATTCAGAGCTGGGTGCAGCACCCCAAGTGGGGTGTCAGCAGAGTTAAGATGAGGGGCACAATCCTCTCCCTTGCCCTGCTGGCCATGTGGCTTTGCATGCAGCCCAGGATAGCCCTGGTTGTACAGGCTGCAAGTGTACATTGCTGGGTCATGTCCAATTTTGCGCCCACCAGTACTTCAAGTCCTTCTCATCAGGGCTTTTCCCAATGCCTTCAACTGAGACAGTCCGGACAGCTGGACTGTGATTGGCCATTAATTAGAAACAACCACATGGGACCAATCACAGATCCACCTGTTGCATTCCATAGCAGGAGGATAATCATTGTTTACATTTTCTTCCTGAGGCCTCTCAGCTTCTCAGGAGAAAAATCCTAAGGAAAGGATTTTTCAGAAAATATCATGGCTACAGATCCCTCTGAATGGCATCCTGTCCCTCAGCTAGGTTGGCCACAATGCTCAGTTTGGTGTTGTCTTCAAGCTTGCTGAGGTTGCACTTGATCTCACTGCATATTAAAAAGTCCTGGTCCCTGTATGGACCTCTGAGGGACACCACTTCTCTCTGATCTCCACCTGGGCATTGAGCCATTGATGACTGCCTTCTGGATGTTCCATCCAACCAATTTCTCATCCACTAAACAGTACATCCATGAAATCCAATTCCGCCAATTTAGAGAGAAGAAAATCGTAGTGGGTTATGTTAAGGAATTTATAGAAGTCCAGATAAATGACATCTTGTCCATGGAGTCACTCCACCACAGAAGGCCACTGGGTTGGGCAGGCAGGATTTCCCCTTGGTGAGTCTGTGCTGGCTGTCTCAAACCACATCCCTGTCCTCCATGTGCCTTAGCACAACTCTAGGAGGATCTGTTCCACCACCTTCCCAGGCATTAGTGAGTGAGGCTGACACAGTAGTAGTTTTCAAGGTCCTCATTTCTGCCTTTTTAAAATATGGGTATAATATTTCTCTTTCCAGTCACTAGGGACTTCGTCTGATTGCCATCACTTTTTCTGCTGGTATCAAGATGCTTGCTTACACACTGCACTAGGGGTAGTTTTGCAACTTACTGCCTGTGGTAAAATTGCATTTATCCATTGCAATTTTACCCATGTCCTAATGACAGCTTCATCTTCCCTCTTGAAACGCTTGTCTTTCACTTTGGTTTATCAAACTATTGACAGACGTCAGTTGCCTTTCTTTCTCATCCTTCAGTATAGCAGATCAAGTGGTCCAGACTCATTTAGTCTTATCTGCATCCTTACAGCCTTTCACAGTACCTTTCATATCCCGAGTTAATCTGCACATTCATGACAATACTGCAGGTAGAATTCAAGAAGTGCTGCAGCTACTATCTGCTACAATGGCACTAATAATTCTGTCAAGAAATATTTTCTGTTGTATTGTAGGAAAGCATTTGCTTTGTTTACTATATGTGTTTCATTGATGGTATTAAAGAGTCTGGCATTAGTTAACATGCCTTTTTAATTTCAAAATGATTTTCTGAGAGATTATAAAAAGTTCTAGGATTCTCTTACATTTAATTTATTTTGAATCTTGTATGAATTCATTTAATCAGCCTGATTTATCCCTTGAGGACATGTAGCAATTTCTGCATGATTTTCCAATATTTCTATATTAATAATGACTTCTAATACTATATAATCTACTTCTCATTAGCAGATCTATGCCCTCAGATGAGTTTCATAATGACCTTATATTTTCTAGTGGTTTTCATTCATTTCCTACTGAGTGTTTCTAGCAAACACTTTGCTGGACACTTTTTCCACTTCACTTCCAACATGTATATTTCTCCCTTCTATTTGCAAATAAGTTACTTTATGTCCTTCTGCTGGTTGGCTACCAGGTATTAAAATGTGCCCTCCAGGCAATTTCCAATAAAGGAAATAGTGACAACAGAAAATTTGAAAAAGCAACCAGCAGTATTTCTTTCCCATTCCTCTGCTCAAACAACAGTCAAGAAAGAAGTAACTAAAATGTCAGAGTCAGATTTCTGGTTGCGCACTTATGTATGCTAAGAGTCCCGTTTGGGAAGCAAAAAGAAAGAATGGCAGAAAATAAAAAATTAATCTGGTGATGTACTGTTCTATTTTCCTGCTTATCTGCTGTATCACTGTCCTCCAACATCCTCATTCTAAGCTACACAGTTCATGAGCTTTTGAGATGTGAACATCTTTTTTTGTTAGTGCCTGTGTTTATGTGTTTATGTGTTTATGTGTTTATGTGTTTATGTGTTTATTTAGCATGGTCATGAGAACTCTCTTGTGAAGATCCTTACCCCTCAATTCTTAAAACCAAAACTGATTAGAGCAGGTTGCAGTGCTTGCAGCAGCTGCAGAGCGCTTACAGCTGGAAACCTGACTTGTTTGGTTCTCGTACCTGGCCTGCAGGCAGTCCTCCCAAGTCAGCATGCCTACAATATTGTACCAAGAGGTCCTCTACTCTCTTAAGGCCCAGCTATGGTAAAGCAATGAAAAGATGAACCTAATTTAAATGTTTGGATACTCTAGGGTCCATGTTAATTAAACCATAACAGAGAGTGAATCGTTAATTTTATTTTATTCAGTGAGATCAAGGAGACAAGTAAAACGGTAATTAAAAATAATACCCTCTGCACTCTTATCAAGTTACTTTGGATGTTTGCTTGTTTGCCATAGAAACACTCAGGCTGCAAGGGAAAGTCTGAATGCAAAATTTGCATTCAGTTATATATATTGTATATAATTGAACATGATGACATCAAAATGTACAAATGAAAATTAACTGCTTGACAGAGGCTAGAAACAATGATTTTTCCCTCTGTTATTAGCAAACAGTATCACTGTCAAACAGTAGGGTAAATCAGAATCCTTGGACATGTCATGTGGCAATTTATGTACTTATTGAAAACCTTTAATCCTGAAACCTTTGTAATGTTCTATCTGGGAAAATTCACATCACAAATTTAAAAGGCTCAGTCTATTTTCCTTAAGGATGGAATATATACTCTTCTTTATTAGGATGGAAGCTTTTGCTGCAGGAATACTTGAGGAAACTAATGCTAACCTTCATGATTTTGTTTCTGTAGAAAGGGAGCATCACTGATTTCAGTGGGGCTGTCACTGAGCTGTAAAAAGACAATGACATGAAAGTCAGTCTTTCTCTAAGTTTCAAGCATCAGCTAAGAAGACAAACATCAGTTATCATGTTAAGAAATTCAAAGAAAGAAAATGGGTGCTATTAGACTTTTGCAGGCAGTGCCTCTGTGAAACATGTCAAGAGCTATTTGAAATACTGTGGGGGTCACCTCTGCCTGCTGCCCTGGAACAAGAGGAGACTGCTGGCTGCTGTCCAGGGCCAGATAGACAAGGCTGTCCAGGAACTCCTCTGCTCCTTGCAAACCTAGACTAGTCTCCCTGCATCCTTGCTGAGCATCTGTCACCTTGGAAGTACTGCTCACTGCTTCCCCAGCAGCAGGATGGCACAGAAACATGGATACCATTCAGCTGTATCAGAAACTTCTTTCTGCAGGGGAAAAAGGATGTTTGCTCCCACAGCACTGGTCTGTGAAAGAAGTACACAGCTTTTCCTAAAGAAACACATCATTTCTGTGCTAGCTGTCATTCCTGCAGTGTGCTACTCATTGATTGTCGTTACAATCCTGGATCTCCAATGACATAGCTGACTTTTCCTTTTTTTTCCCCCTAGTTTGTTATACAGAATGAAAGCTGAAGACCTCTACGATGTTTAGCCGTATTTGTTTTCTGTGGAACTTTGAGGCCATTCAGACCTGACAGCTTTAAAATAATGCAAATCATGCAGGATTAAACTCTTAAAAATTTGTATAAATAGGGATCTGGTGTGAAGGAGATCAATTAGACAGAGGACTTGGAGGCAGATGTGGAGGACTATACGGAATCATAAACGGATATAACATAAGGAGCAGTTCTCACTGCTTTTCTTGAGGAGTCTAACCTTAGGTGTTCTTTGATCAATACAAGAGAAAGTCTGAATACCCCTGACCACGTAGCTGTTAAATAAGTTTTTCCTTAAGAACTAAAGTCTGATGCTTACTGGAAAATGTTCAGGAGCCTGGACCCCATAGAGATGTCTAACTGATGGGCTGCAACTATGCCACAGCCACTCTTGCTGGAGAATTCTTGAGTATATTCTTCCATTTCATTACCTCAGCACACAAAAGAGGGATGTAATTGTTGTGATTTTCTTTAAAGAGCAGGGTTATCTGAAGATGAGAGTAATTACAAGTTTTCCCTCCAGCTACTCATGTGAAGGCAATTTGGATAAAGCTTTGAAAAATGAGAAAACAGTATAGCACAGAAGGAACAGGGAGAGGTTATGCACATAATCACTAAACAGTTGAAATTAAAATTTCAAAGAGGTTAATGCAGCCAGTCAAAGTCAATCTTCTACCTTCCATATTTTCTTCTACTGCTGGTGGTTAGGGTGAGATCAGAACTTGGGTGAGAAGAAACTTAGTATACTAACTTTGTAACTAAAGATGGCTTAATGGATAAAACTGCTTTGAGGAACCAATGTGTATTTGAATGGATAATTCATACACTATAAAACTATTCATCTGACTAACAGAATTTATGACTGAAAAGATTCAGGTCCTCATTCTGCTTGTATTAAATCAATTATCAAGCTGTTCTGAACTTCAGTGGGAACAGAATCAGAGCATAAGTCATGAATATTGCAGTTTAAGTAAAAGATTTTTAAAACTAGTAATGAGGCAGGGCAAGTGGCAACATAGCATGTGGCCAAGGCCATTACATAAGTTGCTCTGCATCACTGCCATCCAAAGGTGACAGTCCTTGTGCTGTGAAACAGGCTTGCACTATGCCCTGTGACCAGCCTTTCTGATGAGTGACATTTCTTCTCTGAAGAATTAAAGAATCAGTTTATGCCTTCTCCTCTCAGGGATCACTCTGGTTTTAGGAGAAAGGTGGGAGTGGTGAAAAGAGTGTCCTGCTGACTTCAGATGCAGAAGTATATCGTTTGTAAATTATTTTTAAAAATTATATGTCTCAGACACAACATTGTTGTGTCTTCAGGGCAGAAATTGGCAACCTAAATCCAGTTACAGGAGCTGACAAACATTGCTGCAGAAATGCCCCAGTACTTCTGACAGGGATGCAAAGAGGTGCACAAGAATGTGGGCTTGTTAGAAATGGGAAGCTTGGATTATGGATCTCCATGTTTGCTACAAAATGCCTGCAGACTTATCTATCTGCATGAGGTAAAAACAAACCTACAAACTGGCTGTTACTTGATTCGCTTGTTTTAGCTCTGAGACATTCCTTAGGGAAAGGAGGGAAGAAAGAGACTTTTATAAAACTGGAATAAAAACTCCTGTGTTTAGCAACACTTTCTCTCTTCTTCTCTAATTGTTGTATTTAAAGCCCCCCAGGGCCAAACATGTTTTCTAAAAATGTCAAATTTCCTATTAAAATAAGATTTCTCTGATGTTCAGGGCACTGTCTGAGCAGGACAATGGAAAAAGTGCCAGCAGAAATAAATGTACAGTCTTAACTTTTGGACAGCTGAAGGTAAAACATTCCCAACAGATTTTGTTTAAAAATATTTTCAAAAAATAATGAGAAATAGGAAAAGTGCATTGAAAGACACAGAATGCCAATTAATGTAATAGTTTTTTTGCAAGCTTAGTTTATAGTAACTAGCACTTGCATGCTGTAAACTGCTCAGAGACATTGGTTACTTTAATGTTAATGTACAGGATAAATTGTCTCTAAACTCTCTGTGTTTTAGACGAGTGAATGCTCCAAGAGTTTACATCTCTCACCAAGGTGGACAGAGAAGGAAAAGCAATGTGGTTTTGCTTATAAACAATCTGGAACTAGAGAGGCAATTAAAAGAATAAATAGGAGCTGTTGAAAATGTAATCTAAAAGTTAAACAGCCCTTCTCTGACAAGGGTTTTTAAAAACATTTTCGCTAGACTAGTGCTAAAGGGAAAAGTCAATTACAGCAACAGTTTAGAAGAGCAGACTGCCAAAGAATAAGTTTCTAGAAAAGTGGTGACTGGAATTTGTACATTTTTCAGGCAGGTCCTATGGACATACCATAATAGCTTAAAGCAAATGAAGCCTCTCTCAGCTGCAGTATTGGGTGTTATTTGAAAGCTCCCTCTCTCTGAAATCCAGGAAAAGAAACTCACAGTGGAACCAATTCCTTACAGCACACTTCTTCCAGAAAAATTCCTGCAAGACAAGCCCTGAAGTTCAATGAAATATCTTACAAAAACAAGACAACTTTTTGGTCTTTTTTGGAGAGTTTTCTGAGAGAAAGAAAAAGCTCTGGGAAAGAAAGCTCAATGCTACAGTGTGCAAAACACCCACGTTATTTTTTTTTTCTGTGAGAATCTCTAAAGATGGAAACATTTCAGACCTTTTAATCTGTGTTTTGTTTTGGCACAGGGACTCCTCATGCCAGGAGGACGAGATTTGACAGAACAGTTCTGGGCCGAAATTGTCTCTCCTCCATGGCCTGGGCCCAAGGGAAGAGTTCAGGACAAAATATAGGGTGGTACTGCGGATCATGTTTCCTCACATGCAGCTTTGGTCCCTTCTTAAATGCCTTGTTCTACTGTTAATGTTGCAAAATTAAAACAAAATTTGAATCTATATTCTTACTAAAATGAAAATAGGGTAGGCAATACCATTCATGAGTATAGATGAATAATGTCAATATACATTTTTGAAGAGGCCTCCTCAATTCACCTTAACATCTGACTGCCTTCCAGTGAGATATTAAGAAAACAGTGACATATACCCACTTAAAAAACACTCTTTGTGTTAAGTAGCTATTCCATTTTTTCCACGGTGTATTAGTCTCTTTAATATCCTGTGTAAATTAAGCCTCTTGGTGAGGTTGCAGGTCAAGAAGAATTAATCTCCTCATCAGAAGTCTCAATCAAGCTCTACAATAGAAATGTTTATAGGTATAAAGTCTAGCATGTTTTCTGTAGCAGCCAGAGAAATTTAAATCATTATGCTGCATATTCTATGCCTCTTCAAATGGTTTAACCTATTTGTTAGTTGTATGGGATTTACTTAGTCAGTCCCTGCAATTCTTGTTATTTTCCTGGTAGGACAGCAGATTATTAAAATGTCTTTTTTCTGGCATTTGAAATGCTTTCTTTATTGCAGAAGCAGCTTTAACATTTGTTATTTCACTTAGAAGGGAAAAAGACCAGCAGTAATTTTATAAATAACTCCCAAAATATCAACTGTAGCTATGTTGGCAAGGATTAGAAATGTGGATTTCTGTTACCTTTGCCTAATCTTATTATCTATTTTAACAAAAAATGTCATCCAAAGGTAAGATAATCAGTGGAAATCAGCTAAGTAGAGCAGGGCATAAAGGCACCAATCACAGTGCATATGGACCAAGAAAGAAAGCTGTGAGCTATGAAGACAACAAATACTTTATGACCATTGTATTACAAAGAAAGATGGGAAACTTGATTACAGTCTTGCTTCTTCCAGTGGCATAGTAATATCCGTGAGTCTGAAAAAGGCATTAAACTAATGTAAGACCAAAATCATATCCAAAGAGTAGTTCAATATATACTGGAAACAAAACCAAAAACAAGTCTAAAGAAGTAATATAAACTGACTATCATATCAAGCAGATTTTAAAATTTTTGTTCATTACCCACTTTTTTTTTTCATTTTCTGTAAAAAAAAATCAACCCAAATGCTTTAATTAAAAAATAATAGAGACACTGTAATTCTACAGACAACTTCCAATGAAAGCAGACATCATTTTGAGCATATGTATATGGAAACTATTATGTTCCCCACAAAATAAATATTTAACCTCAAGTATTTTCTTTTGCAGGCTTTCATCTTGGAGACTAGAAGAAGAGAAACAAATGTATCCAAAATTATATGAATGGGCTAAAAAGCACTGCTGTTAAATTCATTGTAAAACCTTAGCCATCACCGTGTCCCATATCACACTTCTGTTGAGAAATGAGATGCCAGATGAGATCTTGGAGGTGTTTTCGCACAAGCTACATTTGCTATGTGGTCACTATGGGCATGAAGTTCCATTCTTTTGGCTGAGGAAAACCACTCCAAAATGATACCATACAGCCTCAAATTCTCAGAAATGTGCCCAATAAGCTCAGGAGAGGGAAAGGAGGGTGAAAACATTTTGGAATGGAGGGAAAAATGGACAGGAGGAAGAGACATTTTATTACCTTATTGTAAATTAGCTCTTAAAGATTTCAGGACATAATTTTCAGGTTTCAAGGATAATTAAAAATATTTCTACTTATATTCAATAAGGTAAATTTGTTGTCCTTTATATAAGGACCTTTTTTTTATGGGTTCCTAATCACTCTGATGTTTTACCCATCACTGCATGACCATTTGCATTGTAACAGTCATACAAAGACTTTTGAAATCAACAGTCATACAAAGACTTTTGAAATAATTTTTGTTTCTGGATAACCAACCTAGCACCAAGACAGTAAATTTACATACAGTGCACAATGCAAGGGCATGTACAGAAATTTATGCAAGGACAATGAAAATCAACAGTCATCTGCCTTCCACCCATGAATACTGCTTGGATGTAATAGGGAAAAGAGTATCCTCCTTAGGAATGAACAAAAATTATTATTTCTAGGAGGAAGATTCAGTGCAGTGAAATCATCCCTCTCATTTCCAGACTCATGTAATCTGTACAGAAGTCCTCGCTCCACCCCTCTCCTTAATTCCCTGTTAAAATATTGTATGGCAGGATGTGATATTTATATGTTTCTACAGACAAGTTAAAATTTAGTTATTGAACTCAAATGGCAAGGTCTGATTGTATTTTCAAGAGTTTAGGCAGGGCAAGCTGGCAGGATGCTGCTCTGTGGTGCCTGACAGTGCTCTCTGAGGGCCAACAGCCAAGTGAGAGAACAAACACTGCATAACACTGCAAACACTCTTGAAAGAGGGAGCCTATAAACATGTCCCTGAAAGGGCCAGACAAGCACCTTTTGAATAACAATTGCAAATGAGAAAATTTTTTCAGAGAAGAGAGGACCCTTTTTGTCATGGAAAACTTCCTTTTGACTCCTAATAAGAAATAAGAAAATGCCTTTCTGAGAATTATTTTTTCTAAGAAAGCATCTTTTCCTGTAACAAAAAGCTTTGTTAAAAGCTACAATGTCTCTGTCTTATTCCTTTATTGCATCTTAGATATTTGTTTTTAAGTCACAGTGACTCATTTGCTGTAGAAATCAATTCATTATGGAAAAACAAAGCTATTATTTGATGGGGCTTTATACAATATTAAAGTAAAAACAAAAGCTTTTTGTGTAAAAAGAAGTTTACTGAAATGAACTGGATCTTGGATAACAGAACAAGAAAATCACCTACCAAATATAAAGAAAATTAATCTGAGATTGCCAGCCTTTACCAGCTGGCTACCTCAGATTAGTTGTGCTGTTTGCTGTGGCAATCAAAGGTGTTTTCCACAGTTATCTTTTGTGTCCCTCTGTTTGAAGTAGAAGCAATATGCACTTGCATCTTATCTCCTCCCCACATCACAGTCTGATGTTTCAGCTCTGACCCATTTTTATCATCAGTTTAAGCTAAGAAAGCAGGCTGGGATACATATATACATTTCTTGAACTATCCCTGCTGCATGGGAAGTGACATCTGGTAAAGGTGCTGCCCAATCCATGGGAGGGGTAGATAGCTTAAGCCTTGAGAGAAAACACAGCTAAGGCTTGTCTTTCAGTGTCCCCCAGGCAGCAAGACTGATGAAGAAAGACTAGCACAACATGCAGAGTGAACCATTCAAAGATTTGTCACACCCTTTTCAATGACAGGCTGCTTAAGGGATTGCCTTTTGCCTTTCTGGTCAGAAACTCACAACAGCGCTGCAGAGAACATGGCACTGACATGTGTTATTAAACAGGAGACAAACAATAAAACATGGGGAAGGAAAAAACTTTCCACATTTGAAATATTATTCATGTTGATTCAAGGGGTGGGAGCAATATTACGGAGAGCCTGCTTTCTGGATTACTTTGGTCAAGATCATGAGGATGGGGCTCATGATCTTGAATAGGATTATTCTAGAAGATGAAGAAAGGGATTGAGAAAGACTGCTTCACCCTGCTCTCCCTTCCTTCAGACACTGAAGTTGAGCCCTGGACCGTGATAGGTAATACTAGCATTTATTTTGCCACTTAAGTTCACTTCCAGACAGGCTACTGGGGTTTTTTGCTTTACAAAACCACAGTTCTCCTTGAAAATTAATAGGATGCCATCACCATTCATGAACTATAGAAATTCAAGTTATTGCTAGGGCTAAGCCAGCTTTTCTGTCTAATTTGCTGACCAGCCCAGGACAGTTTATCTTACAGAGCACATTGCATTTTTACTGTTTGAGAAATTCATACACAACTGTAAATAAGCCAATGCTAAGCAACTTTGGAAGCCAAATTCTTTAAATATTTGCCTATATCACACCTTGGTGATATAACAGAGAGTTATGAAAAATTTATCAAGGAGCAAAATGTAAGGTGTTTTGTTAGAAATGAGTAAAAATGCGGAAATTAGATGGTGGGTGCTGCTACCTATTATCTGTATCTCTTCTGTAGAAAAGCAGGACAGGTTAACATTCAGGCAATGTAGTCAGATCCACACACAACCCTCACCACATCTGCCTCAGTGAGAGAGGCAGAAGAATCCTTTGGCAGGAACTTATTTCAGCGAAGTGTATCACATGTGGTGGCTGAAGGGAACCCGGGCAAAAAGAGAACAACCACGTTCTGCAGACAGCTTAAGAAGGGGAAGGGCTGGGGAGGGGACCTAAGGGCAGGGCAAAGGGGATTGGTCTCCTGGGGAGGGGGACAGCCACCCGCGTTACCAAACCAGTGAGGAAACAGGGAAAGGAAAAACCAGGAAAAGTTGCGAAATATAGGGATCAGTGAGACAAGAGAGTGCGACTTCATGTGGGAGTCTTGTCTTTTCCCAGAGGATGAATGAACTCTGTGGTAGGTATTTCCAGGGCAGTGTACTTGGGAATTGGCTAAGGGGAGACAGTTCATGGGATGCTACTACACCCCTAGTTTTCTCTTAATAAGAAGACTTCCTCCATGGACTTCTGCATACACTTAACTAGATAGGGAAACGTGACTTAGATGATAAAAACATTGCCCAGGTGTCTCAAGGCCTTATGCAACGTGGCTTCAACACTCCAGGGCTAGGGCATCCACACCCCCCTGGGCAACCTGTTCCACTGTCTCACCAGTCACACAGTAAAGAATTTCTTCATTATATCTCACCTAAATTTACCCTCTTGCAGTTTGTGCCCATTACTCCTTGTCCTGCCACTACAATTTCTGATGAAGAGCCCCTCTCTGGCTTCCCTGAGGTCCGTTCATATACTGGAAGGTTGTTATGAGGTTTCCACACAACCTTCTCTTTTCCAGGCTGGACAGCCCCAACTTTGTCAGTCTGTCTTCATAGGGGAAGTGTGTCAGTCCTCTCATCAGCTTCATGGCCTCCTCTGGACTTGCTCCAGCAGTTCCTTGTCCTTCTTAGCCTTGAAAGGCTAAGGAGTATCAGAGAAAGTGAAAGGGAAAGTGAAATAGATTGGTGGAGTTCCACCCTTCCATCCTGGAAGGACACTGGGTGGATGAAGGGGAGTGGAAATGGATTCCTGCTTAGGGGTGTAATAAAAGTTCCTCCCAATCCCCACCATCTCTCCAGGTGCCACTTCAGAATAGGCATCTGGATCTAGAGAGTCAACCAGAGGACGTAGAAGAAAGTCTCAGTGAGAATGTCAGTAAGTCTCCCAGTTACACTTCATCTGTCAGAGGGATCACCACCTCAAACATCAAAAAGAAAAGAAGGGTAATTGTAGTGGGTGATTCCCTTCTGAGGGGAACTGAGGGCCTATGTTGACTGCACCCACCCCACAGAGAGGTCTGCTGCCTCCCTGGGGCCCAGGCATGAGACATTACTGAGAGACTTTCTGGGCTCATTCAGCCCTCTGATCATACCCACTGCTGATACTCCAGGCTGGCAGTGATGAAACTAAAAAGAGTGTCAGCACAATTAAAAGGTACTTGTCAAGTGGTTGACAAGGCAGGAGCACAGGCAGTGTTCTGCTCAGTGGGTGAGGAAAATGACAAAAGGAATAGGAGAGCCCACATTGTCAACAAGGGGCTCAAGGGTTGGTGCCAACAGCAGAATTTTGGGTTCTTTGATCATGGGGCAACTTTTACAGCATCTGGCCTGCTGGAACCAGATGGGCTCCATCTCCCTGTTAAGGGCAGAAGGTTTTAAGCTTGTGAACTGGCAGAACTCATTGAGAGGCTTTAAACTAGGTTTGAAGGGGAAGGGGATGAAGCTGGGCTGCCTGGAAGCAGGCCCAAAGGTGGTGAGCCTGAGTTAGGGGTGAAATCAGCAGCCCGGCTGAGGTGCATGTAAACCAATGTGCACAGCATAGGCAACAAACAAGAGCTGGAGGCCATAGTTCCAGAGCAGAGCTATGCTGTAGTCACCATCACGGAAATGTGGTGGGATGACTCACACAGCTCTCCACTGGATGGCTACAACCTCTACAGGAGAGATAGGAAAGGGAGAAGAGGTGGAGGAGTGGCCCTTTATACTAGGGAGGCTTTGGATGCCATAGGTATTGAAACTAATGATGACAAAGTTGAATGCCTACGGGTAAGGATTAGGGGGAGGGCCAACAAGGCTGACATCCTACTGGGAGTCTGTTATCATCCATCCAGCCAGGAAGAAGTGGTGAACAATTCATTCTATAAGCAGTTGGAGAATGTTTCAGGATCACCAGCCCTAGTTCTTGTAGGTGAGTTCAACTTGCCAGACATCTGCTGGGAACTTGATACAGGGAAAAGAGGCAGTCCAGGAAGTTCTTAGAGTGTGTGGAGGACAAGTTTTTGCTGCAGTTGATGAATGAACCCACCAGGTGAGGGACTATGTTAGACCTGCTGTTTGCAAATAGAGATGGCCTGGTGGGAGATGTGGTGGTTTGGGGCACAGTAATCATGAAATTACGGAGTTCTCAACATTTGGTGAAATCAGGAGGAACATCAATAAGACTCTTACATTGGACTTCCAGAGGGCAGACTTTGGCCTATTTAGGTGACTTATTGAGAGAGTTCCTTGGGAAGTAGCTCTTAAAAGCAAAGGAGTCCAGGAAAGGTGGGTGTGCTTCAAAACAGAGATCCTGAGGGCACAGGAACAGACTGTCCCCATGTGCTGAAAGATGAGACAATGAGGTAAATGTCCAGTCTGGATGGGCAAAGGGGTTTTGACGGAATTTAGGAATAAAAAAGAGGATGCATTACCTTTGGAAGGAGGGTCAGGTCTCTCAGAAAATATTTAAGGGGGCTGCTAGGGCATGTAGGAAAAAAACTGGGGAGGCCAAAGCTCATTTTGAACTTAATTTGGCAACTTTTGTAAAGGATAATAAAATATGTTCTTACAAATATATTAACAGCAAAAAGAAGGGTAGGACCAACCTTTGCTCTCTACTGGATGTGGGAGGGAACTCAGTAACTGCAGTTGAGGAGAAAGGGGAAGTGCTTAACACCATCTTTGCCTCAGTATTTAGTGGGAAGATGGCTTGTCCTCAGGTCAGCTGTCCTCCTGGGCTGGTAGATGGTATCAGAGAGCAGAATGGTCACCCTGTTTTCCAGAAGGAGGCAGACAGAGAACTGCTGAGCCCCTTGGATGTTCATAAATCCATGGGACCAAATGGAATCCATCCCAGGTGATGAGGGGGCTGGCAGATGACCTTGCAAAGCTGCTCTCCATCATTTACCACCAGTCATGGCTCACTGGTGAGGTTCCAGAGGACTGGAAGCTGGCCAGTGTGACAATCATTCATAAAAAGGGTGGGAAGGAGGATCCTGGCAATTATAGGCCAGCTAGCCTGACCTCAGTACCAGGTAAGGTTACGGAGCAGTTTATACTGAGTGCCAGCACACAGCACTCACAGGATGGCCAGGGTGTCAGACCCAGCCAGCACAGGTTTAGGGGGACAGGTCGTGTTTCACCAACCTGAACTCCTTTTATGACCAAGTGACCTGCCTGGTGGATGTGGGAAAGGCTGTGGCTGTTGTGTACCTGGACTTCAGCAAGGCCTTGGCACTGTCTCCCACAGCACAGTCCTGGAAAAGCTGGGAGCCCACGGCTTGGACAGGAGCACTCTGTGCTGGGTTAGGAACGGGCTGGATGGCTGGGCCCAGAGGGTGCTGGTGAATGGTGCTGCATCCAGCTGGTGGCTGCACACCAGGGTGACCCTCAGGGGTCTGTGCTGGGGCCAGGCCTGTTTAATATCTTCCTTGATGACATGGATGAGGGGATTGAGGCTTTCAGTAGTGATTTTGCAAACAATCCTGAGCTGGGATCGTGTGTCGATCTGTTGGAAGGTGGGAGGGCTCTGCAGAGAGACCTGGAATGACTGAATGGATGGGCACAGTCCAACAGGATGAAGTTTAACAAGTCCAGTTGTCAAGTCCTGCATTTTGGCCACAGTAACCCCCAGTAATGTTACGGGCTGGGGATGGTGTGGCTGGACAGTGCCCAGGCAGAAAGGGACCTGGGGGTGCTGGTGACAGCGGCTGAACACGAGCCAGCAGTGTGCCCTGGTGGCCTTACAGGCCAGTGGCATCCTGGCCTGTGTCAGGAACAGTGTGGCCAGCAGGAGCAGGGAGGTCACTCTTCCCTGTACTCGGCACTGGTGAGGCAGCACCTGGAGTGCTGTGTCCAGCTCTGGGTCCTCAGTTTGGGAAGGACCTTGAGACACCCGAGCAGGTCCAGAGGGGGCAACGAGGCTGGTGAGGGGCTGGGAACACAAACCCTGTGAGGAACAACTGAGGGAGCTGGGGGTGCTTACTCTGGACAAAAGGAGACTCAGGGGTGACCTTATCACTCCTAAACTCCCTGAAAGGTGGCTGTAGTCAGGTGCAGGTTGGTCTCTTTCTCCAGGAAAACACTGACAGAATCAGAGGACACAGTCTCAAGCTGCACCAAGGGAAATACAGGTTGGATGTCAGGAAAAAGTTTTTTATGGAAAGAGTCATAAAGCTCTGGAATGGTCTGCCTGGGGAGGTGGTGCAGTCACCATCCCTGGATGTGTTGAAGAAAAGACTGGATGTGGCCCTCAGTGCCATGGTTTAGCTGAGGTGTTAGGGCATGGGTTGGACTTGGTGATCTTGAAGGTCTCTTCCAACCTTCTAGTCATTCTGTGAATTCTGTGTTTCTACTGTTGGGGGCACCAGAGCTGAATGCAGCACGCCAGCTGGGATCTCATCAGAGCAGAGGGGCAGAATCACCGCCCTTGCCTGCTGGCCATGCTCCTTTTGATGCAGTCCAGGATTTCCTTGGCTTTCTGGACTGGTTAAATCTTTCACTGCAGGCCTGCTCTCCATCACTTCTCTGCCCAAGCTGTTGGTGTGTCTGGGATTGCCGTGACCCAGCTGCAGGACCTTGCACTTCGCTTTGTTGGCCCCCATAAGGTTTGCACTGGCCCAGCTCTCAAGCCTGTCCAGGTCTCTCTGGATGCCATCCCTTCCCTCCAGCTGTGTCAACTGCCCCACACAGCCTGGTGCTGTCAGTGACCTCGCTGAGGGTGCCCTTGATCCCCCTGTCCATGTCCCTGACAAAGATGTTGAGCACTATTGGCCCCAACGCTGACCCCTGAGGGACACCACTCCTCACTGGTCTCCACACGGACCATGAACCCTTGATCACAACTCCTTGTGATTGGCCATCCAGCCAGTTCTTTATCCACCCAGTGGTGTCCATCCATCAAATCCATGTTGGTCCAATTTAGAGACAAGGATGTTGTGTGGGACAGTGTCAAACACTTCGTGTAAGTCCAGGAGCGGATGTCAGTAGCTCTGCCCCATCCTCCTATGCTGTCATCCCAGACAGAAGGTCACCAGATCTGTCAGGCACAATTTGCCATTAGTTGACTGTTACCAATCACCCCTTTGTTTCCATGTGCCTTAGCAGAGTTTCTAGGAGAATATTTTACATGATCTTGCCTGGCACAGCAGTGAGACTGAGTAGTCTCCCAGGTCTCAGGACATTACTAAAACCAAGCAAGGCAACATCAAAATACTGCAGCTTTTAACAGTAAATTAATTTAAAATATTTTAGTGGTTAGCTGCAAATGATAGCTCCGGTTAGAAACACTAGGTGTTGCCATAGGGCATTCAGACCAATTGATTAGATAGTGGCCTTAATTTTTTTAGGGTAAGGATTTCCCCATGGGAATTTCTCCATGTTTTGTTACCAGAAGTGTGTAAGATATTTTAAACTGCACAGGAAGCAACACAGAGACAGAAAACAGACATATCAATAATGGTGACAAACCTTTGGTGCTGCTGGTAGCACCATTGCTACAATAAAGGGAGGGTAAAAAATGTGACTCTTAATTCTAATGATAATATTGTCACTGTAAATACCATTTGGGCAAACACCCTGGTCTTATAACACGACCCTCAAGTAAAAATACAGCCTTTTCTACAGAGCTCCTCTGCATTATGTACAAAAGTGGTTTCCAAATATATTGAAATCATTTCATGTAGAAGAAAACTTCGTTGAGCATCTCACCCTGTAAAATCTTTATCTAGATGTCCCTGCCTCTCTGTTTTTTTTTGTTTGTTTGTTTGTTTTGTTCTTGGGGTTTTTGTATGTTTGGGTTTTTTCATTTTTTATTTAATAATAGGGAGAATAACACGAGCTTCTTACCTGCAAATCAACTGCCTTCTGTCTTCAGCCCAACTCTTTTCTGCACTAAAAATCAGTTTTGTGAATAAATGGTTGCCAATTATTCTCCATTGTTGCTTTCAAAAGAATCAGAAAATAAATAACAGTACTACTACCATCACCTTCTGTATAATTTGTGCTGAAAATAGTTAATAGCTTTACAGTTCCATTACTTCCAATGTCTCTGGAACAACTAGAATGTCTTTTACTTACATTTTTGTATTAGAAGACTTATTTTAATTATTCATTTAGTAAACAGAGCTGCTTTAATTCTATTATCATGTGGTATTCAGGCTTATCTCTCACGTTTTAAGCAGCTGTTTTGAAGATATTGTAAGACCCAGCTGCACCAAATTTGTGTAGTGTGATAAAAAAGTTGAGGCTCTTAAACTCCTCCATTTTGTCTATCCTTTTGTCAGTTATTGGTCCAGATCTTTGGCTGCAGAATTTTCTTCAGCTATTATGTCTTTCTTACAACCAGTTCCAGTTCTAGGGTAACAAAATCTCCCTACATTTGTACCCTCTCTCAGCTTCCTCTACAAAGACTATAGCATCTATGCCCTTTAGAGAAGCAATTATGTAACACTATGGAATATTTATTGTTCTGTTATAATATACTATACCTTGAAGTTAATTTTGCCTAATTTATAGTCAGTGTGTCCCTCCATGCAGTACCCTTGTCTTTGTACTGTTTTTTATCTACTCACTGTGGGTTTCCTGGTCAGTCAGTCAGATTTTAATTTTTTTTCCCCCAGAACTACTCGTTAGACTGTGGCCTTAAAGCAAGGATTTCCAAAGAGAGCGACAGATTTCTACTGGCAGGATGTGACCCAGTTGATGAGGAAGTACTGTTCCTGCTGCTAGAAGAGCCTACATTATTTCAATTCATGACAGAAAGAACCGAGTAAGCCTGGTCATCTGTAATTCTGGATTCCTTGAACCCTTTTACAAATCAGAGGTCGCCAGTTTTCTCCTGCATCATAGCAGGTGTTCAGCCAGCTCACAGAAGTGCTCTTCATGTACCAAGAAGGAGAAGGGATCTAGCTGGGGAATACCAGGCAGATAAACCAGAAGGCAGAAGTCAGCTTCCACTGAGCGCTCTTCTAAGGAACGACAGCATGAAGCTCTCCCAGTAGTGTTCCTTAGGCATGGTAAGCCTACTCTGCTGGCAGAGAGCCTCCTCAAAATTGACTTCTTGACACAGAAGAGGTCAATCACTAACTGATCTTAGCCACTAACACAAATGAGCAAGGAAAACATACAACAAGCAGCTATTCTTCAGGGATATTTTCAAGGGTTAGGTTCTCCCACTCACCCACAACAGGTGAGCTGTCAGAAATCCTCCATTCTCCTAAGCCATCAGCTGCTTCTCATCATTACACCTTTTGAGAAGGTATTTCTATACCTTCTATAGGGGGCTCAGGGGAAGAGAGGGCCTCTCCATGTTACTAGCTTACATTTTTTTAATGATGGATACAGATAAATGGCTTCTATCATGCTCCACAGTTCTCACCAGAGTGAGAGGCAGAGTGGCACTGCTTTCTATCCTCTTTTTCCAAGGAAAGTTATTAACACATTTTACTCCTATTAATCTCTAATGTCATTGTACTTAACAGGATTTTAGGAAGCTTGAGCAATGAGTTTGTTTGCTGTAAATTATCAGGTCAATTTCAGAGAAATATTAGATATCCCCCCCACAATATAAAACTGGATCTTATTTATAAACAAAGAAAACAACAAAAGGTGAGAGGGTAGGGAAGTACTCTCTTAAGCATGTCAGCCTTGTTAACAAAGGCTCATTTCTGAAAATAATCATAATTTTTATGTTACAGATGCAGATATGGTTCTCCCTTACACAGAAGGAAAGGGTCATCTGTAAGGAAACTGCTGAACCTTTACAGGGTCTTACATGTAAAATATAGTTAGTCTGGTTAGTTTTCTCTGTCTGTAAATCAATATACTTGCTTTGGGTAATATATTGGTTCTTAGTATATTGTCTCAAACAATGCTCTCATTAAAGAGTATTTCCATTGAGTTATGTCTGAGTGTATATTCATTTGCTTATCTCTATATATTATCTTATAGCTAGCTCCTTTGTAGCTAGTATTACAAATATTAAATGGAATATTATTCAAGTATTTTCTTTTATCCCCTCTTTCCCAATTACCATGTTCTTATTTACAGTGTAATAAAACAATGGCGTAACTATTGAGGAATTATTTTTACAGAGATTTTTTTTCTGTTTACTTGATAGTTTTAAATGGCTTGCCCACCTGCCTTCGGTTTATACATAGTCATTTTGGCTGATTACTTAATATACTGTACTACATTTAGAAAAACTCTTTGGTAACCATAGTAACTATTTTTGATTAGGTACAGCTGAGCACAAGGGTTCATTTTAATATAGGTTGAAAAAAATAGAAAAATTATCTTCAAAGCTCCTGAAATCATTTGGGTTATTATCGGCTTTCATTTCAGATTCAACAGAGAAAGAATTGCTCACAGGCTGTCTTTCTTGCTTCTATGATGGTTTGTTTGTATTTTTTTCTTTTCTTCTTTTTTAAACTTAGTAGTGTGGGCTGTAAAGGATTTATATAAAAGTTTTTGGAGGTTTTCCAAGGGCAGCTTGTCTTCCTGAAGATAAAAATCTATTTTTGATAAGATTTACCTAACCAGGAGTAACACTGCAACATTCTTGTCTTCTCTGTTATACCAGAGGGAATGTGGCCCTCTGTAGTCCAATTTCCCTTACACCCTGCAATGGCTTGGCCCAAAATCTTTACAAGCCAGTAGGGATTGGACTGTAATAACTCAAAGAAGAGCAAAGACGGCCAGAGGAAGAAGTACTAGTCTCACCTACCTCTCCCTTTAGCTTTATGGAGATTTTGAAGAATATTTCCTGATGTCCAGGTTCACAAAGTGTTTTCTAGGACAGGCGTATCCAGAAAGAAGTTCTGATGTCTTTTTGTTGTTGATCCTGTGGTACCTCAGTAATCCAGGTGATCAGAGAGGGAATAGAAAGTACCTGCTTCTTTCTGAAACTATTGATTCAGCATGCAACCATGAACTGACAATATGTCATTCTGATCCAAAGCACATAAAAAAACTTGTGAAAGAGAGATAACTGAATCTCAGAGGTCTGTGTTGTCAGAGAACAAAAGCTGTCTCCTGGTAACATCCTGAGAAGTTCTGTGTGTACGTTCAGCGCTCCAGCACTCATTCAGGACAAAGACCAGGTCTTTTCAGTACAGCTCACAATCACATTTCTTTTTTTTTCCTTGTGAATCCAAAGTCACAGTGCAAGCTAATACGCATTCAGCTAGCTAGAACCTGAAGCTGTGATGGTAACTACAACAAAGTAACCTGAAATACTCCTGGCTGGTGTGTGAGCCCAATGATGAGACTGGATAATCTCCATCATCAGAGAAATCAGACTTGCATTTCCATGGGTTTCTCCTCATTAATTATATCATACAATACAACGATGGAGAATGTGTTGGTATCATTACCTTAATTATTTGGAAAACATTTTTTGAAATTCGTCAATATTTCTCATTCACCAACTGACAAAGCATGTGAAATGATGTGACTATCTCTGTAGATAGTTGTATAATACATTTTACAAATGTTCTGGGTTTTTTTTCATTTTTTGGTCTATCAGAGCATTATTTATTCAATCAGTCTTTTTCAGTGTTCAAAGGAATCTAGTTATTATTCCAAGAGTTAATAACAGTATCTGTTTCTTCCTGTCTGCTGTGAAGGACAGTGCTCTATATTAACCTCTGTGATTTCTAGTGTTGAGTTTTTGTATCAAAAGAGCTTTTGAAAGTGCATTTAGAAAAATGCACTTCCCTGTAGAGAAGACAGCCCAAGGCTATTTTGCCTCATGTTGTGATTAGTAGTGACCAGTTGTGGCCTCTAATCAGTAATTCCTAATTTTTACTGTCCTGCAGCCTGGGCTATCTGTAAAGCCCCCAGCTGCCTGAGAGAAATCTTCCCTCTGTCTCTTGCCTTTCTAATACTTCCAATAGTTGCTGTCTTGCAAGGGTTGGGAATAAACCAACAGCCCTTCACTCAGTTGTGACTACTTTTGTTCTGCTGAGTGAAAAGTGATTGATTTGCTTCATCACCCACTCAAAGGCAGCCACAACTTTTCTATTCATGTTTACAAAAGTAAAAGCAGAGTGAAAAATGTTATGAGAGGCACATCAGAGGGTAGATGTTAATCTGTATAGCTCATTGCTGGAATTGGCTGCTGCTTTAATGAGGTGTGGGGTCCTCAATAAACTGCGGGGACACAGCTAACACACCATGGTGTTCATCATAGGCTGCAGGGGAGTCTCAGCTCAGGACCCCTGTGCCTGCCTTCTGCACTCATCATGGTGTGTAAAGAGTAGTTCAGAGCCTTCTTAGATGGGGAATTCAGAACTCTCAGGTCTAGATAGCTCATTGGTCTGACTTTGACACCACCCACATCAGTGAGATGTCTGCAGCTTAAGGCAGAACGTGGTTGGGTGAAGCCCCTGCATGTCAGCCCAGGCGCTGGTTTATGGAACCAGGCTGGGTTTCTTATTTATAACCAACTTAATTGCCTGGTACAAGCCAACTTGTACTGTAACAGGTGGGGGCACAAAATAACTCAGTAGGGTTTTTTCCATCTTAAGATAAAGGTGTGTTACTAAAGCAAAAAGTCACGTGTATGTGTAGGCAAAGGAAATACCCAAAAGATGTCATTCCCTACTTCCTATCAGCAAGTACTGTCCTGCCACTTTCCAGGAAACAGGGCTTCAGCTTGTGTAGCTGTTGCTACAGAAAATGCATATTGTAAACAGCAAATGCCCACTCTCCACATTCCTCCTCTCTCTTAACTTGCATATCTGAGCAGTCATCACACGGAATGGACCAGTGTGGCTGGGCTGCCCTGGGCATGTCCCCTCCCATGATCTCGCCCATACACAGCCTATGGGAGCGAGGACTGATCGTTTAAGTGCCGGTGCAGATGCTGCGCTAGCTCTGCCCAGCAGCACCAAAACACAGGCATATTATCAATGCCTTACCAGCTACTAATGCAAATACAGCACTGTGGAAAATGGAGGAATTTAACTCCATCTCAGCCAGATCCAATACAATGTCCAAGGAGCTACCAGGGAATGAAGCTGCACTGTGACTTACCTAGTTTTGTTACCAGATATTTATTTTTTGAGTGTTGAAATATGTATTCGTGCACTTTTGTCAAAGACTATAACTCTGTTGAAAGGGTCCACAGGTAGTTTCAGATTAGTCTTCAGATTTTTTCCACTCATTAGCTCAAAAGGACAAGATAATTGTCAGCACAGCTGAAAGAAAGACCCTGTTGAATATGGGAAGGCATCGTAACAACAGGTTTTTATTAAAAAGTACAGGATGAAGACAAAAACTATATTGTATATATTATATGTGCTGCATGTTGTGCTTTTAGGAAGTGATATTTTGCTTATTTTAATCATGAATGGTAGGGGTTTTTATTATCCTTCAGCTGAACAGCTGAGTAAAGTGTTACTGGGAATACAGAAAAGAACAACTAGAGAGAATTTTTTGTCTGGATCTAAAAAGACAGAAAAAAGGTTTTACAGATTGGAGTATAGGTTAAATAGTTTACTACTACAGTTCATCAGAGACTGATAGTGGCCCTGAAAATAACATTAACTTTTGGTACTTATTTTTAATATTCTAGCATTGTCTGACTCTATAATGCTGTGTATTAAAATAAAGAGGTTGGATTTGCTAATATGGTTCTAGGCATTAGGACAGAATCTAAATAAGAAAAAAAAGCTTAGCATCAGAACTAAAGAAATAGTGCTTTTATATTCTGAAAAGAATAAAAATGGGCAAAAAAAGTCAGATGCAAGCACTGTGAGATATTATTTTTGTGAGGGCTCTAAAGAATCAGTATACAATTTTGTGAAGAGTGGAAAAAAACCAGTGTAATTTTGCTAGAGATAATTGGACCATTCATAATTATGTACAGTGAATCAGTTACTGGAATATTTCTAGAGTTATCTTAAATTGTTTGCAAACAGAATGCAACTGGAGAAAGTTTCAAGTGCACTAATTTTAGGCTAAGATTTTTCTTGTGAAGGGTTCCTCTAACTTTCTGCACTGTATCTGTATGACCATAGTCACTGATGGGAAAGATGTTGCTAATATTTTAAACAGGGTGTTCTCATGCTGCAGGACAACAGGCCTTGTGCCAGGGAGCTAAGAGAATAAGCATGTAGTGAGACAGGGGCTGCAACCTCTTCATTGTTTTCATAATGTTTGTGATGTTTTCCTTCACTGCTGGCACATTGTTGACTGAACCAGAGAAATAATCTTCAACATAGACTTAATGCAATAAAGCAGGGTCAGTAAATGCACTGTACTTCTCTGTGATTCTCTTGTGCTTTCTATTCCACAAGCAGAGATACAAGTGTTCCTGTCCCTTCTCACCTTCACCTCTTCCCAGCTGCCTGTACCCAATGTTTAAGTTGCTCATGTTTTCCTGAACAGAGTCTGAGAATGCTGCTGGTAATGATCTAGAGGTATGTCAGAAGCCATCAACTGCTCAGGAACAAATTATCAGCATGATCTTTCTGACTTCTGCTCCCTCTTGGGTTTAGCTAGGTTAAGACCCTACCACATATTATGAATAGGGCCACTGGCATTCAGGTCTGACTCCCAGATTTTGCCGTGGGGTGAGGGCTTGGTCAGGATAATGATCCCTGTATCTGCTGGATTGCTCTGTGGGGCCCTATGTAGCTTTGCATGGTGCAGAAACTTCTTTAATTGCTACAGAAAGTACTGCTTTTGTCTCCTTGATTTCAGTAGCCAGTTGTTTTCTGTGGGTTGGGCTGAGACAAGGACATGTTAGCAAACAGTTCTAAGTATGCTCAAAAGAAGCTGTTCCAGCTCCAACCCCAGCAAAGAGCAGCACTGAAATGAAAACACACATTTTATGTGAAGGCCTTACTGAATAGCTTCTTGTGTTATTCAGTCACCTCTGCAGGTTGCAAAATGCAAGCAGTACAGACAGAGGGTAAGAAGGATGGCAATACAAGTCTAGCATTTGCAAAACATTTTTTTTTTCTGGTTTGGCCATGGATTTCATCAGTCCATCTTTCTTCAGAGGAACCTTCAGTTTTTGATTGTTTCTAGTCATTGGAATATTGTGAAAATAAATACTCTGCAGTATTTTTTGGTACCTAAATTGGAAAGTAAAATTTACACCACAAATCTTAATGCATGAAGTACATTACTATTTACTTCTGATTTTTTTTTATAATTATCATTTTGATATGAGTGGTGCTGTGATTTCTGAGAGGGTGGAAAACAATCTCATAGGAATTCAATAGGAAACAAAACAAAATTCATAGGAATTTATTAGTCATTGGGACTGCTTTTCAAATGTTAAAATTTAGGTGTCTAGGTAGGGTTTTTGGGGGATTTGTCTTGTTTAATTGCAGTGGAAATCACACTTTCAACATTCAGCTGAAAAATTTCTTTATTCAGTAGAACTCCTTCCATTGTTTACAGCAGTCGCTAACAGGCCTTTAGGAAGAGATGTCAGTATTAACAAGTGCTAATATTGAAAACTTTTGTTTACTAGGTGTGAATTTTATGAATGTATAACAGTGATAAATAGCATCAGTATGGATAGCAGGTTGTCTCGGACTGAAAATAAGCCTTGGTGGATAAAATGCCGCCTCCATCTCATATTAGGTGGGCTGACAGCAGCCCGTGGGATGGTACATCATGGATAACAAATACCTGCTGGCATTGCCCTGACTCCTTCACCTCCAGGATCACCTCCTGAACCACAATGAACATGACAAATTAAATTAAACTTGGCTGAAATCAACTACTAAGAGCTATTGCTTTTGGCTCTTTCTCTGTTTCTTTCGAAAATTCAGTGGTTTTTAATCCTGTGGCCCTTAGAGCCCATCAGAGGAAGCATCCCTGGAGTTAACAAGTCAGAGAAAAGCAATTAAAGAAAGAGTCTATTGGCATTGCCTGTGTGAGTTCCTGCCACTTGCTAAGTGGTGGCCTCCAGCTGACAGGAAAATTCTAAGGTTTCCACATATCACAGATTTGGAAATGCTTTGTAAATCGCTGGCAAAGCCCCATCAGGTCAGAGGCTGCTGTGTCAGGTTCTCTTTCTGATGAACCAGATACCACTTGTTGTGAACTTAAGAGTGTTCCAAACTTGGAACTGGCTTTGTCACTTTGATTCTCCTCTGCATGGGTATTTCTTTTTGGCTGAGATAACACACAGAAAAAGAGCTGCGTATTTAGGCACTCTGCACTAGTGGATTGGATGCCATTTAATTCAGCAAGCTAGTCTTTATCCTAATTTATGCTGTAACAGCCGGGAACATAAAACTACTTCACCAGTGCTGCATGCATTTTATGAATATTTAATAATGAAAGCAATCCCCTTCTTATTAGCAAGAATAAGGGAAACAGTGTGTGAACACATAAAATGTTGTTTTCTTCTTGAGAAATAGTTTTTTTGAGGGCCTATTCAAATTTCATCTACTTTGTGAAGTACTGCTCAAAGGCAGCAGATTCAAGAATTTAACATTATTTATGTAATAAAGTGGATAGTATCTTAATGGAGATTTGGGGTAGTTATCCATCTAATAACTTTTAAAAATCATGGTTTGATATAACAGCAGACTGGATCAGAAGGAATGCAAATTGCAGAAATTAAGATCATGAGACCTTGAGTATTCGCTTTGATCATGACAGTGCATATTTGTTTCAGAAGTGTTATGTTCAAAATAGGGAGATGTAGTCATTGGCAATTGTCATTGGTATCAGGTTTGAGGCTGCCTCCATAATAAATTCTGTGGTCTGAAGCTTTATGTTGGACCTTTATTCTGAGTGGTAAGTTTTGGAACTTCCTCTTGAAAATGTTTCTTGTTCCTGCAAACACAAATATCCAGAAGAGAACTGACCAAGACTTTGTGTTTTATCATCAGAAAAGATATTGCACTGTACTCAAATTTGTACCAACTAGGGATAGGCTGTAATTTCAGCAGAAACTGACTAGTGCAGGGCCTTTGAGAGGGCAGTGCGGCTGAGCTGGGGCAAAGAAAAATGTTGTAGTCTTCCCAGAGAAATATAAGGAATATGAGAAAGATTGGTGCTTTTTTGTCTCACTGAATTAATTTTTTTTTACACTTAAAGGCTAGTACAGACTCTTCCAGGTAAAATAACATGTCTCCTTTTCAACATCTTGTGCTAACTATTAAAGAGAACAAACCCCTCACACTTATTGTATATTGAAAGTGCAATATTTACAATGACGGAGCTAGGAAAAAGTTATTTTCCTCTAATTGAAACATGTACCTTAGCAGAATTTATATCAAACCCTTGTAACTTATATACACTTTAGTTAAGTATACTAAATAACTAGTGATGAACACTTGATTTTAATGTAAAAATTATTTAGAGGGTAGCACGAATTGAAACACACAGGCTTTGGCTAGGTATTTGTGCTTTATCAGCTCTGCTTTATTATGGCTGATGGGTCAATGAATTATGTTCAGATAAATGAGTGTTGTGGTTTAGGGAGGTTATTCACCAATTTAGTGCAATCACAGAAACATTCTGAACTATGGCTGCTTGCTTAGTCTCCTTAGTCCCTACAGTGGGATGAAGAGGAGAATTGGAGGCTCATAAGGTAAAGAACATGGGTTGTGATAAGAACAGCTTACTAGACACAGCAATGAAGTAAGAAATGAAGGGTAACAGCAGCAAAATGAATGACAGCAGACAAGAGAGGCAAAATGAACGACAGCACACGAGAGAGGCAGGCGATTCTTGCAGGCGAGGGCTCCCCACACAGAAGCCAGCACTGCACCATCCACCTGGCCAGGAGGGACCCTCCTCCCCCTCATCCTCTGTGTGTGCGGCATGGGGTGGTACAGAACCACCCCTGGGTCCTGGCCAGGCTTCTGCCGGCTACTGCAGAAATGAACCCTCTCCTGGCCTGATGCGGGGCAATAGGACATCTCAAACATCTTGCTGCTAAATAACCAATCTAGGAACTCATAAATATTGCTTTATATTTATTGAAGTACCTTCATGTCTGAAAATAGATATCTTCAATCTTTGCTGAGAATAATCCTATCAAAAATCTCCCTCAGCTACACACTTCCTCACAAATATGTTTGCTTCTTTTTAAATTCTTTGTATCCTCTTCTTCCCTATAGGAATTCTGATCAGAGAAAAAAAGTCTGAGAGCCACAATGAAAGAAATACTTCTAGAGCTTTCACAAGCTTCTTTACTTCTTTAGGTTCTTTAATTTGGTTTTTTTTTTCTTTTCTGTGACTCTTCTTAAATTTTAGTTGTGGCAGGGTGCCAAAGGAATGACAGGTAATTTTTTTCTTCTATGTGTTTAAATATTTGTTTATTTAATCTTGACCCAGGTTTTAGTTTAAGTATTATCTTGTACCAAGCTTACTGTAATTTTTGCACAAAACATACAGCAGAAAGAGAATATGTTTTTCTTGCACAAATGTGCACATCCTAAAAGACTATTAAAAAGATTATTTTCCTCAGATTTTCTCAGCAAATATAAATTTAGAGGAACACTGTCCAAAGTTTTTGCTTAATAAAAAAAAATATTAGGAAAAGAAAAATTATTCCAGGGAGTACAGAAAAATCAGAATTTAAATGGCAGACTTTTTAGGTATTATGTAAGAATATCAGATTAATATACACAGGGAATTTAAAATTGTTGCAGATTTTTGTCAGGTGTGATCACACAACCAGTGGCTTGTTGAACCACTACTCCAGACTAACTGTAAGATTAGGAATTTAAATTCTCCTCTGAATAGAACCTGCTTAGCAATGAGGAAGATAAGTTTTCTGTCATTGCAGATGTTGAAAAGAGGTGATGCTGGTTTGTTGTCCCATGAAACAAAACTGAAAAGGGAAAAACTGAAGAGTGAAGAAAAATCCTTCCCACCAGGTACTTAAGTAATCTCTGTCTTGGATTTCCTAAATTCCTTCAAATGAGACCTCACTTTTACTCCAAGCTTCAAGCAAAACTGTCTCAGTTCATTATGTACTTTTGGAACGGACCGCAGCCAATTTCCAGACAGATTCAGAGTTCAGCTATGTCTCAGCTCAAAGGGTCTTGATGCACCTGAGGAGCCAAGATTACTCTGGTTGGCTGGATTTAGACCTTGGTGAGCTCTGCACAACACTTGCAGCAGCAGTTCTTGCACCTTTGTCAGAGCTTCCAAACAGCAGGGCAACAGTGGCTCTTAGAACACCTGCAAATCTTTGATTTTCTCAGAAATTTTGCCTCTCATCTCTTGAGAGAGGGTGAAGAAAGAAGCATTACTTTTCTGAACTGTGTTCCAGCAGACATGTTGGGAAATAATGTTTGCTCCGTAGTAGGCATTTTGGAGCTACAGGCAGAGAGAACATAAAGCCTCTTTGCTTTCCAACCACCTCTCTAAAGCCCTTTTACAAGATTTTGTTCCCCCCAGGACGTATTGTGTGCATTATTCAGACCTCAGCCTGTATTTGATGTGTCCTGCCAGAAGAAAAATGATCAATGCCAAAAATGAACAATGCCAAGTTCTTCCTTAGAGTTGACTCACAATAGTGTTACACCATTTTTTCTGTGAGCCTGGCACTTTTGAATGCAAATGCTAGGTTTTGGGTGTTGGTGTTTATTTTTTTTTTTTTTTTGCATATGCATATACACATACACAAGGAATATTTTTAGAGTAACTCTTAAATACTAGCAACCACTTCATATCAGCACCCTTAGAGTGGAAGGCAGAAGTGGCTCATGTACTGAGGGAGACAAAATGCTGTGACCCAGTACAGCTCTTTCTGGAAAGCTTGAAAAGGAATAGTGTTGTTCCTGCTCCTCCCCAGCCTGGTGTGGGATATTCCTACAAAATACCCTTCAAGGTGCGTTGGACAGAGGAGAATGTTGACTGACAGAGTAGTGAGAGTGCTGTCCCTTTCTCACCCATTTGATATGTGGGGCTCTTTTCTTACATTTGGGGAAAGTGAGGGGCAGGGGACAAAGGGAGAAGCAGCAGTAGCACCCAGCTCAGATGAGCAAATTACTAAAATGTTAACAGCTTTGTTCTAGTAGCACCAAGAATGAAGACATCTGTGTTGGAGAGGAACTCACAGAGTAGAAACAGACAAAAGTTCCCGGAGTCAATGATGTAGAAGGAAAAAATAGGTAGGACTAGAGGAAAGAGAGAGCATGAGCAGCAAAATTCATGTCCTGTGGGAGAGTCAGTGGAGGGGAATGGTAGGCAGGAGTGTGAATGTGTCAGCAAGAGAGAGAGATGTGTGCTCCCATTTTAGCTTGTTTGCATCCTTCTCTAATGTCAGTTACTGGTGATTTTCTGCATCTAAACACCAAAAGTTGACCAATTAATCATGGGTTTGGTATAATTATATCTTTAATTCATGCTTGCAGTGATTTGTTTGTATTTACTATAACATTTTCTACTATAGACAGGCTTTAAATAATAATTCTAAGTCCTTAGCGAATTAACAAACAGTACAATGCTCTGAAAACTTTAGTCACAGATGGTGCTGAAGAAGTATTTCACAATGAATAATTTATCCATCAGACAAATGTAGTGTTCCTGGCAGGTTCATGAACAGATAATGAAATTATTTGTAAAAAAATTATTCACTATTTTTTCTAGCAAGCGGTTCTCTGCATCTGGTACATTGCTGTTTTCTTCCAGTATCTATGCTTTTGACCCATTGGGAGTTTTGAAAAATACTGACTGGTAGCTGGGTGGTTACTGCCTTGAAATACTGCCTTGAAATAATTGGGACACCTAGACAATTGGGAACCTGTCTACCTGATAGGGCCAGCTGAGAGGAAGATTAGATGGGTATGTCTAAAAAGAGGAAATGAAAGAAAAATCCACAATACAAATGATGAGAGTATGTCCTAACACATTAGGTAAGCATGATTTTTAAAACAGATTTTATTTTCATAAGGCACTATGTAAGAAAAATCTGCAGTGCCTGGTCTTCTCAAAACGAGGAATATTTTTGAGCTAGATTATTATTTATTAAGACAGATTATCTCAGTTCCCAGAAAATGATTCGATAGGCTCAAAGTAATGCTATGCATGTCTGGCTTCATAAGGGAAATCTATTCTGAGTTAAAGACTTATTTCCAAATAAGTCTCCCAGGAGGAGGGTTTCTAGTCTAAGACCAATATTCTATTTCACTGACTACAATAGTAGTAATCTGTTAACCTCTTAGGCAGCACAGCAGTGAAGCCTCATAAATAAAGCTGCAAAAATTGATGAAAACATAAAAAAAGTAATAAAAGCCTCACAGACACTGCTAAAGAACTTGTTCAGGAAATGGAAAGCTCTTTTCATGGTATGTGAAGAGGCAGATAATGATGTTTGAGGTTTTTGTTCAAATGCAGAATAAAACCATGCATTGAAAAGGAATTGGTGAAAGCTAGAAACCAAAATACCCTAAATGATGTCTGGGACTAGGCTTTAGCAACACATAGTAGGCTCAGTCTGTCTCAGTCACAGAATCTGTCAAATTACTCAGCGAGATGAAAGTGTGCACATTTGCAGTGTCTTGTTTTCATTTTGAGGTTATCGCACTCTCTTATTTGGATGGTGCTGTAAGAAGATATATATTCCATCATGCAAGTCCATGGGCCTGTTATGCTAGTTTTACATTTTAATAACGTGTAAAACTGGGCTATGTAGCACTTTTAAGCTTCAAGTGCTACCTAGTCCACTTTCCTGGCTAGGGTATCTAGACATTGCCCTTCTGCTATAGTTCCCCTGGTTCCACTGCATGCTAAAGAATGGAGTTTGACCAGGATCAGTGGGGTTCTGTTTCACACCATTGTGGAGACTAAGCTGAGGAAGTTCTACTTTCTCAGGGTGTTGGAGTCCTCTGCATACTTCTGCACTCAGTTAAGTTGAGCAAGTCAGTGTTTCTTACAGAGGATTTGTTCAGCTTCACTGATAGAAACTGCACCCTCAGAGCTGATGCCAGAATGAGGGTCTTGTGTTTTGCTGTGGTGGTGAAAACCTACCAGCTATTTTCCATTTCTTCAGCTGCTGTGTCCAGCTAGAAACAAGCCCTGTAAGCTGAGGAAAATCCTGGTCAAGGGGTGAGAGCATCAAGAGATGCATTCATATTTAGAATGGAGAGGACACTGTTTTAAAGGAGAAGCATGTAAGCCTCATCATGGATGACAGTCATGTCTGGCACATGGAGGGCAAATTGTTTTCTCAAGGAGCTCCTAACAAAGATTTTAATGAAGTACATTTAGGAGAGGGCTCTAGACAATTACTGTCTTTTCTAGCCACATTACAGGCATGAAAGGTCATAATTTGAAAAGTCTTCTGTGGAGAACATCTTTAAAGTAAACTAGTCAATTTTGGGAATGTTTGAATTACATGAATTGAAATTTAATAGGTAAGTGCAATAATAGGAAAATTTCTTAGAAATATTTTTAAATGTATCCCTTTTCAAAATCGCTGGGTCTGGGAGGTTGCATCTCTTAGCATGGCTTTTGAAAAATACTTTTATTTCCACCAACATTTTTGAAGAAAACCCACGAATTCTCATGCAGAAGTTCTGGTCTACCTGCTTCTTTGTACTTTAGAACTTGAGTTTGTGGGCTAAATTTATTGGAAAACATTCCAGAGAGCACGTTTCTGAGAAATGTGAAGAAACAATGCGTAGTAGACTGGTTCATTAGGTCACAGTTCAAAACATCCAAATCTGTAATTGTGTCTCATTTTAGAAGGTGATACCCTTAGAAAAGGAAAAAAGAAAAAGCTGTTCCCAAGTGGGCTGGAATTTATTTTAAAGTAGAAAAACACAGTGCTGATAACAAAATGTTTAAAGTCAGTTATTTAGCTGGTAAAGTTTAAATTATATGAGAAATAAATATTTTGTTTGCTGTTTTTTCTTTGTGCATGACAATAATTTGAGTGTAGTAAAGTAGCTGTGTCTAAACCTGAGCAGAGCTTAACTGGGCATTTAAGCCATTTTTAATTGATATCTTATGGCCCACTTAAATAGCAACCCTAATACTTTTTGAGCAGGGTCAAGTCCAGGCTCATTAGTTCTGCTGCACCACTTTGTTCCTTCCCTGGCAGGATTTCCAGGCTGCTGGGACTTGTGCACGTTGCAGGGGGGATAGGCTGGGAAGCAAGGGTCGGGAAGGCATGGTGACATGGTGGGACAATGCTAGGCTCCTTGTAGAAATGGACGTTGAGGTTGAACCTTTTCTGCCCCAGCAGTGTAGAGATCCCTTTTTGGTCAGCACATGGCTGAACCTAAATTCAAGGTGGGTGGAGGAAGGGGCCGATTCATTTGAGCTTGTAGATCTGTCCATGTATTAGCATGATAAAAAATATGCAATATATGGGTCTACTCTGTCAACCCTACACAGAACTTGTCACATGTTACCAGAAACAGCCTTAAGGACTGCCTTTATGAGACTGGGATATAAATCTTCAGAAATTTCAGATCCTTTATGGTCCATTTGATTTAAATATATTCTTTGAGATGTTTTTTTCTTTCATTGTGCAGCCACAATTCCAAATGTGCAAGGATGTTCCCAGATAACTTCCCAACTTTAACAGTTTTGTAATGTGTCAGAATTACAATACCAGCTTTATGATTGGGATTACTGACATTGGGCAGTTGCATGTTTGCCTTCTGAAGGTAGAGTACCACATTTGCGGTATCTGAGCAGTCAAAAATCCTCATCCCATCTTGCTTTTCAACATGCAAGAGACCTTGACTCTTCACCTTTTCTGCAGCACATGGGAGGGACACACATCTGTCGACCTCTACAAAAAACTAATTTATGTCCCTGGCTATGAAAACAGATCTTTTACCATCTTTAGGGTATTCAGATAGATGGCAAAATTATCTATCACACATAAACACAGTAGCATCCGCAGCTATGAAGGTAAGTGATTTGAACAAACCTGAGCCTTTGAAAGATTCTCACCTCATAAGTAAACCCACAGGTGAAACCCAGGCTTATCAGATGGAATGAGCTTTGCCATCACTTTAAACACCTGACAACTCTATTTTTAGAGTTGCCTTCCAGTGGCCTCCAGACAGCCTGGAACACAGGAGTATCTTGCTTGGCCTGATCTTAATGTTTTCCTCTTTGTGTGGCTCACCTCAAAACGAAGGTCCTATTCAGTCTCTTGTAGATATGTCTAGATGTAACACATTTTGTCTGGGGATCCTGGATTTGTGTCTAATCTACATTGCTTACAAGGAAAAAAGCCTTTTTGTCTTTGCTTTCACTGCCACTTTTCCCTATGTCAATGAGAATATTTTGGGACAGCTAAGTAGTGCATGAGTTCATGTAGCTTACTTTTTCTGGCTGCAAACAACTCTGGACATGGCTCTGTGTTGCATGGTTAACTATGCTCTGTGTCTGAGGCCTCACTCCCGCAGAGGAAGAAGGAGTTTGATAGAAAAGTAAAGTAAGGAATATGCATGTCCTTTCTGGTGAGCCTAGACCCCTTCTGGCAAAGGACAACATCTTTATCAGGGCCTATATTCAGCGGTTAATGCTCACTGCATCCTGAAAGAAGCTGTTTCTCCAGTGTCTCTGAATGAGCAAGGTAAAAAAAAATAAGGACGAGCAACTATCATAATTTTACCCTGTCATGGTTCAGCACGTCTGATCAGAACAATTTCACAATCTCCAGAGTTATAGTTTGTGAGTTAGTAGCTTCATTTCCATAGGTGCTGTACAATTGATCGTAGAGTGATGGCAGGAGTGGATTTGATTTTATAGCTTCCATTTCTACATCTGGACTGTGGACTAACTGACAGTACTAAAAACCCCAGTGGCTTTACAGCATTTACAAGTGGTTAGGAGACAAGGTTGCAGGCAGAATCAGGTTTGGCCTTGTGGAAAGGCCTAGCTTCTTCAGAATGGGCACTGCTTCTCACCTAGATCATACATTCCGCTTTACAGTTTGTTTATTCTATTTTGGAAAAGTTTTTGAGCAACCCTTCTGAACAAGAACTTGTTTTGGGGTTCTTTTTTTTTGTTATGTAAACAAAGATGACAATTCTGATTCCATAGCATCCCAAAAACTTGAAAAAGTAGTTGAGGTGACAGATGGAGACCAGAAAGTTGCGGGTGAACACGAAAGCAAAGAAACAATGTAGGTGTCATAATAAACAGCGCAATTATTAAAGGAAGGTTATGGGGAAATAATGGAAAATGGTGTTTGTGTATGAAGAAGATTAGGGAATTAATTTTGGCACATCTTTATAGAAGCTTCTTTTATGTATGTGCAGCAGTACTGGAGAAAACATAAAGGACTCCTGAAAGCATAGAATAGACACACAGAAATACCAGGTAGGGGCTGATATTTTCGGCCTTAGAGTAGAAATAAGGAGAGAGCTGACCTTGTGTTATCAAAGAGAAGATAGCTAACCAAGAAAGGACTTGAACACAGAGTAGAAATGCAATTCATTTGGGGGGGAAAAAAATGGTACTTCTGTCATGGTCAGAGGAAAGCTTCTGCAGTACTGTAATGGCAATTAGTATCAGCTGTTAGCTTGCACCAGTTATATATTTACTGGTGGGTATGAAAGGCACATGCAGAAATAAACCACAAGGCTTCCAGATATCTGGGAAACGAGAGAGACATGGAGGGAGTCTGAGTCAAGGAAAACACAGCTCATGGACCTGATGACAAGCAGGACTGCAGTGTTATCCTGAAGCATCAATGTGGATTGAAAAAATATAGAAGGCTATCCCTTGGCCACATGCTGTTTAAACTGGCAGGCAGGTATCCATGAAAAGTGTCAGAGAGATCAGGATTTCAACCTGCCCTGGAGGGAATGGGTAAGGGGAAGGTAGCTCTGTGAACTGTCTGTTTTAGAGATGAGAGTGTTTCTGAGATAGGCAGAGGATAGAGAAGGGTAGCAGGGACAGAACTCTCACAGGGAGCTGAAAAGAGATGAAGACGATGTTCTGAATAAGATATCACAGGGGTTGACTGTGGAGATGAAAGGAAAACAAGAAGAGGACAGAGTTTTGGGTGCTGAGGAAAACTGGGACCTTGGTTGCTATTGATGCAAGCAGATGATAACTCGAGATCAATGAAGAAAGAGAAAGAATTCACTACAGCTCTTCTATAACACATGAACTGATTGAGTACAGAGGAAGAATGTTGACTTAGTAGCAAGCCTGAAGCTATTGTATTTATACATCTCAATGTGTTAATTTTAACACTGAGACCAGGTGCTTTATAGGTGTATCACAAATTTTTGAATAATTAAGGAGTAGTAACCTACTATTTTTGAGCTAGAAAATAACTTACTGACTTACTTACAAATAATAGTTTCCATCTCTGTTTTTGTAGGACACATTCCAACTTTATGCAGCATTTTATGTGGGATTATAACTTTTGTTTCTGACACAATGATCATATGCATTCTCTATTCATCAGAGAAGAGTAATTAAAAGAAATTATCTCTCCTGAAAATTTTTATAACTATTTTTATATACTTAATTAAGGAAATTAGAGGATTAAAGGATTGAAACAAACTTTTATGGGGTGGCTGAAGGGTAAAATTCTAATAGTAAAATTATCTTATGCTTTTGTAGTATTAAGGCCAGGAGGAAAAAAAAAAGGATGGTAAAATGAAGAATAAAAGCTAACTAAAACGAAAATGGCCGGTAACATAGAAATTACACCTGTTTATTAAACTTATAATTTGTGTTATTTATTGGCAGATTACAGCTGTCTAATTAGGCATAGCTAGGCAGTAAGAGTAGTATTTTCAACAAGCTGCATCCATGTGATTTGTGCTAGAAATCAGCTAAGACAGTACTATCTGAACTACCTTAACATTGAAAAAGTTTTTTTTATAAACTTTTGTGTCCCAGACATCTTTTCATTAAAATCCTTTCTTTAGGATTTTCCCTTCTGGGAAGCTGAGGCCCCAGACAAAGAATGTAAACAATGGTTATCTGCTGCTGTGGAATGCAACAGGTGCACCTGTGATTGGCCCATCTTGGATGTATATAATTAATGGCCAATCAAGGACCGAGCTCTCTCTGGGACAGAGTCGGAGAGAGCTCCTTTGTTATTCATTCTTTTCTATTCTTAGCTTAGCTAGCTTCTGAGAACTTTCCTTCTATTTCTTTTAGTATAGTCATAATGTAATATATTTAATAAAATAATAAATCAAGCCTTCTGATCATGAGGTCAACATTCTTGTCTCTCTTCACCTGAAAACCCTTGTGACCACCGTCACACTTTTGCTGTTAGAAATCGTGGTTATATTATGATTAGATAGTGAAGTATGGGCAAAAGGCTGTGTAGGAAAAACAGTCTATGGCTTTTGTTTAGAGTGTTATTCAAGATGAGTCTGTGGCAAACCTGATGGTAGCTCACCAGGGACAAGAATTCATCCTCCAAAGATATTATTTGAAATGTTTAGCTGCATGTGTATGCTAAATGCCTGTAACTGCTTAACATACAATTTTCTACTGCTGCTTTTAAAATACTAGCTGTTTGATAGCTCCTAAAGTTTAAGGTTAGACCAGGGTTTGACACACTGTAATTCTTTATTAAAATTTCTGAAAATATGTCTTGGAGGAGTAAAGACTTCACTGAAGAGGTCAGTCAAGGAAGCATATGGAACAACAGGTTTTTTTATTGATACCTGCTAGAATATCAGAAAATTTGATTCAACAAACAGAGCTTATCCAGAAACCCAACTTTGCTATCAACTGCTCTGCTGCTGATCACAGACTGACCTGCCCAGCACTAGAAAGTCACAACTTTATTTATCACCACCTTTCACTTTGAAAACAAACATTCTTCAATCCCTCATGAGACCACCATGCCATATTTTACACTCTAATGAGCCAGCAGTAGGTTAACTTCTATTTTATTTTCCTTGTATCTTTAAAAGAAATGAGTTTTCAAAGCCTTCCTTCCTTGCACTGAAGAAACCCAAAATGATGCAATTTTTTTCCATAGAAATTTTCTTCAATACTATTTTTCACTGAAATCAGTGCCAAGGCTCTTTAAGAAACTGACACAATGCTTTTGGAGGCATGGTGTTTGATTTTATGTACTACTGCACCTCTACAGCAATTACATCTATTTTGCCTAAGCTGCCTCTTACCAAAGTGAAAATTCCACACATCGGGACTTCAGTGATATGATTGAAATTGCTCATTCCATTAAATAACAGTGAAGTTTACAGATAAACAAGGTGCAGTTGACAGCATATTCTAGCCTTTGTTTTTTTTTTTTTTTTTGCAACACAGCTCTGTGTGAGTCTCAAAAGGCAATTTTTAGAGCTTAAAACCCATACTGACAGATAAAAGCTGAGCAGTTTTCATATATTCACATCAGTGCTCCCAGAAGGGTTTTGAGATTGGGAACTCATTGTGAACTGCTTTATTGAAAGCTGGTGGAAAAACAGCAGCAAACAAAATAACAGCAGGGCTGTTGGAGCAAGACGTGTTGCACAAAACCCTCAGCTGTATGTCCATGGCTGCCTGCTCCTGTTCCTGCTGAACCTGAGAAAAGTTCTAATTGCTAAAGCAGTAATATGATTTGAATATATGATGTGCAAATATTTGAGGAAGCTCATATGACTTCTCTGACATAACAGAGGCTCCTTGAGGTAGGTAAAGAGTTTCAAGTAATTAAACTTCTTGTGCTTTCACTGTTTTGGCAAGCATCTGTTGGGAATATTGGAAATTCAAGCCTGGAATGTTCTTCTAGTTGAAAAGATTTCTGTGGTTTGGGGTTTAAAAGCTAGATTGAAATAATTTTGTTTAGATTGTAATTACAGTTCTTCAAAGTCAAATGCTTCCTTTAGATTTAGATAGAATAAAACCATGTTTTAGCTATGGCATACAGCACTTGTAAAAATTTGGTTTCTGATCATTGCAGGCATGTAATTTCCATTAGTTTCAATTAGATTGATGTGTTTCTATCAAAGGAAATAGTTTTTTTATAGTGTTGCCTTAAATAACATGGAAACTAAGATTAGAAGAGATACTTGATGGCTCCTTAGAAATCCATGTCCAGCCTCAATGAATTTCTAAGAAACCTTGCTCAACATGAAGCAGAATGTGTCCTGCCTCTGTAACATCTAGGGTAAACACTGTAACAATGGAAAAGAACTAATTATTTTTGAGTGGATTGTTCATGTGGACCCCTGGTTCCTTGAGTCCTGACTCCTATTATTTTTTGTGACACAGTTTATGTGCTGTCTGGGATCAAGTGTCTTCTTGTTTTTACAAGTGAGGCAATTTTATTTTGTATCAAAAGAAGCAAGCCACATTTCATGTAGCATGGGAAAATCTGAGTTAGACGTCATGACCATCCTTCTCCTGCTCTGCTGAGTGACTTCAACCACCCTGTCATCTGCTAGGAAAGAAGCATGGCAAGTTGTGTCCAGAAGACTCCTGGAATGCATGAAGGACACCTTCTTAGGCCATGTGATAGTCTAACTAAGGGGAATGTGATGTGATAGTTACCTGTATGAACTAATCAGGGATGTCAAGATTTGAGGCAGCCTGGGCTGCAGTGATCATGCACTGGTGGAGTGTGCAGTCCAGAAAAACAGAGGTTAGGTAAGGAGTAACATCAGGCTTCTGAACTTTAGGAAGGCAGACCTCCAGCTTTTCAGGGAGATAGTCATTGGGATGTTTTGGGAGACTGCCCATGGGGACAGGGTTGCAGGAGAGAGCTGGCAGATCTTTAAGGAAGTCCTCCACAGAGCACAAGAGCTAGTGATTCCCAGGAGAAGGAAACTGGGAAAGGACGACAAGAGATCAGTATGTCTGACTAGGAAACTGCTGGTCAAACTAAGGGAAAAGAAGCAAATGCACAAGCAGTGGAAACAGAGAGGTAATAGGAAGAGTATGGAGAAGAAGTATGGTTGTGTAGGAGGGGGGTGAGGAAGGAACCAAAATCTGGAGAGGGACACAAAGAATAACAGGAAGGGTGTCTACAGGTACGTTAATTGGAAAAGAAAGATCAAAAAGTGTACCCTCTCCAACAAACAAGACTGGTGAGCAGGTAGCAACAGACAAGGCTGAACTACTCAATAATTTTTTGCTTCAGGCAGCCTCTCTTCCCACACCCTCAAATGGATGAACAGCAGGTTGGAGACTGGAAGATCAAAGTCCCTTCTGTTGTAAGAAAGGAGTAGGTTCATGACTACCTGAGGAACCTAAATGTCTATAAGTCTACAGGAACTGACAAGATGCATCCCAGAATCCTGAGGGATACGGCTGAGGGATTAGGTTACCAAACTACTCTCTGTGATACTTGAAAATCCATGGCAGTCTGGAGAACTCCCAGGTGACTGGATAAGGGGAAATATTACACCCATCTTTAAAAAGGGTAGAAAGGAATACCCTGGGAACTACTGACCTGTCAATCTCCCCTCTGTGCTTGGGAAGGTGATGGAACAGATCCTCCTAGAATTTGTCCTCCTAGAATTTGTGCTAAGGCACATGGAGGACAGGAAGATGATTTGAGACAGCCAGCACAGCATCATCAAGGCAAGTTGTGCCTGACCAAGTCAGTGGCCTTCTGTGGCTGGGTGGCTCCATCAGTGGACAAGGGGGGGGGCTACAGGTGTCATTTATCTGGATTCTCTAAAATCTTTAACATAGTTGCCCACAACATCCTTTTCTCTGGGGAATGATGGATTTAATAGTATACTGTTAGGTGGCTGATTAATTGGTTGGACGGTTGCATCCAGAGGGTGATCAATGGCTTCTAGTTCTGATGGACGTCACTGGTGGTGCCCTCAGGGGTCTGTACAGGGACCAGAGTTATTTAATTTCTACAGCAATGACATAGATAAAGGGATTGAGTGCACCCTCAGCAGATTTGCAGATGACCCCAAGGTGAGGGGTGCTGTTGACACACCTGAAGGATGGGATGTCATCCAGAGGGACCTGGACAAGCTGGAGAAGTGGCTCATGTGAACCTCAAGACGAAGTGCTGGTGCTGTACCTGGGTCAGGGCAAACCCCGGTATCAATCCAGGCTGGGAATGGGCAGATCCCAGCAGCCCTGCCCAGAAGGGCTTGGGAGTGCTGTGGCTGAGAGGCTGCACATGGCCCAGCCATGGCACTGCCAGCCCAGAGAGCCACACGTGTCCTGGGCTGCATCCAGAGCAGGGTGGGCAGCAGGGCAGGGAGGGGATTCTGCCCCTCTGCTCTGCTGAGACCTCACCTGCAGGGCTGCATCAGCTCTGGGGGCACAGCACAGGAAGGACATGCTCCAGAAGCAAGTATAAAGGAGGCTACCAAGATGATTAGAAGGATGGAGGATCTTTCCTAAGAGGAAAGGCTGAGAGAATTGTGATTGTTCAGACTGGAAATGAGGAGGTGTTGGGTGACCTAACTGGGGCCTCCACTACCTGAGGAGAACTTGCAAGAAAGATGAGAAGACTATTCAAAAGAGCATGCAGTGACAGGACAAGGGGCAATAGATCCAAAATGACAGTAGGAAAAACTGTGTTACTGTGAGGGTGGTGAGAGACTGGAACAGGTTGCTCAGAATAATTGTGGGTGCCTCATCCCTGGAAGTGTTCAGGGAAAGGTTGGATGGGGCTTTGACTAGCATGGTCCAGTGGAAGCTGTCCCTGCCCATGGCAGTTGGATTGAACTAGATGATCTTCAAGATCCCTCCAACCCAAGTCATTCTATGATTCTCTCCCACCCAAACAACCAAGGAGATTAAAAACACATTTATTCTTCCACATTCTTTCAATGCCTTCTGTTTTTGGATTTAACTGAAAGTCACTGTGACACTTTATTTGTGAATCAGGGAAGTTTGTTGGCATCTCTGGTACCTTAGAATCCCTTAGACTGAGATCAGAAGGGTTTTTTACCGGGGGAAAAAAAAGGCAGAATGCAAACTGTAATGGATCCTTACTCAGACATTCTTTCTTTTTATATTTTGTGAAAACTCTTGGACTCTAGAGATTTCTGGGCCAGCATCTGCACTTAAGAACATTACAGCTGACTTCCTGAAAATTCGCCTACAAAAAGACTCAGTTGAAGCTGGAGGCAGTGGCACAGTCTGTGCTGTGCTGTATGCAGGGGTTGTGGATCTGATTAAAGTGCTGGGCTTCTAGATTCATCATTCTTAAAGAAAAAAGGAATTTTATACATTCTGTTTGATTCATATTTGGAGATTGTCCCTCTGAAATTTTATTTTGCATATGGTGATTTCTGAGTTTAGTTTATCTTGGAGGGTTTTGCAACATGGGTGTGAAAAAGTCTGTTCAGATAATAACACAATGCAGAGGGCAAGGAAAACCAGAATCAGTGTGTTTCATAGAGTCAAATATGCCATAGATAGAATTAATGCTGCTTTCTCAGGGCTGTGATTGCTTAAGAATCCTGCTCATTATTTGACCTGGAAACAGCATTGAGGCTGCATTTATGCTGATGTTAATTTTTTTAAATCAGAGCTTAGATTTGACCTAACAGTTTTTCTCATGGTAAATTAATATTACAAGCTAAAGATTTAAGGATTGGTTAATTTATTTAAATGTCTTCAGATCAGAATTATTTTGATGGACTTATTTGTGCATTTCAATGAAAAGCTGACACAATGGAGGGAAGGAAAAAATAGTCAGTAAATTGCATCAGAAAACACCTTAATAATTTTGTTCTGCTTTTGTAACTTAGAAAAGTGTGTATAATTTTGATTAATACTTTAAAATTCCTTGTTTGATTTAGTGAAGTCTGGCTTTAAGTTTTGGGAAACATTTAGGATATTCTTGCAAATAACTTTTGTATTAAGCAAAGAATATTTTCTGAAATATATTTGAGCTCATTAAAATTGAAAAGGAACGAAAGGAAAACCTGAGCATTTTTTGAAGTCTTGAGTCGGTGAGTTTGCAGTCTTTCTTTAGAAAGCTAGACTGCGTCTCCTGATTTACACATAGGTAAAAAGAGAATAAGTATCTGCCCCAAAGTGCTACAACCCCAAATTCTGAGGGTCTTCTGCAAGGGTCATCAAACACTGTCTGATCTGAGGCTCTACACCAACATGGTTCAGGCAAATCCAAGGAGTCAGCAAGTGCAGGGTCCTGCACATGGGGAGCAACAACCCCAGGCACCAGCACAGGCTGGGGCTGCCCTGCTGGGGAGCAGCTCTGTGGAGAAGGACCTGGGGGTCCTGGTGGACAAGAAGCTCTCCATGAGCCAGCAGTGTGTCCTGGTGGCCAAGAAGGCCAATGGTATCCTGGGGGCATTGGGAAGAGCATTGCCAGCAGGTGGAGGGACGTGATCCTGCCCCCTTATTAGGTTTGGCCACAGGCACAAACTGAAACACAGGAAATTCCACCCGAACATGAGGAAGAGCTTTACTGTGGGAGTGACAGAGCATGGTAATGGGTAGCCCAGAGAGGCTGTGGAGCCTATTTCCCCAGAGATATTGAAAAGCCATGTGGTCTTCCTGAGTATTGTGCTCTAGAGGGCTCTGCTTGGGCAGTAAAGTAGGACTGGATGACTTCCAACCTCATCAATATGTAATTTTTAAGCCGTCCTGGTGCAGAAGTGCTATATCATCTGGTGGGGGCTCACAGAGTGGTAGCAGCTTCAGCCAACACCTGTTGTGAGAGGTCCTATTTTTAAGCTAAATCATAATATGACACAACTTTTTTTTTCCCTTAAACAATTTTCTCTGTTTTATTGTTTGTGCATAAATGCTGTTTAATTCTGCTACACTGAAGTTATGCAATCTCTTAATGGAGGGCTTGAGAATTCAAACCTAGAGCTTCTGTAGGTTTGACCGGGATTACAATATGGTCTAATAATCACAACAATTGTCCCAAAATTTTGCTTAGCTCAAAGCAAAAGTACTCCTGGTTGTCATCTAGTGAACCAGACTAGTATACTCCTGTTTTATTAACACTGTGATTACTTCCTGTCTGTAAGAACCAAAAGGGATAACATAAATCTCTCCCTCTCCATGCAACCAATGAAATCCAGGTATATAAATCTCAGACTTCCCATTGGGGGATGAGGAAAAATGGGGAGGAGAATCAGGGCCATGACCCTCTGCGCTACTTATGAAAAAAGCCACAGGGAAGGATAAACATCAGCAAGCATCTAATTTTGTAGCTATGTGCAGTGTGGAACTTAGTTCTCCTTGTCCAGAACTACATTTAAACAGAACTGGCTGATTGTTTTTCAGTGTATGTGAACACTATTAGCTTTTAATGAATAACTGCCTTTTTATAGTTGAAAGCTGTATGACCTCTAACAGTTCCTTTTGCAGACAATTACTTCCTTTTTATTTTTTAGTATGTCCCTAAGGGAAGCAGATTTTTTCATAGAAATTTTCAGATCAGCCTTATGCCCTCACAACTCCTTTACTGATCTTGCAAACAGTCAATAATTTCCTTTCACCACTGGTTTAAGACACTGCATTGTCAAAGGAAGATTATTCCCTCTTATGCATCCATCTGCAGGGTTTCTAATTCATTCTTTGAATCATCCTGTGAGCTCAGTACAATGAAGATTTAAATGCTTTTTCAAAATCTTCTTTCTGTGTGATGCGGATTCCAACTTATCATTATTGGATAGATTGGGTCACATTAGTCACAAACAAAGAGTACAAACAGCTTTTTAAAAAGTTATGATTCTTAGGTTCTAAAGGATGTGAAGCTAATCCACATGCTGTGACCTGTATGCTCAGTTACCAGGTTGTCCTGAAGTACTGTACTCCAAGGTAAATCACTAGAATTAACAGATGGTATTTTATATTCTGAATAATTTTATAGTATTTTCTTTTTTATTTCTCCAAAGTGTTCAAGCAATATCCAAAATCTTCTTGACATCAAAATTAACTCACCTAAATGTCTTGAAGAGTGTGTAAAGCGTAAGCAGGCAGAAATTGAGAAGCAGAATGGTTAGGAATAGACTAATGAAAACACTGTTAAACTTGAAAATACATATAAGCACTGGAGGAAAAAAAAAACCTGTGGATGTTGTTCTGCCAGGAATGAACCATATGACCTGGGTCCTTGCTAGACCCCTATGGATGTTTGCTGCAGTTCTGCATCAAATGGAGAGAAATAGAGTGAGGCTCTGCCTATGTGTGCATTTGAGAAAGACAGCTTTGCCAGGAGCTCTGGGTAGACACAAGGTGACTCTATTAAGCTCTTTCCAAAGACTGCTGAATCCTTTGTAGAGCAAGGGCTTAATTTGAATGGGTGTGATCCATCCTGATTAGGGATGAGACTGAAACTCTTGGGTAGATTACAGGACAGAAATAAGAAGAAACAGACATTTGATGAGTCCCTAAAAATAAATTAAAAATGCCTTCAGCTCTGGTTAGAGGCAGGCTTAGAGAGGTGAAGGGGAATTAGTTCTAACAGCTTGTGCCAGAGGCCAGCAAAAAGTACATATAACTAGCAAGTGCCTTTGGGATGAGGCTGTCACTGAAATTACTGATGAACACTTCCAGAGACTGATTTAGATTATCTTCTGGCCAAAGATTTCAGACCTGCCAGGGTTACTCAGATTTGTACAGTGTTTCATCCTCATGTACGTGCCTCTGGATGTGAACTAAGCACTTTGTGGTTTGCATTCTGATCAGAGGGAAAAAGAGGTTTGGAAAAGGCACCTTGAGCAGAGGTTGCTGTTGATGTTGTATTTGATGCTCAAATACAGCTGGGTTTAAATCTCTTCATGGGAAAGGTGGGGATCAGATAGGCAAGGTAATGCCTGTCTTAGCCGTTTACAGAGTCACAAACATAATGGCTGTTATTTGTGCCACTTGAGTTTTCAACTACTGGCAGCCACTCTATAGCACCCATTTGCTGTAGAGGAAAAAAGTTGACTACTCTGTTTTTGAGTGCAGCTTCACAGCTTCACAGTCCAAGGACAAGGAAAAAACCAACTGTGCCTTCCAGCAAAATAGGAGAAAAGACCTCTCAAAAATCCAAACCAGCAGTAAGTCAAGTGTGCACAAGTGAAAGCAAATGGAAAGGAGTTGACTGTTGCTCAGTTTCTTCTGCTTGAAACCTGGTGAAAGAAGCAGAGCTGCTCAGCAGGTATAAGCAGTATTATCCTGTTCTCTTCAGGGAAGGTAGAGCCATTTTTCACAATTTCAAAGTGAAAATATGTTTGTGCTTTTCCTCCTTGGATGGTGTTTTACTTGCAGTCAGGCCAACTTTGATGTAGTTAGCACTTTCTTTCTCTCACAGTACAAGGAAAATGCCTGCTCTGGCCTTGATTCATTCATACCCACTGCTGAGAGAAGACCTGGTTTCTGCTGTAAATTAGTAATGCATATGTGTGTGCCAGATTCTACTGGGGTATAAGATGAAATGATTTTACTTGATGTAATAAAAACAATTTGCAAAGGCTTTGAACTCATTCATGTCAGAGTGGTTTGGTTAATATTCCTACTTCCCCACATTATTGTAAGTGACTTTGGTTTATAATATAAATAGAACAACTTTATGCTAAAAATTACAGCATTTCCTTTTCTGAAGGGAGTGCTGCAGCTTACACAAATTAAACCTCAATGTTTCTACTGTAGATGTGCTTTTGGAAAGTCTTAATGCAATTATGAGTCTTACACTTATAATAAAGTTATGACCTGTAGTTTAAAAGCAGTTGCTTACTCTAAATGCAGTAGAGAATCACAGAAATGACTCTTACAAATGAAATAAAGTCAGATTCTATTCCTAAGATTCGCTCAAGTGACAGATGAGGCACTCAGGATTTCTGAGGATTAAATGCTTTGTCAAGCCAGGCTGGATAATATCCCTTTCTCTTTTCATGTAAATGAAGCTACTGGAAATCATAGAAAATCATGCAAATCAATTCAATGAATGAACATTTGGCCAGAATGAACTTTTTTCCCCAGACTTTTGCTTTTTGCTCTGATTTCCCTCTTCCAAGGGTGCCAGCTCTTCTCACATCACGTCCAGCTTTTGTGTCTCAGTTCTCGTTATTCTCTCTGCATCCCCAACTTCACTTCTTGTTCAGTACCTTGAAGGGTCCCTTTCCTTCCCACAGATCACCAACCTTCACAAACCTTGAGTGAACATAGTCTCACAGAGACTTCACATATCTCTTTAAAATTTGAATTAAATTGACCAACAGATTAAAAAGCTGTTGGGGAGGACTGGCAAACAACTTTATAAGCCTCATTTTTCTTAGAACATCAAGCAAGAAGGTAGCAATATATTAAAGACAGATAATTGATCTAAGTATGAGGACATAACAAATTATTATGAATATTGCAAGAAAATCATCAGAGAGTTAAACATCTGAAGAACTTGTGCCAGTAGATGGGAAAAAAAATTAAATAACACTTAAATACATTTGAAGGCAAACTAAAGCAGAATCAGAAGGTTATAATTAGTGGGAGAAAAACTGATTTGTAATGTACATAATTGAATGTCATCTATAATATTATGGTTATTTTTCCTTAAATGAAGCGCTACTGGATTAATATTAGACTTTAGGGACATCCTTTGTAAAAGAAGGTTAAACACATAGAAGTTGGGCATATAACTTCTCTAGAATGAAAAGTACTCTCAGCAACGTAACTAAGCATGAAAATGGCACTATAATGTATAAAATAATGTATAAATAGTACTAATATCTGATTCAGCAGTTCTGCTCCTTATGGGCCATATCCCCATATGATGATATAGTTGACAACACAATCCTAAAATGCCGATTTTAAATAATCAATGTCTTCTGAATGGCTGCAAAATGCTTTCTTAAATGATAAAATTTTACTCAGTAATTCCTGCAGAGAATGTTATAAGTTTCCATCCTGTGAATTTGAAAACTATCAAATTTGATAATATCTTCATGAAGGACATTCAATTTAAAGCTCTTGACTAATGAGCCACTTTCCTTGTGTTCCAGTGATGTGTTACAGTCATCATTGAGTTAGATTATATCTGCATTTTTTTTAAATTTCACAATCCATTTTTAGTAATTTCTTATTTGTCTGTCCTTTTAAAAAGCTATCTAAAGTTGGGCACCTGTTCAGTTACTTGGAAATGGTTCAAATTATCTTCTGATCTTTAGGCTGTGGCTTCATAAAGAAGATGGTCCAGGTGCATTGAGCTGTGATTAACTGAAGATGGAAAAGATTAAACCAATAAAGACATTTTCCTTCTTAGAGCTCCACAACGTCAAATTCTGCAGCTGTCCTTACAAGTTATGTTGTATGTGTAAAAGAAAAGTCCAGCCTAAAATTTGAATCAAACTGAATTTTATGGGTAGTGGTTACAGCATTCATATGAAGACCTACCTTAGTATAGAAACATACAGTGGCATGTTCATCTGTAATATCTTATTCTGATAGACTGCTAGCAGCATTGCACTTGAATAGAATTTTAAAGCTAAACAAATACTAGGAAGAATTTTCTATGCATAATCAAGACTGATTTTTATAAATTCATCTACAATAGTGAATCTTATATGTTCTGCTTCCGAGACTACCAGCATACTCAAGGAGTGCCGAAAAAATACAGGAAAATATATGTAATTATTTAAACATAAGCATGTCAATATTTTCTGGAAACAGATGTTAACAAGAACATTGCAGCATGAAGTTCTAGATTCAGATGGTACTGCTTCATGACAAAACTTGCTTAGGTGGTGTCCTTTAGAAAGAAGAGCATATTTGTAAGGCAACAACAAAACAAAGGACAGACTACTCACTGCATTTTCATTTTATTTTACAATGTGGCTAGATGTTTTACCTATAACTAAATTTTAAATGAAAATTGTGATTTCAAGAACCAGAATTACTCAGGGAGCTGGAGTAAAGCCTGTCTGTTTCTGTTTTGTTCTTGTGGAGCTAAGGACAGTGTCACATTGTGCAAAGAAAGAAAAGGTATAATTAAAATAGATCAAATAATTAAAATAGATCAACTCAAGATATTTTCCCCTACTTCTTGTTCTAGAAGCCAAAGAGTTACTTTCTGTGTGACATATGAGGGTGCTTTTGTACAAGTCAGTCACAGGAAACTTAAGTGCTTCTAAAAGTCATTAAAAAAATGTTGCGCATTTTTACACCAAGTTTTGTTTTTACAACACACAAGAAAAGAGTCCTTACGTTGATCAAAATACTGTTTTCTGAGATTCAATACATCCTGACCTAGTTAGATTTCACAGCTAATCAAAACACCTTTTTCATGCAGTGAAATAAGTAAAACAAGAAAGTAAAAAAAATCCAACTGGGAGACTAAAGCAGCAAATCTGTACAGGCCCCATTGAAGTGGAAAGTGTGATAATGCCAGTGAATTTCAAATCTTATTGTTTATTTTATGAAAGTATATCTGCACTATGCTTGTGGGGCTTTTTTAGAGAAAATGTTGTGACATAGATATTTTAAAAAGTGGAGGTATAAAGTCTTTGGCAAAAACTACAGTTACATAGCAAACTGTTATTTGTATAGAAAACTTATGGTCTTCTGTGACATGCTCTGTAATTTAGAGAAAAAAGCCACTACTGACTAGAGTAATAGGTTCCTCCTACTACAAAGATGTTTAATGTAATCCTAAACTTTTTTTCTTTCAAACATTTTTCCACTTAGGGGTAAGAGCCATGAAAGGACAAACTAAAACAAAAAGTCCCTGACCAACTAACCAAAAAAACCAGAACATGTGAAAATGGAGTATGTATACTAACAACAATAAACCAAGAAAAAACCACAGGCCAGTCAGTTTCACCACTCAGTACCTGGAAAGATCATAGGGCAGATTCTCCTGGAAACTGCTAAGGCACATGAACAACATGGAAGTGATTGGTGACAGCCAACATAGCTTCACTGAAGGCAAATCATGCCTGACAAATCTGGTGGCCTCAGAGTTACACCAGGGATCAGTGGATAAGGGACGAGTGACTGACATCAGCTACCTGGCGTTGCGCAAAGCCTTGGACACTGCCCTCCTTGACAGTCTTGCCTCTAAATTCAAGAGACACAAATCTGATGGATGGGCCACTTGGCAAATATGGAACTGACTTATTGCACTCAAAAATTTCTATGACATGGTTGCATACTGAATGCTGTTACATTTTTTGGCATTATTTCAGGTATACTTATATTGCTGGTATCACCTAGAAAGCTAATGTGAATACAACAAAACTATTAATTGCTTCCTAGACATTTTTAAAGAAATATTAATGACAACTTCTGCATAAAAAATAATGTGTAATTTAATTTGATTTCTGTTTTAAGCACACCAACATAATTGACTTAATTCAATCTTGAAGCGTAGTTAAAAGTAATACTCTTTCTAAGAAGGATGGCTGTTGCTTCTCTGTTTTGTGTCATCCTAAAACCAATAAAAAGTAATTGAAATTTTTTTGTAGTAGAATTTGCTGCAAAAATGACTATGTCAAAAATTTAAAATTTAAGGATGATATTTTCCACAAGAGAGGAGTATTTTTGTCTCTGATTTTTTTTATAGAAAGAAGAAAATAGCAGAGCCTAGTCCCTTAAATGTCCATCCCATTTTCCTTATACTTTTTTACCAGTTCTTGTTCCCATCACAGCTATGATTTCTTCACCAGGAAAAGCCAGCCCTTGCTGAAGTGCATGTGCAGATGATGCAGGTGTTCTGATGAGGCAGGCAGTACTTATTAGTTGAGTGGCCATCAGCGTCTGCCAACTGTGTGCCACTGCTTGTTTTACAACCTTTTCCGCCCTGAAATGCAGAATTGGATTTTTGCTTTTTGTGTAGGTACTATTTTTCACTGAATAAATGTGAAGTCGATAATTTCAGAAATCTTTCTCTACTCTCAAATCAATTTGAAATGGTCAATTACTTCAGGAAAGAGCAAAGAGGGAGGCAAATAAAACCATGCAAGAAGTGTGATTACACAAACTGAATTCATTTAGGCCAGATTGAAAACTGCCAAGCCATATGCTAATGGTATCATTATTATCTTTGTATATACTTTCTTTTTTTCCAGCTTTGATAGCTGTATCTTGGTTGACACACAATGAGCAATTAACTTTTAGATAATTTTAATCAACTAGCCTTTATTTTTTGTACTGTAAACTACTATTACTACTTTTTAGAGCTTCATCAGTTTTCTGCTTCTAATGACATTTTGCATTGATGTTGCAGTATTCAGAGCTGAATGTAAGAGGTTAAGATTAAACCCCAGGTACACATGTTTTCTTTTTAATTCCAGGAAAGTAATGCAATGTTTTACTGAGTTTTTCCAGGAATTTGGTTCAAAAAGTCGTGGTTAAATATATGGTAAGTAGAAACAACAGCTGTGATTCAAACTTTTTTTGGTTATACTTTTCATTTTGGAAGCACCAATTATTCCATTGTACCTGAGAAAGCATAAGAAAACACAGCTGTGAGTACCAGTAAATTAAGCTTTATTGTAAAGCATTGTATTTAAAAACTATTCTGACTCATGGTGATTTTCAGCAAATGTATTACTAATTCAATGCAGTAAAGTGGTATGAAGTTTTGAGAGAGGACTGCCCTTAACCCAGTGCAGCAACGCAAAAACTACAGCAGTGTTAAAAGCAGAATTGAAAGATTTCTTACTGTATTTGATAGAGCAGTTCTCTTCTGTCCGTGTAACACAGAGAGATCTTGTGGCTACAACTGAAAGCAAGCAGGGAGTTTCTAAATGAAAGACAGAACTTTGGAAAACCTTTCTAGTTAGTAGTGTGCATAAAAAAAGCTGTTGAGGATGAACTTTTCTCCACTTACTTTTACTTATTTTTCCAAATTCTCTGTTGTTCTGTATTTCTTCATGAAATGACTCATCCACTGTACTTAGTTTGCTGAATCAGGTGGGCAACGTGTCAAGAGCGAGGTGACATAGCCACTTTCAGGGTGTAATTCTATGATGATTTTCTGAGTTCTGCATTGTCCATCCCCAGTAGTAGCACTGTATTTCTTCCTTGGTACAATGCTGAGATCTATGTGCTCAGTGAGGACTGAGTTTGGAAGCCAGCAGCACTGCATTATTAAACTCAAACATTTGGGAGTACAGATAGGCTCTGGGTGTGCTTACAGATGTGTAGATGTGTCTGTAGGGAAGTAGCTATTTCTACAGGAAGATGGGTGGATTGCATGTAGCAAGAAAAAAGGTAAGTTTGGATCCACTAAGTAGAGAACAGGGAAATGAAAATGTCTGCTTTCCTTTGGAAGTAGTTAACCTACTTTGTTCCTATGAGTAGTTTGCCAACAAGCATGAGATTTGATGAACCCAAATCTATTTAGTCCGTCTTTAGCCTTGGATACTTTTTGACTGTGTGAACTGCTTTGTTTCCCTGTACTGTGCTGCTACTCTCACTGCTACTCTCAATGAATAACTGAGCCCTGGGGGTGCTAAAATCACGGATGAGTGGATACGACTGGCCCTCCTAAATTAAATTTCTTTCTGTAGGGTGGGATTATACGTGGATGAGATTTTGCAGCAGAGCTGCCACTTTCAGCAAGGTACCTTATTAATCAACTCCTCACTGCAAGAGGCCAAACCAGCCTCTTACCCTGAGGGAAGACTTGACATAAGCAAGCCACCACTTCACCAAGCTTCTATGATAGATACATTGAATCTGCCTCATGCAAACACCATCTTTTCTGATTTCATTCTCACTAAGAATAAATGGATCATACCAAGTGGTAGTCATTGCTTAAAAACCACTTGCTCATGTTCTGCATGGCTGGCTATAAACTTTGAGACGGGAGCTATTCACACTTGGACAGTTGTTGCCTAAAAACTGCAAAATGTCAAGTTGAAGCTGTAGAGACACTGCAAACAGCTTTGAGCTTGTATCAGCTGGTAAAGCTTTGGCATTCCCACAGTAGCTAAGCATAGGAAAGTAATTCATTAAGTTAAAAGCTGTGGTACTAAGCTGCCCATGCAGTTTTTGAAGAATCCTTCAGCTATCATTCTAATGGTTAGTCCCTTTTCTAGTGAAGATCCCTTAGCTGCCATGCTTTTACTCCAAAGATCATCCGCACTGAGGTACAATACTCTGACCGGTGTGGCTAGAGCCCCAAAGGACCCTGGTAATCTGTCACCTGGCCAACCCAAAGCCACACCATGAAGGAAAGATTTTATTTCATGCTATGCTGCCAGGAAAGAGCCAGCGTAAACAGTCATGATACAGGTCAGGTGACAAAGTGAGGGGATCAGTGCTTTCCTTGTTGCCCTTCCTTTTCTCTGGTTTGGTTCCAAACTTCAACTGCTATTCCTTTCTTGTAGTTTACAACATCCTCACACTTTCCTCAGCACAGTAACCCTTTAGTCATGTGCAAATGCTGCTGTATAGGACAGTGGCTCCTCCTCTTGGTCAAAGTCACCAGTGAGCCAAACACGTTGAGTGGGTGGGTGCATGATGAGTGCACGGGCTGGGGCAGGGGAAGTTTGTCATCTGGCATTTCCAGCGGAGGTTTCACAAAACTACCTTCCAATTCCAGCATGGGATTAAAAAAGACACTGCAGTAGAAAACTTTAGTCAAAAGCAATTTTATTAAAACTAAAATTCTTTTCTGGAAAAAATCCAACCAACAAAACTGAATGAAAAAACAAAATTTCCCTATGAAGGTGGAAGAGACATTAAAAAGCATGGAAGTTAAGAACATTCAGCTCAGTCAGTCTGGGACACTGTGATGCGCCTTTATTAATGTTTATGAACTACATCACATTTAGTTGGCTTTATTTCAGTGTACACACTGATCTAAAGACAATCATTGCTTTTTTCAGATTTCTCAGAAAAAGAGCTACAGCCTAATATATTCCTCAACTGATTATTGATATGGATGGAAAAAAATGGCTTTGAATGACAGTGTGAAAGACCTTCTGTGGTGAGGTCAGGTTTGTTCTCCTGCCACCCTTCCACTTTTGCAGAGATTCACCCAGAGACTTGCTTGCTTGCCATGACTTTGTGAGTTACCATTTAACACTGATGAGGTGCATCTCTAGTTATTATTCTCTGGATTGTTTGCTTCTTTTGGGTTTGGGCTGTTTTACCATAAAAAAGGAAAATATAAATTTTTGACCTGAGCCATCTGAATCAAAGCACTAATGCTTCAAGCCCACGATAAGCCAATCAGTCAGAACATGGTAAACAAATACAGATGACTGTTGAACATAATATGGAGTCATTACAAAAGTAATGTGAAGAGGTGACTGATTGGTCACTCTTGCCTCTAGAGGCAGGAGCTACGAACCAAATGCTATAGAGAGGCATGAAGCACAGATGTCAGTGAATACAGAAAATTTGTGTACCCTCAAGGCCTCTTGATTTTCTTCTAATACTGTCTAGACATCACCATGTGTGAGCTGACTGAGATCAGGAAAAAATTTCTAGACTTCCAACTAATGGTGTCTCTTATAATGCTGTTTTCAATGAGCCTTTTCAGAAAGATGCTCTAGTCTGATTCTGCTTGTGCAGATGGCTCCCAGCAGTTCTGTAAAAAGTATCTGTCTACAATCTGACCCTTCTGGACAAGTCTCTCCTTGTCTCAGACATCAGCTAACGTAATCACTTCCACAAATTTATTTGTCACTCTTTTGATCTTCCCTTTAGCCTTTCTTCCACAGCTTTCCACACAACAGTTTTCAAAGTTTATATAAATGCTTTCCATCAAATCCTGGTTGCATTCCAACAGTAAAACACACTTCAATAAAAACTGTATTACAGCCCTTGTAAAGAAGTAATTTGTGATTCAGATTTCATAGTTGTACTAGGAAATGCTCTGGATCTTCATGTGCTTCCTCTTTTTAAGAGTCAGCTTCAAAGATGTTCTTGAATCAGGGACTTTTTATGAGTAAATATCTAGCGGGAGTTAATGATAAGTTCATTTAAAAACATTTTATTTCTGCTACAGTACTGTGGGAATAGAGTTTCTGTGTTGGCGTTAACACTCATCAGGAAGACTGAGAACCAATCTAATGCTTGGCATTTCTTAGGCACATTTGAGTGATCAAAAGGGATTTGCAGAGATTATGGTTTCTTTGTGCCATGCAAATCATGTAAAATAAATGAATTAAGAAACAGAGCAACTCAAGTAAGACCAGGAATGAGTCTGTAGACTTAAGATATTTAGAAGGCCATCAGGAGAGGTGCCTGCAGAAAAAACAGTGCTATTATGAGGAGAAGCAAACTCTTGATCATTGGTTCAGACTACTCTGGGCTAGAGTGTGGTCCCTGTACACCTATAAGTCAGGAAAAGCCAATATTAGTAACTGTTTGCAGCCCGGGACTTAGTCCAGTGGCCCCTTATTACCACTGAAGTATGAAATAAATATTGACTTCCAGCCAGACACAAGAAGATGTTGTTTTATTCCCAGGGAGGTCCCAGGATAATGCCTCTACTCTGTGAGCACCATGTCCTTTCAAGAGGTTTAACTGCAACCACTGTGGTATGAAACATTTAAACACTGCATAATAATTTAATTTCTAAATTTCTATGCCTATAAAGCTGAAAAAACCCCAGTAATCTGAGTGTAAGTGGCCTTTGATTTGCCATATTAATTAATGAGCTGAGTCATGAATTCAGTTTTGGATCCAAAACCCCTTGAGAATTCTGACTTTTTGATCAGTCTTGATCCCATTCTCAGCACCATAATTTGCAGCAACCTTGTAATTAATCCATGACTAATTTATTTATCTACATTTATACCTAATCACAACTTACAGACAGTATTTAAATAATAAAAATTAAAATAATTAACTTGAATTTCAAAGTTTCACATCTCAAAAAATACAAGACTGGATGTGCAGTGCTGTATTACAGTAAAAAGTTTGCTGGACTGTAGATTACAGGTGTTGCTACAACAGACATGACTCTTTACATGCCTTTCTTTTTTGTACGAATATCATTCAGGTTTTTCAGACCATTCAGGTTTCTCACCTGGTGTACCCCCATGTCATGATTTTGCCTAGGATAGAGCTAATTTTCTCCCTAGTAAGTGGTACAGTGCTGCATGTTGAACTTAGAATGAGAATAATATTGATAACACACTGATGGTTTAGTTGTTTTAATTAGTGCCTACCCTAAATGAAGGACTTTTCAGTTTGCCATTCTATCAGTGAACAGGAGCACAAGATTTTGGGAAGGAGCATGGCCAGTAGTGCTGACCTAAACTGGCCAAAGGGATTTTATATACCAGAGAGTGTAATGCCCAGTATTTGCATTGGGGACACTAGACTGGGAGCTGCTGATTGCCCTGGCGGTTGGGCTGGTCATCAGTCAGCTGGTGGTGAGCAACTGTACTGTACCATCACTTACTTCTTATTCTTAGAGGGTGTTATTCCTCTCTCCCTCTCACTCTTCCTTAATATTATTATTAATATTATTAATTATTAGGGGCAATGGTTCAGACAGTCCCCTGAAAAACTCCATAATAAAAAAGTGGTCCAGGAAGTCTGGACATAGTTTAAGAAGGCAATCTAAAGGTTGCAGAAGCCTGACAGTCCTATATGGCAAAAGACAAGCTGTCATGGAGTAAGACCAGCTGAATATATTTTACATGAACTCAGGAAAAAAACCCAAGGTTTATGACCTTTGGAACAAGTGACAGGCAACTCTGGAAGTGTATCTCTATTCATTACTGGATGAAGGGGAAACACCATCACCAAGGATAAGGAAAAGTCTGAGGTACTTAATTGCTTTTTTACCTCAGTCTATAACTCTAAGACCAGTGATCCTCAGGATCACTGAGCTGATAAGACAGGGACACGGACAGAGAGCAGATTGCACTTCCAAGAGTCCTGGAGGAAGTAGTTACTGACCTGTTGAGCCATTGAGACATTCATAAATGTATAAATGGGATTCAAATGGGATTTATCCAAGGGTGCTGAAGGAGGTAACAGAAGGACTCGCCAAGCTGCTCTCCATCTTTTGTCAGTTCTGGCAAACCAGGAGGGTCCCAGGTGCCTGGAGGCTGGCCAATGGTCACAACTACAAGCAGCATCAGAAGGGTCCAGGGAAATACAGGCCTGTCAGCCTGACCTTGCTGCTAGAGAAGATTGTGGAACAGATCATCTTGAGCGCAATCACACAGCACATACAGGAGAACCAGGGGATCAGGCCCAGCCTGTCACAACGTCCACCAGGCAACTGCTCTGCCCTACCCTGCTAGCCCTGATGCTGCCAACTGCAGGGGACACTCTTCCACTCTCAGAGTGCAAAGATCGGCTAAGGGTGTGAGCGCCTTCCTTGGGAGGACACAGCCAATAATGGTGAAAGAAGGGAGTAGGCACTTCAGAGGGTACTTAATCCAAGGCTTTATTACAGAGAACAAGGAGCTCCTTGCCTCAGGGGGTACAACTCCAGAGAGCCCCCAAGACCGCGGAACAACATCTTAAGTACAGGGAGAGTGACAAAGCAGGAGTCTAGCCGTCCACCAATATGGGAACAAGAGGAAGGGAGCTGGGGATAACTGACAATGAAGACAACCTTTCAGAGGGCTTAATGGCAGGAGTTCCTGGCCTCTGACCAATCACTTGATGCCTTACCCAGAAAAGAGGGATGGATGGCTGAGCGACAGACAAGATGCCTGGGAGGGGATTCATGGGAGACAGAGAATCTTTTAGTGAAATGGAATCGTTGGAGGTAGGATTGACATTAGGGGAATGGAAGGTAACGTGGGCTGCAACTACATACAAAAGGAACTGAGAACAAACCACATAACACGACCGAATGCCAGCCAGCATGGGTTTGTGAATAGCTCTGCCTACCAACCTTATGTCCATTTATGAGCAGGTGACCTGCTTAGTAGATATTGGAAAGGGTGTGGAGGTCTTTTCCCGAACTTTGACAAAGCCTTTGAGACTGTCTCCCATGGTGTTCTCCTGAAGAGACTGGCTGGTCAAGGCTTGGAGAGGTGCACTCTTCACTGCGTTAACAACTGGCAGAATGGCCAGGTCCAGAGTGGTGATGAATGACCTTACATCTTATTGGTGGCCAGTCACTAGTGGGGTTTCCCAAGGTTCAGGACTGGGATCAGTCCTTTTTACTATCTGGTTAAGTGCACCCTCAGAATATCTGCAGGCCACACCAAGCTGTATGGGTTATCGGCTGGAGGGCAGGGAGGCTCTGCAGAGAGATCTGGGCAGGCTGGATCATGGCTGAGGCCAATGGTGTGAGGCTCAACAAGGCCCAGTGCTGGGTCCTGCCCTTGGGTCACAACAACCCCAGGCAGCTCCACAGGCTGAGGCAGAGTGGCTGGAAAGGAGCTGGGGGTGCTGGTGACAGCAGCTGGACATGAGCCAGGCTGTGCCCAGGTGGCCAAGAAGGCCAATGGCATCCGGGCCTGGATCAGCAATGCTGTGGCCAGCAGGGCCAGGGCAGGGATTGTCCCCCTGTGCTGGGCCCTGCTGAGGCCGCACATCCAGTGCTGTGTCCAGGTCTGGGCACTCACTGCAGGAAAGGCCCTGAGGGGCTGGAGAGAGTCCAGGGAAGGGCAACAGATCTGGGGAAGGGTCTGAAGCACATGTTCTGCTAGGAGCAGCTGAGGCATCTGAGTTTTATTTTTCTTGAAGAAAAGGAGGCTCAGGAGAGACCTGTGTGAGAGTGTAGCAGTGTGGAGATTGGTCTCCTCTCTCAGGCAACCAGTGACACGGAGGACGTGGCCTCAAGCTATGCCATGGGAGATTCAAGATACACATCAAGAAGAATTTCATAATGTAAGGGGTTGTCAAGTACTGAAATCGGCTACTCAGAGAGGTACTGGAGTCACCAGCCCTGCAGGTGTTCAAGGAGTGACTGAACATGCACCTAGTACTGTTGTCTAGTTGACAGATGGTCGTTGATTAAAGGTTGGACTCAAGGTCTTACAGGTTTTGCAACCTAAAAGATTCTGTGATTCTATGACTTTCATTAGTATTATTTTGATACTATTTATTTTTTTTCTTATCTCAATCTTACGTCAAGTTGCTGGCCAGAGTTAAAATACCACAGTCTTTTTTGGCCTCCCAGTGTGGAGAAGAATTGAAATAAAAATTAAAACTTATGGACTGACATAAGAACGGATAAGTAAATGAAAACATAACAGTAATCACAATAGGTACAATTGCAATGAAGAGGAGGAAGAGAGGAGAATAAAACCCAAGAAAAACAAATGCTGTACAATATAAGGTCTCTCATTCTGCTGACCGATGCTCAGCCTGGCCCCCAGTGGTGATCACACCCTACCTGCCAACTTCCACCAGTTTATACCCTGGCTATCTCTTGCATTCCACTGCAAGGAACTGCAAGGAGTCCTTTTATAAACAGATGTCTGGAATGAAATTAAAGCTAAGGAGGCAAACATTGTATCTGACAACTGTTTATTAGTAATGAAAAGACAAAACAAAAAGGAGTTACCCCACTAAAAAATGCTGGAGAAGACAGAGCAACGGGAAGAAAAATGGGAGAGAGAAGGAGAGAGAGAGAGATGAGACAGAGGGAAAAGAGGGCATGACATGGCATGAAGGGCGCTTCGGCAGGAGGGCCAGGAGCCTGGGCAGGAGGGCCAAGAGCATGGGAAGGAGGGCCAGGAGCCCGGGAAGGAGGGCCGGGAGCATGTGCAGGAGGGCCAGAGCATGGGCAGGAGGGCCAGGAGCCCGGGAAGGAGGGTCGGGAGCATGGGCAGGAGGGCCAGGAGCGTGGACAGGAGGGCCAGGAGGGCCAGGAGCATGGACAGGAGGGCCAGGAGTGGGGGAAGGAGAGCCAGGAGCATGGGCAGGAGAGCCAGGGGCCTGGGCAGTCACGACAAGGATGGGTGGTGGGCTGGCTCGGGCCACTGGATCGCAGGTTCCTCAGGCAGGGACGTGGAGATGAAGCAGGCAGGGCATGGGTCAGGGACACACGGAGGCAGGACAGACGTGAGGGCGAGCAAGAGCCAGTGAGGGCAGGAGAGACAAAAGGCAGGACTCCAAAAACAAGTCCGAAAAGCCCTCAAAAGAGTCAAAAGGTGAGGGACAGAACCACACCCGGAGCCTGTGGCACGGTTACCTTTCATGCCCCTGGTTCCTCCCTGAGTGTGCCTGCCAGCAGGAGACCATCGGCCCAGTCTGATGTCCCAGTGCAGTCCTTTAGCAGAGACCTTTTTCTGTCTCTGGGGTACAGTGCCTTTGGTGTTCCCCTGCTGTCCCCCCTGCCTGTCCCGTGTGAGATATGAAAAGGTGGCCAGGCTGCATCTTCTGGCTGCCTCCTGGACATGGCACATGTGCACTCCCTCCCCATGGGCTTCTGACAGCCATTGCTGAGGCCTAACAAAACTCACTGGCTCCTCACACTATGCTGTGCAGCACCATGAATGCTAACACCTCTTTTTCTTTTGGAGGTTTAGGGTGTAACTAACTTGCACCTAAACTTGCAGCTATTTGTCTTCATTGCCTGTAGGAGAAAAATGAATACTTTTTGATATCATTTATGGCATTTTAAAGTAACATCTAACATAAAAACATGTGGCAATGATCTAGCCTAGTAGCTCAAATGTAAGTAGCTCAATAAGTAAGTATTGGCCAGAGGAATTTTATCTAAGGCTATTAGTTTCATTTGCACCTCAAGTGTTTGTATTCTGCAAACATAGAGAGTAATTGTAAGTAATACAATGCCTTCCCCTGCCTTACTGTTATAACTTACATTATTTTGATGGAGTAATGTATCCAACAACATCTGGCATGTGAGAAACAAACCATAGAAAATTGTTGCAAGCTAGAAGAATCCTCCACATGTTTTGTCAGTATGTTTGAGCTGTTGAGAAGGAAACACAATGCAGCAAGCATAAGATAATGGGTTGTATATAAAACTGTTCTGAAAAAAGTAACAATAATATTAAATTTGGCCTGATTGAATATATATTTATTTCTTTTTTTCTATTTATCTATTTCTATTTTTATAGTTCTTTTTTATTTTATCTATAAAAAAGAAATAGAAAAATAGAAAAAAATTAACATGATATAGCGGGACATAAGAAAGCAAGTATTTCAAATAAAGAGTTAAAATGTGCCCATGAGACATTAAAATGGATATGCGCATTTGAGTTTAGTTGGGTAACATTTAATAAGCCAGCATAGTAGATATGCAAAGTAGTAGTTCAACTTTCTTAACACAGTAAATGTTATGAGAACTGCTGAGACACATAACTTTTTGATTTTTGCTGGAAAACAGCATTTTAAAAATAAATACACGAAAACATTGCCTCAAAATACAGTATTTAAAATGTCGTTCACAAAGCCTTTGAACTTCTAAGAGGTTATGCTTAAGCCACTTGTCAATCAATTTAGGATATTGGAAAAGCTGTAACAAAATCAATTTTTAAAAGTTCAGATTTTTTTGTTCTTACCAATACGTTCTAAAAATTTTTCCTAATCAAATGTACAAAGCAGTTTTAAATGAAAGTGAAAGAATATTTTTATGGTATGAATACATATAGAATAAAATCACTAACAACTATCACACACATGGGAGTTAGGAGACAACTTAAAGGGACACAGATAATACTTAAAGGGGCACAAATAATAATTCCTTCAGATAATTATGTACACTGATGAGGTCCTTTCTCAGTCTCTTCTCCAGGCTGAACAGGCCCAGCTCTCTTAGCCTTTCCTTCTAAAAGAGATACTCCATTCTCCTGATCATCTTCACAGTCCTCTCCTGGATGCACTTGTAACAGCTTAAAGAGCACAATGAACTGTCTCAAAATAGTGTCAAAGAAAAAATTCCCAGAAGATAAGCACAGATGGCAAACAGGAAGGGGTTAATTCCAAGATTAAATGGAGGTTTGTTTAACAGTAACATTTACTGTTAAACAAAATCCATACTATTGACTTTGGCACATGGTGCCATTTGTACCTTGATTTGAGCAGAGGCATCTTAATAATTGGATCTTAACATTTCTCCAGCCGCTCCACGTCTCTGTTGTCCTGAGGAGCCCAGAACTGGACACAGCACTCCAGGTGAGGCCTCAGCATGGCTGAGTAGAGGGGCAGGATCACCTCCCTCCACCTGCTGGCAATGCTCTTCCCAATGCCCCCAGGTTACCATTGGCCTTCTTGGCTACATGGCCACACTGCTGGCTCAGGGTAATTGCCAAATTTTATAGGCAAAGGAAGTAGATTTTTTCCTGCTGTGATTATCTAGCCTGCCTTTTGGTGTAGAGTTGGAAATATGCATCAGGATCTATAGCCACCCCTCATTTGGACTTCATATTAAGACTGGTGACCAAAGTGCCAATTAGTGTGGCCAGCAAGCAGATATCTAGTAGCCAACAGGTAATCTGAGATTATACCTGCTCTGATTTAAAAAAGAAAATAAAAATTTAAAAATCTTAGGTACAAAAAGGTTTCAGGTCCTATCAGCAATCCTTTTTAGCAACTTTTCTTTCTGATTTGGGAAGGATATATTTCAGTGTAAGAGGTATTGAGTGTGCATGGTTAACTTGGAAGCGCTGGGCATCTGTGTCAACAAACCAGGTGGCCTGTGTTTGTCCTTCTGAATGACCTTCTGTAACTTGGTTCATAAGTTACGCCCTGAAATTTAGGAAGTCTGAAACTGGATTCTTTATCGGAAATAGCTTGTGTAAATCCACAAAGCACATTTAGGACATGAATAGCTCAGCCTTGCTGTTGCTAGTACAGACTGCGTGTACTGTTCACCTAAACAGTATCATAGGAGATAAAAGTGTTCAGAGATATGAAGAGGCAGAAACCTACATCAGCCATCAGTCTGCACTTTCCCTTCTTCTTCTTTTTGTTTTTAGCAAACTAGGTTATTAATAATAGTATTTTCTTTTCCTTCCCTCCTGATTCTGGCAAGTTTATCCTTTTCACTCTTGTCCCATTTCCTTCCACCTGCCATGCATTGCTCTGTGTAGACACTACACCTCCTTTTATATTTACCTGTCTTATGCAGAGAAGTCTGAAAACTTGTGCAATATCAAGTTTTTATTTTCACTCTTTCCAGTAGCATTTAGTGGATGTCATTCGTGGTGCTCCAGGATTCACTTGGCCTTCAAAGGGGTGCACCTTTACTGAATGCTTTCTGCTCACTGGCTGCATAGCAAGAATAGGAAGGAGCCCACTGCAATATATTTTGACAGAAAAAAGGCTGGACGAAATTAATGGCTCAAGCAGGCCTTTGGCAGTTCCTGCAGAATTTCCAGCCTCATGGAACAAGGCCGATCATCTAAAGTTGTATGTGTCTGACATTCTGTTATCCTCGGAGATAAGGCCAGCAATGATGCTGATGTTTTTTCCTGTTCGCAAGGATTGTTAAATTGGATGGTAGTTCTAGCCAGCAGCTGAAGCATATGCTCTGCAGCCTTGCAGACAGGTAGCACTGTTGAAAGAATATACTATGTTCTCACTTGGGGATGGCAAAGGACTTGCTTCCTATATTACAAAACAAGAACCACTGGGAATAAAGGCAACATGAAAACTCTGCTAAAAATTAGTGTGAATTGCATAAAGATGTAGGATTTTGAAAGAATCACAAAAATTGTTCACTGTCACACTCAAACTACTATTGGAGGTTCCTGACATATGGAAGAGACATGATTTTCCTTTCAGATAGCTGGGATATCTCAGTTCTAATGATTAACAGTCAAAAACTCGTACTATTTGGTATGGACAGAGTATTAAAGTATTAGAACGTGTTTATGGAAAGAAGAAAACCATCTAGGTGTATGAGTTTACACTTGGATAGCTGGTTGTCTTAATAGAAAACTAACATTTCTGCAGCACCTAGTGATTTAAAGTTCCTTGGAAAGAATAGTTGTCTCCTTCTTCCCCCTGACAGTAAATGAAGGGAGTTCAATACTTAAGTATTGGTGTAAAGTGCCTCAGATTAACTTTCATGCTTTCTGCTGAAAAAACACATGATGCAGCAGTAGGGTAAGACTCTGTGGCCAGGGATTCTTGGTCACAATGGTCATGGTGTATTCTTTACAAGCCAAGAAAGGAAGAGCTGGATGAGTGCCATTCATGGGTCATGCAGCCACATGGGACCAGTGTTCTCTGTGTCTCTGTGCTTATTCCTGCTGTAGAAAGGGCAGAGCTTACAGCATCTGTGATTTTTGTTAATGTGCAGCTCACAGAGTTGCTCCAAGAGGACCCTTGGCAGACTAACACAATTTTTGATAAACCAACATATCCCTTATCCTTTGCCTAGGTGCTGAGTCAAGAAAGTAATAGTGCCTTAGGAAATGAAATAAGATCCAGATTACAATTTCAGTCCTTTACAGCCTTACACATGTGAATTATCCAATGTACTTGGAAGTAGTTGCATAATTTTGAAATTATGAATTTCCAAATAATTTGGGTTGTTTAAGTGTACGGGAGAATGTCTGTTTCTCTTTTCCCTCTGTTTTTATTTTTTTTCTAGTGAAAAGCATTTTGTTCCTGAATATTGTGAACCATAAGTGACAATATTTTTTCAAGATTCCAATGAAATTTGTTTTATGGACCTGAACGACTAGTAAGATTTAGAAAAAAAAACATGCTTTCTTCATCTTTAAGGATTTTTGTACTTTCTTGGCATGCTGATTTTGGCTGGGGTAGAATTGATGTTCTTCACAGTGGCTGGTGTGGGGCTGTGTTTTGAATTTCGGCTGAGCACAGAATTAAGAATGTGATGTTTTTGCTATTACTGAGCAGGGTGCACACAAAGCCAAGGTCTTTTCTGTTGTTTTGTACTGCCACAGGGCAGGGGAGGTAAGAGTGCCTGGGAGGTTGGAAGGAGACACAGCCAGGACAGGTGACCCCAGATGACCAAAGAGATATTCCAGACCACGTGACATCATGGTCACTATATAAAGTGATCATGCTCACTTTATAAAGTGAGGAGAAAAAAGGAAGAAGGGGGGACATTTGCAGTGAGGAGTCTGTCTTCCCAAGTCACTGTTACGCATGATGGGCCTTGTTCTCCTGGAGATGGCTGAACACCTGCCTGCCCATGGGAAGAAGTGAATGAATTCCTAGTTTTGCTTGGTTTATGTGTGGGGCTTTTGCTTTCCTAAATAAACTGTGTGTATCTGAACCCAGGGGTTTTTCAGCTTTTACCATTCTGATTCTCTCCCTGATTCTGTTGTGGGGATGAGCAAGCAGTTGCTTGGCAGTTGGTAGCTGTGGTTAATCCATGACACTTGGATATAAAATTTTGTTAAATAGTGCAGTAGAGGAAACTAATTTAATTTTGAAAACAGCAATAATGTGCGGAGGGACTCACACAATTTTTTTGCACTTAGTTTCAGTTTGCAGAAAGGCATAAAGAAGGAAAATACAATACAACACATGACAGCTGAGAGACTTCAGGTATGTGAGAACACCAGATAGGCATTACAGACACTGGTGGAGAAAGAATGCCATTGAAACACAAGAAATCAGATTTTAGAACTACATTGAAATAGGATGGAATTGATACAGGTGTCACAATCCAGCATATTCCTTTTTTTTTCTTTTTCTTCCCTTCACTTACTAAACTCTATTTACCTTGAGTTACCAGTTTTTCTCACTTTGCCGTTCTAAATTTCTGTCTCTGTCCTAAACTCTGGAGAATGCAAACGTGAAAGTGAAGTACACAGACATTAGTACACAGAAATAAATAATTGTCTCCAGACAGATTGCAGAACTCTTAAGATGTGTTTATAGTACTACAGGCTTTGGCCTAAGGGTAAGGCGCCTGCTCTCAGACTAAGTAATTGGTCATGGAACAGGTCTGTATTGCTGGAAGATGTAGACACTGATCCTTTGGGCCAGGAAGTTCTTATGGCTGGAAGATGTGGACACTGATCCTTTGGGCAAAGAAGTTCCTACGGCTTCTGCTGGAATGTGTGGCAGGAGAGAATCAACATGTGCCCTCTTTCTTGAGTCATCCTATTAGCAAATCACTGTAGGTCTAAAAGAATGTGTGCACTGACTTGAAATGGCAATTGTTATGTCAACACTTAGTACAGACATACGTGTTCAGTAATATAAAGAAAGTGAGTACCAGAAAGGACCAAATAGAGTCTCTGGTATGTAAGAAGTATCATGACCAGAAAACAGAGGCTGAGAGATCTACAGTGTTCAGGAGAGAGAGAAATAAGCTAAAAAAGGATAACATGTTTTGGATGGATATTATCCATCCAAAAGGATATTATACATTGATCACATCCTATATCTTGAAAACAGGGGTGGATGGCATGAATTTAATGCTTTGAAATGGTTGATGAATAGCTGCAGATCTCATACTGTCTCTTTGGATATTTTGGAAGACCTGACAACTGATAGGACTTTTTCACTCTTGCCTGTGGGACTTGGTTTCTGACACTGATGTATTTCTTAGAGAGATAAGTGTAACCATGTTTTTACTTCCCAGGTAAAGATCAGAAAAAAAAAAAAAAGAGCTGTGAACAATAATTTAATCTTCAATTAAATAGAAAGTCATTAGGCTGAAGATTTTTAATTTCAAAGGAAAAATGAGGAAACTTAGAAAATTTAGAGATAGAAATGTTTGGTGGAATTTTTATGGAACCTATGAAGAAAAGAGTTCTAATTTTACATAAGAGACCACCACAGAAAGGATATTAGAATAAGCAGATTGCCTAAAAGGAATGCTTTAATGGATTAGACAGTAAGAAAACACATGTCAGAAAGTATGGCAGTGGAGTGAGAATTCCATAATCCACCTCTGTTTAAATCATGTGCTGTCAGCTACCCAGAGATCTAGGGAAGAAAAATCTGCCCAAGTTTTTTTAAATATCGACCAATGAGTCATAGTTTATTTTTATGCATGATCATCTACCATTTAAAGCCTTTCATATTAATTTAATCCTTCTTTTTTTTTTTTTTTCTTTGTTGGCCTTAATATTCAGTTTATTCACCACACTATTTTATATTGTTTTGGGGGTCTTTTTGGTTTGGTTTGGTTTGGTTTGGTTTTTTTTTATGGTTGGCTGTACAATTTTTGTTGTATTCCTCTTTTTTTTTCTTATGTGGCACTTCACTGAGAAAGAAAGAGTCTTTCTAAAGAAGATCCAGAAGTAGGTATTACAAAGACAAACTGCGCAATGCATCAAGATATATTTCCCAGAATCATATTGCATTTGGACGTTTGGTGTATTGGTATAGAGATAATTTTAACCAAGGCAATAACATAACTGACACAGCAACAAAATGCCTTACATTGTTTACATGATTTGGAGAACCAACCCAGGAAAAAGTATTTTGTTGTCCAACAATGCCAGATTTTGGGCATAATTTCTTGTGAAACAGTGAAGAAGATATGTATTAAGCTATGCATATTACTAAACTACAGGTATCACCCCTTTATGCTGAAAAAAGAAGGATAAAAATATAGCGATATCTATGTTTTGGGCGTGCCCTGGTTCTGGCCAGGATAGAATTAAATCTTTTCAGTAGCATGGCTAAACTGGCATGGCTAGGAGGTTATTCTGTACCACTGCACATCTTTGTTGGAGGTGGGGGATAAGGAGCTCTCCCAGGCATCTAAGAAGGAGGGCGGGCAGCCTTTGCTGTTGATCAGATGTGGAGGAAGGGGGAAAGCCAGTGTTCATTGTTGCCCTGGGTCTACGGTGAATGGTCTTGCACATAAACTATGCTGTCTTTTGTATGCTTTTGTTACTAACGTTGTTGCTGTTAGTGTTCACTTTCTTATCTCATTGATGTTTCTGGTAATCTCAACCCATAATGATCACATATTGCGTGTCCAATTCTCAACTCCATCCCGCTTCAGTGGAAAGGGGAGAGGAAAGGAAAGCAAGACAGAGGCATCTGTCTTGCCAGAGTCTTGGTGGAGGCACTGGACTGGGGAGTATGATTCCTAAACTATGACAGGATACCATTAGCACAACTTTTATAAAGGGTATTTCCTTCAACAAGCAACAGGTACAATTAGCAGTAAGCTAAAGGGAAAACGGAACTACACTAGAGTTTGTGAAAGGCCTTATTTGATGTATAAATAAAGCCTATATGTCTGCAGAGCCTCTACATTTAAACACCAGTGTTCAAAGCAAAGGTGTTGTTAGTGTCTCTCTGAGAAGGACTCAAGGACAGAGCTGGGACTGCATTTGATTAACACTATAAAATGGCCATCTCAATGGTGCAGAAAGCTACAGGGCATGGCCACAAATTGTAACTGATATAGCAGTTACAGCAAACACCAGATGTCTGATATGAAAGATAACTGCATCAGATAAATTCTGTTATGCCTCAAATGCAGCTACTGACATCATATGAAGTGACTAATCAGAATGAAAAAGATGTAATTAGAGAGAAATTGATTGTGGCAAATCTTTCTGTAGATGAATAATATAGGAAAGGTAAAAAACTAAGGCTCCCCTATAGGCTTCTCTTCATCTTCCAAGGAGACAATGGAAAAAAACTCCCCAGAATAACAGTTCCTGTAGGTGTTTCTTGGGGCAAAAGACTCTTCAAAAAGCAAAGGTGGGAGGCAAAACAAAGTTGCGCATCATGATCATGACTGATGCAGATGGTCTGAGCCTCAATCTTTGCAAAATAAGAGGCTAACTTATGCAAAAAGGCTGGCATGACATAGGGAGCATTTGAAATGACAAGAGAAACGACTTCACTCTAGGTTTGGCAGGTTTGAAAACTATGCTCATGGTAAGGAGTTTCAGATCTTCAGAACTGCCAACACAACTTTTCGCCTTTGATTGCCTCTGTGATGAGAGGTTGCAGGAGCACTGGGACTGATTTTGAAAGGATCTGTATTTTGATGGAGCTGTAAGAAGTGTACAATGCTGTGAACTGTTGCTTTGTGTAGAGATGAGGTTGCTAATACAGCTGTAGTGCAAACCCAGGACAATGCAGTAGGCATTCTGGCCATACTCTGACACTCACTCTTACATTCAGGGTATTAAACAACAGCAGCAATAATACGCAGCTGAGGATACCTGCAGTGTTGCAGAGTTTTTGAATTGAAGCAGTGTACATTCTCTGGTTTTCTCTGTAAATTTGGAACTTTGTTTTGGTTAGGAAAGGCCAGTATCAACCAGTATATTTCTGGTTCCAGAAATACTACCAGTTCAGCTCCTGAATAATTTCAGACACAGAGTTTCAAAACTTGGTGTGGATGCCACCCTCTGAATTCAGAGCTCCTGCTGTGCTTTTGAGCTCTGCTCACTCTGTAATAAAATCTAAAGAGTTGTCTCTACTATAACAAGAGATTTTCAGGGAGACTTTTTTTGCAGTCTTCAACTGAAGTGGCGGTAGAGAAGGATTGTCCCTGCAGGACATCCTGGCTGGCTGACCAGCACCGCTAGCAGCTATGGGACACTCTCCTGATCTCCGTAGGTCACACGGCATCTAAGGCTCTTGCCTTGTTAAGGGATGCGGCTTGCAGCAACAGCCAGCAGAAGGAATGAGAGTGGACTCCAGCTGGGCCAATCTGGGTTTATTGAATCCCTACCAGGAGACAACAACGCTATGGGAACCAACAGGCGAAGCCAAACCCGAGAGCATTACAACAGTTTATGAGGAGGGAAGGAAACGGGGGAGGAGTCAGTTTCCAAGCGAATAGGGTTGCAGAGGGGAGTGGGGTACAAAAGATTGACTTTGGGAGTACACCAACGGGAATAACTTCAGGGCTGGGCCCGGCCCCTGAACCAATCACTCGATGCTCTAGCTGGAAGCTTTTGGAGGGAAGGGTGGGATTGTTGAGTGATGGACAGGGTACGAGGGAGGGATCCAGGAAAGGGTACATTGATTTCTGTGGTGACTAGGGTGGAGTTAAGGCAATTGACAATGCAAGGGAGGGAGGAGAGAACGAGGGCAGAGCCATTACAATGGAGAGGGAAACAGAGCAGTCCAGCCTACAACTTATACAATCTCCTTCTTCACAACACAACATTCAACTGTACTCTAATTCAGCTGCTCTGACAGCTAATGCCACAGACATGCATCTCACCAGTTTAATGAAATTCAGTGCCACTATTACAAGAACTCTTCATCTTATGATGTTGCCAGGATGCTTTGGAGTCCCTGGGGCATTTTAACGAAGACTTGGTTGTCATTGTGCAGTTGGATGTTAGTATTTCATGGGTGACTGCTTTTCAGCACTTCATATTCCCTCTTGTTGGGTGGTTTTAAGTTGTATTTGAGCTTTATTGTGGTGATGGTTCTCTGACATCTACTGCCCTCATAAATATGTACTACTCTGTCCCACTGTTTCTATTAAGTTGTCCTTTGGTTTTGTAAAACATCTAAAACTTGAGCCTTGGTGTGCAAGGCCTACCTAGATAGTTCATGAGCCCCATGGTGTACTGTCATACAGTATTTTTAGAAGTATCTTTTCTTTCATTATTAATAATTACTATTTCTGAAGCTCTTGGAGAGTTGAAGTGAAAATATCCTGCATTAAATACCACCAATAGAGGATCGCAGGAGAAGGCATTTCCATTAATATGTATTTAGACTTAAGGCAAATTTGATTTATCACTCTTCCTCCTATTTCATGCTAGTTACCCATTAAAATATGAAATGAATAGATGACATGCATGACAACAGATGCTTATATATAAAACATTCTTCTTGGAAAGTGTTGTAGGTTGTCAGGGAAGTGACTTTTTTGGGAAGTTGTAGCTGAACCAATCAGTGGGCAGGTTTGAATATTGATGCCTGGTGTAATCACTGAAGACATGGATACACCTCTGAGAACACAGGAGGTTAAAAGCAGAGAACTCCCAGGAGAACTTTCTGTTCTGGTCAGTGAAGAGTTCAAGCCTCCCCTGCCCAGCCCCAGCCTGAGATTTTAACCCTTTTCTTGGACAATGAAAACTTTGTGAAACACTAATCCTCTTTGATCTGAAAGAGAAGAGAGACAGACATGAAATGGAAGAAAATGTGTTGAAGGTCAGAGCAAGTGAAAGATGTCAGAAGAAGATGGGAAAGAATCCTAGGTGAGAGGAGGTGATGGAGTGGCCTTTGGCTGAACTTCTCTTGTATAGCCATAGACTGAACTAATTTTCCTATAACACTGACACTGCATTTAGGGGGAGGCAATGGCTGGAGCCAAGAGACTGTGACCTGCTGCAGTGACACCATGTGCAAGAGTGAGCAGAGAAAGATGAAGAGGGTGTAGTGGTGCCCTCTGTCTTCAGAGAAGAAGAGGATCTCTGTTCTCAAAACCCTTGGCCCCAGGGGAGGTGGAAAAATGGGGGGGACTGTTGTCCCGAAAGTGAGAGACTGTTGCTTTTTCTGGTACTTGGCAAAGCATCCTTAAAAGGGAACCCTGTAAGCAGTTTTGGTCCATGGACAGTGGTGAGAGCACTGTACATGGAAGGAAGATGTTGCAATGGCAGATTGGGCAGTGGCATGTGGGACACGGAAACACAAGACGTTTTAAGGGTAAGGGTGGTACAAGAGAGACTCTTCTCCCCCCTGATGAACTGAGGATTGATTTTCTGAGAGGTGATAACTTGACTGAGAATCCAAGGTTTTGTCTCACTGTGTTTTGGTGGAAACTTGGTGAGGGGAGGAGGAATGTTTTGGAAGGTTTTAATTTTGAATTTTGTGTGTTCTTCTTATATTGTAGGTTAAGGAAGTTTTTTTTCCTTTATTCCTACGCTTGAGCCTGCTTTGCTGTGTTTCTGTTCACATCTCCCAGTACTCATCTGAGCAAAATATATTTTCATGGGTGCACTGGCACTGCGCCAGCGTCAACCCATGAAAGCAAATTTTTGCCCCTTGCAAGTCAGCATTCATGTCAGAAAGGAGGAGAGAAAACCTGGATGACTTAAACATCTAAAAAGTATGACCTGAATTTCAAATGGTCTCATAGATGTAATGAAACTTAATTTATCTTCATTAGAGAACACAGAACAATCAAAAGATCCATGTAAAGAAACTTAATACAATTTATTTATAAGCTAAGACTAGTTTAATAATGCTTCCATTTGGAAACAAACTATTATGAATGTACACTATAAAAACTAGAAGCAGATTGATTATTGTAGAGCTAGGAGTTAAATAGGCCTGAATATGAAAGCTTTATTAGCAGTATGTGCTTTCTGCTATTTTCCTAGTTTTTTTCAAAGATATACAAGTAGGAAAATATCCCCTTTAAGCTGAGCTTAATATTATGTTATGAAGAGTGCAGAGCAATTTGGCAAAAGGCAGCAAAACTTCACTATAAAGACTTTCAGCATGGGTGACGTCAACACTTTGTAAATGCTACTCATTTTAGCTTTTATTTCATGGTTATGGCTTTTTCTCATTTGTCCTTCTGTCACAGTGACACTGAGCATGAGACTTGCTGTACAGCTATGACACACGAGCCAGGAAGGAAGGCAGAACTTCCCCTTATGTGGGTACAGGTGAAGGCGCCTGCTAAGTGAGGGAGCAGCTTGCAGAACACTCAAGCCTTTCTGATGCAGCTAGATGTAACTTGGAAGAAATGGTAGCTGCACTGCTGCTGTTGCCGACTCCTAATTTCCTTCTACACTGGCTGACCCAGCCCCAACCTTTGGTAGCTGTCAGGCTTTTATGGATGGTCAGTTCATCTTGCAGGGTCCTATCTGCAGAACACCTGATGACACCTAAACATAACAGAAGTCAAAATTCAATTGCAGAGCTGTGCTTTCCATACATAATGATTAGGACAATGCAGAACTCTTCCAAAATAAGGGCTCAGATATCCACAATTAGTATACTTTAAAATAGTGAAATATTTTGACCTTAACATGCCCCTTTCTGTTTTCCATCTATAAAATGAAGGAAGCAATATCACTTAGTCTAGGTACTTTATGAAATGCTAAAATTACCTACAAAAATCATCTTAGAAAACGTGATTGCTACTCTTAATACAATTGTGTCCTTGATTCTTATTACAATTGGTAAGGGAGAGTAAAATCTACTAGTGTTGTCTATTGGGAACCCTGAATGATATAGGGATCTGATAGGAGAAATTTCTGTGGTTATAAAATACATAGTAATAATAGACAGTAATAGACAACAACTTTATAACTTATAAAATGCATTGCTATAAATGTTGAAGACTTTTAGAAATAATTCTTTGATCTATATGAATACACTGTGTGCTGAAATAGATCTCCTTTTGATCATTAGAGGTATGTGTTTTGCTACTGTTCTTGAGCTCTACTCAGATGGCACAATATTCACTTCTAAATTTTTTTTCACCAGTGGAAGAATTCTTTAGCTAGAGCAGTCAGGATCACCAAAACTACATATATCTGCTACTGAAATAAGACAAATCCAGGATAATTATATTGCTTTTAATAAAATTATAGTATTTTATAATTCATAATAACACTATAGCTGTATTTCCACTATGCCGATATAAATGGTTATAGAAGAATGTATTAAAGCTGATATTTAGATGGCATCGGTATTGTGATAAACCTTTAGGAGATATTCATAAATAGCTAAAGCTAATGGAAGAGTAAAATCCGTATGCAGTAGTAAATTTCTTCCTGCTGCAAGACTGAAAGCTAATGTCTTCACTTCATTGGAAATTTTTTTACAGTGAGAAAATATCAACTTCTATTTGATTTTCTTCTTCTAGGTAGGTCAAATATTAGATATCAATTTTGATTCACATCTCAAGATATCTGTTGATTTTCACTTTTATACTTAATTTATTTGAAGAATATAATACTTGAATTAAAAATAAGGCTCATAGAGTTGATTAACTCCAAGTCCTCTGAAATCTAGGTTCTTTTGGAATTCTTTTAGACAAAAATAAAACCCCAATGTTTGCTAGATATTCCTATTGCCAAATAAGAAATCAATGTTCTAATTTTCAGCATTTACTTTCAGATATATAATCAGTTTTAGTCAGAGTTAGAAAAAATCAGTGAAATGGCTTTTTATAGGCACACTGTAAATAATAGAAGTATGTGTTTAACTTAGCAAGAGAAGACTCCTAAATACTCAAGATCAAACATGTTTATTTTGAAAAGCCATCAAACCTCAAGCTGCTTCTTTGCCATATCTCTAATTGTAAGTACAGGGTATTACTTTGGCTTTGATGGGGCTGTGTTCAAAATCTGAAGTAACAGAATAATAGAATTTTAAGGAGTTGGAATGGACCTTAAAGACCATTTACTACCAGCACCCCTATCATGGGGAAGGGCACCTCCCACTGGATCAGGCTGCTCAAAGCCCATCCAACCTGGCTTTGAACACTGCTAGTGTTGGGGCGTCCCTAGTCTCCCTGGGCAACCTCCTCCTGTGTCTCATGGACCTCACAGTAAAGAATTTCTTCCTAATACCTAACCCAAATTTTCCTTTCAGTTTATGCCCATTACTCCTTGTCCTGTCATTACAGTTCATGATGAAGAGACCCTCAGGCTTTCCTGTAGACCCTTTTGGATACTGGAAAATTGCTGTTAGGTCCCCATAAAACAGTCTCTCCTCCAGGCTGAACAACCCCAGCTTTCTTATTGTGTCTTCATAGGGGTCTTTCATTTTTCTTATCAGCTTCATGCCTCCTCTGGTCTCACTCTGACAGTTCCTTGTCCTTCCTTTGTTGAGGACTCCAGGCCTGGGTGCTGCACTCCAGCTGGGGTCTCATCAGAGCAGTGTGGAGGGATGGAATCCCCTTCTTCACCCTGCAGGCTGCGTTGCTTTGGATGCAGCCCAGGACACAACTGGCTTTGTGGGCTGTGAGCACACACTGCTGGCTAATGTGGAATGAACCATCACCCCAAATCTTTCACTGCAGGCCTGCTCTCCATCACTTCTCTGCCCAAGCTGTTGGTGTGTCTGAGATTGCCATGACCCAGCTGTAGGACCTTGCACTTCGCTTTGTTGGCCCCCATGAGGTTTGCACTAGCCCAGCTCTCAAGCCTGTCCAGGTTCCTCTGGATGCCATCCCTTCCCTCTGGCTGTGTCGACTGCCCCACACAGCCTGGTGTCATAAACAAACCTACTAAGTCAATATGTTACATCTCTATATTCAGAACTGCTTTCAGCTGGTCATAAATTTATTGCATTTCTTGTTATAATTCAATCTGCCAAATCTTTAAAAAGTATTATTTTATGAGACAGATTTGTTAACACAAACATCTCCAGACAAATACTAAGCCCTGAAAATAAATCTTCAACTAACTGACAAACAAGTCTCATTCTATATTCTCTCTTTAGTAGCTGATTATTTTCCTGCACATAATAAAGAAGCCATTAATGTATAATGAAAGAGACAGCTTCATTATTTTCTCTTTGAAAATTTTTCTCTTTGAAAAATACATACTTAACCATATGGGGCCTTTTGTACACAAGGATTTTTTCTTGCTAACAAGTTTGGTGCAAATGGTGTGATTACTTAGCCATCATATTACTTACAGTTGAGAAATACCCTCTTGAATTGCAATAAGAAGGTCAAAGTGGCTTTTTTGTTTCCTTCAACACTAGACATCCCATGAAAACCCTGCTCCTGGCAGCAAGTGGCCATATTGGCTCTGTGTGCTATTAAAAAGGCTCTTTTGTTTGTGGAATTAAACAAACTGATTGCTGTAATAAATAAATGTAATCTTGCTTGAAATTATGCTCAGCTAGGGCAGAATTCTGTCCAGGTAACAGCTGAAAAATATGTGTCTTCATATATATCCTAGCTGGCAAATGCATCTGGAAGGAAGCACATTGCTTCTCTGAATTGCTTGTAAACATGCCAGCTGCTGCACTCAAAGCTTCAGCTGATGCTGAGTCAAAGACAGGAATGAAAAAGCAACACTTTTGTGAATCTCTTTGTGCTGTCTCGCCTCATGAGAAAACACGACTCCCATTATTTTTCATTGTATTATGCAGCTAAGTTCCACCAGTGAGGTAACACTTCTGTCATCTCTTGTGCTCTGTGTGGTAACACAGGTAAACCCACAGGTTATCTTGTGGCATGTACCCTCTGTCTCGAGCAGGGGGATGTTTGTCCCAATAGCAGAGCAGGGGATATTTCCTTTCTAGCTTGCTCAAGTCTTTTCAATCTGTCATGTATTGAAAGCACCATCAATCAGAAAACCAGTGTGCATGTATATGTTTTGGAAATCGGACCCTTAGGCTGCTGATCACACATTTCTTACCAAACTCAAAGCCTTACAAAAACAAATATAAGGATGTTGTCTTTTCACTTGTTCAAAGGAAAGCTGCCTTACATGGATATATTCAGTTCATCCTATTGCCACTCCTTTTTCTCACACCATCCCTTTCCATACTATTTGCTTAGGCATCCCTTTTTGGAGCAGCCAGTTGTCATTTATTATTTTCCTGTTTCTGGACAGTTCTGGGTCAATTTTTTTGCAGTAACTGGAAGGGAAGATGCCTAAACATGGAGGTTATTCTATACCACCTCGTGTCATTGCTGGGGCTGGTGTAAAGAGAGTCCTACATGGAGAAGGGGTTCCTTCTGGTTGAGAAAATGTTGTGTAGGAAGCTGTCCGGTATTGTCTGGTTTTGGTGGTTTTGTTGTTTTTTTCTGTGTGAATTGCCTCTTTTCTTATACCCTCTGCCATTAGTACTCTTGCTGTAACTGTTAATTTTCTTACCTAAATGCTGTTTCCAGTAAAGTGTTCTTATCTCAATCTGTGATCCTTCTTTAGTGGCTCCAATTCTCCTCTCCAGATGCTGCAGTGGGTAGGGAAAGGGAAGATCAGGGGACTGAGAGAGAGAGGCCCTGTGGTTTGGAGAGTCTTGGAGGGTGAACTGAATCAGGGAATATTGTTCCTAGACCAGTATGTGACAACTTGATATGTGAATGATAATGATAAAATACAAAATACAAAACATTTAGCCAAAGGAGTATTTTATTTAAAATCTACCATTGCCACCATGCAGGCTCACTTTCTAACCTCCGTTAGAGGTTCTAACCTCTTTTTGTTCTTCAAATCTTACATATACTAAACATTTTGCAAGGTGTTTTACTGCTGTATATAGTCTATATTTAATTTGGTTTTGTTATATTTTTTATTATTTTTTTTATTTTAGGTGCAACAAGGCCAGGATCCTCTACTTTGCTCACGGCAACCTCAGGAGGGCCTAAAGGCTTTGGAAAGAGTGATTGGAAAATGGCCCAATAGAAAATGATCTGGGTATAATGGTGGGAGTAGCTAAACATGAGCTAATGAGTGTCCACTGTTGTGGGATTCCAGGCACCCACAAAAGCCACTCACTCAGTCCCCTCTGCAGCGGGAGAGAGGAGAGAAAATTTAACAGAGGGTTCATTGGCTGAGATAAGGACCAGGAGAGATTGCTGACCAAGGACAAAACAGGATCAACTTCAAGATATGAAGTGAATTTACTACTGACAAAATCAGAGCAGGATAATGTCTCCCATGGGAACATGACAGTTGTCCATGAGCTTCTCCCTCCAGCATGGGGGTCTCTCTCCACAGGTCTCCCACAGCTTGACAATCTCCTCTCAGGCATTCACTGGCTCTGGCATGGGACTGCTCCACAGGCTGCAGGTGGATCTCTGCAGCTGGAGCTGTGCTCCAGGGGTTGCAGGGCACAGCTGCGTCGCTGTGCTCTGCGCCGTGGACTGCAGGCCAGCCTCAGCTCTGGTGCCTCGAGCTCCTCCTGTCCCTCTTCCTCCACAGACCTTGGTGTCTGCAGAGTTGTTCTACTCCCATGTTTCCACTCTGCTCTTCTTTGGCTGGAATTAAAACTACACCACAACCTTTGTTCTGATTGCTTTTTAAGCGTGTTATCACAGGGGTGCTACCAGCATTTCTAATTGTCTGGTTTAGTTGTAGCTTGAGTAACTGGGGTGTCTGCTGCAGGCTGAGTGACTGGAATAGTTGCTGATTTATTTCCCTGCCCCCAGCCTTTATTTGCTGTTTTACAGTGTTTAGCAGCATGCAATAAGCATATGCTAGAGACCAGCTTATTGCAATGAGCTTTTTTGATTAGAATTTTCACAGTATTTTTTTCAAATAATTTTTTACTTCATTTGGTTCTGAATTTGTTTACATGAAAATTTTTAGGCTAGGGGATCAGAAAATTCTTTTAAGGTTTAGCTCATTTTTTCTTATTTTTTTATACTATTTTGGATTTTTTTCACTTGGGTCAGGGGTTTTGTTAGATTTTTCAGACATACCAGCCCTTACTCTAGACACACTGCCAACCATATAGAGGAAGCTTATCAGATAAAATATTAGAAAAGTGGTCTCTTTAACATTTAAGGGAAATTCAACATTCTCAAAAAAGTGACATAACAGATTAAAAGGAGAAGAAGGAAAGGAAATGTTGAAAAGCATCATCCCCTGCTTTTCTTTTAATAAATTGGGTGCAATTACTAATAAACCCCTAAAATATGTTACTGGAACTAGGACACATGGTAGAATGAAGAAACTATAAATGTTACATATTTGAACTAACTCTAGTACCTTTGTAAACTCTTTATAAATTATCTCCATTCTCAGAAAAATAGCTATTTTAATTTGTTCCTTTCTTTTGTAAAAGTTACATGTTAGGGATAATATTTGAGCTATTTTCAAATAAGAAAATAAGTTTAGGGACTAGAAAGGTATTAAAATTAAAAAGCTTAGGGACCAGAGATACATGACGGCTTTCACTTAGAGAAACATTATGAATTTAAGCAACATGGTTACCAAAATTATTAAACTAAATAGAATAAAAATATTTTTTTTCCTTCATGTAAGACATAATTACAGCACAGAATTAAAAAGATAAATTATATAAAAACCTACGTCTAGTGTGATGGATTGATGTTGGCCAAATATTAGTGTATCTATGAAAATAATTTATTCCTTATTTTCTGCTGAAGTTAAGCAGAGGAGAGGAAAAGAAACTACATGGGATGAGATAAGGATTAGGAGAAAATACTTTAGGGGAAAAACAGGCTTAAAACTTTAAAAGGTATAAAGGAAAAAAATTATTAACAGAATTTAAAAAGTATAATGAGAAGTAAAATAAACTTTTCAAACACCTTTCCTTCTACCCTAGCCTTTTTTCTTTCTTACTGACAGTGCAGGAAGACAAAATATGGGAATTTTAGTTAGTTTGCCACTTTTTAAGACTTTTTTCTGTTCACTTAAGGAGAAGAGTTCTCTCTCCCAATATCCCACTCTACTGCAAACAACACGATACATGAAAAAATACAGAAAAGCAAGTGCAGTTTCTAAAAACAAACTGTGAGCTTCTTCTCCCTCCCATGACTCTCAAAACCAGTCTTTAAAGTATAAAACTTAATATCATACATAAACTAAACAAACAATTATAAATAAAATCATCGTAAAGTCACCCTACAACAAGCAGCAATACCCCAGCATAAAACCAGTAAGAATTATAATTTAATTTGCTAATTAAAGTATTACAGACAGACCAAGAGGCGTTCCATTCTGTTGGAATTCTGGTCAGCTTGAGGACCTCAGGGTCTCAGAGTCCAAAGATGACAAAATCATTATATAAGCAATACCTGAAACAAAAACAGAATCTTTCTGTAATCTTCTACAGCATAATAGCAATGAGTTCAACATTCCTCATCAAAAAACAAATCAATCCAATATGTTATTTGAAGGGAAGTCCTGTCCTCTGAGTTCTGACATTGGTGCTTGATAGATAGTCATATGTATTTGGCTAAAATAAAGGGAAATTCCATTACCAGGTATCCAGATCTAAATTTATGACAATCAATTAAACAACAAGAAGAAAACTCTGTTAAGTGAACAAATTCTTTTACCATATACAATTTCAAATCATATAATCTCAGAACCCAAATTTAACAGCTGGTATTAAATCCAGTATAAGAATTAGCACAGAACAGAAATTCTTGGTGGTAGCTACTGGTATCTTAAGAAAAAACTGTACCCATCTAAGATGATTTGAGACTTATGATTTCATTGTCTTTCAGAATTACATGAGGACAATCAAAACCTTAAAAATGTTCTAGCAAGTTATCTCAAAAAAAATTGAAATGTTTGAAGCTTTCTATTTTCAGCAAATTTATGGACATGACATATGACAAGTGATGTTTGAATTTCAGAACAAAGTCACTTAAAAACTAGAACATGAATTCTTTTTGAAGCTTTCTTTCCCAAGGAGTGATATTTATGTACTTGTGCTATTTGCTTATCTCTGCAGAAGACAGAAGAGATTCCTGCTATTTGGTAAAAGAAAAAAAAAATTAAAAGTATTTTAAGAGAAAATGAAAATTAGCCTTTCCCAAACAGATCTTTGCAGAATGAAAAATGTGCAAAACTTCATGATTTAGAGAAAAACTCAACCTGGTGAACCAGTGCCTTCTGATAAAACCGTTTTGAATTATAAATAAAATCATTTCCACATGCCACATGCAATCTCAGTGATTCATTGCTAATTGATATGTTGTAGAATAAAATAAATTTGTTTCAGCTAAGTATTTGTAACTTACACTTAATTGGATTAGACTCCACTGCCCCAAACCAAGAAATAAAAGATACCTAAAAAAGATGTTATAAACAGAATTACAGAATCATTTAGGTTGGAAAAAACCTCCAAGATATTAAGAACAATAATTGACCAACCATCACCTTGTCAATTAAATCATAGCACTATGTTCCACATCCAGTAATTTCCTTAACACCTCCAGGAATGGTGACTCCACACCCTTCCTGGGAGGCCCATTCCAACGCTCAGCATCCCTTTACATAAAGAAATCCTTCCTGATGCCCAGACTAAGCAGCCCCTGGCACAGCTTTGAGGCCATGTCCTCTCATCCTCTCACTGGTTGCCTGGGAGAAGACACTAACCCTCACCTAGCTATGGCCTCCTTTCAGGCAGTTGTAAGGAGTGATAGGCCCCCCTGAGCCTCCTTTTCTCCAGGGTAGACACCCCCATCTCCCTCAGCTTCTCCTCACAGCACTTGTGCCCCAGACCCTGCCCCAGCTCCATTGCCCTTCTCTGGACTCTCTCCAGCCCCTCAGGGCCTTTCCTGCAGTGAGGGCCCAGCCCTGGGCACAGCACTGGAGGTGCGGCCTCAGCAGGGCCCAGCACAGGGGGACAATCCCTGCCCTGGCCCTGCTGGCCACAGCATTGCTGATCGAGGCCAGGATGCCATTGGCCTTCTTGGTCACCTGGGCTGTACTAGTTTTGCATTTCCTGGTTTTCTAGCAGTGGGGCCACAGAGGTGGCTTCTGTGAGAAGCTGTTGGAAGCTTCCACCGTGTCAGAGCCAACAGTCCCTGGTGGCTCCAGAGATGGATGTGCCATTGGCCAAGGCTGGGACAATAAACCTAAGCCAATAACTAAACCAGTCAGTAAATCTAAGCCAACAGATAAACCTAACAGTGAACCTAAACCACTGGCAGTCACTACTGTGGGAAAGAAACACAAAACCAAAAACAGTTGACCAATAGACAATAATAATCCAGGGGAAGGACCCTCAAAGCCAGCTCCAGCAATTGACACAAAATCAGAAATCACTATTGAGTCCTTTTCCCTAAAAAACCTTCATAACCTAAAGAAAAAAATTACATTCAACAATCTGATAAATGTATAAATAGTTGATGAGTGCATCTTTAAGATGCTGCAAGCAAAGCTACAATTCTAAACAGTACTGAAGCAAAGCATTTGAAACCTGTGTCACATAACCCGATTATCAACCAAAAAATGATAACGAAAGCTGGCCTTCACAGTCTCTGGTCACAAATCCTGAAAAGTGTGGAACAAAGATATCTGTGTGCAAATGATCTGTATACACAGCAAACCCAGTAGAAGACCACAGAACAAAGAATTAAATCCTTGAAAAAAATAACAGTAGCAAAAATTATCTTCTCAAATACTTAACAACTAAAAGTCCAAACTTAGTACCATATTCATCCATGATGTAGCGAAAACTTATATTACTTAAGCCACCAAAATATGCTTCTACTTTAGCAATAATGAAGCAAAATGACAGAAAAGAGACTGTACTTAATATGGTGAAGAAGCTGCTAACTTGCAAATGCTGTGCATAGCCCAACACGTGCAGGAATTGCAACTGTAAAATGAAGTGTGAAGAAATTAGAAAATAAGATTAAAAAATGACAAAAAAGATATATAGGCCTTCTCCAAATCTCAGCAATACAGATCAAAAATTCTAATACCAAATGTGAATGTCCTCCAAATAAAAAAAAAAAACCAAAGTACACACCATGAAATAAGCTATAATTCTTCCTATGAAATTGTGAGAAAAACATGAAAAAGTCACATAAAAGACCCACTGCTGCTCTAGCACAATGAGTACATAAATTGAAAAAAAACATGACTCAGAATAGAAGTTTCACAAAAAAAAACCCTAGCTCCAACTGCCCATAGCCAAACTGCCAAATATAATGATGACATATCCGATCCTCTTAACAAAACCTCTAAAACATATGCCCAAAGAAAGAAAAATATCCAAACTTATAAGAGCCCTGCCTCTAGCCAAGAAAAGGCCAGAGAAAACCATATTTTTTAGACTCCATAAATTTTTTAGCCTGGCACATCAAAACCACAAAAATATAAACCCTCAGTCAACAGTAGTGCACAGTACACTTGAAACCCATCAAAACATAAGAAAGTAAAATCTATTTCTATAGCTAACATAACAAAAAAAATCACAAAATGTAATTTTAGTAGAAACTAATATAAACCTAACTAAAAATTAATAAAAGAAACACCCTATTGTAAGTAGCCCAAAAGCCCCACATGTTTTGAACATTATATACACTTCCTCCGAAGTGAATATTTCAAAAACTCAAAAGAACTCAAATGAACAGTTAAAATAATGACTATAAAGACAAAAAGCATTGAACAATTAAACACCTTACCTAAACTAAAAAATAACCTATCTCCAATAAAACTTATTAAAAAAAAGCAATGAATACCAGTTGCCACATCAACAGTACACTACCACCAATAAAAAACAGCTCAAAATACCGTGATTTCCATCCATAAAATAATCCATAAACTAAAGAACAAAAAGTAATCAGTGAAACCCACTCACCCTTAAACAGTCCCATTTAACCTATACTCAAATCTGAAAAAAAGAGACTGTAAATTACTGTAGCTTAAATAAAATAACTCCACAATTAAGCTCTGCTGTACCAAACATATTAAAACTCCAATACAAGCTAAAGTCCCAAACAGCAAAATAATATGCCACTTTTAACATTGCCAATACATTTTTCTCCATTCTTTTAATAACAAAATACAAACCTCAATTCACCTTCATGTAAGAAAGAGTGCAATACACCTGAAACCGACTGCTTTCTTTCTAGAATGAAATTAGATTATGTGTTGAGACTGGAACTCTCTTTGCCTTGCTGTTTGTGCCAAGGTATCATTCCCTCAGTCCTAGGAGGCATGTCCTGCTGGATTGTTATTAGTATGTTTGGGTTGTTTTCATGAGTCACATTTACTGGACTTTATTTTAAAATACATGAGGTTGCTAGTTTGGTAATTTTTACAGCATCCAATTTCTGTTCTGAGTGAAAAACCCCCAACCTTGACATTATCCAGCAATTTTATAATCTTGTTTCACTGTAATGAGCATTTATGGATACTAGTTTTAATGAAGCTTTTCCCAACCTTGCAATTGCATGCTCTCTTTTCTCCTATTCTGAAGCTTCCCATAATGAAGATAGTTGTTATTACTCATTCCAAGCAGCAATGGGAAATAATTTCCAAAATTCTTGACAGAGTTTAACCATTTGCAGCAGAAGAGAATGAGGGGGGGGTAGTGTTCCTACAAGTTGTTTCAAGGTCTGCTGATTTTGGCTGGGGTAGAGTTAATGTTCTTCACAGTGGCTGGTGTGGGGCTATATTTTGAATTTGGGCTGAACACAGAGTTGATGATACAGAGATGTTTTTTGTTATTGCTGAGCAGGGTGGACCTTTGCAGCCAAGGTCTTTTCACCTCCCCCACACTGGCAGGGGAGGTGAGAGTGCCTGGCAGGTTGGAAGGAGACACAGCCAGGACAGGTGACCCCAGATGACCAAAGAGATATTCCAGACCATGTGACATCATAGTCACTATATAAAGTGATCATGCTCACTTTATAAAGTGAGGAGAAAAAGGGAAGAAGGGGGGACATTTGGAATGAGGAGTTGGCCTTCCCAAGTCACTGTCACTTGTGATGGGGCCTTGCTTTCCTGAAGATGCTGAACACCTCTCTGCCCTTGGGAAGAAGTGAATTCCTAGTTTTGCCTGGTTTATGTGTGGGGCTTTTGCTTTCTTAATTAAACTGAGTTAATTAACCTTTGAGTTTTCTAGCTTTTACTATTCTGATTCTCTTCCAGATACTGCTGGTGGGGCAGTCAGTGAGCAGCTGTGTGGGACTTGGTGGCTGGCTGGGGTGAAACATTACAAAAAGTCTTAAGGTAACATTCAGAGATAGATATGTACAGTGCAACCACAAATTGTCATAAAAATGCTCTGAAAGTGGCAGTAATTTGAGCTGTCTTGGATCTGTGAGACTTTTGGCAGCTCAGAACTTGTGATGGTTTCATCAGATTTAGGCAGCTGAGAGGATTTTACAAGGTTGGTCTCAAGTCAATAGCAAGCATTTATATCTCTTTTGTAAAGAATAACTTGCAAGTAACTAAGCCACAATGATGCTCCATATTACTGTCGTTTACTCTATTTCAAATAGGACAAACCCCACAGGCAAGAGTTATTTGGGCACAGACATTACCCATCACGTTTTGAAAAGCTAAATGGAAGATCCCAGAAGCTGACAGTAGGTGTAGGAATGGCTGTGCCCTGGAGAAGCCCTAGTGATAAATTACTCCCTGAATATATATTGTGCAGTTTCAAAGCACTTTGAGATCTTTTATGATAAGTGTTATTACATAAGGATGAAATAACTCTTTGAGGTGTATGTCACAATTCCTGGCAGTGCACCAGCTTACAGTGCTGCTGGCCGACATCATCCCAGTGCTCTTCTGCTGACAAAAGAAAAATTCAGCCACTAAAAGCATGGCAGTCTCAAAAAGCTTTCTTTGCTAATTTATGTTCCTTACAGTAGCTAGGAAGAGGAGAAAAGTTAATGCACAAATCCCTTCCACATAGATATGATGCCTGCAGATTTGACTTCTTTTTACTTGCCTCAGATAGAGTTTCTGAGTCAACTGAGGCAAAGGCTAGAAGAGAGTTGGTTCTCACACCATTAAGGGCCAATAGAATAAATAAACAAAATTGTTAAGAGGATTAGAGCACTTTTTGTATGAAGACAGGCTGAGAAAGATGGGACTATTTAGCCTAGAGAGAGAAGGTTGTGTGGGGATCTCATAGCAACTTTTCAGTATGTGAAAGTGGCCGGCAGGGAAGCCAGAGAGGAGCTGGTCATCAGGGACTGTAAGGTACAAACTGGAAAATTTAGGTATAGGTATTAGGAAGAAATTTTTTTACTGTGAGGGTGGTGAGGCACTGGCACAGGTTGCCCAGGTAGGTTGTAGATGCCCAAACCCTGGCAGTGTTCAAAGCCAGGTTAGATAGGGATTTGAGCAGTCTGATCTAGTGGAAGGTGCACCTGCCCATGGCAAGGAGGGATGAGGCTAGATGATCTTTAAGGTCCTTTCAAACCCCTTAACATTCTATGATTCTATGACTCTAATATTTTTTTTGTCTTGTCCCTAAGGAAATTGGAGCCCCTCCTTGCAGACCAAGTAATACATCTCATGTTTTATACTTGGTGTGGAAATAACACAACAACTTTTAGCAGGGAAAACTGAGAAAGCAATCATGGCTTCCTTTTAAAACTGGTGAGATGATGCTCCTGGGGATTTGCTTCTTTGGAAACCCAACCAGAGTTTTTTGGCCTTTGTCACAGAAACTGGCAGCAAGAGCCTTGGTGTTTTCAAGGGCTCTGAAAGCAGCGTAATCAATTTATTTGTGCTGACAAAACCATATAAACTGAAGAGGATTTATCTGAAAAACCTGTGCAATTATGCTGTTCTTCTGAACAGGTTTCACTACATCAAATTGAATGTAGTGAAACCTAAGACTGCTAATGAAGTGAATGCTCTCTCAGTTTTGTATGTTTATTTCTGATGTTACAGAACTATAAGTATTAAAAATTCCAAAATTCATTATAAGTACATTGTACACCCATTTCTTTAAAAAAAAAGGAAAAAGATTTAAATGTGTGCTAGAAGTACTTATATGTTGGGATGTCAGGATAGCCACTGCTGTTCAGGGATTAAACTTCTAGTTTTCTTTTTAAATTAATTGCCTAATTTTTCAGTCCACTTAGCTAATACATAAGAGAGTCATGGAGTTCAGGACTGCTTGCCTTAACCCCAGCACACTTGAGGACCACCCCATGCAGAACAGGGAGCAGAGGACTTATTACAGCACAAAGCAGGAATGAATGAGCTGGCCTCCAATGGCACCGAAAAAGATGTGCTCTCAGTATCTTGGAGTGATTTATGATGATAGCCTATTCCCTGATTCTCTGCTCTACACCCCAAAATGGTATTCCCTCTTTAAGGTATGTGGCTTGGGAAGCTCTGTGGTGGGCTTTCTACAAAGCCTCACTCTCCAGGTGTCTGGAGTGTTGTGTGGTTTGGTTTTGCTTGATTAGCTTGGTTTTGTGTACCCAGCAAAAAGGTTTTTCCCTTCTCTGGCCTTGGAGATGTTGTAGCAACAATCTTTCAGCAGCTTTTTGAGGTGAACTGGACAGCTTGTTTGTCCGAGACCAGAGAAATGAGACCTGTGTGAAAGGCGTCCCTCTGTTCTGCCTCCACACCTTGGGAAGCTGAGCTGGGGAGACAAAGCACACCCAAAGGATCCAGATCAGATCAGTTCCTCTGCCCTGGAGAGGAAGTTGACACCAGAGAGTCTCCAGATTATCATCTGCTGCCCAAACTGCTGCATGACGCTCCTGTTTGTTTGGCTTTTTTTACCCGGGAGAGATGCTGGTGCCATCTTGTACTGTGTGTCAGTTGGGAGCAGGTATTTTCCTTGGCATTTTGGGCTTTTGTCCAGTGGAGGAGTGAGGAGGAGAGGGGCGGAGGGAAGGGGGTAGGTCTGATAGTTTCAAATCTGTCAGTTATTTACTTTACTTTTTCCTCCTTTGTGGACATTCTATTTGGTAATAAACTGTTGGGGGTTTTTCCTCACTTTCATCATTAGTATTAATTTCCTGTGGGTGGAAAGGAATTGTTGGAACCCTTTTAGAGGAGATGACTCATTACAGAGTGTCATCTCCTAAATTTGTCTCAAAACTGAGACACTCAGGTATCTCTGTCATAAATAAGAGTTTCAAAGCAGCTGCAATGAGAATGGAGACAGGTTAGCACTAGCTACTTTGTGTAGGACTGGTGTTCAGAATAGAAAAGCCAGTTAGAATATTCTGTAAAGGGGGAATGTAGAGCAAACATTGTGCTTGAGTCACTTATTAAATGGGAAAGAGGCTGAACTTAGAAAAAATTCTCTCATTTAGCTGATAGTGTAATTGCTGGACCATCCTTCCTGTCTCGATATGTTATGTGTGCATCTTTTATCTCCTTTCAAGGAAACTAATTTTGGCAAATTCTATGCAAATATGTTTATCGCTTGCTAAAAAAGAAATCCTCATCTATTATTTAAAAATCCACATTTAGATATTTTAATTATAGTAAAATGCCTATCACAGAACTGGAATTATTAATAGAAAAATCACTGGTCTGGGTGTTGCATGCTCAGTCCTGTCAGTCACAGACTGGTTTTGGTTTGGTTTCTTTCCCAAACTTCTGTAGTGGTCTAACAGGGGGCTCTGACTTTGTATTAATGTGTTGGAAGCAACTCAAAAATCAGTCATAAGATACCTCATCAATCAGTCCACTAGAGTCTTCAGATGTGTGCTACATGGATGCAATATAAGACAGATATAGTTCCTCTATAACATTATGGAATTTTTTATGAATATATTAGCTGTTTATGTTACGTAGGGAATTAATGCAAGTGATAGATAATAAGTACAGCTTTTAACCAATGTGAGCTGCTTGACAGCCATTAGCAGCGTGGGAGTTTCTACCAGTGTTTGAGCTCCCTCTCAGAGAAAATGTTGAGGCATATCTGCACTAGCCTCTGCTGATGACTCCCATCAGTGAAGGAAAACCAGCCCTCCTCTCCTGCGAAAGTCTGGGCTTTTAACATCCCTGAGGCCAGGGAGGGCTGAGCTGCAGCCAGTGCTTGTGGAGGCCTTTGAACCTGAGAAGTCTTCATTTCCTAAGTCCCTTCCTCAGCTTTCCCTGCAGTGACAGTTATTGGGTTCACAGGGCACTCCCCAACCAGAGGAGCCCCACATCCTTCACGCCTGCTTGCATTAAGCTGGAGTTCCCACAGCCATGCTAAAAGGAAGCTAACATGCTTCCTACAACATGTCAGTGTCATGTCTATAAAGAGAGAAATCTACACAGGGAGAACAAACAGAATCAGTTTCATTAGTCAAAGACCAGACGTTGAAATGACTACATTAATTAAAAACAAGGGAGCACTGAATTTACAGAGGCACTTTATAAGTCAGAACAAAATATTTTCTATGGTACTTGTAAAATTTGCATTTATTAAAGAGATCTATCTAACAACTGTTCACAAATCTAGTCCCTCTCTGTTAAAAAGGGTCATCCATAAGGCAGTGTCGCAGCATTCATGTTCACAAATAAAAATGAAAACTGCTGGCTGCATGTGGAATTGCTGAACTAACTAATAACATAACCTCTCACAATCTTGGGTAGATGTGTGCATTCAGTGCTCAGGCAATGCAGATCAGGACTTTATACTTCGAAAAACTTCCTGTTCGAGTTAATTAAAATACAAAGTCTATATTAACCACTGAATTATCTATGGTAGCTAATGCAAGAAGTTCCGTTGCCTCCAGTTAATTGAGAGAAAAAAAAATGTTTCTGCAATCTCATTCAGAATCTTTTATAAATGTCAAACACTGCATTATTGCTAGGGATAATTCCTTGTTTATCCACAAGTATAATATGTGGATATACTGCAACAGACTTTTTTAATAGTTCTTCAAATTGCCTTGTCTCTCCTCAACTCTTTCTTCAGTATTCAATTACTAGCTCAAACATCATAAATGCTTTTGGTAACAAACTGTTTAAAGGCTCCTAATTGCATCAACCAAATACTGAGTGCCATAAAAATCTTGGATGGATATCAGGAAGATTAAAACCCTGTCTCATTTGCCAATCACAATTAATAGATTTATTAAGCATGAACTATGCCTTTCAGGGTTTCACCTACATTGATTTCTCCATGAAAATTCTATTTTAAGTATTTAATCAGATAGACACAGGAACATCTATACTGATGTTTATTCTGAATGACTGGAAATACTGAGCACACAGAAAAAAAATTAAGCACACAGAAAAAAATATTGAACCAAATACATTTGCTGTGACATTAGTGGGTTTAGGTGAAAGAACTCAGATTTGAGACTCTTTTGTTACCTAAAAGAGTTACCTTAAAGCAGTTTATGCCATGTTTAGGCAGAGCTACCTGCTGTTTCAGGGAACAAGTGAATCACAGAAAGTGATGGGTGTCCTAGCTCCAGTCCTCTGAAAATGCCCCCTTACCTGGTAGTTCCAATTTAGCAGTGAGTCACCAGTACTTCTGGATTTCCCTTGCACATCTCCAGAGACATTACTGAGCTAGGAGGAACTGCTGTGATCTCTGTGTGTATATGTTACAGAAAGCAAAGAGCTTAGAAGGGAGGAGGTACCTGACTAAAAGAGATGTGCACTCTCAAAAATCAGTTTTCTGTCTAAAAATGTCACCTTCTCGCTATTTAGTCCCTGGTGGATCCATTTATTACACTCCAATCCAATTCATTAGGGTTGGTATTAAAACCAGAAGAGTTTGAAAAGCATGAATACACTAGTACCAAGAAGGATGGAAAGGTGATTTGGTTATTGACATAAAGGACTGTCAGCAAAAGGAGAAAATTATTCTGAATTTAGCACATTAAAACCAAAATCTGCTCTTAAAATTTAAAGTAGACTCCTACAACATTGTTCAGAGAAAATATATTTTCATGTCAGAACTGCATTCCTTATTTTTCCCTCTATTATTACATGACTAACAATAAAACCTTCAACTGCAACGCCTCCTGCAATTATTTCCATTGGACCTATTCCCCTTTTCTTCAAGATGTATTAAACAGAGGTGGGCACATTTCTGGGAATATGTTGAAAAAAAAAAGAAGAAAGCAAGTGAAAAAGCAAGCAACAAGCAAGCAAGCAAGCAAGCAGTTGTTTCCACTGTGTTCTTTCTAGAAATCTTTAAAAAAATTGTATCATAGGAGATCATAGGAGAGATTAATCTCTTAAAGGAACAGGAAACAATTTCATACAATGCAAATAACCCCGTTTCATTTGCCTAGCTCTGCTACAGTCTATTCACAGCAGCTCTTTACACTGAGTTAGGGCAGCCTGAAGGTAGGTATGATCCTCAAGTGGCTGACCATATGTATTTTATAGGGAACTGGGGCAGAGACATTGTCTCTTATTTTGGCAATCCCTTTTGCCTGCTATGCTGCCATGGGAGAGTGCTTTTCTGGCATCCTGCCACTGAGATGGTCTTTTCCTTGACATGAGGTTGTTAGGGCTGCCTTTTGGGGAAGAAGGGCCATGTATTCACTACAATTATACTGTGCTGGAAAATTCAGCCTTTAAATTAATTTTGCAAACCTGCTCTCTTGGTATAGCCACGTCATCTACAGACTATGTTTAAACTGCTTTATATGAGCCCTGCTTCTTTTACTATAGATTTTTTCTTGCTGGAAAACCTGTCAAACAATTTCTTTGTGCAACAACAATTCTATTTTAATTAAGTACATGACATTCTGAAATAATACAGTTGAATTTATTGCAGGTCACCCAGATTTATACCACTATAACAATGAAAACCATTTAGTCTACATTTAGAAAAAGCTATGTAAAACCTTGCCCTCTTTGTTAATTGATTTGTGTGGTAGATGAAGGGTGAACAAGACATGGTAATGGCATATTATAAAATCCAAAACTATCATAAAATACAAAACATTCAACCTGGTATTTTTCATCTATGAAATTAAATCACTGTCCCCCACCTTCATTCTTTGAAAGCATATTCATAAACAAGAGAGAGAATACAGAGGAATGAGTCAAGGTTGTTCCTTTTTGTTTTAGACAATAAATATTCCAATGTACTTAAGAAGTTGAAATGCCTTAATGGCTTTAAACATATGGATATATGGGTGATATAATCTGAAGTTTTTCTAGAGTTTTTATATTTTGTACTTTTGGAACCTGGATTTTAATTACTCTTGTCATCCTCATTTTTGTCATTATGAAATTTGATTGGTAATAATCTCTGGAGCATCCAACATATGTTAATAATTTTGCATATGAGAGTGAATGTAATTAGATGCTGTCAGTCACATGCTCTGTCACCTCTTCTATGGCATTTATCCACATAGGTGAACAGAATCGTAGAATCAGTATTGAAGAATCATAGAATGGTGTTGGATTGGAAGGGGCCTTAAAGGTCATCTAGCTTAACCCTCCTGACATCTGCAGGGGCATCTTTACTACGTCAGGTTTCTCAGTCCTGTCTTCACCTTGAGTGTTTCCAGAGATGGGCATTTATCCCCTTTCTGAGTAATCTGTTCCAATGTTTCACCACACTCATCATTAAAACTGTCTTCCTTATACCTAGTTTTCAGTCAGTCTTCCTTTGTCCACTCATGGAGTTGCTGCATAGCAGAAGCCCACTAGAGTGGCCAGACAGGACTTGTCCTTGGTGAAGCTGTGTTGAGTGTCTCAGACCACATCCCTGTGGAGGATCTCTTCCATCATCTTCCCAGGCACAGAGCTGAGGCTGACAGATTGGTAGTTTCCAAGGTCATCCTTTCATCCTTTTAAAAGATGGTTGTATGTTTCCACTTTTCTGGACATCAAGGACTTCTTACTGTCATGTCTTTTCAAATATTCTGGAGAGTGGCTTGGCAACTACATCAGCCAGTTCTTACAGGACTATGGGATGAATCTTGGCAGTTTCCATTGGCTTACATATATTCACTTTCCTCAGGGGGTCTCAAACCTGAACATTTCTTAAGTGGGAGGGACTTTGCTCCCTTATTCCCTCTCTTGTGGTCTATCCTGCTGAGGGGTGTGGAAAGCAGCTGCCAGAGATGAATGAAGCAAAAAAGTTGTTTACTACCTCAACCTTCTCCTCCACTCTTTTATCTGCTTTCCAGTTATGCTCATGAGGGCGAATTCATTCTTTTTAACCTTCCTTTTCTGGATGACATACCTGTAGAAGCCCTTCTTATTCTTTGTGTCCCTTGTCAGCTTCATCTGCAGCTACACCTTGGACTTCTCGACCCCATCCCTACAGAACTGGGTAGCATCCATACACTCTTCCCAGGACACATGCTTCCACTGTCTGTGTGTTTGCTTCCTGCTCTTAAGTGTTACTCAAAACAGGTAACAGAAACATTAGTTATCTCTCCTCAGGGAAAGACAGTAAACTCCTTGACAATTCCCTTGGCATTCATTGATTTATAAATGCTGCACAGTGCACTACTCTATGTAAAAATATTGCTGATAGGACTTTTTTAAAAAGGTTTTATGATGATCATTCTTAAATCTACTGTTTCTTAAGCTGAATTTATAAATGAATCCAAATCCCTTTTTCTTTCTGTGATTCAGTAGCATGAAAATGTACAGAAAATGCTAAGCTGTGGTAAAAGTTAAGTATCCTGCAATGCTTTCCAGTTAAGAGTCACCTTGTAATTTTCAAGAATTATTTATGAACATGCTTTAGGAACCACACAGGGATACACACACTAAATAAGAGGAATTATACAACAAATGTTTACAAGAATAAATAGAGTGAGAAAACATGGTGTGCTTTCCATATCTCGTGGGTCAAATGTGCTGTCTTTAACTGTGTGAGAGAAAAAAAATTAGAAGCTAAAAATATCTGAGTCATAGAATTGTTTAAGTTGGAAAAAACCCTTCAGATCATTGAGTAAAACTGTAAACTTAATATGCCAGCTCTACTACTAAACCATGTCCCTGGCTGCCGTATCTATGTATCTTTTAAATAACTCCGGGGATGTTGACTGTAGCACTTCCCTAGGCAGCCTGTTACAGTGCTTGACAACCCTTTCAGTGAAGAAATTTTTTCTAATACTCAGTCTCAGCCTCCCATGGCACAACCGGAGGCTCTTTCCTCTTATCCTATTACTTGTTACCTGGGAGAACAAACCAACCTCATCTGCAATCTTCTTTCAGTAGTTGTAGAGAATGATAAGGTCTCCCCTGTGTCTCCTTTCTCCAGTCTAGGAGAGACTCCCGCTCCTTCAGCTGCTCCCCATGACTCACTCTCAAGACCCTTCACCACTTTCTTTGCTCTTTTCTGGATGTTCTCCAGCACCCCAGTGTTTTGTACCATCGAAGATTCAGTGCCATGCATGATGAATTCCTCACGGGGTTAACAGCATAAAAGCTGCAAGTCACCTAAATCAGACAGAGAGCCAGGGACTCCTAGCCTGCTTCTTGGCATGGAGAGGAAGGCGTTAATGAAACATTGTAAGGCAGCAGGCTCTTCTGTCTGGGGAACTATTGAAAGGCTCCAATTTCTGGTTTACTCTGGTGTATGATAGAAGATCATTCCATAACACTAGGGTTTCAAGATATCCTGCAGAGCCAGCAAGATGTTTCGTTTATCACGTTTTCCAGGTACTTGGTGTTTCTACTGCTGTTCAGCTTAAATCTAGTTTCTTTTGTAGAGCAAAATTCAAAGCTTTCATTTCTCTGCTTTAAAAACAACCAGTTCATACTGTGATACTGTGGATATAGAAAACCAGTTCATACTGTGTTACTATGGATATAGATAAGTGCTACATTGTATAGGATGGAAACCAATTTTTTTTTTTTTTCCTTCAGGCAGAAAGTTTTACATCTTATGGAAATCCTCCTTTTGTTTGTATTGACCTCAGTGGACCCCAAAACACAAGCCATCTGTGAGCATGTTGCTTAAAAGGCTGGCTGGGATCTCTCACTGCCTTTCAAATGGGTCTGCTTCCTCTTTGTTACTGAGCTCCTGTTGTCAGTGTCTGCACAAGTGCTGTAACTTGATTTAGTGCCTGCCTCTCGAGCCCTAGGTGAGTCTCCACATATTTTGTGAACACCAATATTTACGCAGGTGAAAGGTGCATAGTTGCTGACTTGAAGTAGTTCTGCATATGTCCAGAAGATGCAACCATGCATAAGAACAGAATAGTTGTTACCCTTTGTTTTCTAGAATGATGTAGAAAGATCAAGAGTTTTGAGTTAAGTCACTCAACATTATATCCATATCTGGTGCACCAGACATTCAGATACTCTTTCTGTTTAATTGTCACTGGACAGTTGTCAAATGCTTCATAGAATGCCAAGAAACCACTTGTTTCATAATTTGAGAACAATTATTGAATTCTGTAGTCAGCCCATGCTCTGGAGAGTTATTATTTCATTTCATATGATAATCCAGTTCTATTTGATTCACTCACAAGGTAGATATTTCTGTGAATGCCACTTTGTGGGGGTGAAAATCTTGTGGTGATAGTATGTATGTTATGTTAGTCACAAGATACCTACTTTAACCTCCAAATCTAGTCACTGGTCAGCAAGATGTTAGAATTATGAGTTCTTTACCTTCCATGTAGCATTAGGCATGCTAATAGGGAATCTACAGTATTTTTTATAACTTTGAATTCTGGGTTTTCCTTATGTCTGAGTTAGCTTATACTGCTTGACATCAGAAATTAAAATAGGAGAAGAAAGGTTTCAAAACTACATTTCTTGTGACCATATGCATCTTGTTAAATTCAATATATTTTACTTTGATTTGTATAAATCAGTATGTATGCACCACTGGTCTGATGGACACTCTTTTCTAATGTAGCCATAACGCTAAGACGATTGCCTAGAGCTTGAATTTTTCTTCGGTCTTTTTTTCAGTATGGATAAATTATTTTCTGAATTTTTACTCTGGCTATCAGCAAGCTGCACAATTTAGCTTCTTTAAAAGTGTGCTCTAGGTGTTTTGTGCCTTGATTTCCTAGAGAAATTGAGGGTTGACCTGGGTGTTGGACACCTATTTCTCTATTATGTTAAAATGGCAGACCTGACTGTATCTTCTAGTGCAATACTTTCAGTCACAGACCTCTGGCTAGAACACTGATGATAGTAATGGTTAGTGGGGATCAGCTGCACCAAGCTTCTTATTTCCTTTGCCATCCACGGGACATGATGTCTTTAAAATATGCGCATCAATGCAGCAGTTACCAAGAAAAATGAAATTATCTAGTTTGCGTATTTTCCCACACCCAGCATAATGGCTCCATGGTGATGATGTGCCTTAAAGTACGCACATAAAAACTGTGATTCCAAAACCATAAAAGAAAGGAAATCTCTCATTGTACTATGTAAGCCGAAAAAAAATAACCAAACCTGAAGTTGTTATGGTTTAACTGAAGACTTTCCTTCCCCAATATTTCTTCTGATAAAAAAAAAATTAATTGCAAAGGCATGACTTTGTTACTGAAAACACCAGTTTACAGGAGGTGGCACTGTTTGGTCTACCTCTCCCTGCTTCCAAATCATGGTGTGAAGATTCAGTTATTAAAATTACTAGAGAGAAGCCTCCGCCTGAATTAAGGTGCAGACAAGACCATATACTGAGGTCAATAGTACAGATTATTATTTACAGTAATTGTGATGTAGAGAGAGAGAGAGAAAGAAAAAGGGAAAAGAGAAGGACTAAGAGTAGCAAGGTAGTCACCACCCATTGGATCTTGTGGCAAGACTTCATCATTGAAATTCCAGTGTCTGTTGGTTGAAGTGGTGGTCACTGTCTTGATCCATCAAGGATGTGGGAAGCCCACAAAGCACCAAAGTTCACTGGGTTATAGATGCCTAGGTTCAGGTGGGAAGGCCCAGGTATCTCTCCTTAGGTGGGGAGTTTTACACTGAATGATGTAATGCTGTAGATCACACTACACTGCTGATGTACACTGCTGATGTAATGAGGTAGATCACAGGACACTTCAGGAGTCTCTGATGGTCCAGGACACCCCTCAAGATGCCACATTCAGGGCAGTTTAGTCAATTATGGCCCGTCAGAAGGGGGGAATACCTTCAGGCTATGTGTGAATATCCCCGTACTTTACTGGAGGGGAGTTTTCACACCTGATCCATTAAGTAAAGAGAAAGCATTGGTATTGGCATTGTAAAAAAGCACTATCCCACTTCCTATGATTTGTCTCTCATCATTCTTTTCCCTTATTGGTTAAGTGGTTCGTTGTTTGAGTCGTTAGTCAATCCAGTCTCTCACACATGGTCAGGTGGCATTCTTTTTCTTGAGCTAAGACAGTCATTGTGAACCAAAAAGGTTTTTACACAGAAGCACATGGCTATATTTGCTTTTGAAATATTGAATTTATGATTGCATTTATTTCCACCTACTGGATCACCATTGAAATGGGCAGAATTTCTCAGTCTCATCCTTTAAATCAAAGACAGAAAATATTCTGTTCATTTATAATCAATGCTTTCAACTAGATGACAGGTGAAACACCATTTACAGATAAATTGTCATATTTCATTTTGAGAATTCAGACTGTAGATCACAAAATTATGGGCCACAATGGGAAATTTAGACTATCTTTATTTTTGAATGCTGCAATTTGCATTCTATTTTTTATTCTGAATGCAAAGACAAAGGAAAAAGTTGAAGCTTGCTTTTAGTCCTGCTGGTTTAAGCTGCCTCTTCAGTTCCCTTGGCACTGAGCCTGGATGATGCCAGTTACCCACCCCTGGGCAGCTGGATTGCTAAATTCCAGTCTGTGCCCTTTAACCATTGAGATTTTCAAAATATATTTGCATCTGTTATAATGATGAATTAATTAGTTCAGTTCAGACCTCAGCTCCATGGAAAATGTGGGGCCAGAATGCTTTGGAAAACATGAAAATCAGGAAATTATAGGATCTCTTTGGATCTGTTCCTTCTTATGGCAGCCACCATGACACAGATGCCTATAGAGTCTACTAATATCCAGCAGGGCTTATTTCTTTAGGCACAGGGATTTCTGTGTTGACTGTGAGTTGTGTTTGCAAAGCCAGCTCAAGTTAAATGATGCTTGTGGAACAAGGGAGCGTGGCCAAGAGCTGAAAATGTCTACACAGAATCACTCAGGCAAATTCAGTTTCACATATTTTTGGGCTGGCTGAATGTTTCTATTTGCCTCAGCTAATCATCTCCCTGGAGCCTGAACTGGCTTTGCTCCCAGGAAAAGTGTGGTGTCATTGCTGCACTCTAGCTCTCAGTGGTTGCAAACCAAGTGCTCTGCGTGGAAAAAATGGACAATTAACTGCATTTAAACAATTCACATCCATTTACTATGAAGGCATATGTGAGAGAAGTGACATCTTGATGTGTTTCACCTCTGATGTTCTTTATCAGTAAGGAAGATAGAAATCCAAATCCTGTGTTGATACAATTACAAACCCAGACAAAATTTATGTTCTGAACTCTGCCAAGCTTTGACCCACCTTAAAAGCAATACAGACTTTTTTCTGTAACACTCGTGTCCTTTTGATTGCTGGCAAAATTAAGTTTCGTTTACTGGTCTTACTTGGTTGCAAGGTGACTTGCCAAATACTTTCTATTTTCTACAGCTTTCTTAGTAGAAGAAGCATATTTATTACTGGCTAAAAAATAAAATGATAAATAGAGAGATCTTGAGGGCATTAAAACATTGGTGGATTTAGGACAAGTGCTTTGCACTTTGCCTTCATGAAGATAGGTCAGTCTTTCCTTTATTCCTAGGCCCTTGTTCTTCCTCTCTTAAAAGAGTAGAAGAGTGGGAGCATATGATTTTATGATCTCTGTTTCTTTTTAAAAAGCACCTTGGTACTTTGGTTAACATCTTGAAATTGAAATGTCCACATATCTTGGGCAACCCTTTTATAATAACTCCTCTTTCTGTCCTGCTCACAGGCTACTGTAACTGTAGATGGTGATAAACTAGAAATCAAAGCTGACTCAGACTCTCTGCACCATTTTTGCTTTGCGGTGAAGATGTTTCAGGTGACTTTTGTCACAAGGATTGTCATGGCCATCCACACAGAAAGGGGTGCCCTCATAAGGCTTTTGCTACATTTATTAAATGCATTTTTAGCTGCCTTACCTCTCCTTCCCAACAGAGATGAGCTGCATATACTGTCAGGAAAAAGAAATAGGAGTTGAACCTACAGAAGTACTGTCTGACATGCGAGGGCATAGATTAGCTCTCCAGAATCCCATTCAGTAACTGCTGGACAAAGTATGAGTCTGGCTTTATTTAAGCAAAGTGAATGAAAGTCTGGGAACTATAGCTCAGATATATATATGTGTGTATATATATATATATCTCAGATATTGGAAAATAATAGCTGATTCAAACTATTTCAAGCAATCTATGCCTCATATTTCTGTGAAGGCTCCTGGTAGAAACATTTGATAAGATTATGTTAGCCCACACAGAAATTAGTATGACTATGATGTTAAGTCTACGAGATTATATTTCTTTATCAGTTAAAAAGAAAACAAATTTGTAGTGTTGATCTGCCACAACACCAAATGCCGTTCTAAGAGCTGTTCTTTCTGCATTAGATCGTTCTTGTCTTGTCCTCTGGGTGCCATTTTCAAAGCATACTATGTGAATGGATGAATTTCCTGTTAAATTACTGGCAAAACTCCCCCATACTTCAGTGGAAAAAAGATAAGACACTATTTGTAAGATGGTGGCTTTTTCCTATTACAAGTATCCCTTGTGATGTTCTGCCAATCATGGCAATACAGATACACTTAGCTTTTGAATAGATAGTGAGTCACCAAAACTTATCAAACCAAGCCAGAAGAATGCAAAGAATGTATATTGTAGTTTTCATTACAGTTCTTGAAGTACTTTGTAAGCATAGGTTAGTTTATTCTGCCTCTTACACAAAATGCAGTCCAAAGTAACCAAAGCAAGTATTAAGATCATAGCAGAAATTAACATGAAGTAGCATTAAGGCTGAATCCTTAACTGCCCTACTACCATACCTTTCAAGGGGTATGAAGACATTATTCCATGTTATCCATAACTGAGCATTAACTATGTCTTGGTCCTTTCTCTTCCACTTAAATTCAGTTACATGTAGAAGTAAATAGAAAGAAAGAAATTAGACTATCTCTGTGCTTTTCAATGAAACTCAATATATTCAGTTACTGAACACAAGCAAAGATTTTTAAAGTAATGAGCCAGTTGGAGTTTTGCCTATGTAGAGAGTATGAGACAGTCCCAGTCTGTGAATGCTTCCACCAGGCTTGCATTAGCTTTTCAGTAGGAATTAATTTGACAAAATCTTTTTCTTATAACCAAAGTAATCATAACAAAAAGAAGTTCGGTAAGTGCTCCCCTCTGTGCTCACTCACTCAAATAAAAACCCCTGTTGTCATAAAAAGTTCACTAAGGATACAGAAATACTTTTTAATGAACTAGTTCTTGTGGCAGCATGAAAACTGGGATTAGATATACAGTGCTTTTAGTCTCATTTGTGTCTATCTAGTCAGTCTTGTGTTACTTCTATCTAATTTTCTAAATGTTTAAGATGGCAATATTCATCTTGTCTCCTGTAGTGCCCCGAGAAGTGACAAAAGGCCCTCAGACTTAACACCTAACACTGATTTGCAATCAAGCTCCACTGTTTCAAATTGCATCACGTGATTCTGCCTAATGGTGATAAAGAGCTCCAGGAATTGGATAATGTTGAGGATTATTGGTCACAGTGATCAGCTGTTTGGAAAGGCTTAAAATAGTTGCAGATGTATTAGTGTGATTTACTAGGGCAGGCACCAATTTTCTAAAATGTGTTTCTGGTATCCTGTGTTGCACCTAGTCTTATTTTTGTTTGCATTATATTCACAGGAGCAAAGCTTAGAAGACAGGATGGTGTTTTGAAAATCAGAAGGTAAAATGGGCCTGTACAGGGGTGGATCAGCCCCTTAGTTACAGTAATTCTCACCTCCAAACTTCATGCTGCAACACAGCACTGCTAACTGAATGTATGTTTTGTATATATATTAAAAAAAAGATCTTTGAGTTAGATTTTTGTGCTATATTTCTTGTGGGATGGAGTACTATGTAATTTTTAGAATTAGGCAGTGCAAGGAAGGGCTTTACAGAGCTAATATTATTCCTCACAAGTTGTTCACAGAGTTAGAGTAATGCTTATGGAAGCCCTTGGGCTTCATCCAGATTCAGTTTGTAAAAATATTTTGGCCTGATTTTGTGAGTATAATTTAATTTCTAGCTGTTGTCTTTTTTTTTCCAGCCCAAATTAATATGCAGCACTAATGCTACCTGCCTACATTTCAAGCTTTCAGCACTAAGTTCCTAGAATATTTGGTTTTAAAAAATTCAAAACAACATCAATATTTCTTTAATGCTTTTTAAAGAATAAATGTGTTTCCTGGCCAGAAACCATTACACTGCGTGCTGTGTGAAATATTTGTTCTCAGATTTCCCTAGTACTTAAGCTAGTGAGGATCAGGAATTGTTTTGATGCATTTTTTGGGTGATCCCTGTAGGATCATGTTGTGACATTAATGAGGAAGCACAGTTCAGCTCTCTTTGATCCATGGCAAATGCAGAACAAGCAGCAATATTTTTGATAAAATCTGAAAAATCCCCTAAGAGCACAAATTGATATTTTCCCCAGTATTGTGACAGGTTTTCTTAAATTCTGATTTTGATCTGAGCAATATAATTTGGAAACATCTTTTCCTGCTTGTGGCTTGTCCAAACATTCCTTAAGTAGAGTACAGAACATAATTACCACTGCCAGACTGCTGTTCTGTCTTTCACAAAGCTATGCCAGTGATGTTTCCTCATGGATTTTGAATCAGGTGCTTCCTCAGTCAAATACAAGATTACATTATTCCCTCTGGACTCTTCTTCTCCCAGGCCAACTGCCTGGCAGACTTGCATCTGGAAATTCTTGTCATTGATTTTCTAAATCCTGCCTCTGTCTACAAAGATTTAAGATACTGTCTCGTTAGTATGCAGATGTACTTCACTGGTTTTGTTTGGATATTTTCTAACCGACTAAATAATTTCCTGTTTAAAACACACCTGATCAGAATGCGCAACTAAAAACCCAGAAATCTGAAAAATGAGTTGGCTGCAAACTTCTTGCTTTCCAAGAAAACAAAAGTGATGTATTTTTCAACCATTTCTGTCTTCCATTTCAGCTTTGCATCTGATGTTCCAGATGTCACTTTCAAACTTAGCACTTCTTGTAGCCACCAGCCAGCTGTCCTGCCCATTTTACGTGGGACTGTGTGATGGGGAGGAGGTAGGGAGGGAAGGAGGCCGGGACACTGACTGGTCCTCTGCTTCTTTTGTTCTGGTTTCTAGAACTCTTGGTTGGAATTTCTCCAACAGACCTCCTATACATGGTCTGTTAGAGATCACCATGTCATCACCAGGTTTATAGTTCTATGACATTTATATTGCTTTTTATAGGTATTAAAGAATGAATTAAAAATGACATTTTTTAATATTCGTGAGAATAGAATCTGTCACAACACGAGATGTGTCTTATTTTTATATAAATTCTAGATTTATTCACAAATGAAAACAAGCTAATCTTCTTCTGAAAAGTCTTTCTTGAATTTTTTGTCACCTCCCTGAATTGCTGCTTCGCATCTAATTTTTTTATTTACTTTCTAAATTTTAAGGTGAACTTCCTACTGAGGGTAGGAATTTTCTCTCATGTAGAGAGCATTTCTTTTTAAAAAATCTGAATGGTGTCAACACAGTGTGTATAAAAGAAACACAAAAGTTTTGAAGGCACAGAAATTAGAAAAAAATTAAATAAAGCTGGAAAAGGGAAGCACCAATTTCAGAAATGTCAAAGACTCCTAAATTTGATGAGAGGGGTTGCCTTTCCATGAGCCCTGTAAGGCTTCTTTTCAGGGCAGAACACCATGAATTGCAGTTTCTGTAGACCAACAGCTACACAGACCCAGCACTCATCAGCTCTTGCAAGTGTTTTTTTATTTTCAACTATGTGTGGCCAACAACATTTTTTCATTGGTAATATTGTAGAAGCTTATATTAAAGGGTTCTTTCTAAGTAAGGTTACTGTAGGGTGTGCTGGTGAATGATCTGTGGAGGATTTTTCACAGTATGTTTCTCAGGGCTCTCCTAGGTCTGAGCAGCGTGAGCGCCACAAGGAAGCACAAAGCAAAGTCTCTTAGAGCCCTTTGCTTCTTGCCAAGATAGTTGTAGCTGTTAGTTACCCAACTGGAAGCCAGCAGCTTTTGCCACACTAGGAAGGGCAGGAAGGGTGCAAGAAGACGTATCAAGAGGCATACAAGCTGCATGTGCCTGTGCACTCAAAATCATCTGCCTTTAGTTTTCTCATGTTCAACATGTCCTACTGCTATACCATTTCAAAGAAATACATGACTGTATCTTGGTACTTAAAAATACATTTCCTATAGCAGTCACTGCCTCCATGTGCAGTCTCTCTCCTTTTATCCACCCCACAACAAGGGCTTTGGGAAAAGCAAAAAAAAAAATTTTTTTTGTTTTCTTCAGGATAACAGTGGCCATATCAGGTTTAGGCATTTGGGGTGAATATAAAACTGAAACTCTTTGTAGAACCCACCTAATGTAATAATAATTTCCAAATTACTGAAGAAAAAGAAGTAACTCCTTAATGAAGTCTATGTGTTAGTCAATGGTCTTAAAAAAGGGTTCAGGAAATTTATATACCAATTTTTCAATCCATATATCTCACAAAGACAAAAACACAGATTAATTCTGTTCATTTTGAAAGCATTGCTGCATTTTTGTAGAATAATCACCACACTTTGATGCTTTAGTCTACAAGAGTGCTGACCAGACCATTTTGCAATAACTGTCTCTTTTAACATCAGGCTTCCAGATTGCTGGCATTGCATGCCAGAGTGTGTAACACTTTTCCTGGGGTAAGCTACAGAAAAGAGCCCTTTGAGATAATTTTTGCAGATGGTCTGCCATTCTGCAGCAAGAGGAGAAATGGTGGGACATGAGGCATGAAAACAGTATGTGTGCTAAAGAAAGCAAACCCATAAGCCTAGAGATGCAGCCATAAAATGTGGAGAGCATTTGTGGTAAAAGATCCACTCTAGCCAGTGCAGGAGGATGCTTTTGTTCCTGCATGAATGAGCTTTCTTACGTGCCCAAGGGATGGAGATGGTTCCTGAGCTCTCTGCACGGACTTTGCAGCAATGTTTGAGCCTTTGTACCCCAGGTCACTGAACAGACGAAAGATAAAACTGATGAGCTGTGGGAAACGCAAAATAAAGTAGGGACGCAATGATGCATTGAGCATGGGCAAAGCATACAATCAAACAGTACTTGGTGACATGCAAGAACAGTAAGGTCAAGCAACAAACAACTGAAACACTGCTGACTTACCTTGCCATGCTGGCATCACCTTCCTCATGAGAGGGTTACGTCTCAGACAGCTCCACCTTATCTAACCCTCAACATTTGATGGGAAAAGGTAGTGGGTTGTTTATAAATGTTGTACAGGGGAAATATCTTGACTAAAATCCTTTCAACAGTTCTTCCTGTGTCTCATTCACTCATTGTAAGAGAGGGTTACCGTGAAGGACCATACCCTGTCATTTAACAAGCTGCTGACAAATGTAAGGATACCATGTGGGCACTGGGCTACTCTGTGTTGGCAAAAAATGAGTTGGTGTATAAGGCCAACTCAGCCTCTGTATCATCCTCATAATTATAGCTTGACTGAAAGGGGCAGACAAACAGGATTTCAGCATGAAACCAGAATTGCCCTACTATAATGTTCTTAGTCTTTCTCTGCAGAAGTGAGATTTGATACGGGATGATAATTGACAAGCCTTGTCAAACGCTGGAAGGAATTCTGAAATACTTTGAAAGACTTCATATCATGTGGATTTTATGTGGTTTCATTTGCAAGCATTGGATTTTTTACTGCTATCATTGTTCACACAGCACAACTGAAAATCATACGTGGCCTGTGACTGCTCAATATGATTCTTTGTGTGAGTGAAGAAGTAGAATTTGGTCCTTCTGATGCATACAAATGTAGTCATAGGATTTGCTTTGAAGATACCATCCAGTGAGGGCAGGAAAAGCAGCATGCATTTCTGGAAACAGCTTTGAAGTTCTGGTTATAGTACATTTATCAGGACTTGCATGAACCTCATTTTTCCTGCTGTTCATTAATGTCAGCAACACTAATGTACTATCAAAAGAAATTATTTGACTTATTTTGCTTGAATAATTGATATCTGCAGCCAGCCCAAATTTTAATCAAAACATTTTGTACTCAAATATTTCCTTAGCTGAAATCTACATGTTTTTTTTTTTTTTTTAGAACAGTCCAGTTTTCCTAAGGTAAGTGTTCAGGTTGTTTTTCTTTTCTTTCCACACACCTACATAATTTCTTCCTTAATGATATAAATAGTGTAGTATACTAGTATACCCTCATCTTTTTTCAGGTATATTGTATGAAGGATGAGATGTTCAGTCCATTTTTTCCCCACATTCCCATTTCCCACATTTCATCCCACATTTTCACACTGAGTAACATTATCATCAATCATCCTCATCATCACGATCATCATCATCATGTCAATAATAACGTTCCTTTTAAAATAGTAATAGCTAATTACTAATATCACGCCACTTATTTATAGCAAATACACTCAGTCATATGGGGTTTTTTGATCAGTCTATATATTACCAAGCCTGCTGGCAACAGATGAGGTCCACCTGTCTCAAAGGGGAAAGTGGATCTTAGTTGTGGAGTTAGACCTTGTTGAGAGACCTTTAAACCCAGTTTGAGGTAGGATAGGGACATAGCAAGGCTCAAAGAGATGAGGTATGGGTAGGGGAGAGCTATCGTGACCACCCCAGTAGCAAAAGGAGTCTTAAGAGGAAATACCTCAATGAAGCACAAGCAGCCAAAGATATAACAAAACAGGATTACGGGGAATCCTGTGGGAAAATGGATTGTAAAAGAATAGAGATAGTGCTGCAGGGAATCTCTCCCCTGATGAGAATTGTGCAGAAGCAGCTGTACTAATTACCAAAGAGTGGAAACAGCCTTGCCCTTAATAGGTCACAGCTATGTCCAGTAAGGATGTGTGCTGAGCCCTCAGTGCTGAGAGAGCTGGCACACACCATAGCGAGCCTGCTCATGATCACCTTTGAAAGGTCATGAATATCAGGAGAGGTGCTGAGGACTGGAAGAAAGGAAATATCACCCCAGTTTTCAAAATGGGTGAAAAATAGGACCCAGGGAGCTACGGGTCACTCAGCATCGTCTTGATCCCTGTGAGGGTGATGGAGCACCTCATTCTGGAGGCCATCTCTGTCCATATGGAGGAGAAGAAGGTCATCAGGATTAGTCAGCATGGGCTACTAAAGGTAATCAGGTGTTTGGCCAACCTGATTGCCTTCTACAATGAAACAGCTACCTGGATGGGACAGCATTGGGTATTGTCTGCCTCAACTCCAGCAAGGCTTTGGACACTTTCTGTCACAACATCCTCATAGATAAACTCAGGAGGCATGGAGTGGATGAGTGCCCAGTGGAATGGACTGACAGCTGCCTGAATGACAGATCCCAGAGGCTTGTAATCAGTGGCACAGGGTCTTATTGGGGGCCCTTCACTTACAGCATCCCTCTGGGCTCAGTACTAGGCCAGTATTGTTTAACTTATTTGCTGAGGACACAAAGCTGGGAGCAGGGCCCCATACCTGGAGCAGACCTTCAGAAGGACCTCAACAGGATGAAGAGCTGGGCAGAGGGGGAATGTCTGAAACTCAACAAAGGCAAGTGCAGAGTTCTGCATCTGGGAAGGAATAACCCAATGCACCTCTACAGGCTTGGGGCTGACCCACACATTTTCCTTTATAAGATGTTATGCTTGCTCTATGGTAGCTTTAAATTGCTATAGGATAATGCAGATGCATGAAATCATTGGCTGGGAAACATAAGTGAAAATTTTCTTTTTTCCCATATCAGGAAGCCAGCATGGTATTTTCCTGATGAATTATTTATTTCCATTTGAGGAACATTTCCTGGTATAGAGAAACTACTTTAATACAATTGAATGACTGGAAGGATATTATAAACTTCATTGGTTAACTGTTGTCAACAAAAGGCTTTCTATATCTGATTTTGCTGGAAATCAACTAAAGTGGACTTAAACCACAAAAGAAATGCAGGGATATGGCAGGGTGTGTTGAGTTACTCATGGAAGTCTTTACTGAGTAGTGAAATGACACATTTGGAAATACTTGCAGATCTACACAATGTCTAAGGTAATAGTGAACTTCCAGAAAAATTTTGGTTCAGATTTCTTATTAAAGACAACCAGAAAAAAAAACCCAGACTGTGGTCAAAGAAATGCTATAAAGTAAACCACAGCTAACTAACCTGTTCTCTACAATGCATGCACTCTGTTGAGTCACAGGATCATTACCAATTCTAGAACATTGGACAGTTAAGACAGATTGTGATGATTGACAGACATTATGAATGGTAAGTCTGCAAGTCCACAGCAGTCTTAATGAAGATTATGAAATGACTTCTTGAGTTTTTAGTGTTTGTTTAGCACTGGAATGGTAAGGATAGATTGCAAAACCAAAGGTAAAGAAGCATGTTTATTAAAGTATGAGTTTCATGCTCCTTAACAGCTAAGCTCCAAGTGACCTCAATGTCCTCTCTCTGAATTTATGTCTACATCACATACTTAAGAGTTCCTTGAAATTTTTCATATGGTAAGTATTCTTTTCTGCTTGAAAAAGCTGTCACCAAAATAAGTAAAACTTAGTCACAGAAAGGCTTTTTATTGGGTATTGTAGGAGGCTTTGTGTGCTACTTATGTTGTTTTTTAGTGTCTTTCCTGTCCCACTTTTATACCTTTCTGGCAATGGAAAAAAAAAGTGCTAACGCCAAAATGTCCTGCAGTAGCTTCTGTATATGGAAACCCATAGTAATCTTTTTACATAGTTTTGAAATAAAGAAAACAGCTCATTACCAAGTTAGATTGTAGTCCTCAAAAGTGCTTTCTGAAGTCTCTACTACAGAAACATCATTGAAAATTCAGTACACAGCTCACTCATCTCATTTGTCCCCAAGTGTGCTATGCATCTGCTGCTCTGGATAAATTGAAGTATTGCAGTTCTTCAAAGAATGAACTTTGAAAAACACAGCACCTGTTGGTCAAAACCAGAAATATTGCTTTAGTTTAAAGAGATTAAGGGGTAAAAACCTGAGTTTTCTTTAAGTAGCTTAGCTTCAAATGATGTTGAGACTCTACAGGATGCATGCAAATATAAGAGGATAGTAAAACTACCATCAGGAAAATTATGTTCCTTTTCATATGCAGATTCCTATCCTTAACGTGGCCTTTTAATTAGCTTGATTATAGTGGTGCTTACTTGTTAGTGCCTCAGTGCTTTAATTTAAGAAACTGACTGTGTGTTCATTATAAATTCCTATTTTCAAAGATTTATAAATAAAACTGAGCAGCAGCAACCACAACAGAAATGAAAGATAAATTTACTTGGAAAATGTGATGAGAGAAATATCACTTGGGGATATTTCCAAACACTTTCAGCTCAAACTTGGCTTCAGCTTGGCACAGTTAAGAATTGTGCATGTTACAGATGAATTCTTCTAGCTTTAAAGTGTAGGTTTTTATAGCATTTCAGTTGTCAGTTGCTCAGAATATGAAACACTTTATTAAGACATAACACCAACGTACAGAAACAATGTAATTGATGTAAGTAAAAAGATGGTTTGAGAACCAGAGCCTGGTTGTTGAGAGAGTTGGAGAAGAGCTGGTGTACTGGTTTGGAAGTAAACTGGTGGGAGAAATGAACCCCATTCATCTACCTTAGGAGAGATTCCATGTGAGACATACAATTGAATAGAAAGATTACAATAAATACAATGATACACAGAGAACTGGCTTAAAACCCAAAGTCAGACTATGACTGGCGCACTATTGATTGATGGTCAGCAGTCCTATCAAGGATTGGTTGCAGTCCTGGTGAAGCAATGGTCACAGTCTTGTCAAAAGCAGTGGAAGTTCTGGTCCTCCTCTGCATCCATCAATTTGTTGTGGTGTTGTTGTCCTATAAATCCACAGATTTATAGCTCGGGTTCAAGTGGGAATGCTCAGTACCTTCCCCAGGGCAGAGAGTTTCACAATGGAATGATGCAATACTGTGAGTGATAGGATATTTGGAAAACCCTGATGGTCCAATCCCTTGCACCTGCCTGTTCTGCTGGTGTCATTGAGTCCATTCTGGCCCAAGAGCAGAGATGACCCCTCAGAACGGGTGTAACTGTGCTGGTGCTTCCCCAGAGGGAGTTACCACAGCTGAGTCATAGGTGTGAAGAAAAAGAAACACTACTGTGCCTTACAGGGTTGCCTCTTTTTACTCATCTTATTTTACACCCAGCCTGTAGCCTGAGGTGTCTGGTGTGCACAGGGCAGCTCCATCATTAGCAGTTCATTAGAAAAGAAGTAGTGGGGGGTAGAATACACAGTGTGGTTACACCCACATAATCCTAAACTGGCTCCCTTCTCCTGTAACCACGACAACTGGTAAACACCTTATAATTGCTGTCTTTAGGAAACATTGTTTTGTATTTGAGGATTTGTGGTCTGTTACTCCTGCAGAAATTATTGCCAGAAGAACTTTTTAATAAATTCACATACCATAATCTTTCAAACACCCAGGAACATATATATGCACAGTTAATACAGGTGAAGAAAAATCAGGGTTGGCTCAATGGCAGAACTCAGTTTGCAGTGACAGCAGAAGAGATTTGAGTGGGAAAAGTGTTTAAAGGTAGGGTTGGAAAGAATGTTCAGGAGTCTCAGAAGGCAAAAATGAGTAAGGAAGGCTGGCAGAGACAAGTAAATTTTCAGATTTGTCGTGGTTTAACCCCATTTGACAACAAAGCCCTTCAGAGACGTTCACTCACCCCAGTGTGATGGGGGAAAGAATCAAAAAGTAAAAGTGAGAGAACTTGTGTGTGGAGATGAAGATAATTTAATGGGTAAAAGCCATGCTTGAAATCTGTAGATGCAAACAAATCAAACCAAACCAAGGTACTCATTAATCACTTCCAATGCACAGGCAGATACTTGGCCATCTCCTGGAAAGCAGGGCTCCTTCACATGAGGTAGTAAATTGGGAAGACACATGCCAGAAATCTTTTATCCACATTTCCTTCTTCTGCTCACATGTGTTTAGCCCCTGAGAGGAGCCATGCCACTTCCCACACGTCAGCCCCCTCTCATCTTGGGACTCTTTTCCAGGAAAGGAGAGGAAGCAGGAGCACTAGCCAAGCACATGGCCATGAGGAAAGGGAAGAATCAGAGGAGAATGCCTCAATGACTGGAGTTTCTCGCTTCTCTAGCTGTCAGGGCAGCAGTTGGTCCTTTGGCTCCTACACCTTCTCTCAGCAGCTGCCAGTGGCTAGGTAGAGGTAGAGATGAGGTGGCAGGTCAGATCAGCTAAACCTTGTTGGCTCCAACCCTCTACCCTATGGTACTGAGCCATAGGTACTCAGCTAGAGTACCCTATGGTACTCTACCCTATGGTACTGAGCCAGCTCTGCTGAGGTCAGTGAAGGAGTGAAGAGCTATCTGTGTTATATGACTGCATGACTGCAGCTTTAGATATGCAAGCTGGGTAGCTACTTGGTTTCCTCAAAAGCTCATTTTGCAAGACTTCATGGGGAGAGAAGAATCAGACCATGAAATTTTACGGACCATTCAAGTCACCAGCAAGCTGCCACAGATTGGATAGCTGTGATGGCCTGTACCAGAGGCACAGTGGTTTGCCTCATCACATCACATTCATGTAGCTTTCTAAAACCTTTTTAGAATTATTTTAGGCAAATGCATTATTTAGAGGAACTACTAAATCCATGATACCCAAAGGGAAAACAAGGTTGTTATGCTCATGAAAAGAAGCTTCATTTTCTTCTTAAGATAAAGATGACTCTTCAGGTGCTGTGACTTTGCCAAGGTGCAATCCAGCAACTATTTAGCGTTCATCAACAAATTTCAACAATTGATGAAGTCCATCTGTCAACGAGGATGCTCCTCCAGGATATTTTTAGGCAGAACCCAAAAGGAAGGGTAACTTCACTAGCAGAGAAAGGAGTACTGGTGTTTTCACTGACCACTAGCAATAACCCCAAACTCCTGAATTTGACTTTTGCAACTGGGTGAATCTGGGTCTGCAGCTGAATATGATTTGATACTTTATATTTTGATAGTGGTATCCTGATTTTCCCTTTTTAGAGCAGTTTTAATGGAGACCTTCAAACTTACTCCCAACCTTGAAAGAACTGGCTACAAATTCAGATTCTAAAGATAAATAATGAAAGAAGTCTTGGAGCCTAATAGACATTGGCTTGGACACGATGAAGGAGGGCTTGAAAACAGAGAAGACAGCATTTGCTAGAATAGCTTTCATCCTCAGCTGCAGTCACCAGGGGGCACATTCGTGTCCCTGCATAAAACAGAGAGGAAAACAGATGAGTAGCCTTTGAGGGCCAATTTGTGCTTTAAAGGTGTTATGTACTTCCAGGTGAACTAACATAACATAGCAAATGTAGCTAGCATAAGCCTTTGAAGTGCATACCTGCTGAATATTTCATACTAGTCATTCTTCCAGGTTGAACATGGTGTATGCAAGTGGTTCCAAACTGGTTTTTGACAGGAAGGGCAAAATCTCTGTCATGAGCAGTAATCACAAGGAAGCCTCCTACAGCAAAAGATCCCACTGCTTTCCCAACAACTCTTCTCCTATTTTCTCTCCAGATTTTATCAGCAGTGTGACAGACAAACTAGGCTGCTAATAATTTGTTCTTCCACCCCCTCCTCCTCCCCTCAACTATTTTTAAATGGAGTGTTTAATTTTGCAGTATTGGATGCTTAATATTATCTATGCACAACATGAATTGTATCTTCAACCTGCGGGAAGACATTCATTTAACTGGCAGCTGTTGTAAGAATTAAAAGAAACAAGGGTAGAGGAAAGAAACAATTGAAGTTATGTACCATAAAGGAAGCAAATAAATTAACTTTTGATTGATGGACAGAAATATGCTGGTTATATGACAGGAATTAAACATTTCCTTCCCCTAATATTTTGCTACATCCCTCCTCTGACTTTAAAATTCAGTACAAATAAGCAGGATGTAACCACAAAGCATTCACAAAAAACTATTTTCTGGGTCAAGATGGTACTAATAAACACTTTTGAATGGAGAATCTGGAGAAAGCACATGAAAGTGATACCTCCTGTAAGCTAATGTAATGTTTTAAGAGAAGTTTCATGGTGATGTATACTACTAATGCATGGACAAGCATAAAGCTGCAGTGCCTGTGTGGGCAGACACAAGAAGCAGAGTGTTAGAACCCCAAGACAGAGCACTGCTCTAACCTTGCTGCATCTGCAGAGTGAGGAAGACCTTTAAGTCCACTTTTGTCCTGTGTGATCAAGAAACACGCAGGAAAAGGCCAAATATTCAGCTGCCAGAGCAGGCATTTGCTGACATGACAGGTTTTTTGGGTGAAAAAAGATGAAGTTACAGTTATAACTTGTATCTATATATTAGGAACAAGTGCAAGGGAGTGAGAACATGGATTTGTTTGAATGCTTTCTCTGTATATAGAAGCAAAATGCAAAGCTGAATATTTAGAACGTCTTTGGAAGACCTGAAATACTCTTGAAATTTTGAAGTATTCACAGCAGCAGAATCTGAAGTCATACAAAACACCACTAATAAGGACAATTGATTCTAAATTATTCTCAGCATAAGACCAGAAGCTGAGCAAGGAAAGTTTTAATAATAAGGTCTGTAAATTGCATAGAGTTGTTTAAAAGGTCTCAGCTGCAAGAAAAAACAGTACAACAAACAATGTTTACTGCTGAGTTGGCTAAGAGATAAACTTTCCAGATATTTGTAAAGAAAGAGGACAATATCCACATGCCTTTTCCAATATAAAGCCAGGTTTAGTTTTCATCTGCAAAAACCCCACAGTCTAGACTGACAAACTTGATTTGCCCGGTGGCTTTTAAGAGCTGTGCGTGCTGAGACACAAAGATGAGAGAGCCTTTGGCAATGCCAAGTGGAGAGATCAGCAAAGAATTGGCAGAGATCTCAGAACGTGGCTGTCTTAGGGTTCAGGGTGCTGATGCCTTTCTGATAGCAGTTCCAAAGACAAAGTTGGAATACACAAGCAAAGTTCAAAGTGTTAGGTTTGCACTGAGATTTTTTTCTGTACTTGGTTGTTGTCTGGCAAAGCATGAAGACGGTAAGAACAAGATCACTCTTCCCCAGTTTCCCTGGAAGGAAACAGGCTACTGGAGACTGGGGAGATGGTTTGTGAGATGGAACCTTGTATTGGTTTTGCATTTCCTGGTTTTCTAGCAGTGGGGCCACAGAGGTGGCTTATGTAAGAAGCTGCTGGAAGCTTCCAGCAGGGCAAGCAGTCCCTGGTGGCTCCAGAGATGGATGTGCCACTGGCCAAGGCTGGGCCAATTAGAAATGCTGGTAACACCCCTGTGATAACACGTTTAAAAAGCAATCAGAACAAATGTTGTGGTGTAGTTTTAATTCCAGCCAAAGAAGAGCAGAGTGGAAACATGGGAGTAGAACAACTCTGCAGACACCAAGGTCTGTGGAGAAAGAGGGACAGGAGGAGCTCGAGGCACCAGAGCTGAGGCTGGCCTGCAGTCCACGGCGCAGAGCACAGCGACGCAGCTGTGCCCTGCAGCCCCTGGAGCACAGCTCCAGCTGCAGAGATCCACCTGCAGCCTGTGGAGCAGTCCCATGCCAGAGCCAGTGAATGCCTGAGAGGAGATTGTCAAGCTGTGGGAGACCTGTGGAGAGAGACCCCCATGCTGGAGGGAGAAACTCATGGAGAACTGTCATGTTCCCAAGGGAGACATTATCCTGCTCTGATTTTGTCAGTAGTAAATTCACTTCATATCTTGAAGTTGATCCTGTTTTGTCCTTGGTCAGCAATCTCTCCTGGTCCTTATCTCAGCCAATGAACCCTCTGTTAAATTTTCTCTCCTCTCTCCCGCTGCAGAGGGGACTGAGTGAGTGGCTTTTGTAGGTGCCTGGCATCCAGCCTGGGTCAGCTGATGTCACACGTGCTAGTTCATTCTCTTAGCCTGAATTTTGGCTAGTGCTGCCAGTCCAGGATCAGGACTCAAAGGAAGTGGGAAGTGGAGGGACAGGTGATCCATCTCAACACTCAAAGAAATGACATGAAAATGAGATGGAGAATGTTTAAATTGGATATCAGGAAAAAGTTTTTCACCCAGAGGGTGGTTGAGCACTGGGACAGGCTGCTTGGGGAAGTGGTTACAGCATCAAGGCTGACAAAACTCAAGCATTTGGACAGTGCTCTCAGGCACCTGATCTAACTTGGGGTGTTCTGCACAGGACCAGGAATTGGATTTATCTGGATGGGTACTTCCCAATTCAGCATATTCTTTGATCCTATGACTCAGTTAAATTCGGAGGCCCCATGTTTTTAGACTGGCAAAGCACTTGGGTTGTATCCACTGATGCTTATAGCCAGTTCATGATCATGATCACCAACCAAAACCACTTGATTTATAAAATACACAGTGCTCCAGACTCAAACCACGTAAAATGGAAAGCCTGTCCAAATGAGTTACAGTAATGACTGCAGTTAGGAGGATTAACTTCTGATGATATGTGTGTAATATGGGAAGGCAAACAGTGGACGTCATTCCCGTAACACAGTACATGAATCCTAGAAATTTTGTACTCTTTCTCCTTGTTGCAGACTAGCAGACCACAGCAAACCATCTAGCAATTTCTACAGCCATAAGAAGTCCTTTTTCTGTTTGTCTTTTTTTTTTTTTTTGGCACATTAGATAATGGGTGAGGGTATTATGTGAGGAAGGGAGAGTTGATAGCTGTTTATGTTGTCTGGACCTTTGTGTCAGGTTTGTGGGAGCGTAAAGATTTAAGCTCATAAGCCTATTTAGGAGTGGTGGGCTGCTAGAAAAGAGGATGGAGGGGGATTTCAATTTGCCTGTTTTTAAATACCTTTTGGGACACATAAAGCAGTAAATGTAATTGTCAGTGCTTGGTTCATTTGTCTGCAAGGGGTGTTAATACATTAATAGAATTAAAGGACAGATGGGTTTATTGTGGTAGCTTCCCAAGCTGAGACTAAGTTTCCTCTGTATTGACCCAGAATTTGTGCTGGTAAATGCAGAACTTTCAAGATGGCTTTTAAACTCATCATTTGCAAATTGAGATGGAGAAAAACTCCAGTTTCCTCAGTGCTTTCTACAAGTTTTTAAGGAACTATCCTTCAGTAGCTGAGAAGCCAGAACAGGTCATGGAAACAGTTGTAAGACTGAACTGGGAAGACTGAGATTCATCCAAGTGCAGCACCAGAGAGATCACAAGAGGGTTTGGGTCCACAGGAGTATGTGAAGCTCCATGCAGAAGTCTGGAGCTTCACAAGACAGGATGTGACTAGTGACAGACTTGGCAGTGGGGTACTGCAATTCCCTTTGAGCTTTTATCCTGACCTCAGATATCTGTGTAAAGTGAATGATAAGAGAAATTGAATAATCATAGATACAATAATTGAATAACTTTCACAAGCAGGAAATGCATAAATATAAATCTTCAGAACAAATCTAGAAAGAAAAGACTGGGTCAGAAAACTTGAAAGAACAATCTACATTACTGATAATTGGTTATTGGTTTGGTTTTGAAGCTAAACTTTGACCTCTCAGAAAGAAAACTTGAGAAGAAAATACAGCTAATGAGGACATAGTAGGACAAAAGAAGAATACAAAAACCAGTGCTAGGCTACCCCTTGAGATGGACTGCATGGAGATGAATGTGATAGTTCAACCAAGTTATTTACCAAATGCAAATAAAATACTGTGTGCAGTTAAGTGACAAGAAATAATCAAAGATACAGAAAGCACTCCTCTGGGAAACTGAGAGGATTAGATTTGTTTGCCTTGCAGAGGAGATTAATTACTGTTACTGAACATAATAAATGCAAAAGAGGAAGTAGATGAGAAAAGTATGTTTGCCAACTCCTACAGCGAAAGAATAAAATGACATCTAGTAAAAAAAATAAAGGCAAGAAGTGTAAGACTAATTGCAGGATATCTTTAATGATAACGTGAAATTAGCCTCTTGAATTGATTGCCACAATATGTGAGCTCAGTAAAGTTTGGAAAAGAGAATGTATATGGCTAATGAGGCTCTTTGCAGTCAGAATAGTGCAAACTGAGAATAACTGGAGATATAAACCAAGGACATAATGGATAACTAGGACATTACAAATATAGTCAATCATGACTAGCATTTCTGTTGTCTTCCTGAGTACCAGACAATGCTTCCAGTTTTTCAAGTAGGCAGTAAAGTGCAAATCACTGTGCTGTGTTCTATAAGAAGAGGCAATCTCTGTCCTGGAGCCTGTACAAAGGATATACAAACATTGGTGCACTGGAGAGTCCAAGGCGCTTTGAAAGCCAAAAAACATTTTGCTAGTGAATGCTAGATGTCAGGCAGCTGTCACAAATCAAGTTTGCATCCCTAGACTAAAACAGTGACAGCCAACAAAGTTTGTCAGGTGGCTTTATCTCAGCCTTTCTTCTTGTCTGTTACTCAGTTGAAAGGCAGAGACTCCCCTGTGTTATCCAGGCAGCTGGTGTTGACAAGACACAAATCAGACATGTACTAAAATCACCAACTACCTCTCTTATTTAGGAATGAACACTCTGGGATCAGTCATATATGCAAAATGAAAGAATAGTGATGAAATTGTGTCTAGTTTTTTGAAAAACAATCAACCCCCCCCACCTTCTTAACTGTGAACTGCAATTTGGTTTAAAAAACGTTCTCACTAAGGATTTCAATTCTCTTTGAAAAAAGTCAGATTTTGAGCTCAGTCAAAAACACATGCAAAGCATCTCAATTGAGAAAATACAAAGTTAATTGCTGAATTTTTAAATATATGTTGTATCAAATTGTTTAGGAGGATAGAATAAAAGGAGGAAATGCTATTTCAGTTCACAGAAACCAAATAGCAGGTGCTCTCTAATTTCCATTTTTGTGGTATATAAGAACCTCACAATTCACTAATAATTGTTCCTCATGACAATTGACATAGTAGAAGTAAGAAGGATGAATTGAAATTCAATACCTAATTTTAAGGACAGAATTTAATGAAGAGTGTAAAACAACCATTCGTTAACGTTATTCCTAGAAATAGGTCAAACTTAGTGCTTTTGGAGATCAAACAAGTCTGAAATTTGCCAATTCCTCTGTCTCAAATTTTTTTTGTATTTCTACAATGTGTGATCGTGTTCCCCAAGTTCTATCTAAATGGTTGAGAACAATATTATGCATTTTGTGTGCTCTTTTACATGTGAATCAAGTGCAACAAAATGCCTGGGGTCTATGACAGCAGGTCAAAGACATTTCCTAGCATCAGAGCAAGAAATTAAAAAGGAAACTTCAAGAAGTTTTGAGAACTATTACAATGTTTTCTGCATAGTTGGAAGCCCTGTGAAAATGACTGCTGGTTTTATGCAGGCTGATTTCTCCAGGTTACATATGGTAGCCACCTATGAAATTCAGGCCATTCAGCATATTAGTGTCAGACTTGCATTGGATTTGGTGTGCATATGTCAGCACTTCCATCCAAACTTTCTCAAAACAATAGGAGCATCAACATAAGAGAATAATTATTTTTTATGTTTGAACACGTTGAACTATTATTATTTCAGCTTTTAGGGGTTTTTGTTTGCAAGTGTGGTTGGTTTTATATAAATACAGAAAATTTAACACAGCAAGAGCCAGGACAGCATGAAGATTGTTGTTGAGATAGGCAAAGAAATAATCTTTCTTTGCTTCATTTAAGGAAATGCTCATAGAGAGAGTCAAATTAATGTGTTGTATGTTTCCATAATTCTCTGTTAACATTTTTAACCTCACTGGCTGCATTTTTTCACTTTAGAAAATATGTATTTTTTCCTCACCTGCCATATGAAGGATTTATACATGAATGGTAGACATGCTACCAAAATATATATATCCACAAAATCTGGTATATAGTATAAAGCAAATGAGCTAAAAAAAGGAAGAGTTTAAAAAAGAAGTAATTAATCTTTAATAATTTTCTAGCACAGGTTAATAAAATGTATTTTTTGCATATTAATATACAAGCTTACATGAAAACTAAACAAATCACCATCTAGAACATATAATGAAGATTTTTTTAAAAAATTTATTTCTTTGCAATGATTTTTTTTAATATAATTTTTTTGGCAGAAATTAATGACCTAATTCCATAGTATTAAGAAAAAAGACAACTGGTCATAAGCAAAATATAGTAAGAAAAGGTTTGCAAAAAGAAACGCAATGGTATTCTTTGAAAAGTGGTTTTATATAGGTACCTAAAGAGGAATTTTTTGGAAATATTGTTCACACTGCTGTTCACACTAAAGATGCATCCTTATTCCACATGACCAGTGGTGTTTTTGCATTTGCTGTATCAGGAGGAAAATGTCCTGGACAGATCACGTGGGAGTGTCTTTTCTGGTTAGCTTGGGAGATGGAGAGGATCTCAGCTGGTTTTAGCCTGGTATATGAGAGCAACTCTTATCTCTTGCCTTCTGCCTGAAAAGGCTCAGCTGGTGATAGAACACCATGTTCTAAATCTCAAACAATTACATACTAATAGTGGAGTTTGATCTTGCATACAACAGTCCAAAAGATGAACCATTTCCCAACAAATTGGAAAGGTTATTCTACTTCCTCAGTTTTCCATGTAAGGTGTTGGGATGGTTCTGGCCACGACTTCTTCAACTGCTAGCCATTAAGACACAGGAGGAATGACTGGTACATGCTTCACAGATATGAGGTTTTTCCAGCACATTAATGCTTTGGTTGGTCTCCTTGGGAAATCAGGGAGCCTGAGGCTATCCATGTGAAACAGAATTATGAAGCACATTTGACAACAAACATGGAAAGCAACTTCAGTTTCAGAAGTAAAAAGGGATTTCTCTTGGATGTATTGAAAATCAGAGATGTCCAGGAGACAGATGTCTATCAGCAGCCCAGGAATGGGATATCTCTCTGAATGTGCTCCCTTCGCAGCATATGGCCACCACTGGCATGATTAGGTAAGATCTAACATACAGTGGGATGAAATCTCTTCAGACTTTTGCAGACAGGGAATTATCAAGCATTTTTAAGAGGTCCTGGGGACATGATATATGACAGAAACCAAATCCAGAATCCCTGCAAGAAACTGCCCCAGGACTGTGTTCTGTGCATACTTGGCCATTAGACTCAAAAATGTCAAAATGGAATGAAGAGCTGCTTGAAGACTGGTAGTGTGAAGTTCTTCACAAAAGGGAGGGGAAACCACTCCATCTGAGAAGTAGCAATCATCACAAAGTCCTTTCTGAGGAGCCTGAAGGCCATGCAGAGCCTGAATAAGAAAGCTTTGCACTAATAATGATCAGGCTTGTAATGAACTAGGGTTATTGCCTGTGTAATGGCTGAATCAACCAGGAAAAAAAAAAATCTTGAGTCTATAAGCAGTTTTGTTTTCAGAAGCAATGAAATGATTTCGTAAATGGTAATGACCTTGAACTTGAAAAGATACAGTTTGTAGGACCAGGATGAATATGGGATGAGTATTTTCTTGAAAAAGATTTTAGAAACAGGTAAATGTGGGGAAAAATCCATGTCTCTAAGCATGTTCACAGTGACAGGGTTTAAAGAGCAGAGCAATGAGCAGCATTTGGTCCCTTGTTGTGTCCTTCAAAGGGGGAGTATTGTTACACAAGGCTGCTTTTTAACATGGAGGATGAGGATCTCAGTGACAAGGTGAAGCATCTGAATGCAGGTTTCCTCTAACAGAATCTGCAAGGCAGCACTGCAAGGTGCTGTCAGATGGGATAAACAGTCAAGTGCTTCATTTGAACTTGCCCCCAAAGGTCTGTGCCCCTCAAAAGCCAGACCTTCCACTGCCCCGGGTAAGACTTTGGGCTACTACTTCTGTCTGCTACCAAGTCTGGAATGTCCCTCCCCTGGAGTGACTGAGTTTGTACACACCACAGGAATACAGGGAAGACACAAAATTTGTGGTGCAGCTCCCAGTTTGCCTCTCATGAGATGAGCCTATACCTTCGTGTACCATAGAGGTGCCATCTGATTGATTTAATACCATTCATTAAATTTTACAGTTTCATAAATACTTTTCCCTTCAGTTTCCAAAAACAACAGGAAAATGGCTGTGATTTTTTTATAACCTTAATCTCTGTATGGTCCTTTTCTAGGGAATCATTGAGTTCAAGCTGTAACTCATTCTGTCATCTCTTGAAAACAAAACCAGAAACTACTATAAATATTTTGCCAGAGTCATGCATTTGCATGGCATAGCAAAACATTGTCAGCAAAACAAAAATTATTTTAAATTAAATGTTGTGATTCAAAGATCTCCCTAGCTTATAACTAAGTTGTGAAATTGGAAAGAAGCAATGTCTTAGGTAACAGCTTGGTCAATAAAACACTTGATTATTGATGCTAATTGATGACAAACATTCCATGGCACCCATAAAACTTCTACTGCAACCGGTTCCAGAAATAATTCTAGCATTACCAGTGCTCTCATACTTCTCCTTCTGTACCAAATTCATTAAAAGGGCTCCCAAGTCTTATGGCTGGAAAAATTTCACAGGAATTTCATTTACATGGCAGAGCTTTATCCCTAGAAAGTGCTGTGATTTAGCTGTGGTGCGGTGTAGTTGCACATGAGGGCAAAGCACGCTGCCTGGAGCCATGTCTAATGTGTCTCAGAAGTCCTCAATGTTTGGCTGTGCAACCAAAATGGTATTTTAAGAAGTGTTCGGTATGTTTGGCAATACATACAGGCATGTTTGTACATATGTGAGTAAATGATCTTAAAATATGGTTTAAAATATTTTAAAATTAAAAAAAGTCATTAAAATTTTGGAAGTCAGTGCTTGAGCATTGTGATACCCCAGTATATCTGTGCAGTGTTTTTTAATTTGTCTTGTAACAGGATATATCCTCTAATTGCATAATTGTCCTGGTTTAGTGCAAATTTTTGCAGGAAACTTCTGAAGTGGCCTCTTTTAGAAAGCAAATTCAAGAAATCTCTCCCCCAGCCAGTTCAGGAGGTAAACATTCTTCAAGAAAAGTGGACAAAACCTGTTTATTTTACAAGCAAAGTATTCATTTTTTGTATATATACAAATATGAGAAAATGAGTAATATTAAACAATGGGACCTCTCACTGTACTGAAGAGATGGCAAATTCAGAGAGAGTCCATTTCATGGGGTGTAGCTTGGCTTGATCAATTTTTTATCAGTCCCTCCTGCACCGGAAAATGCCGTGTCTGGGCCCCAGTGGGCCACAGGCGTGAGCTCCCCGTGTTTTCTTTGGGTTTTCAGTCCAGAGCAGGCTTGAACAGTTCCAGGAGAAAAACCAGTCTTGGGAAAACATTCCTCACCATAGCTAATGAAGAAAACCAGTGAAAAAGCAAAGGAATACATTCTCTCTCTCTCTCTCTCTCTCTGTCCATGCTGCAGACAGCACACACCAAGAGAGATGAAGCTTTTATTGCTATGTTTTTTAATACAGCCACAAAAAAATTGCACTGCTATTCCTCCTCCCCCACTTCACTCTCAGATCTAGTTTTAAAAGTACAGAACTTATTTCTGGACTAAACAGATGAATGGGGATACAATTCAGCATTATAAAGTCACTCCAGGACAATAATGATATATGTAAATTTTGTTGCTTACTGGCCTGTATTCCCTTATCTCCCCATGAATTCCTTGAGAAATTTGCTTGCCTTCCTCCTCTCCTGAATCTTTATCCTTCTCAGATAACCAAATGTTGCCAAATAAATGCCAGTTCCAGTGTGGATTTTGGAAATGTTGAGACAAGAGGAGCAGATTTCATTTGGGGAATTCAGAAAGCATAAACTAAACATTTGCTCATACAGTCTGAGACTCTATTTAATCTAACAGCAGGGACAATGGGATAAGACCCACAAGTCTGCTCTCTGTTCATATGACATACCTCTGAATACTGCATTTTCAGATGTATTTCTTCATATGATACCCCAGTTTTTCCATAGCGTAATGTTCCTAGCAAATAAAATTCCTTTGCAAATACTTCTGCTAGTTTATTTGTCTTTATAGATTAATTATCCTGCATTGTCAGAAAAATATTCATAGTGATAGAAGGCTGTAAGTATCTCAATTGGCACCTTTTTGAAGTTAGAGAAGCTTAGAAGAAAAATGTAGGTCTAATCCTGTCCCACTTGAAGCTCAAGAAAGCTTAAGAATGCTCTGTGCTTGCTTGCTCCCTCCTGGGGCTTTCTGTTTATTCTTATTTGTATTTTGATATGAAAATTAGGTTGCCTGAGATATTTTTACAAGTGTTCAAGCAAGATACAGTTTTTTAAAAATCCCACCAAAGTGAGGGACAAAAAGAACACTGCAATTGAATGTTACATTTTGTGTTAAATTTAAATGTTAAATTTAGCTTGCAAGTGTTGAATTTCATATCTCAGACATGAGTACAGCGTAGGCATGAGATCAAAATGAGTCCATTGATGAGGTACTGAAATACAGCTGAAGAAAAATTTATAGCTGCATAAAGGAGGACACAGGGAAAAGCAAGCAAGAGTGTTTGTAAAGATGGTTTGCTTTTATATGAATGAGGGATAGTAATATTGACTGTAAACTCTTCTTTGTCTTATAAAAATGCCACAGAGTCTGTATGTAAATTTATTCCATGATTGGAAAAAGCCTAATCTCAGATAATTTGGTCTAAGCAGCTTGGATCTGATGAACAACAAAGCCAGGAGAGCATGGGCATCAGTCACTTGCTGTGTACCACAGCAGTTTGGTGATGCCATGATTTCATGATTCTCAGCCTGAATTTCTGTTGGTACTTAACCTAAATAAACTAGGTTTTGTGGCCTACAAGTCTTCTCTTCTCAGTTACAATATGGTCATTTTAAACTCTGTGAGTAGCTTTTGATCTCAGTTCTTCATCTCAGTAAAAGACTAGCCCCAGCACTTCAGTACCTATTCTCTTGCCTTCAGAAGCATAAAGATGGGGCACTCATCTATATCAGTGCAGAAGGAAAAATGCCACCTACCAAGTTATGCTAAGGTTTTTCCAGCCATCTCGAGGTTTCAAATGGTATTTCCATTTCAATAGTGAGCACACACTATTCTACAGATCTTGAAAACTGGGGAAAGCACAAACCTCAGCCAAATGTTTGCTGTTCCTCCCAGCTGGACCTTGAATTTAAACAAGATGAGAAGCAAGCTATAAACTTTGCAATGGTTGATTTACAACAGAGGACAACAATGAGTCATGAATCAGAGACTGTTTTAATTGATTTTGCATACATCATAAACTACAGAAAAGCTGATTAAATGGCTTGTAGAAAGCTTTATGAGTGATTTCCTTTCCAGAGTTGTTCAAGTCTGTATTCAGGGACACACAAAAATACAAAAGTGCACAGGAGATTGTTTTTTAAATTAAAAAATAAAAACAGTATTGGATGTCTTACAGATAGCAGGTACCTTAAAAGTCATCCTGGGTGCAATATAAGGGAATGTGAAAACTAGAGAAACCCATTAATTCTGGCACAGAGAATTCTGGCACAGAGAATTCTGGCAGAGGAAATCTTAGATAGTATTGAAATTAATTTCAGTTGCTTGCTATTAAGATATCCAAGCACACTTGAATATGTCATTTTTATGACTTTCCCTTCAATCATTTTGATTTGTCCTGGCTATTTCCTGTTTCATCTCTCCTTTGACCCCAGGACAGGTGTATGATCCCAATGCAATTAAAGAAGAGTGAAGGTACATATCTGAACTCAGTTGGGGCCTTAATAGCAGTTGGAAGTTAGTGGCAGCTGATGCCTTTACCACTTACAGGGTGCAACAAAGCTGAAAACCAGTCTGATTCAAGGGAAAATTAAAGTTTCACACAATACTAGAAAATATTCTTTGAAAAGGATGTTCTGCTGGATCTTTGTCTTCCAAGTAAGAAGAGTAGAGTTTCTACCTCATCCTCAGCTGAAGGTCTGGATCTATCGGTTTATCAGTTTTGAGTACATCTGCTCCTGGTAATTACTATTTTGTTATTTAATTTTGTGAGAGAATAATCCTTTGCTTCAGCTGTATTTTAGTTGTGTTGTATGACACTACTTAAAAGCACGTTAAATCACAGAGCACATATCACAAGATTATGAAACTGGAAGGAATATCCTGAGATATCACAGTCTATCTTCTGCCTGCACTATGTGCAAAGCTTGCTATCTAGAAATGTTATCAGCTGTACCTTAAAAACATATTTCTTATACTGTACAACTTGTGTCAGAAGACTGCTTTCAAATCACAACCTGAAAAATTTCAAACTCTCTTGTAGTTCCCCATCTAAAATACATTCTTGATTTTTTTATTTCCAAAAGTTGTTGTAACATTATTATTTTTTTTTTCTCTTAAGGACGTTTTCCAGAGAGATGGAGATTGTGCAACTGGGGTTTATGTTTTGATTTGCTTTCAAGAAAGTATGATGGTGGGCAGGGCACTGTCTCAGAGACAGCAGACACCTATGAGTCCTGTAAAAAGGTAAACAGCTTGCAGAGTGAGAGGAAGCCACTGAAGGACAGAGGAAGCTCACCCCTTTTTCAATGTGTTTGCTATCTCCATTAAACCTGAGATGCTGCTTTTTGTCCACATGCCAGCAAGAAGGTATATAAAGTATGTGCAGGGGACAGCAAGGTGCTACTGGGAGAGCTGGGCCATGGAGGGGACAGAAGGGATGAGGAGGCACGAGAAGGTAGACATTGCAGAAGGAACCTCATCAGATGTGATAGGAGGGAAAATTGAGGGAATATAGCAAGTGTGATAGTGGGGACTGTGAAAAGGAAATGGGAGAAAACAAACATACAGGAGATGGATCCTTTGAATAGGTCCTTTAATCTTGGGGAATGTGTGCATCTTGAGCAGTTTTCCAAGATTACCTAATCAATACAAGCAATCATGTCTATCCCTGGCTTTCATCCCTTTAGGCTCAATACAGAAAGCCTTTTTCTTATTTTATAATTGTTTTTTGGCAATGATGAGACTTATTTATGGTGCACTTCCCTATGTTTTATGGTGCAGCAGGGGAGGTGGCAAATTGCCCTCCTTTGAAGGTAACATTGTACTTTGGAGGTATCTTGGGCTGGGAAAGGGAGCAGCCTCAAGTCAAGCAGGGATATCTCAATAGCAGGGATATATTTGAGTTATATAGTTGACACAAAAAAAAACCCGAGGGAAAATTATGTGTAACAAAGGCTTACCCATAATTTCCTTATATTATTAATTAGTATGTGCACATAACAAAATACGTGTGGCAGAATTCTCATGCTCAGATGAGGTCCCTGTGTCCTGGATATGTCCAAACGTTCCCTTGCAGGCCACTTCTTTGAGGTCCAGTTAACATTCCTGTTTTCTGCTATGAAGTAGAGCAATTTTTTCCTACTTCTTCCTCATGCTTTGTGTCAGTCTCAAAAGAGTTCTTTAGCTGCTCTGGCTGGAATTGCTTATGAGAAATTACCAGAGGACCCACTAAAAACCAAAACAGGTTACGGCTTCAGCAATCTTGTTGATCTGGTGGAAATGGTATCCTCAATAGTTTTGGACTAAAACTGTACAGTCACAACCATGATTACTTTTCTGATATTATGTATTTAATTCTTATTCTAAGCATAAGATTTTATTCAAGATTTTATTTATTTTAACAGCTTTTTACAGTAAACCTTACAGTAAATATTCAGCACAAAGCAAGTGAAGGTGCCTCAGCTGAATTTGTCTATCTGTTTAACTAAATTTCATGTGATTCCTCTTAACTGATAGGTGAAAGTCATCTTTAGTATTGCTGAATTGAAATCTACATATCAAAGTGGGTTCCTTTAAAGTTCTCTTTCCTACAGTGAAAGAGATCAGCATTAGTTTGCATTAATTTAAAATCATCATCAAATATCTTTTTTACGAAGATGACATAATCAAAGCTAATATTTAATCTCATTCTTCATTGAATGAAACAGTGTTCTAAGGGGCAAATTTGTGTTGAAATCTATTAAGTAAATAAAAATACAAAAACTAAAAAAAGCCCTAGCAAAAAGAGGAGAAAACAATGAAGTCAGCCTTGGAAAATGTTAACCCAAATAGTTAATCTGCTCTAGTCATTCAAAATTCACTCAGAAGGTTTGTTAGCGATTACTATTAGCACAAATGAAGGGACCATGTTTACAAGTGGATACAGGTATACCCTTTCTCTTGGGCTAAATACCACATCTGGCCATTTAATTAAATAATTTTTCTCCTGAACTCAAAAGGCCTGGTTTAGTTTGATTACACATATGAGACCAGTTATCCAAGGACTTTGAACTCAGACCTGAAAATGAAATTAAGCCAGTTAGAGAGATTCTCACTGAAATAGATATGCATGTCTCTGGCACTGCAGGCCTCTTCTCAATCCAGCAACAAAAGGGCACTTAAGGGAATATGGAATGTTCTGCACGGTGTGATTTAACAACACAATCCCTATTAACTTTAATGAGAGTTGCACAATTAAATCTTCACACAATGTGCTAAAAATTGCTCTTTCAATTTAATGCATAAACTAATAGGTCAGTGTTAAAATGTGAAGGGATAGGGCAGATGAATGATTTTTTGGAAAAAACCAAGCCTTATGTTGACTGGACATGTAAGAAGAGGGGACAAGTTAAGTCCATAGTATGAATATTGAACTAGGCATTAGAATGAGAATTGTGTTGTATATATAATGTGAGTCTTGCAACTGATAAACACAAATATGAAAGGTTTGTATTCTTCACTGTGAAACAGGTAAATAACTAGAATGTCTCAATTTCAACAACTTGTGTAGAACGATATCTAATGAGGGCTTTAAGCATGCTTCCACCAATTAAAAATACAATGTACAAACTCTAAGAAACTTAGAAGTCCTCTTTATGTACAGTCAACAAACTTCACACTATAGCAAAAACCAAAGGAACTTCTCTTCCTCCTTAGGTTTTTTTTTTGAAAAGTTGTAGAGGAAGAGTGAATTTCCTTAGTGATAAATCATCATTAAGAATTTTGTGTACTGCTCTCAAATACAGTGGGAAGCCAAAACATGCTGTGGATCACTAGTAATTTTGACTCAAAAGACAATATTCTGTCTTACCAATAAACTACTACATTCTGTGTAAACCTTTAACTCCCAATTGGGTTTCAAGTACGGGGAGTAATTATACTCTGATTTTTTGTCTAATGCAGGTCTATTCTATATGTATTTATATATCAGGCTCTGAGTGAGTATTGAAAGTAAAAATATATTGTATTTATAGACAAACTGTATTTTTACATATACAACAACGTCCCTGTACAACAAAGAGGCTTAACCAGTGCATTTATTCATGGTCAAACTTAACATCCAAATCCTTTTCTCCTGAAGCTGTAAGTGTTTGGAGAACAATGACCAAACTGCCTCTATAATTGAAGGTCTAACACTTTTTTTTCCCACAAAGTTTGAGCTCATTCACTATCAAGAAATTTGTGAAAGAAAATTTAACACTCCTCCAGTTCTTCAGCGTCCTTAAAATTTGACCGCACTTCATGTGATTATATGAAGGTATGAAGTCTTGCCCATTCTTCTCAAAATTAGAGCTGAATAGGGAAGTTAAGGGCTTAGACATGATCTTCATGAGATCATCATGAGGGAAGTACCTGCACTTTCACACTTAGTTTTATTCTAAAGATTCTAAAGATTACATTTGTTCTCTGTTTCCTCTCCTGACCATCACTCCTAATAGTCATTCTATTTCATAACTATCCTTCCCAGAAACAGACATCTTGTGGACCTGTGAGAAGACAATGCTACTTTTTCACAGATGGAATATGTTCAAAGTAGCATTCTTGTTTGGGGTGTACATGTTACTGTCTTGGTAAGCTGAAAGTCAACAGATAAATACTCCTCCCTGGTGTATGAAGTGGAGTGGAACCTGAATGCCACCTCTTGCAATGGAACTTTCTGGAGGCTTGTATCAAGATAACCCTTTCCAACAGCATCAGCTGTCACTTAAGCACTTCAGCTTGCAAATGGCGTTAAATGAGGCCAAGAAGTGATTAGCAGGCATCAGATATGGATGGTTTTACGGAATTGATGATCTCCTGCGAACTTCTTAAGATGGCATATAGCAAATAAAAACTGCCACTCTCTCAGTGCTTTCACAGTGAATCTCTCACACTAGGATAGAGGAAATAGTGCCTGATTTTTTCAGTCCTGATTTTTCCCTAAGTACTCCAGCTTGTGCAATAGAGAACATTGTTATGATATGAGTCTAAGTGGGGAGAGGTGGCCAAGAATCAGACAGCAGAGGTGATCTTCAGGAAAAAAAATAAAGTAATAATAACAAATTACTTTAAAATAAAAAATGGGCCACTGCAGATGTCTGATGAGAACTGTGGACAGAATCAGTACAAAGGATTTTTTCAGAACATTTTCTGATGCCAAATATAAATAAGTAACAGACAAACTGAATGCCAAAAGTGCATAATTGATTTATTTCAGAAGAGGATTTGGGATTCTGAGATGACTGTATATTTATTTGTGATGGGAAAATTGATATACAAATTGGAATGGAAAGCAAGAATTAAAAGTGAGATTTAAAATTTAAATGATAGAAAGGCCTTTAATTAACTTTGTCTGATAACTTTTGTGCTACAAATATGAGTTCTGAAATGGACTGATAATACCCTCTTGTGCTCTGGAGCTCTTGCTGGTGGACTAAATCATCATCATCCTTTGGGAATGAAGTCAAAGCTCAGGTGAAAAATCAGGTGCAGAACCTGAGCTGACAACTGACCAGCCACAAGTCTCTTAAAATACTGGAAATGGAGTCTCTAGCTGGAAAGGTCTAGAAGCCCAATCAAAAAAAAAAGCGTATTCAAAGGAAGACTGTGCCTGTGGATATTGCTTATCCTGAGTGGATCACTCAGGATAGAGTTCAATGAAATACACAGTTGTGAAAGAAAACTATAGCCTTTAAAAATGTGTCTGTAGGAGACATTTCTCATGCCTCCCAGCCTTTATCATTGACATTCATAAAAGACACAAAAGCCAATTAGAAACTGCTGATAAAACACGGTATAGGCCATATTAAAAACAGAATAACTTTAATTTGGAAATTATTTGGTTGGTTCTTTGGTTGGGCTTTTTCATTACATGAGAACCGGTATAAGGAACCACTTTGAATTAAGAACTGTTTGGATTTTCTTGTCATGACTAAGTGGCTGATGGTACAACTTCAACAAAGCTGCAGAGTAGAAGTTATATTTAGTGTTTTGTGTCTCCTCACGCTTGTGGTTTTAGATAATCCTTCAAACCTGGTGATTCTGTGATTATGTTAAATCTGAAAGACATTGAGATTTGACTAGCTCTTGCCCTGTAAACTATGTATATGAGCTGTATTACCTATCAATATTCTAAATTGAGTAGAAAACATAGCTAAAGAATTCATCTTTAATCTAATCTATTTGAATCAATCTTCCCAAAATGCAACAATATAGATATAATTGCCTTTTGTGCTGCATGGCACTTCTGCCTCTGTCTCCCACGGTATCAAGAAGAGGATATAGCATTCACAGCTGTATCACAGTCCTTGCAAGTGTTGCTCACATAGGGTTAAGACTAATGATGAGATTCTGAACAAGTCTGTGTCCTAATATCCTTTCCAAGCCTGCTAGAATTTGGAACAGAAGCAACAGCACAGAACCAAAAATCTAATGGTATTTTACTGGCAGACTATTGCCACTTATGTATTTGGAATAAACAACCATGTTCTGCAGCAGTGCCTTCCCAGATAATTCATCATCTGTGCCAAGATAGTGTGGTGCTTGGAGAATGGCTCCCTGTGCCTGGCCATGCATGCACACACATGCCCACACTCTTACATTCCTCCCGAAATGTTGTGTTCTATTGCTCTTCTCCACTACTTGGAGCAAAGATCACTGTGATCTAGCAGGGCAGACACATGCACCAGAGCCAGAATCACCAAAATCAGTAATTCAGGTGAACTCTGTAGTGGATATGCAGAGTGAACTGCCTGTTGCGATCCTGCCTGGGGCTGTGAATGCCCCATCTGACAGCTCAGAAGGGTTTTTTAAAAAAACAAAACTTACTGATTTTTTCTTTTCCAGAAAGTCTTTCTATTTCCAGTTGGCCCTCGTAACAGATTTGTGTAAAAGCCTACTTGTGAGGATGCATATTTCATGAAGGAAACCCAAGTAAGTAATCCATTTTCCCACTGAAGCTATCTTTACTGAAATACCTCTGAGCTGGCCACAAATCTGTTACAAAACAGTGCAAGTTATCTATTTCTTTAATAAATGAAGCATTTATAAAGATTTCCATAGAACATTTTTCCTAATCTTTTATCATATTCTCCTTAGCAAGTAACTCACTGGGGCCATTTCTCAGCTATAGAATGGATCCATCTCCCATTTCATGTAGGGTTATTAAGACCATTACTTTTCTTAGACATTGGTTTATTGATGTCCTAAAGGCTTCTCCTCAGCCCATCTTCTCAATTCAAGTAGATCTGTCTTTTGCACAGACTAAAAATGTTTTAGGACTTAATTTAATGTTGTCTGCTGCTTTTGCCACGGTATTTCTGATCCAGTCACCTATTTATTTTTCCAGTGGGGAAGAGGTATATTGAAAGTCTCCTGGGTTGAAGAACTAAATCTTCACCAATGTTCATAATTTTTTTATAATATAAAATTTCACTGTGTGATTCACAATTGCTTCATATTTTTCAGCTTAGACTAAGTAAAGTTGATAGTTGTTACCATTACAGGGTTGACAACAGTAGAGAAAAAACCCTGTAAATCAGATCCTTTTTTTCCTATTCAGAACCTTAATCTTGAATAGCAGTAACTGCTTTTTGTCTTATTCTGGTTTCTCCTGAGGAGACATTTGCAATCACACTGAAATTGAGCTGAACTATCTATACCCATTAATGATTAAGGGAGATAAACCTGCACTGAATTCAATCTAAATTCAGCCTAACTGAGTACTAGGGAAGTCTCCTGCTGCAAGGCAGGTGATGATTGCATCACCTTTTCTGAAATACTTATTCTGGGTGAACTAATCTGATAATTTAGATGACAAATAATTGAAATAAAATAGTTGAAAGAGAAATAATGTTAACAGTTAATGAGAAACGTATAAGGTACTACAAACTTACTTTTTACACAAAGGCCTTTAAAAGAAATATGAGACTGCGGTCAAAATAAATAGCTATATACAACAATTAGGGGGAAAAAAGAAATACTAAAAGTAATTCTGGAATGAAATACATCTTTTTGCATATTGTTGCTGACAAATCTATTGCTGATAGTCCTACAGCTTTTCCTCTGAAATGATAATCTGCTGGTATAGCAACCACAAATATTATTGGCAATAAAAATTTGTTTGTAAATTGATATGCTGCACTGAAGAAGTCGACTAATAATAAAGGTTTATTCCTTGCAGAAGGGAACATTTTCTACTAGCAATATTATATATTTTTGAAAAGTTATCAGTTTAAGAAAGCATTTAAGAGACCTTAAAAAGCATTTAAGATCTTCTTGTTTTATAAGAAGTAATAAAATATCTATTTTCTATATTCAGAGGCAACATTCTATAACCAGCCAGTTTTACAGACAAGGGAATTTCATCATTATGATCATCTTTTAAGAACAAATATTTCAGCTTCCTGGCTTTCAACACTTCACCACATTTTCCTTCCCTAACTTCTCTCATCATTCTTGCCAGTTGTACTGACTAACCTTTATGCTTTTCCCTTATGCTGGTAATGAAATCTCTGAATATCTGAGATGCTGGATTCAGCTTCCAGAAACTGGAAAGATCTTGTAGGAAGAAGAAAATTCATGTCAAGATCAAAACAAAGTAACCAAGGATGCAGATGACAGAATTCAACTGGCCAAAAAATGAAGCCATTTCTTAAGAACAGGACATGCAGGAGCAAAGTGACACCTGCCCAATAGGAAGTTGAGGTTGATGCTGAGAAGGAAATGAAAATAAGTAGCAAAGGTCGTATTGACCTCTAGAAAAAAAAGCTAACAATATGGAGGAGTGTAGCTACAAGGATGGTGAGGTACAGATTAAAAAGTGTATACATATGGTCCCAAGATCAAATGTATATTTTGCAGCAGTTTTCAGAAAATGCAGCAGTCTCATGATGACGAAGTAGGCTGGTAAATGTAAATGAGGGTATGGCATTGCATTTTATCTTAGCTTAGAGAAGGAACCAAACTGTAAAAGAGATTATGCATTTGAGAGTTTTGGATTTAAAAAGGCTCGTGCTTGAATCACAGGCACAGAAAAAGGTGTTTACAAGAGCCTACTGAGAAGAGTGGAACAATATTTGATTGCAAAGTGGCAATGTTCCTGGCTGTATTACAGGAGAGAAAAAATATCAGAGAAAAGCAATCCAAATAGCTGCTATTCTTCTAGCCTGATCTGAATAATGTGTGAAGCATTATGATATACTGAGAAGAATAATGGTTAAAGATACATAAAATAACATAAAATACATATGGATTATCAAAGACAAACTGTCTCAACATTCATCTTTCATAAGAAAATGAAAGATTTTTCAGAGAAAAGCAACCTCAGTCTGAATTTCAGTTAGATTCTGATATGAAGTCGCATAGAAATTATTAGTCAAACTAGAGGAAACAGGGTGAGAACTCAATAAAAAGAAAAGGGTCTTGCTGTGGAGTAAAGCAAATTATCCTAAATTAGGCCCTAAGCTGCTTTGGTTTGGCTGTTTCTTGTACCAGAGGTAACTCACAATTTGAATTTACACACTTGCCTGCAGGATGCAGTCAGCTAAAATGTTCCTAAAGGTGGCAGCCTATTTGGTTTAGTAAGGCAAAAGCTAGAAGCACACAGGTAAATGCACCAGGGTAGCAAGGGTGGACAGGGAAAATAATTATTTAGTCTGAATGAAAATATTAGCAAAGAACCCATGAGAATGAACATGGCTAGATATCAACTGGTCTGTAAATATTTCTAACTGATACTAGTCAACCCCCCATGACAAATGCTAGTTAATTTTAGAACAGGATAGGGGTGTGTGGGGGAGGGTATCTCATTGCTTCTATCTGCTACTATATATGCCAAACAGTTTCTTACACCATCAAGCCACAGCCTTTAATCATGTCACAACAGACTCCTTCACTCTGGCTTTTTCTTGCAGTAACACCAACGTAGAATCAAAGCCTCAGAAAGGTTTGGATTGGAAGAGATCTTTAAAGGTCACCTAGTCCAACTACCTTCAATAAACAGGGACACCTCAGACTAGATAAGATTGCTCAGAGCCTGTCTAATATGACATTAAATGTTTCCATCCACCACCTCCCTGGGCAACCTGCTCAAATGCTGTACCACTCTCGCTGTGAACAGATTTGTTCCTTATATCTAGAAAACCATGCAGTCATTCTTTTGATATGGAGTTTAGTCTTGTGCAGGCACACCATGCCAGGACATTAGCTACACTACCCACCCCACTACACCAGAGAGATACGGCACAATATTACTGCCCTGCAAGTGACCATCTGTGGGTTATAAAGGCAAGCATAATGCTGTCTTCTGCTGAGTGTGACACATGCAACTCCCACTGACTTCTGCTTGAATGATAGCAGTGGGAGTGTTGCATAGCAAGCAAACACTGATAAACAAAGTACAAGTTTTGGCCTACTATGGAACTCAGGGATGTATTTTTAAATGAGAATTTCAGCTCTTTATCTGAATTTGCCTCTCTGCCTTGACTGCAAGAGTTTCAATGTGTTCTCTACCATGAAGTGTTCAAACAAAAACCACAGAAATCAAGTGGAAGATTAATAGGTGGGTATTTTATCCTATAAGCCTGACCAGATGTGGCTTTTAGATTAAAGTTGAATTATTTACACTACAGCTGAGGCAAATTAGTATTTGTCATAGATAATGACAAACACAATGTGATGTGGTAAGAATGGCAAGAGTAAATAGCTATATATAATTTTTCCATGATAATATTATCTAATTACATTGTTGTCAAACTAAAATAACTGACATCAGTAAGACTCTATGCAGGTTACAAAGTGTCTCTTTAAAAAAAATCTTTGTCTCTCTAGAATGTATACAGCACATGCTACACATGTTCGCAAGTTCTTCACGAACTGGGCTGTTCCAAGTACCTGTGCTCAGGAGCAATTAGCATACTCCTGGTGAGATTGTTCTAATGAAAGATTGTTCTTCCTGTAAAAATACCTTATATCCAGATGAAACATCACTCAGATAATCGAGCAAATTTAATTTAATTTTTGCTGTAGACTACAGCACAAAGAATTAGTGGAAGAAAATGAAATGGTCCCAGGGCTTCTGTTTTGTGATGCAGGCATCAAAGCTTTTTTAAAGATATTTTGCTTTGAAAGGTGAGTTTTATTTCATGGGTCACCAAATTTTCCCTTAAACCATGCAATAATTCCTGATTTAGGTCAAGTTAAGTTTAGTAAAAGAGAGGTCTTGATATGGTTTATAATATTTTAAATGTACAATATGCAAAATATACTTTAATGAAAGCTTAGAAATGATGAAATTTACAAGTACTTTTTAATTCCTCCAAAATTATGAAGAAATGAAAATATATTTCTTCTGACTGACATTAAAATACAACAGTAAAGTTTGTTAAAATTAGCTAGGGTTTTGGGGTTTTTTTGTCCTCTTAAATGCTTTTCCCAATTGACCAGTCGAAGTACCTCTGATGAGTATTAGTAACAACTGTATCTTTTCAGAAAGATCTTTCATCAATTCCACTGTCTAAATTAATCTTTCTGATTAGCCAGCTCTTCTTTTCAGACTCATAATCAAAACCCTTTGATTTTTTTTTAATGTTAAAATTCATTGCTATGCTGTAGTTCCTATCAAGATAAGAGCCTTGTTCATAGCAAGAGAAGAGCCTGTCTTGCTCAGTTTTCTGTCTTCAACATTAAAGTGGATGCCCATGTGACTGGCATCAATGATATTTTCTGTAAGATTTTTCCAGTCTCTCCATTTTCAATATAATGAATTTTCTTAACCTATTTTTCTTTGTCTCTTCATTAAATCCTAGTAGCTCTGTCCTGTAGTACTTTCTCTGTCCTCATTTGCAACGAGATGGCATCCTCAACATCCTGCTGCAGGGAGTCATCAATCTGCCACCTATTCTTTGAAATGCCATCTCCTCATGTTGGTTTCCAGCTTTGTGTGACAGCTACCGTTTCTTGCCTTGACAGAGACCAGTTGTGTTTTCCCCTCTGTGCTCTAGTTTATTTCTCTTGGTGGAGTTTAGTATCACACTTATCTATGCTATTCTTTTTTTCCCTCTTTGTCTGAGAGCCTGAATCATATTTCTCCCCAAGCAGCCTTGATGGCACGATGAGGATTCCCAGCCTGCCTGACTGGGTGTTGCATGGCAGCTGTCCTGTGCCTCTTGCTGCCCTCGGTTTGCTTCCTGGATTATTTTCCAGATACGCCCACTCTGCTTGAGACAGTGATGAGTCTCAAAGTTGTGCAGCAGTACACTGACTTCTGTTTTGTTTCCTATGCTTTCTGATTGTAATCATAGCATTTTATTTGTTCTACGACTGCTTTCAGCTACTGAGATTATGTTTTCCTAGAGTTATCATAACCTCAAGTTCTTTTCCCTGAAATGTGAGGACACACGAAAAACTATTAAAAAAAAAAAATAAATGTTCCACTTCAGAAAATGGTTTTATTCAGAAATATCCTCATTTTTCCATAATGAAAAAACCCATTTCTTTCACTGCAAAAAATAAAAACCTGATCAATTTTTCTTCAGAGGTCTTGCTTTTGCTGTGTGCCCTTAAGGATGCACTTACTGGGTGCTGCTGGGGTACTCTGGTCATATAGTGCTTTAGAACTCTCAAGTGCACCTCCTTTCAGATATTTTAATACCACTGAAGTTTGCAATCGTAGGTTTGTTTCCCTTAGATACTAGAGTATTGAAAACTTTTAACACATTGAAAACTTTTAATACATTTCTGTTCCTGCTCCTAAAGCTTCCCCAAATCTCTCTTAGAGCATCTCAGGCAGTGCTGTGGCCCTGCCCAACACAGTAACACAGACTCAGTACTGTCTGCCTTCCATTTAGGCTTGCAATTTTCATGTAAGGCTTGTGCTTCTAATATAGATGCCATGTTTCACAGTAATGTGGTCAGTTCTTTAATTTGTTTCGATGTTTAGATTTCTAAAATGCTGTATTGCTTGATTTCTGGCATGACCTAAGTGATATTTCCTGTATTTTTCACATTGTGATATTATTGCATGACACCGACTACCTCCCCCCCACCTGGTTTCTGAGGTTCCTGCTATGCCAGTGTCTTCACCTAAAGGCCAGGCATTCTAATTTTCCCATGTAGTTTCTTAGACTGTGAATGAAAACCCACATTTTCTATTCCTATTTCAGTTATTTCTATCAGGGATAAATTTCTACCATAGGGAATTTAATGACATTTACAAAAGTTGTAGAAAACCAACTTGCTCTGGCTGAATTATTCATAAACTTGAACATTCAAAAATATTTAAAAATGCTTGGTATCTTGGAAAGTGAATAAGTGATTGGTTTTATTGTTTGCAAACAGTAATAAGGATATTTTTTTAGGAAAGGAAAGAACAGAGAATATAAAAATCTAGGGGAAAAAAGTCTGAAATTATTGTATATAATAATTTATCAACAGTCCCCTTGTTTATGGTCATATTTGTTTCAAAAGTTATTGTTACAGTGGAATTCTACTCCAGCCTTAGAGAATGTGTAGGAGTTTTACAATATGTATATATACCCCATAGTCTACCTGGCCAACATTGTGGCACCTCCAAGTATCATCTCTTTCTCACAGACATGACAGATAGAGGAAAGTCACTCCCATTTTCCTTGCCATGCTGTCACTGTCAGCCAGTTCAAGCCACTATTTGACACAGCAGCAACTCCTAGAGTCTCTGTGCATCACTGCCCGGCACTTCTCAGGTAGCACCTGCAGATTAGTGAAAGCACAGAGCTGCAAGCACACAAATCTATTCTATTCTGCAGAAACTTACTTTCACTGTTGTATCTATTATTTTTACAGAACGGTTTTTTAATGGTTTTCATATTGTGTTTTATTTTTTAGAATTCATTGTTGTCAAAATAAGGCTTTCCTAGTGCAGCTTAATGATTTTTATTTTGGCCTTTATTTTGCATGTTAGTAGACACTATATATCAAGATAGTTAGAAATTACTTAAAAGATCTGGGTTCTAGAGGCAGTAGAGGCCTTGCTGCAGGGTCACAATCTGCTCATCTTCTTTTTTTATTTGATGATAATACACATTTACAGCTGTAAAATACTGTAACATCTGGCATTAAAAAGCACCGCTCTGGGGCATCAGGTCTCTGGCCACAGAAAGAAACACACAACTTTCCCAGGCATCTCCTGAGAAAGGCTGTGAGAAGATTAGAGAAAAGAATGAGAAGCAATTCTTATCTGAATTTGCTGCACCAGTTTTTGTGAATATGTGAAATGTGTTATGGAGATTTGTTTACCAAAGGGTGGTTTCCTAATTGGCCAGTGGTGATGGGTTTTGATTGGAGGACCAATTAGGTCTACCTGTATCACAACAGTCTATAAAAGCAATGGGTTTCTTAATGAAGAGATTGATCAGCCTTCTGTGAATCATGGAATCAATGGTAACTACTACCAGTTTGGGGACACCTTGCAATGCTACGGTTCCTTCTCTTTAAAATTTTTCAACCATGCTCTATAAGTTGTAACAACAGAGCCACATACAGGGAACAGAGAAAGATTTTTCTGCCTGTTCTAGTAGAAGTTTCGTTCATAGCAAGACTTTTCCTTAGGTAGTTATCAGTTTAAAGAAACACTACCCCTACATACAGATAGCTGTGAACAGCCTGGGTGTAGACCACTGAATAGAATACAAAGAAAATATATACTGTATAAATGCAGTGCAGAAATAACACATCATGCCTAAATATGCTCATAGCTATAAACACTGGAAAAGAGGCAGCAGAAAAATATGATTGCTAAATTAGGGATGAGAATGTTTCAACTTTTGGAAAGGCCATAAAGTCTCAGGACCATTTTATTAAAAAACTACTAGTAATCTTAGGTGAAAAAAAAAAAAACCTTCATCTTATGAGATGTCATTGTCTTCCTTTATTGGTGACACATTTAAGCAAATTAATATGATGGAATTAGAATGAGTTAGTGATGTTTCCACCTTGAGCTTTTAAAAGCACCTAACTGGCAAGTGAATACACCATCGTGAATAAGGAGAGGGAAGGACAGGATCCCTAAAACAAATTTGCAAATATGAAGTGAGTTTCTAGTGGGGAATGTACTTCGATTTTGTATATTTGTGACTAATCCACATCTTATGATGACAAGAGAAAACTGAAAATGCTCAGAGCTATAAAAGGTGCTGGACTGGATTAAGTTTACAGAGTAACAAATGCTATGGATTTAGACAGTACCTCATGTAGTAATTTTTACTGATTTAGAGAAGAGAATCTTACCTGTGGAAATAGATTTCTAATGTGTGATGAATAATTGACTAGAAAACTGTCATATGACCCATTTTTTTCCATCAATTTCCTATCTGCAAACATTTTGTTTGCTTCATATAAGGGAGGAGAATGTGGCATAAACTTTTTGCTGCATACCTGACACTGATCACTGTTTCAGCTGAGGGACCTTTCACAAAGCAATGCTCTAGTCCACTTAAAACTACATGTTCCACTATAAACATAAATGGGAATAGTACACACACCAACATGAGATATTTCTAAGTATTTCATCATGCTTACATTTATAATATTTTGACAGCAAATGTTTCTTATTTATACATAAAGAAGATTTTCTGATGGAGAAGAAAATTTAAATCTATTTTACAGGTGAGAAACATATTCCATATCTCATTCAGATTTTCTGAGGAGTCTTGCCTACTTACAGATCTACGGAGGAGATAAAAGAGCCATATCTATTTATTCTGGTTTTACCCTTTAAATTAAAAAAAAAAAAAAAAGTCCACTTGAACTGTGTGCATCTTCTTCTAGTTGCTTTGCTAACTAAAAATGTCTGGTATTAACAACAGTATACTAGGCATTCCTTGACTGATGTTAAAGATAGCTGATATCTGTAGAACTAATGCATGTATAAGCAATTGTAAATTATGTGAATCTTGAAGACATGCACCTAAGCATACTGCAGCTTAGTTTTCTTTCTAAGCATCATAATTATGAACACCCAGAGGACCAAAAATAGCCATGAGCACTTGTGGCATGCTTCATGGCTTTGTTTGCCTAATAATTAATGATGCATTTTGCTTCATGTTAGCCTGGTAATGCAAACAAAAAAAATGTCCCAAAGGTGGCAGAGAGGTGGGATGCACCACTGCTAGGACCAAGTATTTTTCATATCAAAGCTCAGGGGTGTCTAGGCTTGTGCAAAAATGTAAAGAGCTGGAATGGGGAGGCTGTTAACTTGTTCTTCTAGAGCATGAAAGGACTCCGGTGAGTAGTCTGGGAGGTGCAAAAACAGTTGGGAGGGCTATTAGCAAAGATAGCCTCCAAGAATCTGGAAAACATGAGGAGAAATGAATGTCAAGCAATAATTTTGAAAGCACGATTTAGTTCTGAAACATCCATGACATTTTTCCTTAGGTGGGCAGAGATTTTCCAATTCTAGGAATTGCCATAATGCCCCTGGCTATTAACATAGGAATAGCTTGGTTTCAGGGTTCAAAATCTTGGCTGAGTACTCTGGAGAAACAGTTTTAGTCTTTCTGATGGAATGCTTCTGTGTTTTACATATGTTTCATGTGTCTTCTTCAGAGGTTTCAGCTCCACCATTCTGGTCTGGAGACTGCATTTTTAAACAGCTGACAGGGTAAAAGGCCACACTATGGTGTAATTTTCTTTGCTGATGAAACTGTGTTGACAGATGGCTGTCTTGTTGCACTCAGCCAGAATGAAACTCATACCAAACAGATACATGTGAGAAGTTCAGACTTTCCACTACTTCAAGGAAATTAGAAGGTATGATTTTTTAAACCTTTAGGCATTGATTGAAATATAAAACTCCCTACTTTGCATCTACTTTAATTTTAAAAGTATTCAGAAGCACCACTTGAAATTCTAAAAACTGTTACAACCCATTACATACTTTCAATTTATTTCTTATTCAAGATATGTATTTTAGTGCTACTGAAATAAAACTCTCCTGAAAAAGTCGACAGAAGAGTGTGTAGCACAAACATGTAAACTTAACTACACAATTTGTGGGATGAAAAAAGGCTGCCACTGCTAGGAAGAAGTGACTTTTTAGGTGCTTATCTAGATACTGTAGTAAAAGGTTCAGAAATTTGATCACCACTTTGTCATATACCCATGTTTTTCACATTTTGCCCCTTTATCTGTTGTCCAAGGATTGCTAGGTCAGAAACTCCCAGAATCTGGCTAGTGGAACTTACATGAGGATTTCAGCAATGTACTACCCCTAAGAAAAATGAAGTTGCCCCTCCTCAGCTCCTAGCAATCTCCCTGATGCATTATTTTTCTCACTTGTGGTCCAGAGCTGCTACTGCCTGATGGCTCCTGTGGTCTCACTTGTGCCTGCCCATTACACACTTTTACTGTGGCATTCCATGCAGCTCACCAGGTGACAAACCCTACTTTCATTCAAAAGAACTGGTTATGAATAGAAGCTTCTGGAAAGGAGTGTTTGGAAGTCCATTAGGCACCTTGGTGACTTGCTTGCTGTCCTTAAGGACAATCCATGTTGGTCTGAGGAGAAATTACTGTAGGGGTTAATTCAGTATGTAGGCATATATTGCACCTTTTTTTTTTTTAAATGTACTCATACTTCAGTTTCATTACCTACTTTTGAGAAATTCCATCCTAATCTATGAGGAAGACCAACAGTTGAGAAAAGACTGTAAGATTGTTAAAAGGCAACAGAAGCAGGAGACAAATTAAGAGACCATCTCCAAGAAATCCAGAGATATAATGGATTAAACAAATACAACGAAGAGAGTAGTTTGACCTACAGCTTCAGAATCCTGGCTTTACTTGGGATGGAACAAGTTAGTGCCTTTAATCTTTATTCCCATGAAAGAGTCATGCATTCTATTGCAAAGCAACCCTAATGAAATACTAATTTTACTGTACATTGATATCAGTTTTCTTCATGGGGCTCACAGATATGACAAATATATGAGAATTTTGCACCATCCTCGAGAAGCAGTCAGAGGTTAGGCAGTATGTCCTGAAGATCCTAAAACTCTGTTATGTGCAATGAAAACAAATCTGTGGCTGACAGATGCAAAACCAAGTCTTATGAGGAGCAGCTGGGGGAGCTGGGGTTGTTTAGTTTGGAGAAGAGGAGGCTCAGGGGGATTTCAAATCTCCTCTACAGCTAGATGGAAGGAGATGGTAGGTGGAGGTTTTCCTCTTCTGCCATATCTCAAGTGAAAGGGTGGAAATGGCTTAATTTGCACCAGGTGAGGTTCATGTTAAATGTTAGGAAAAAAAAATTACTGAAAGAGTAGTTAGGCATTGAAATTTGTTCACAGGGAGGTGGTGGAGTCATCATCTTTGAAAGTGTTCAAGTATCTGCATGTGGCACTCAGGGATATGGATTAGATGGTTTACCAAACAGCTCCCTAAATAAAAACAGCTCCTGAGTCATCATGTCTAGTGACTATCTTTCAGAATCATTACATTACATAAACTGATTAGATGCTAATGCTAGAAGGCAATGTGAATGCAGTGTGAAATGCTGATACACAGACTGAAGAGTTGGTGGTGTCTAATTGCTTATTAATTAAGCTACAAAAACACATTCAGCTGCATTGATAGAACAATTTTGCTGTAATTGAAAAACCATCTATGTCATAAGGATATAAATCACACTAGAAAAAAAATGGGCACATGTGCTGGTTTAGGCTGGGGTGGAGATAATTTTCTTCATAGTAGTAATGATGGACTAGGTCTTGCATTTGTGTTAAAACCACTATTGATAGCACAGGCATGTTTTAGCAGTTTTTAAGCAGGGCTTACACACCGTCAATGCCTTTTCTTCTCGTACTCACTCCACCAGCCAGGAGGCTGGAAGGGCACAAGGAGTTGGGAGGGGACTCAGCCAGAGCAGCTGACTCCAGTGGAGTACAGGGATATCCTATCCCATGTGACCTTGTGTTTAGCATATAAACCTGGAAGGAGAAGGAGGAAGGCAGACATTCCAAGTGACAGCATTTGCCTTCCCAAGTCATCACTACATGTGATGGAGCCCTGCTGTCCTGGGGATGGATGAACGTCTAACACCTGCCTGCCCATGGGAAAGGGTGAATGAATTCCTTGTTTTGCTTTCCCTCTGTGTGAAGCTTTGCTTTACCTATTAAAGTGTCCGTATCCCAATCCATACATTTTCTCACATTTACTATTCACATTCTCTTCTGATCCTACCAGGAAGTGAGTGAGTGACTGAGTGGCTGTGGAAGGGTCCAGTGGCTCTCTGGAATTAACCACAACAGCAGACTATTCCCTGAAATGACTGTGGTAGTTGCTGTCTGCAACTTAGCGTGCAGCCTAGTAGAAATCAAAATATGGAGTGCAGGTAAAATGGAGAGGTTCTTTATTTTCAGTTTGAGAGCTGATTAAATATAGGAACAAAACATCAAGGTTGACTGAGCATGTAGTGGAATAATAGAAGAAACAGACCCAATACATTTTCTAGAGTTCAAGATTTTTTGAGTTTTAAACAAATAAACTTTTCTTAAAGCCTTTCTGAAAACTAACTTATTGAAATAGGAGTCCCAATATAACCAGTTAGATTGTGCCTGGGTCAGTGTGGTGCTCGCTGCTGAGCCAAAGACGGCTTCTGTGGTGCTTTACCCCAGAGATACCTCGGCTGCTGGAAATTGCAGCAGGGCACTGACCAAGTCCAGGCTTGTCAGGAACTCCGTTTACGTCAGGAGAGAGAGCTTCTGGCGATGGTGAAGAGAAAAAAGGAGTGGATTCCACTGGAGGGTTGTCCAGATGTTTATTCCATGGTTACAGAGGTCTGAACCGGGGCAACTACTCCAACCAGAACGAGGCCGCATGGTCTCAATAACCTTTTAAGCTCCGGGACAGGGGAAGGGGAGGGGACAGGTGAGCTACCAACCAGGTGAAAGGGGCAGGGTCTCAAGGGACTAGGGACACCTATCCAATGTTCCCCAGGCCTGAGGGACCAACCACACGAGGCCTTGCTGGAATCTTAAGCCTGATTGACAGGACTCACTCAGCAAGGGGGCAAGGGGGAAGGGAGAGAGGCATAGGCACACCTGGGAAGGGACCCGTAAGTTTAAAACAGGACATTGCAACACACCACAACACTAACTCACTAAGAGCTCAGGGTTTCCTGTGATCTCTCTAGCAGGCAGAAAACATTTCTGTCTATTATTCTTCTCTTCCTTGGTCTCTGTAACCCTTCTAAATCAAAGAAGGTCTTTACTGGGAATAATTTTGTCTTCTGTTCAGTGTTTCCTTGTATATGAACAGAGCTTGTAGCTGTGAGTCCCTCTCACTCTCACTAGGTAGAGTTCACTGAGTAACTGCACCAGAGCATGTAACACCACCATTATCCCATTAACAAAAAGCTTGTTTAAGGAGAGATCTAGGTTCTATCTATAAAATTTGAAAACCTAGTCTCAAGAAATGAAGCCTGGTATTTTGCTACCATGATTCAGTTATGGACTTCTGCAAACACTATGTTTTTCTTTAGCGGTCACACCATAGGAGTGTGGTCACACCTCAGCTAATATACAGAATCCAGAACACAGTGGGAGAAGGTTTCTTTGCTGCAAAACAGATTTATTGGTGAGGTAGGTGTTTTCTTCATACACCTGGATTGTACTTGGCAGCAGATGTGGAATAAGAAATAATTTTTGCTGGAAGGCATGTTGGCAGTTTTAGAACTGCTTTCCCTTTTGGTCTCGGCGCATTCTGCTTTCCTTTCTCATAGCTGGAATAGGTGATCCTAACAAGTTATTTGGTGTTGTGGAGAGTTACAATAAAAGCAAATTCTGTAATATACTTCTGTGATACAGGCTATGATTCTGGCTTTTGATGTTTCACTTCAGGCCTTTGGGCTGCTACGAAGTGCTGGGAAGCTTTGTAGCCTTTGAGGCACAGGAGCATGTGTATTGTTTCTCAAGAACTCTCTCTTCCATCATTGCTTCCAGTCACAGAATATGGAGCTTATTGAACACAATAGATTTTTCCAGTTTCATATATGTCATGGTTTGAGCCTGGCACAGAGCCAGTGCCCCCCATGAAAATGCCTCACCCTGGTGTCTGCTGTGAGATGTGACCAGGAATAAGCAAAACAGGCTCTAACTTAAACATAAAGAACACTTTATTACTTAAACTACAGGAAAATAGGGAAAGACTATAAGGAAAAGAAAAAATGAAATTGAAAACCTTACAAAAAAACTTTCCTCCTCCCCACTCCCTGACTTTCCCAATCCGATACATTCTCCCAAATCATCAACTGCCCAGCCATGGCCCCACACTTTAGTATACTCAAACTGCAGTTCATGAAGAGGAAAGGAGTCCTTCTTGTTCCATAGGCTTCTCCTGGAAACACACTGAAACCTCGTGTGCTTCCTTGTCACTTCGGCACCGCCCGGAAAAAGTCCTTTTGCCGCTTGTGACATCTTCCTTCCATGCCCAGTGCTCTCACCACTGAGACATGGCCAGAGCTGCTTTTAGGGTTGTCTTTCAAGGATGCCTTGTCTCACTCCAAAAAGGCACAGTCTCTGCTTTGGGACATCTGTCCCCCCCATATTTTTCCAACCCCCTGGGGCCGGGGGGTCCTCACGAATGAACCCTCCTGGTTTTGAGGCACTGCCTCCCCCTAAATGCAGTCTGTGTCACAGGAACAACTGAGTCCATGGCCACAAGAAAAGTCCAGCCAAAAGGCCACTCCAAATCATCTCTCCCCATCCAATCATCTCCACGTTCTTCGGGCCAGGTCCTTGTCTCATCTCATCTCTTATCTCCCTTCTTATTCAGCTTCGAGGAGGATTAGCATTTTTGCAAGGCCCCAGTCATGAAAGAAAGGGTTAAAAGTTTTCAGTCTCTGTCTATCTCAGAACGATAATACTCCCACACGTGCTGCTGCTGCTGCGGCCGGCCGGGCTGCACCCTTTTCCCCCCCTTTCTCCTCCTGGGCCGGCTGCTATCACCGCCGACTCTCCCTCTCTCTCCCTCCTGGGGGGGGAATGGCTGCCCGATGTCTCTTGGGCTCCTCCACCCTTCCATCCTTGAAGGCTTTCTCACCCCCATCTCTGTCCAGGCCCCGGGCCTACCGCATGGCTGCCCCTCCCCCCGCCCAGCAGCAGAGGCTGGATGGGGGAAGAGATCTAACCTCTGCGCTGCGACGTCCCAAGAGAGAGATCCAAGGGCAGTGCCCTGCTTTTTAACCCCTGTGTATTCTCGGAGGTGTGTCCAAACCCCACTGGCTACACCGGGTGCCAGTCTCAAACCCAAAACCTTCATTGGTTTGACCACAGCTTCCCAGAATTCCCACTCCTTCCTGGTCAAACCACCACAATATAGTAATTGTTAGCAATCACCTTACATATAGCAATGGACTGCAGCCCAGCTTGAAATGAGGAACTTTGGAGGCCCTGACCTTGCAGTAAGGTTTTTAGAGACATGATCCTTAACATTTTTTAGCTCATGCCTGAAAGGCAAATGCTGCTTCCACAAAAGAGTTAGAGTATTGTTCCAACAGCAGCACACTGCATGAAGAAAAAATGACAAATACATTAATCAAGACCTACAAGAGAAACAGATTGTACCTGCATGAATGCAGCCTCCTTGTGCCATGCATGAAAATTAGTTATTTCCCAGTCATAAGGGGAGGTATAACTCTTACCCAAAATAACTTTCCCAGCACTATTAATTTTACCTAAAACTGAACTGTGAGTAATTCCCATTGTTACAATCAGCCACAAATAACCAAGCACAATGTTTTTCCATAATGTGACCAGCTCCTTCTTTGGGATTAATGTTATCTGATGTTATCATTGTACCTCACCTTAGTCGCTCCACCTAGATATGATAAACAGAGGGGATATTCTCCCTTCAGGAAGAGGAAGAGTAAAATTTAAAAGAGATTGTAAGACAAAGAACTTGCAAGAATCCCTTAAGAAAATGTTTAGATGTGACTTTTCCAGTTTATGTAACTTTCAGAAGACCATAAAATATTAAACCACCTGAAGTTTCACGACAGAGCACATGCCATTTCAGACGCTGTGTATCATGACATTACATGCTCATTTTCAGAATATAGTGTATTAGTCACTGCAAACTCAGCAGTTTTGCTGATGGATTGTTTTCAATATCTGACTTTTTCTCATTACAAAGCTTTTAGTTTAAATACATTACTTTGTCCTGTTAGAGCACTACCCTGACTGTGTCTGATCACATGTCTGAATCATGTGTCTGATGCAAGTGCAAGGGCATGTGCACACTTGGAAAGTTGATCTGTGCAGTAGTCACTGGTTGCAGAGAAAATTTTGAAAACTTTAGAAGCCTCTCTTGAGAGATCTTATTCAGTTCAGTGTTCTATGTCTTCCTTAGGACCACTTTTCAGACAAATCACATTAGCTGAGTGTGTTTGTTTTGGATAGCAGCCAGGATTCATGGGTCACTAGCAGAGTGTCTTCTACTCAAATGAGGTTTACAGGGTTTTCTCTCAATTCTGCTGAATATTAGAATTTGAACAATGTGTCACTGACAACAAACAATGAAATCACACATGAAACAACATTAAATGACTTAAGGAACAAGATATGTATTGTAAAAATTAATCAGCTTAAATGCACACATTCTGCATAAAGAAAATGCCATAATTAGCTATATTTTACAGAACAGATATAATGAACAAAAAGGTAGTGAATAAGTAGAATAATGCTAGTACAGCAGTAAGTAATGAGCTTTATCTGTATTAGGTCTTTAGTGCTGTTATCTCTAACGACTTGCTTCTTGCACTGAAATATAAAGGTCAGAATCTACTTTTAAAATATTCCACTAAAATTGAATCTATTGATTTGATATGGTTTAAAATAATATTATCACCGACAGTGATTCCTAATCTTTAATGTTGCATTAAAATGATGGATTATTTGAAAACTTTTTTTGGTAGGTTTCCTATTGGTTGAGATCTTTTAAATGAGTTATGGTCATTTGAAAATCTGATGCATCAGTTATATGGTTTCATACTGAGCATATCATTAACCTCACATTTGAGAGGTTACCTCTAGGTCAGTTTGGTGCACTTAAAAAAGGAAAAGACCATCTTCAGACTCCTGGTTATAAATCTTGTAGTACATGTATCTCCTACATTTGTACCTAAACCAAAAACCAGATTATGTCAGATAGATACTAATTAAGCTGAAATAGTAAATTGATGAATTAACTTGTGTCCCTTGGTCTTTTCTCAAGCCCAGAGTAGTTATAAACCTGGCTAACTTGTCATTTAAATTGAGTTTATGAGTGGTCGCATACATGAAATAGCAGTGAGCATACAGGCTGCATTGATGAATATTCACTAAAAGCTTTGCAGAAGTTTATTCTTTTCTTTTTGATACCAAGTTTTCTTAATTAATTTAACGCTACTACCTTTGGCGGAATTGCCCTTTACTGGCATAAATCAGGAAGAGTACTGGGTGTCTGACAGGAAGAGGAATGACTGAGGAAGAGCTGGCTTTTACACCCTGCTGGCTGTATGACTACTACAGTGGAGGGGATGGATGAAGGAGAGTGACAGGGGATGGATGGAGAGAAGACAAAAGCAGAGAAGCAGAAGCAGAGCTAGGGAATGGATTGGTTTGAATAGGTACCCAGACCCTGGGGCTGCAGTAATGCCCATCACTTAGGGGGTTAAATTACAGTACTAACCATCCCACAAACTCATTGTCATACCATTTCCTAGCACATAGTTTTGTTGCTGACACCAAACTAGCTAGTCAGTGAACTGTGGCTATGTGGAGAAGTTTGTAGGTAGGTCAAGACCTGAGGTGTTTTCATAATCTCTGCATCTTGTCTCAGATCACCTGTGCTGCATCTGTCTCTCAGCATGGCCCTGTATGATTGGAAGGGTAGAGAAAACTGAAGAAAGCCACCTTTTCTTTTTTTTTTTTTAGCTCTGTAGGCTGCTACAAAGAAAATCATCACGGGGTCCTCCAAAGTGCAGAAAATATAGGGCAAAATAACCCCCGGATAGTTAGTGATATACCAAAAATCTTGTGGTAAGTTTCCAGAAATCAGATTTCATGACACTAGAAATTTTGCACTGTAATTTACCTCAAGTGAGATTAAGACTGTCTGGTATTCTAGTTATACTGCTTTATCTTGGAGTCAGAGTGGGCACTAGAGCCAGAATGGGAACTGGGAGCCATGAAAACACACTTCTAACAAACCCAGCTCTCTGAGGAGTGTTATTCCCACTTCAAATATTCCCACCTACAGAACAGACCTAACAGTAAATACTGCCCTGTCTTGTGTGGACGTGAGTTATTAAGCTTTGCTCCATAGTATTTCAAACATACAATTTTATATAGTTATTTACAATAAAAATAAAGCATTCAATGCTGAGTAGAGGACAGGCATTACATTATTGTCTCTAGTTTTAAATATATTTGTTGAAGTTATGTTTTCCCTACTGTGGAGATTTTTTAAAAATAGTAGAAATCAGGTTTAATATTGCAGAGGTGTCTATTTTTATCAGTGAGCCTTTGTTAAATATACCAATTTTTTTTTCCCGTAACTCATGCATGTACATGATTTCTATGTACATTGTCATCTTCTGCTTTACCATGTGGTAGTTAAAACACATTAATTCAGTTCTAGCACAACCAAGACTACAGTTCATGTAGTTTTCGGCTGTCTTCTTGGGCTAAGAAACGCTCAGTCTGCCTTGAGGCTTATTGTGGGAATCTTGCCATTTTTTTTCCTCTTTTATTGTTTCTTAAAACAGCCAAGGAAAAATGACCTTGTTGAAAGAGAAGTACTGGTTAAATCTGGAAAAATTACTCAAGGGAATCCTGGTGGCTCAAAAATGGAAGGTGATGGAAATACACTTTCTGTAAGTTTTCTTTACAGACCTCCATGAGGTGCCTGCACAGTTCTGGAAGGTTTATCCTCTTCCATGAGCCTTATGTATTATGTTTTCCAGACAGATCTGCCATCTGATGTCCCAAATCACAAGAGAAATTTTACCACTGCACGTGCAGGAGGAAGACACAAGAGGATGATAGCTGAAACTTATAGGAGCCATTTGGAGTCTCCTTGTTGATATATGACTATATAGTGGGTATGAAAGCCTGCCCAGGCTTCTTTAGGATGTGTCTTCTCACATCTGCACTACGATGAAATGAGATACAGGAGTTTCTCTGGAACTGGTTTCTTGAGAAGAAACTTGGGTATCCAAGTCAGAAGGAAGCCATACTTCCTTTCTAACAGATTCTTCACTTTTGACGGTGTGATGACCCGAGTACACATTACTGACTGCTCATTCCTTAGCATATTTGAAGAATATTCCAAAGTGTATTTTTTTTTTACTCTGGCATCCTATTCAGATGCCAGGTATTTTTCCCCCTTTTGAACAGAAGATCTGTTATTAACTGAGCTGGGAATAGTACTTTCCCTAACCCTTCTCTCTTTATTACAGACCTTAGAAAATTTGCTGTTGTTTTGAAAAGAATGGATGAACACTTAAAAACATATACCAATGGCCTATTACAAGAAGATATCAAAACCAAATTTGAGGATTAAAAATTTTTTTAGCAAAAAGAAAGAGCAAATAGTTGCCATAATGACAGTCTTCAAAACCATTTCTTTTGTGATACTTGGATTCTGAGGCCTGAGTAATTTTCTACCTTGTAATTTTGAGAAGATTAAAACTTCAGTACTGCAGCTGTTTTCTTCAAGAAAATCTATGGCTGTGGAATTATAATACATATGGTAATGCTACATTAGTGTAGTATTATTCACATCACTATAGTTAAACTTGGGTCAGCACTTCCTTTTAGACTCTGTGAAGTTAGGGTTTGTCCATGCACATTTCCTTTTAGCTGACTTGGAACATGATGGCTCAGCCTTACAACTATATTCGCTTATTTTTTTGCAAAGCTGTTTAAAACAGCTCTGATCAAAAAATCTTATGGCTAAGTGTTACTAGCTCTCATTTCAAAATATGTGGCATATTTAATTGTCACTGAAACCCTTTCCTGATTTGTAACTTCAGAGACAATATGTTTTTGGAATTAAATACTAGTGTAAAGATTTTTTCACTTAAATTATTCTCCATTGGCTTAGCTGCCCATATAAATGCATATTGTTAACACTCAAAGTGGTGGGAGAAGGTCAGATGCTCTGGCTTTCCTCTTAATCAGATATACTCTATTTAGGAGCCTTCAAATCTAAACTCCTTTGAACCAGGAAAATGCAAATATTCTGTTGAATCCCTTAAAGTAAATTGATCCGTTGGAGACTATCACACTTCTCATGGTTTAACCCCAGCCAGCCACCAAGTCCTACACAGCTGCTCTCTCACTGCCCCACCAGCAGGATCAGGGAAGTAACCAGAAGGAAAACTCACAGGTTGAGAAACAGTTTAATAAGGAAAGCAAAAGCTCCACATAAAAGCAAAGTGGAACAAGGAATAAATTCACTGCTTCCCATGGGCAGGCAGGTGCAGCTGGTGCCTAGAGAGGCTGCCTGGAACAGAGGCTAGCCAGAGTTAAAGGAATAGAGTAGGTATTTATTGAAAGCCTTTTAAGTTACACTTTGGGCAGCACAAGAGCCTGGCCAGGGCTCTGCCCAGGCTTGGTCCATCCCAGATGGACCCAAGATGGACAATGGTCATAAGTTTTCACACTTTTATAAGTTTTGGTCCATCTACATATTGGGGTTAATTGTCCAATTACAGCTTCAGGTTATGAAGCCCCATCCTCCCAGATTGCTCTCCTCAATTTGCTGTTTGTACTTTTTGGGCCTGAAGCTGCAATGGTGTCCTTGGTTCTCAGCTGAAAGGATTGTTTTGTCTAACTAAACTGTGAAGAGAACTGGCTAACACTTTATATGAAGTTCAGCACTAAAGCAGTAGAGAATCTGGAAAGCATGAAAGCTAAAACTGAAGGCATCACAGCCATCTCCAGGAGAGCAGGGCTCAATCACACATAATGGTGACTTAGGAAGACAAACACCTCAAATGTTCCTCCCCTTCCTCTTTCTTCCCTCACTTTGAAGAGAATATTTATAAATATTCTCTTCTCCAAACACTTCCAGCTTCATTCAGTAAAATCATTATTTGTTTAGATAACACTTCTTGGTTTCACACCTTTCTGCTTTTGAACTCACCAACATATTTTTCTGTCATAATCAGGTATTGATATTTTCCTAATCATTACTTCAGGGACCAGGAAGGTGAGCTAGAGAAAGATGACAAGTGACAGAAAGAAGGGAATTTGCCTTTCACAAGCCCTAGTTTATCTGGGCCCCATAGCCCTTGACTATGCTTTCTCCTCAGTAGCAAATGTCTGTTCTTCTCTATTTAGCACTGCTAGCTGGAATTAATTTAATTACCTGGTTTGGTAATGGACAATATTCCAATGACCCAAAAGTATGCCCTGCAATTGGGCTTAATAGAAAATTACCTTGGAGATGACATATGAACAATTTTATATAATAGTTTTCTTGAGAAATATGATTAATTTGACCTGCTTCTTAAATTCTGGGTAATTTTAACCTAGCCAGTAAAAAAAAAAAAAGAAGCTGTATAGCATGCACAACTCCCCTTTTTTCTCTCTTATGTCTAGACTGTATTCCCTCTTCTTCTACATGCAGCAGAATGGTAGGGCTTTTCTAAATACCTAAAATGTCAAGTACAGTGACTGATATGGTCAGTTCAGAGTAATTAACTCTGGGTTTGTATATAGTTCCTTTGGGCAATCTGCAACTTCCTGTGATGATGACCCTCTCTGCTTACCTTTATTTGTGCCAGGTAGTTACAAATCTACCAAAATTTTTCCAGTCACATAAATATTGTACATAGAGTACAGGGATGTACTCTACCTGTTAAAAGTGCAGCATACACACTAGTCACACAGAGAGATTCAGGTTTCCGTGTTTTTGATAAAATGCTGAGTTTTTAAATCCCATTTTATCACTGTGGAAAGATACTTTACCCTCAGATGCTTAAGCATACCTTTTTATTCCTGGTTAAAATAAAGTTGAGCTCTCTCTCCTGCCATTTAAGTTAAGACTAGTGACTGCTGGTGGTGCTTCCACTTGGCAATCTGCAGCCACTCAGAAGATGTCACACTATTTCATAGGCTTGGCTGCATCCCACAATTGTTCCAGCTAATCCCTAAATGAAGAAAAAACTGTGCAGACAATGCAATAGCTGCAGAACTGGGAGAACTTGGCATAAAAAAGGCTTGCCAAGCAGGAATTCTTTGTTCTTTACTTTTCTGAGGGATGAAACCCTGGGGTTTTTTTACCAACCTCAGGAGCTTCTCACAAATTTTATGCTTCCCCTGACAAATCGGTTGCTGCTTCCATTGGCACACTGGACATTGATTGTAGAATTTCTTGAGTATAGCTTTAATGATGTCTGATATCAAGAGTGCTATGGATAAATGTATTGTGTTTGGTTCAAGCAGAGCTCTCCTATTGTCTGTAAGATAAGATATTGTCCATAAGATAATTGTAAGATACAGATGAACTTTGTGTGTGTTTTTGTATGTTCGTAATCCTTAATATTTCCTAATGTCCCTAATATTTCCTAATGTCCCTTATGCACACTTTTTTTTCCACATCCTTTTCAACTTGTTCCAGTTTTTTTTCCCCAAACTTGACATCTTTGAAATCACTTATATACTACTGAAAATAGTACATCAGTATGTATGATTAGAGCAGTGTCCAGAAGCTGATCTGGAATGCAGTGACTGGCCCCTCAGTTCAATTATTCTGATCGTTTTGGCTGAGGTGATACTTTATTTTCTTACGTTTTCTGGAGTCAAAGATAGGGAGGTAGGAAATGTAGGAGCATCCAGCCTTGGTTTTTTCTCATTGGTGTCTTCCAATGCAGTGTTTTATGTGTACAGCTGCATTAACAATAAAGCCTTCTAAACAGAGGACTGCCCAGTCCTCAGCCCTCAAAAACAGGCTTTAATGGGATGTTTGTTTACAGTTCCCATGCAGAACATCCAAGGAGTTCCCTCCTATTGTTGGAAATGTTGTACACAGGGTACAGATACACATTCATCAGTTCAAGTTATTTTATTTTTGGTTTGTTTCAAAATATTCTTATATAGCTTTTGTAAGATTAACTATCCATATTACAGTTATGCATGCTGAAGTTAAACATAGTAGTAATTTTAAATTCTAAGCTTCTCTTATGTAGGAGGATTCAGTGCTAATAATAGTAGCTCCCAGATAATATAGATGTATTTCTGTAATTTCTGAAAGAGATATATGCTAGTAATGTCTGCAAATTTCTGTTACCTGTTTAGAAGGACAGAAAAAAAATACCTTTGCATTTAACAGAGCATCAATTCTTGCCACTGCTCCCCCCAAAAAAGATGTTTTTCACTTTGCTACTTAGGACATATTTTCAAAGGAAATAGAGCATTGCCTTCTTGTGATGATTCCCCAGAGTTGAAACTACATGTTTTCAAAGGACTAAGGTCTGGGAAGGGACTTAGAATAACCTCAGTGGCTAATTATGTTTTAATTTTTATAACTTTTTTCCTTACCCTTTCTCTGCAGGTCAGAGCAAAGGTGCATGGACTTCCCAGTGCCTTGAGAATCACTCTCTTACCTGGAGAGCTCACAAACCTGAATGGGTTGAGGTCTCTATTGTTCTGTGCTTCACATGTTCAGTACTCCTGTGTGAATTTGAATACTGCACTGCTACCTTCCAGAAACTGGCATTTCACTCTCATTTAGCAGAACTAGAAGATGCTGAATGAAATTGGAGAAACTCTTGCAAGCAGGAGGAGAAGGCAATGCAGAGGATTGTATTCATTTAATACTTCAGCATAAAGACTGATTCATACTCAGTACACAATGTGTATAGATAAATATACCTAGATAGATAGATAGATAGATAGATAGATAGATAGATAGATAGATAGACAGATAGATAGATATGTCATAATACTAAATAAAACAGGACTGGGGCAAAGGCTGAATCATTCAAATATAATTTGTCCATAGCACAGTCACCAAGGCTGCTGCAGTCTTCTCAGGCATTGTCTAAGCCTAGTCTGAAAACAGTGTGTGCCAGGGATTCTTCCTAGCAGACAGTTTGGCTGCTGTCCCTTGGAGAATATGCAGCTGTTCAAGTAGACTGGTCATGCCATTTGGCCTCAGAACTGCAAAATAAATGTTATAACCCTTCCTCTGCTACAGACTCCTGGGATATTCAAGTTTGAAGTCTGAAATTTAGAAGAGCCCAGAGAGTCTCATTCACCTTGACAACATATAGATTTTAGTATGAAAATATAAAAATTAGGCAACTAATTGCTTTTTTGGTTCTCTTTTCAGGTAGTTGAAATGGCTTAAGTTCAGATTGGTTAGTTCACAAATGGACCATGGTCATGTGGAAGATGTTTAATGCTCTTTATGCTATGTGCCTCCAGTCTTCATTACCACCTTCCTCCTAGTCCAACTCCTAGCTCCAGGCTTAACATTTCACCCGGAAAATCTCACTTACTGAGGATTCATAATCAATAGAACTTCAGCACTTTGATTTTCAAAACACTTGACATCCCCATTTACGACCCTATCAGGCTTCTCTGGGTGTTGATCTGGGGTGCAGTTTCAGAAGGACTGTCGATGTGGAGGAGGAGAGGTACAGGCCTTTAGGGTGGCCAGAAACAGGTCAGCTTCTAAATAAAGAGAACATGAAATAAGCAAGAAACAGACTTGTTAGCAAGTACCTTCAAATGGCTTTATGGAAAAAATGAAAAATTTCAAAGGCCTTTTCCACACGGGAATAAATATAATGTGTACTAAAAGAAATTTCCTGACTGGCCTACATGACATTGATTCCGCAGGGGAAAAAGAAAAAAAAAGTAAAAACGAAAGCTACAATCTCAGTTAAAAAAATCTACCATCATTACTCTTGCCTTAATTCTGTACTTTTATTACAACGAAGGTACTTATCTGATTAAAATAAAAAAAAAGGGAAGCAAGTCCTTTTTCTGATTTAAATCACTGTGGTTTATAAACCTTTGATATACAAAATCAGCAAATTCCCACCTTCATAATATATTGATTGACTCAGAAAGAACATTTTAACAAGAAACATTTAGAGATGTCCTTGAAGGGGCAGAACCAATGCTAAAGTGCAGTTATTTGGTAGCTCAAATGCAGTGGCTGACAGGGAGGACCCGCTGCTTTCAGCCTTCAGGCATCGCATCAAGCTGGACAAACCATAGAGAAAGTTATTACCCAGACTTGATGCAGTACTTAATCCCTTTTCTGAATGTGGAGATAACAGCTGATGTAATCTCTCATGAAATAACCTAAATTACTATTCTATGAGCAGGGTATGCTACAAATAATTCTATCTGTTTTGTGTTTAAATGATGCAGCAAGGAAACAGTGTTGTACAAGAGTTAGTACTTATTATCTTCTGCAACAGGACTTAATAACCATGAAAATATGAACTACCCCTTACAACCTTCATTTCAACCATTCTACTCTCCATTGAAAAGACATGACTTTTGTTGTTCTAGCAATATTACAGAGCTCCCTGACTCTCTGATAGTAAAAGCTGTAGAACTTTATGCTATTGCAAGGTTAGGATATTTTTAAATATTCTGCTTATCCATGGAACCAAATGTTCTTCATTCTTTATGAACTGAAGATATTAAATATACTAATACAAGATATTTGTATTCCAAATGCTCCTTTCATTTTTTCCCAGTTCTTTAAGATGCTATGGACCATTTCCTGCCTGGATGTTAGGCTCGTGGCTTCTGCGCAATTCTGCCCTGTGGAGTGCTGTGCTGTGGACCATCACACTTTGGGGCTAATTGCTCCAAAAGAATTCCAGGAGCCATTTGCTTGGTCCAGTGGAAATATTTGAGTCCTTGGCCCTTGGATAGTCCATGTGGAGGCGTTCACCTAAAACCACAAAGCACCTGAATCCCATCAGAGGCCACAAGCCTTCTCTTCTCTCTACTGCAGGGTTTCAGGTCTATTTTCTAGGTATCTGAGCTAGGCAAGGCTAGCAGTTTCTCAGGCCTGTGGTGAGATATCATCCGGAAAGAATAGAGCAAGCTCCCTCTAAGCAAACATGTATCTCTAATCTGTGCCCTAGTATCACCTGAAGTGCTCAGGTTTCAACCCTTTCTGATGAAAATTTAACCTGCCAGGTCCTTCAGACTCTTAAGGTTATGACAAAAAACTCTGGCTCTCTTATTTGCCTTAGAAAATTTGGTATTACAGAGCTTTAGAATAATTTTCTAGGTTCCTATAATATTCTGGACTCTACAAGATTTTGTGTAGCTGAAATTTTGTGACTAATCTTTTCAATCTTTCATTTTTAATGAGGCAATTTAGGCCCATTCCTCATGTTTTTTCCTCTCAGCAGAAATCAATGCCTTTGGTATCTGAATGAAGGCTGGAGAAGCAGAAGTTCTGGTGAGCATGTCCCTGGGGCTGGCCTTAGGATGGCACAATGTGAGGTTACCTGCAGCAGTACTTCTTCTACGAAGACTGCTGCTGCCTCCTTGGTCTTCCAGAGGACAGACTTTGACCTATTTAGGAACCTTGTTGAGAGAGTCTCTTGGAGGGCAGTCCTGAAGGGCAAATGAGTCCAGGAAGGTTGGAGTTCTTCAAGAAGGAAATCCTGAAAACACAGTTACAGACTGTCCTCATGTGCCAAAAGATGAGACACTGAGGAAGAAGGCTGGCTTGGCTGAACAGAGAGCCTTGGTTGGAACTCAGGGGGCAAAAAAATAGAGGTTATGACCTTTAGAAGAAGGGTAGACAACTACAAAGTACTAAAGAGATAGCATGAAGTTATTCAGGGAGAAGATTAGAAGGCCCAAAGGCCAGCTAGAATGGCTACTACTGTAAGGAACAGCAAATATTTCTATAAATATATCAACAACAAATCAAGGTCTAAGGAGAATCTCCATCATTTGCAGATGCAAAGGGAGACAGAGTGACAGAGAATAAAGAAAAAGCTGTGGTACCTAATGCTTTCTTTGCCTCTGTCTTTAATAATAAGACTAGTTGTCCTCAAGGTATCCAGTCCCCTGAGCTGAAAGACAGAAAATAAACCCCTATAATCCAAGGAAAAAAGGTCAGTGGTCTGCTAGCTAGACCTCACACAAAGACAAATTTATGGACCCTGATGGGATCCACCTGAGGATACTAAAGAAGATGATGAAAGTGCTCACCAAGCTGCATTTTATCTGTACGGAGGCCTCAGTTGGATGGAGGTTCACAAATGTGATGCCAATCTGCAAGAAGGGCTGGATGGCAGGTCTGGGAAACTGCAGGCTGTGAACTTGACCTCAGTGCTGGGAAAGTTTATGGGACAGATTATCTCGAGGAGGATGACACGGTACATGCAGGAAACCCAGGTGATCAGGCCTGCCAGCACGGGTTTGTAAAAGGCCGCCCTGTCTGACCAGCCTGATCTCTTTCTATGACAAAGTGTCACACTTAGTGGATGAAGGAGAGGCTGTTGGTGTTGTTCTACCTGGACATTAGTAGACCTTGACAGCATTTCCCACAGCCTTTATCTGGAGAAACCTGATGCTTGTGGCTTGGATGGATGTACAGTTCACTGGGTTAAAAACTGTCTGGATCACCTGCCATGGGTTGGCGGGTAGAGTGGAAAAGCTGGAAAGCTGCCCAGCAGAAAAGGATCTGGGAGTGCTGGTGGCAGCAGCTGAACATGAGCCAGGCTGTGCCCAAGGGGCCAAGAAGGCCAATGGCATCCTGGCCTGGATCAGCAATGCTGTGGCCAGCAGGGCCAGGGCAGGGATTGTCCCCCTGGGCTGGGCCCTGCTGAGGCCACACCTCCAGTGCTGTGTCCAGGGCTCCCCACAGCAAGGAGGAGATTGAAGTGTTGATGCTTGTCCAGAACACGGCAGTGGAGTTGTTGAGGGGTCTGGAGCACTGGAAGGAGTATGCACTGGTTTAAACTGGTAGCAGAGTAGTAATCCTCTGTCTGCTTTTTTTGGGCCAAGAGTGCCTCAGGTTCCATGTATCCTATTGACAGTATCAAAACTGTGTAGGTGTCAAATTCAAACTTCTTTGGTGTGTTATTAAGAAAGGTTAGAGCCACAAATACATTCTGGTTTTGTTTCTTCAGGAAACTGAGAAAGAATTCCCTGCAGCAGCAATAAATGTTTCTATTTCAGCTGTAAACTAAAATGAGAACACTTTCCTTTTACTGTCCAGTTTCAGAATATGTATTCAGACTTTGGGCTATTTACCAAAAAGTTGTTAAAAATCTCCAATACCATGAGCTTTATGAAATGCTATCAGGGCATTCCCCAATTCCCACTCCCCAAAGAGCAAAATCCAAAGATCAGAACAAAATACCTGAAGGAGAAGAATGCAGATTCAGATGTGTCATTTGTCTGCTCTGCTGGGCCCCACACTAGAAAGCTCTTTTGTTTTCCTGATTTCCTTTGATTCAGACCTTCACACACAGGTATCTTCAGAGGGAGAGGAAGGTAGCTTGAGATGACACCCTCTAGTCTGTACATTGACTGAGATGGTGTGCTTCATCTGCCCCTAGTCAGGAGGTGGAGATCGCAATGCAGGCTCAGTTTTATTTGTTAGAATTTCCAGCTGCTTCTTTCATCACTGATTTTCCTCAGCCAAAAAAGACCTGGCAACATGATGAGCATCTGAAGAACACGAGGGAGAAATCTGATGTGCTGAGGTAAAGCAGTTTGGTAAGGAAAAAAAATTAAAAAGCTGTGAATGCAAGCAAAGCAAAACAAAGAACAAGGAATTTGTTCACCACTTCCCATGAGCAAGTAGGTGTTCAGCCACCCCCAGTAAAGCACAGCTATATCCCGTGTAACAGAGACTTGGGAACACAAATGACATCAATCCAAAGGCTTGTCCTTCTTTCCTCAGCTTTATTGTGGAGCATGATGCCATGTGGAATGGGATATCTCTGTGATCAGCTGGTCCCTGGATGAGCCTTCTGCCAGCTTCTTGTGCACCTTCTCACTGGTGGGTGGGGTGAGGAGCAGAAAAGGCCTTGCTGCTGTGTAAGCCCTGCTTGACAATAGCTAAAACACTTTCCATAAAAAACTCAAAACATAGTCCCATGATAGCTACTATGAAGAAAACTATCCCAGCCAAACCCAGCACACTGCTTTAGCCTGGGTGGTGGCAATGGAGCATGTTTAAAGGGTGATGACAAAGTATTGTTAGAATGAAGTGGAATTTTCCTAGCTTATCAAATGTTCAGTTTGGGTCCAAGCACATAGGCAGGGAATGACCTGCTACAGAATAGCAATGTCAGTGAGAGAGGTGGAATCCATCCCAGAAAGAGCTGCTGCTTGGCTGTAGTCCTAGCTTGTACTCTCAATATAGAGGAGTTTTACTATGTCCACACACTTAGAGCAATCTCAAACCTGTTGGCCACCATGTAGACAGTTCCACAGATGGCTCTGTGGTTATTACTGGTATTTGAGTCCTGGAAATTTTCCACTTCCTTATCTGCACTAACAATTATAAAACTCTTAAAAACTATGGAGTGACTGTATAGCATGGGTGTAACAAATGTGTATGTGTTTTAACTAAACAGACAAGTATTCAGGCTAAAATGCATGATGGAACAACGGGTCATGTTAATGAAAGACAAGACGTACCAGCTTTCATTAAAGAAATTACTTCATAACACTTTTCGGACTGTAAAGGATTTATTTTATCACAAGTCATTATGTTTATTTTTGTTTGGTAGTTTCACTTCAGAAAAATTATTTTTTCTAGTGGAGATCACATGAAAATGCATTTGATGCATTTTCCAATAAGTAAGTGTTTGAGACAAAACGGAGCTACTTATTAAGAGATAATTGCCTATTAGATACATTAATCCAGATTAATATAATTTGATTACTTCATCCAGAGAAATAATAAAAAAAATAAACCAGTAGATTTCAATTCTCTCTATAATTGGTAATAAGATCTTGCTTACTTATGATCCAGCAACTCTCTTCTTCAATAACAGAGATTTATTGAAACTGAGACTTACTGAAAATATGTACACTTGCAGCAAAATCAGGAAGACTGATTCTTCAGTGACTCAAACTAGCATAAATCAGAAGTCACTCTGTTGAGATCAATGGATCAATGGGCTTTAAATAATAGTAGCCAGTATAAAGAGCTCCTGCCAGTCAGGTCTCATATTGTTTTTACACATAAGTGACTATATGAATGGCCCTATGAAAACCCAGTGAAATATTAAAATTGCTTAGAACCGCAGCAACCCTAGTGCTCAAATAATGTAGAACTGGACCTGTGTCATGTCCATGTCCTTTATATCAGTCCAACTACCAGAGAGAGTGTTATGTTTTTCAGAGACTGAAAGGACAGTTGAACTGTCTGGGTTTTAACAAATCAAAAAGATACACAGACTTCAAAGATATTTTTATTTAATAAAATTCTATCACAGTTACCATCTGACCCTGTTTAAATGAAAATGCTCCTATAATACCTGGGTATTCTGTTTGCCCAGTCCTCTGAATCCAAGATATTCCTGAACATGTAAATGAAGGAACAAAAGGCTATATCCCATATTAATCAAGAGTATACCATGGGTTCTAACTTTTTACAGCCTTCTGCCACATGCCTTCTAGTATCAACCCCGTCCTTCTATGTTCAGCTTTAAACTTCTCGTCTCTCCTCATCTGACCTTCTCACAGAATGCCCGAAGTCTAGCTGGTTTTTATGATTGCATATGAATCTTCTTAAGCTACTTGCTTTGCTTTTGCCTTCTCTATAAAAAGCAAAATACTTGCTTACTTTATAAAGCACTCAAAAGTTCTTGAATAATTTTTCTATATGTTATAGCTAGGATCAAGAGGATGAGATTAGATATTTGTCCACATTTGTGGGGTAGTTAAATCAAATTCCATCCCCATCTGGTCTGATGCAGACTATGGAGTTATTAATTTGGTGGTTTTATTTTCTCCTATAAAACAAGACAAAGATCTTGTGTTCAGACCCTGGATTGTTTTTCTCTGTTCGCCGGAAATGTTTCTCTTTCTCTCTTGTCTTCAAGTTCAGATGAACTTTGTTTTGGAGTGATCCCTTTATTAAATATTTCTCAGTTTTTATATCTTTGTCATTAAAAATAAATACTTCCAAAAATAAAAATGTCTGGAAACCTGGCTAATGAAAGAAATTATTAAATTGAATCAGCTGACAACCAGAATTCAGTATTTACAGTGTCAGTTGTCGCTGGTACTGCAGTACTATGCTGAATGATGTCAGAAAGATTGAAGGTTTTAGTCCTCGTAAGAGATAGTTCCATTGCAACTGAGTTGCAATGTTGCAATATAAAGAGATTATTTTCTACTTCTCAGATAGTGTTTATTGCATTTCTCAATTATTGCTTCCAATACTTCTAAGAAACCACATGAAAATTCTGATCTTTTTAACATGTGGCTCCAGTTTTCCTTCTCACCTTCAGACTAAGTGGTGATCAGCGCGTTTCTGAATGTAACCATTGAAGTTTAGAGTAGATATGATTTCTGAGAATTGAAGATACTATTAAATCCCTGTTGACACATGATACCTTCATACCTTGTTGATACATTTATAATCAGTTTCAGATATAGTAATGCAAATTATAGATCCTATATGGCTTTGCATACTAACCACAGGTGATTCAATCCTTGTAAAAAATTAATAATTTTTTAGCTTTTTGTCTTACATTGAGAAATTATAATACATTGAATAATTGCAAAATGATCACCTAAACTCTAAGAAAATTGTTCTCCTGTAAAAGAATTAATGAAATTTAAAAAAAATAAATTAAAATTTTAGAGACAATTCAGTATAATCTAGTACCATCAGTACTGGTCAAACAAGGGTTGTCTGGGAAGACAAACTGCAGTTTTGGCTATGGTTAGAGAGAAAGCTGCTTTTTTTGATAGAAAAGTTAATCGCAATCATTGGAAACCATACTGGGAATAAAGTGGTCACTCTCTATTCTGCTGCTCAGAAAGCAGGTTATCAGGACAGAATAAAAGTAGATATGAAATAGGAGTAGAGTACTATATAATGAATGAGAGGAATCCTAAACAGCGTTGACAGAAAGTAGCTTGGGAGCTACTTTCTCAGAGCTTACCAGAGACTCCCATGATGATGATAATGTCCCATTTAAGCTGTTTCCCTAGAGTGTCTCAGGACCTGAATTTAAGCATTCTGCATTTTCCCTCAGAAGAAGAAAAGAAACTTTAATACCTGCAAATCGTGCCTTTTTTGGAACACCAAAATGTCTAGTGAAAGCATATAGTGTGCACTTTGTGAGTTGGTAATATTAATTCCCTCCTCTCTCTTCCCCTCACCTTCCCCAGCCCTGAATTTAGTAAAATTTCTTCACAAGAAAGAAAACCCTTCTAGAACTGCATACAGTATTAATAAAGACTTCTTATCTAGTTACTTGAGGACTGCTTAAAGCAGGAGTCTGATTTATAAAGCATTAACTTTATTTGCTGATATTGGCAGGCTATAATCTCTGTCATTCTCTATAAAATTATCTGCAATTCTAATTCTAGTGCTGCAAAGGATGGTAAACTGTAGTCTGTAATAATTTTTTTGCAGTTAAATGATGTAAATCCTTAAGCAGATTAGTTTACAAAGAACAAATTCTGGCATGATTCCAATTTCAGGAAGTTTCCTATATTGATCTGAAGACTTGATTGAGTGTATGAATACAGGATACAGTCCCAGCTTTTGCATGATGTGCATTAGTACCCTCTGTTATCTGGGCATATAGCTGACCATCAGCACTGGGACAGGTTTTGAGAGCTAGAATAAACAGCAGGGGGCAGGGGGGTTGTTGTTTGGTTTTGCTTTCTTTTCCCTAGTTGGAACCACAGCTGATATTATAGACCTTCTACTGCATTAGCAACATAGAACAGCCTTTCTTTAGGCTATGTATAGGCTTCAACTTAATATTTATTGACCCCATCAAAGACAGAAGAGATTGCCTCTTCCCTCAGGAAAAGAAAAAAAATCGTGAATTTAAATCCTAAATCTCCTTATTCTGGGCTAGTTTATTGAATACTCTCTGCAAGTTCTGGGAAGTCAGAGATTACACCCTGGGGTGATGGTGTTGAATTTTGGGTGCAGCTTGTAGAAGTCAAGAGGCTGCAGCACATTGCATCTCCAGAGAAACTCATGATATCTCTCAATCTAGCTGTTAGACCTGAAGCCTGGTGTAAACAAGGTGACAAAGTAATAACCCGTAGCTTCCAGTCCAGCAGTTAGAAGCCTGATCCTGTTTTGTTGAATAACTCTTACTTTGTGTTTACTTGTGATCACAATAAAACCTTGGAGTAGCCTGCTTGCATCAAGGAACTATCTGTACAAATTGACTCATGCTGGTCCTCCTGTCTTCACTACAAAATTTAAAGTCACATTTTTGTCTTGGTCTGCAGTGCAGGGTTGAAGCAGTAGAATCTGTCTTCTGGACTTCCCTCCAGGGCCCATGTTTAAGTCTGACTGCCTCTGTTTGCTACAGTTTTTTATCTAATCTGCTAGATTATAGCATGCTGAAACACTGACTTTCAGTTTTTGAAGTACATCAGTGATGACATGTTTCTAATATTGGTGTTGATTTAACTTCACAAGCTTTATAGTATTTTCTGTGTATAAGACAACTAACCACACATGGAATCTGTTCCTCCTCAGGTAGTTGTGTCAGTGTAGTGATCAATTCAGGGAACTCTGTCACTTTATTTCATGTAGAAGGCTAAGGAAATAACATAAGCTTAGCTTGAGCAAATGTTACAGCATGTACATTGTTGTCAGAAAAGCGTGCATGTTATATCAGACTAAGTCTTAATCTTTTTATAAGATTAAATTTTTTAATTTAAGATTTTAAATTTAAAAATATGTAATTTAAATTTTTACCAAACAAATATACTTTCTCTGAATAGCGGTAAAATTGAGAAAGACTATTTCCTTGTTCTGACTAAGCTGCTGTTGGACATGAAGTAGGAGGAGAAATTAGGGATATCCTTTGTTGGGCTTAAACAGCACACTTGACCCTTCCTGGGTGTTTTATCTTTATTCATCCCTCTGAATGTAGTACTCTGTTTCAAGTTCCTTTATTGCTGTTGGAAGACAGAAAATTATGGACACATGTTTGGAAAATCCTTTTTTTAAAAAAAATAATTTAAATCACAAACCCACTTATAGTTGCTATAAAGCAAGCAGATGTTAAAACTTGGGAAAGACATACTTTCCCAAATTCTTTTCCATTATATAGTGTTTCTGATAGCAACTAGGTTTCATGCAAGTGGATTTTTCAGTGTCAGCACCTCGCAGTAGATAATATGTGTTTCAATGGTAAATCAATGATTATGTCAATGCTTTGTTCTTAGTTCTCTAGATTCATGCGTGAAGAAGAAAGATAATGACTTGGGAAATGCTTCTAACATGAGTTCACCATTTCTTGTTGACTCATGTTAATTTGGAATCTACTTTAATGATACAGTCAGTTACAGTGCAGGTTAATATACTTAACCTGAAGAGATCTTTTGAGATGCTTGAGAAAGTAAAGAAACAGTTATTTTCTATCTGCCATAACATCATTCAAACTGATTTCAGACTCTAGGTTATCTTTAACTCTATGTTATTTGCTGAATGGTGCGTGCTTATTTTGATCTGAACTTCTGCAGCAAGTTTGTCTTTGTCTTTAAAAGAACAAAAAATTCCTCAAAAGAGCACACCCTTCCTCTTTCCTTTTGTGAATGGCCTCTATTTGAAATTTACTAAACACAGCAGTTTATGGGATTCCATCTGTTATATCTTTTTGTAAACAGCTCTGGTGCAGTTTTCAAAAGCCCTTACCAATGTTCTATTCCTATTCCATGGATCCTTCCATTGGCTTTAGACAACAGGTGTGAACATGAACAATTTCCACTGTCCCAGTTTTTGGTCCTCTTCCTGAAAAGAGTTCCCAAGTGTTTTGAGATTAAGGCCTTGCATGGGAATCACTAATTTAAGTGGAAGATATCACTGTGGTTCTAATGGACTAATCCTCAAAAATCAAAGAACAGAGATCCACGTACTTTTGCATAAAATTTAAATCTTCACGATTTTTGCCTTTTCCTAGAGTAAATCACTTTGATACATCTGTTTCTGTCCATTCCCCTGCCCCAGTCCTTCCAAGGAGCCCAAATGTCTTCAGCTTTTTAGCTACCCAGTGACTTCATTATTATTTCGCACCTAATATCCACCCATCTCAGCTAATTAAAGTATGGCTGAAATCTGCTCTCTGTAGATCACTGGGTATACCTCTGAGTATACCCAGTTCCTGAGCTCAAAGCAATTAAGAGTAAAGCCAATCTCCCTGCATTCAGTTCCAGTTCATTCATCAGATTGTGCTTGGAAAAATCACCTGACATGGGATGATCATAGTTCAAATCCTCTCTCTCCTTCTGAAAAAGCAAACTTTTAACTAAAGGTTTCTTCTTTTAGAGCCATTCCATAAAATCAATAGTGCTTGAATCAGAAGGATCATATTTATCAGCTATGGAACCTGCTCAATTTTGCCCAAACTAAAACTCATGGGGATTCTACTAGCTTTCACATCCGTTCACCTTTCTTTTCCTGCCCTAAAGATCAGCTTTTACTCAACCTTATGAGAATTGGCCTCTCTGGGATAAGAAAGGGAAATGGAAAACTGCATGATTTATGCTTAGATTGAAAGTTCTTCCCAAAAGATTTCTGTACAATGGGAGGATTTGAAACCTTCATCTTTCATCATTTTCCCCTAAGGATTCTCATGTTTAAGTCTCCAAGCAAAGGAAGCTTCTTTCCCTGCCTAGGTCATATTGTCGGTCTAAGAAATGGATGTCAGGGGGAAACTGCACCTAAGTTCCAGACACCACACAGGTTTGTCTTTAGAGCTATTGTAACTGCTATCTGATTCCTCCCTAAACAAAAATATCCAAACAAATGTTAATATAGTTTTAAAAACAGTCACTGAAGTTTACATCTGACACATGGGAGAAAATCAGTAATAAACTTATAAAAGCTCAATAACTTTTACTGAATTGTGCTTATTATATCTATGACAAAACCTTTCAGTTTTCTGACCAAGAATACCACAAACATCAAATTAGCTTTTCAGATTACCTTTCTGTAACTACATTATATAGGAGAAAAATGACTGACCAAAATGCCATTTGAATCAGTATGAATTAAGAATACAAATCATAGAAGAATATATTTACTTGTATCAGAATATATGTAGTTGTTGGTTTGAAATTTTAACTCCGGTACCTCTGCAGTTTCAATATCAAGAAAATGCAGAGACATCAAACAGTTAACTATATAGAAGTCTAGCAGTGGAAATGTGTATTAATGTATTGTTTAGCAAAAAAAGTACTATTCCAGTGGTCCCTTTTCCTCCATACAACTTACTATCTTTAAAACTTGTGCCTCTAAACTCAGAGAGTATTTTACAGAGTAGCTGGGTGGAAATTAAAGGCTTTATTGCTGTGGTTGTTGTTTTTGTTTCTTGTGGTTTTTTTTTTTCTTTTTTGTGGTGTGGTTTTTTATGAGGTGGTTTTTTTTAACTGCAGAGTGCTTACAAATCCTTAGGTCTTATTTTTGCAGAATTTTGGCCAGACATAGCAGTCCTATTAAACATAAGCTATAGATTAGGTAAACCAAGGCAAATAATAGCGATTTACTCCTGTGCTTGTGCGAGTTGTTCCTAGTCTTTCAGAAGGTCTCTTCTCTGTCTTTAATCAATGTTGAAGTAGCAGAAATTTAAACATTAAGGGCCTGTTTTTCATCAAATTAATGAGCAATGAGGTCTAGACTTCTTGTACTTATTTTCTTCTTTGCACTGATAGTGGATGCCTTAATGGTATTGAAAGGCTGCATGTTTTTAATAGAAAAAGGATTCTAATATATTATGCAAGATTTTTCTCTCTCTCTTTTTTTTTTTAAGTACCTTCCTTCTGCCTAAAGCACAACCATGGTCTCTCTATGTAAGTGAAATTATATTAATTTTTTGTTCTAGTATAGTCTTTGTTTTTTAAAAAAAATGCAAATTGGTAATTTTATATCTAGTCTCCATTCATTGACAGTAATATTTCTGTCAGGCTAAAGAACAAATACCCTTCCTTTCACCTGTGAGCTGACATCTGACATTTTGGCAGTAATAGAAGATATCTATTTAACCATTATATTTCTATCTGAAAATAGGAGACTTGAGTCCATGCTGGACACAAACACAACATACAAGAGGATCCCGTGACTTTATGATTCAGTTATTAATTCTTTGGTGGTAATGATGCGCTTGCTTATACTGTCATCTGCTAGCTCTTCTGGTATCCCTATTTTAAAATTATAGCAATTTTCTATAAGGAACCATGAAGAGACTTTTCAAAGATCGATATTTACTTTTATAGCAATTATGATGCATGTTCTCTACCATTGTAGTCTCTGCAGAAATGTGATGATCACCCCACATATCAAGAAAGTCCTGTCCCAGTGTGAAGTTTCTATGCCTTAAAGAAGAAAATATATTCCAGCAGTGCATTAACACTGGAAATAGCATCTCTCATGCAAAACAATTGCTATATCTACATATGAAAATAGATCTTCAGTAAAGCTGCTGAGAAGCTAGGGTAATCCAACTGTTTTATGTCTGTGTTCTTATTCTGGATTTGCCCAGCCGCTCAAGAAATGAACAGAACTAGAATTTCCTCCAATACTTCAATAGTCCTGGAGATATTTGGGACTTATTCCATCTTTCTATGAATTGCACATCAAGGACATGTGATTTGTGAATGTTGACAGTACATGTATATTATTAATAGGTTATACAGGTCAACAGCCAACTTCATTTAAAAAAGTGTGAGTCATCAAAAGGGGTTATTTGTTCAAAGAATAAAGAACAAAATGAAATTAAAATTAGAAATATGAATAGCATGTATTTCTCAGTAAAAAAATCTATACTTTGGTTTTTCATGCTATTTTAAATTTACCATGTGATTTAATACACCTAAGCTAAAACATTAGAGTAATTTTTCTTATTATTTTTGTTAATTCTGGTGATTATGGCTGTCCTTTGATTTATCTCATTAATATCTCTTATTAAGGGGTATTGGAGAGGGTACAATCTGGTTATATGGGTGATTGAACATACCTTCCAACTATGTGAAAATAGCCACTTTCTTGATCACTTTATTTAGATCAGGATGAATTTCTCCACTTGTGCCCTGAATTATTCTATTAAAAAAAAAAAATCTTCCTAATGAAGCAGGAGTATGCAATTTTCTTTTCCAGTTAATTTTTTATTAAATACTGATAAGAGAAGCACCAATAAAAATACAAACTCTCTGTGACAGGAGATTTGAAAAGTTGATGAAGCAGAATGAAATAAGATAGAGTTGGGCTGCTTAGGCTGAACACTCAGTACAGGAGGTGAATCAGTAAAGAATACAAAGTTATTAACACATGTTAATATGATTTAAATGGAAGTATCCTTTGAAATGGAAATACAAAGTCAAAGAAAAAATGCTAAAATATGCAGTAAGAAGTGGATTGTTCTAATGCTATGTTCAGATAATGATTCCTAATCAGATGCTGTATGTTTTTTAATATTCTTTGTACCTACCAAAATATACAAAATCATAATAATAAAAAGAAAGTAAGATTCTAGTTAAAAGAAGCTTATCTATCTTGCAGTACTTCTATTTCTGTTCCCTTTCTCAAAGTGAAATTGAATTTATTAAATTTCAAAGACTGCCTTAAGGTTTGATAAAAACTAGCTAGAAAGCAAGCTTTTTATCTCATAAAAAATATGACTTTGGCATTTAGCATGTAATTCTAATACACAGGGCAAAGAATGAAAACTGGAAAAATGGTCAATAACAACAAAATATATAAAAATGTCCTAACCATGAAATATTCTGGAACTGAGTTTTGTTGAAGCAGATGCATTCCCATAAAGGATCTAGACTACACAACCTGAATTTTCCCATGGTAAAAAAACTTTATTGAAAATCTCTGACTCCTTCAATTTCTCATTAAGTAAAGGATTACTGGTTTCAGTGATTCTTGTGGATCTAATTTACAATTAGAGGGAAAATTACATTTAGTTCTGAGCAATTGGTATGATTTTTGGCAGCAGTGTTTCAAAACACAGAATTGATTTTTAGTTAACAAATATTCCAACAGCATTCTTTCCTGAATGTGTAACGTTCCTATAAGCACTGATAGCAGTAGTGCTGGCAGTTTGAAATGTGCCAGAAGAAACAGAGTTTTGTCTGTAGCTGGGGCACTGTGAAATACTCAGCCCTGTTTATATTCTTCCTGTCATAGGTACTTGTGTGAGAAATGGAGGATGATCACTTTTTCATGGGTGCTTTGAGGAAAGACAGAGTAGAGGGTCTGCAGTGCCAATGTTGTCTGGTAACAGCCTGAAGGCTGTTGCCTTCTGAAGTCCCTTAAAAACTTCCCATTCCCCTGCTCTCAGTCTCTCTCTGTAATGTATCCCATTCCCATTACTTCCCCTTCAATGTAATCAAAGAAAGGAAGAGCCCATGCTGGGTTATTTTTCATTATGAAGAATATTCTGAGCTAGTATGTGACAAGAAATATCTCCCTAGTGCAGGAGGCCAAGCAGCAACGCAAGGATGGCTAGATTTTGCTACAAGCACAGAATAAGTGTCTGGCCAGAGAAGCAAATCTGACTTGGGATCAAGACCATCTAGGGCAGGAAGGACTTTGCTGACATGAAGCTAGCAGTCACCTGTATGGCTCTATCTGGAAGATGAGGGGGGAATAAATGGCACATATGAACCTTAATCTTGAATCTCAGATTTTTGTTGTAGGAATAGAAGGACCAATTCCATTGACACCTTAACAATCAGTTGTCCAAATATGAAAAAAAGCTTCCCATTTTACCTGTTATCAGCCATCATACTTAGCTTTCTGCTGAGGCTATGTCGGTGGAGAAAAATCTAAGAGAAAAGATAGTGATCCAAACTACAATGGCAAGATAATCGTACTTCCTTTTCAGCTTCAAATCTCCTCTTAGCCTCTGTGCTGTTTAGTGACACATCTCCCAATATCATAGATCATACATTTTGTGCTTGAAAATACTCTTGTGAAACAGCTGTCCATGAAGGATCGTTAATCCCAGGCAGAAGCTATGTAAATTGGAGCATATGAGTTTTGATTACCATGTGCCTGCCTACCATTTAATATCTCATGTTATCCACTAACCAGCATATCAGCCTTGCAGGACAGTCAAAAAGATGATGTAGTTGAAAAGAAGAAAAACATGTTCCTCTGAAGAGGTCAGAGATGCAATGCAAGAAATCCTGCTTTATCCATTCTCTGCATGGGCATGGGTACTCAGAAAAACAACCCACAAAACCTGAAGGCCATAACTGTTTCTAGAGGATTTTATTTTTTATGGCCCTGAAAGAATCCAATAGTTCAAAATGATCGCGGTGAGAATCTATCTTCTTTTTTTTTATCTTCTTTTGTATGCTCTGAAGAAAATGCATGCAACACCCTTCCTTATGTAACATCTTCTAGGGTATGAAGAGAAATTATTATCTAGACATTATGCAATGATCTTGAACAGATAAGGAACCGTAGAAAGTCATTGCACTAAATGTGTCTTGCAAATGAAGAATCATCACAGGCACAAATCAGCACTAATCAGGACAAGAAAGGAGGTTGGAAAAACATCCAATGCTAAGAAAATTTTCATAATTATATTAATGTCTAACCATGGTGTCATGATTCTAAGCCTTTCCTTTTTTGAGCAATTTAGCATAAAACATCTTCAACAAACAAGTGGCAGAAATGTCAAAAGGCTCCTTCCTCCACTGAACGCAGAAATTCACTCAAGTTTGGGGCAAAAAGATGTTCAGTTGGAGGAGATAAATTCTGGTGGCAGATTTGATGTTGCCTGGGGAATCTGTGGGTTCTGCTTTTTTATAGTCTGATCTCAGGTCCTGAGCAACTTGATCTAACTTACTTTGACCACATAGCAGGAACAGAAAAAAGCCCAGACAGACAGTTCATTACTCTACAGACAGATTAGGAAATATTGTTTCAGATAAAGGTTGTAATACAAGCCAAATTATAAAAGCTGATGATAATGTGTTAAGATTTTATTCTTTAACTCTGTAGCACATGTACAATAAGTTATGAAATTATTCCTATTTTTTTAAATAAATTGTTTAATATTTATTATACATAAAGTATTTTAAACACACAAATATATAGCAAAGATGATGATCAAAATTTCATTTAAAATGAGAGTTTGGCAAGAAGCAAAACTGTTAGAAAATATATGATCTTTCTTTGCATTGTTTCAGGGAAAAGGTAGCACTGCAAGGAAGAAGAATTCTGAAACCTGCAAATTATTAACATTTTCCAGTTGAAGCAGTTCATTTTATGAATCTGAGGAAATATTTTTACCCTTTCTAATATGTTTTAACTTGAAATTTAAAATACATGTGAATCATCTAATGCAAAATGCTGTTTCTTTCTACTTAAAATAATTTTCAACTTTATTTTGGATACTGAATATTTTTGATTGACCTGAAATGTTCCTTTTGAAACAGCAAGAAAAATCAATCAGTCCAAGAGGAGAAACTCAAACATACTTTAAACAAAACTGCATTAATCTTGCTCTGAGACCAAGACAAAGCAAGCTGTGGAATGCTCTTTGATTCGCAAACTGAACATTTAGAAGTGTACATTCTGTATCTAGCAGGTTCATACTAAATAGCTGAATTAGCCATGAATAATTCAATCAAATATAGAACTTTCAGGAGCTTTAATCTCAGAATCACCTCTCAAAATTTAAGGTTTCTGCTTTCTCTTGATTACAGTAGCTCAAGAGGATAATAATTCTGAGCCTTCTGAACACATCCAACTTTCTCAAAAACTAACATCCTAGCCTTATCCAAATCAAATTTCCCTTTTATCCATGTTTGAGACTTAGGAGCAAAGAAAAATGGTCAGAGAACTACATACAAAGGAAAAAGCTAATGCAACTGGGAGAAATGAATATTTCTATCAAGGAACAAAAACATGCTGGCTGTCTTTTCCACTTGATTATTCTTCACCAGTGACCTTCCTTTTTTTAAACTTTCATAAATATCTTTTTTTCACAATATAAAATTTATTTTTTTTTAGTAGAAATAACATCCAAGCATCATAAGCATAAGTTTGACAGATCAATGCAATCGCTAAATTAATGAGGAATGACATAGCAGTCAAAAAAGAAAAAAAAAATAAAAGGAGAAGATCATGGTCTCAAAGATTGAAAATGCCACAGTACAGTCCAAGAACCTTGTTTTCAGGTCTTGATGATGAACCTTCAATGGCTGTAGTGGAATGTTTGAAGCTCACTACTTTCAGATGGAAAAAGCCAACATCTGTCTCTGCCAGTTTATTTAACTCTGTGAAGAAGCATATGAATGCCAAGCAGGACATAGCTTTGTGACTTGCTGCTGGTTCTTAGTAAATTTCTGTAAAACATATTTCTGAGTCTTTAGCCTTAGTCAGATAGGTTGAGACAGCTGAGCTGAGAGAGCTATGTTTGTTCAGAAAGGAGAGGAGAAGGCTTCAGGGAACCCCTCATTACAGCTTTTCAGTACTTTAAGGAAATTTATATAAATTAGGGAGAGGCACTATTTATATGGGACATTTTATAGTGGCAGAACAAGAGGAAATAATTTTAAACTGAAAAAAGGAGGGTTTAGAATAGGTACCATGAAGAAATTCTTTGCTCAGAGAGTGGCAAAGCACTTGACCAAAGTAGCCTGAGAGGCTGTGGATGCCCCATCCCTGGAAGTGTTTAAAGCCAGCCTGGATGGGACCATGAGCAATCTGGTCTAGCAACTGGCATCCCTGTGCAAGGTGGAGGGGTTGGAACTAGATGCTCTTGAAAGTCCATTCAAATCCCAGTTATTCTGCCATTGTATTCAATGGTTCTATGAATTGTCAGCCAGCCCTACCTTTACCTTTTATTCTTTTTTTCACCACAACACCTCTCCAGGGCCAAAAGAGCTGCAACTCACCTATTCAAAGGAGAGCTGAAGTGAAACTCCAGCCAGAGAGCTACCAGATTGATATGAGAAGGCTGCACACTGAAAATAGCAAAAAAAAAAAAAACAAAACAACAAAAATCTAATCAAATACCTTCAAAGTTTATTTTAGTGGCATATTCTAGAAGTGTTTTCTGAGCAGCAGAAAGAACCAGGCTGGGGCAGTGATGGTAGGTGAAAGTATGATGGCCAGAATAGGAGTTCTCAGGTTACAATGGTTCCACAGCCACGTCCACGGTCCAGTAATACAAGCAGCAGAAACTTGCTCAGCTGAGGGCTCAGCAAGGAGGTGGAAAGTACAGTGGCAAAACATAGGATTAAATTTCTAACTGCAGATTATTAGTAATCCAATAGTAAGCATTTATAGGAAAAGTATGATGAAAATCAAAAGTAGTTTTTTCTTGTCACATCTCAATTCTCTCGCAGAAGATAAAAAAATAATGAACTGAAGCAAGGGTTTCTGCTCTGTACATTCCAAAATTTATGGTTGATTAACCAAACAAAATGTGATTATCATGGAATGTCAAATCATATCTCCAAGGGAAATGTTAACTGACACAGAACTGGGTCCAATGACACAAAAAGAGAGGTGCTACACAGCAGAGTAATGCACCAACAATAGCAACAACAGTACTAAAAATGAAAGTAAAAGAGCTACTTCATAAAATGTAATCAAAATTTTAAGATAAAATATAGCTTGTGAAATGCTACAGTACAGTAAACACATCATAGAGTTAATATTGATGACTTCCAGTTTACCAAGAAATCTTTCTGTATTTTGTAATTTTTAAATGAAAGTGAAATTTCTCGAATATGATTGTGCATTTGCATTCATTTTAGTGGATTTGCTTGATAGGAAAAAGCATGTTTTTCAATGACAGAATGAACATACAGGTTTTCAAAATGTAACCTGACAGCTAAGGTTATAATTTTTGGTTTTCTGTGAACTTTAAAGACTAAAAATCTTAAACACCAGATGAAAAAAGCACATGTGTCAGATGGTCCATTTATTTCTAATGTTTGCGAGTTGGAGGTGGCATTTAGGTTTAGGGCCTCAGGAGCAACCCACAGAGGAACAGAGGTAAAAAGACTAAGCAGTATAAAGATGAGAAATTAACATTTCTAACAAATAATGTAGCTCCTGCTACCCCTTTCCAGATGAAAAATTTTCTTTTTGTGTTTTATACAGGTTCTCTGCATGAATTTGTCAATCATCAGTATTGTCCCATACATTACATCTAATTTTTTGACTAGTCAAGGCAAAATTTATGTCAAAGGAAATATATTTTTCCCATTAAAATCTCAGCAACTTGGACTTTTACCAAAAAGCTTTCCATCAGGGATTCCTAAAATGGCTGGGCAGAGGTATGAAGATGCAAATGTTCTGCAGTTAAGCTAAGAAACTCAGTCACAGATTCAATTTCTCTCTTGTTCACTATTTAAAATGCTCACTTTTTTTTTTTTTTTTAAAAAGCACATATTTAGAGTGCTGAGAAATCATTTATCTATTATTATGAATCAAGAATCCTCCATGCATTACATGATAATCATCTTACTTTTAATATATTATTTTTCATCCTAAATCAAACAGATGACTTTTTGGAAATTCTAATAACAATAATTCAATTCTAACTATAAAAATGATTGCAAATGCTGTCAAACAACTATTTTCCATGTCTCCTTATCATGTCATGGTTTGGTCGGACAGCCCAGATTTAAGCTCCAAGCACAAAAATCCCACAGAGCTCCCACAGTTTTTTCTCTGTAGGAGACAGAATATATATATATAAGAATGGTTGGGACTTCAGCATGAGGAGAATGATGCATGTCAGTATTTTGGACCAGGTTACAAAGTCAAGATTTCCTCAGAGAATATCTTGCTGTTAGATCCCTTTTAATTTCTCAAGTTCATCCCTGTGAACATATCATCCAACATCAAAAGGAAATGATACCATATAAAGAAATTAATTTCCCCAATAAATTATTTTAAAGCAATTTAGGTAGGTTAGAAATTATACTTCCAGCTGTCTGCAAAAGCCAGTGGAAACATAAGCCCACTTTATTTTTCCAATACTGTATATAAACTCTTTGAAGAAGGCATAATTTTTAGTACATTTAGGTTTTCAATGCCTTCTAGGACCCAGTATTTTTAGAAGAACTCAGTCATACACAGATTTCACTGCGATACAAAACAGATTCTCAGAGTGCTGTTAGAAAGCTTACACAGAAACAATCATTCATCTGGTAAAATGCTGGTATACCACACCCATCAGAATTCTTTTTCCATCAGCTGCCTGCTTTCTTTTCACAAGGAGTCCTACACATTAACTGTGTGAACATATTTTATTAAGTACATAACAAATAAAGATGCAAATAGTCCTTTTATGCAATAGAAGTAAACTTTAGGGAATAGTGGTTAAGGTTGAAGTATCATCTTTCTGCTTGCGAAAGATGCAACTGTCTCTTTTACTCCAGGGACAGTTAAAGCAGAAAGTCTGTACAATGTATGTGTGAGGAAACCTTGAATTTTCAGCTCTGATGAAGTCCACTGCTAGACCAACAATTCAAAACCCTGAATAAACTGTGTCCTACTGTAAGCCTGTCTGGGATGGCTCCTTGCACTGATACAGACAAGTTAGCTGAAGTCAATTTTTATCTTGAGCTGCGCTTGAAATTGTAAAGCATCCTGAGAACAACTGCTGTAAAGCAGGTTCCTATTCTCTAAAGTTATTAGAATTATACTGTCTTACTAAAGGTATTGCCAGGATATCCACTGATTTTTCACCTGGTCTACAAATGAGCTAATAGGAATGAAATGTTCCTTTGCCTGCTCCTATTCTCAGTTTGTCCCCCAAACATTTGTCAAAACAATAATTCCATTGATTTGAAATTGATGTATTGGAGGCTAAAATTTGCACAGAGAAGCTTTTTGCTTTTGTGCCAGCATGCTGTGAAATTTTGTTTTGTAAGAGGCAAGTTAGCTGCTTTGCTTGCAGAACCCACTTTCAATGCAGATGAGATGATATCTCAAATAGGTTTGTCAGTTTTAAGGACACAATTTCTTCCTGCAACTGTTCCAGATTTTTCAGAATGGCCATGCAGGGCCTTCAAAGACATTTTCTATGCAATATGTTCCTTTTCTTATCCTCTACACAAAAATATCTTCACAATAAAAATCCTACTTTTGTCTTTTAAGTTTGTTTGCTTGTATTACTTCATAAGAAAGCATTTAAAAATAGATCTATGGGTATAGATAGCAGCATTTTCCATGGATAAGAAAATAAACATTCACAAGTGGGAAAAAATATTGGACTGCTTTTACTTAAGTAACAGTTAAGGTAAATGCTAGACATGTATCAGGCTTCTGGGAACCTGTTGGAGTCTGGCTTGTTCAGTGCTGATGTAATCCTTTCCCAAGCAGTAGAACCTACTAACATGAGCTCTGCCCTGCATCAACCATGCCTACATGAATTCCAGTCATTTAGAAAAACAATTAGAGTTGTCTGTCTGTCTGCAACAGAGGTAAATGTATTTTCAGTAAATGCGTATTCATTAGATCTCATATGGAGCAACATATGAAAATCTCTTTATAGCCACTGTCTGGAAGTAAAGGAGTGGCATGATAGGGCTACTTCTTCAATCTCAAACACAAAACCTGCCTCTAAGCCTTTTAAACGCAAGTACCCATATAGCTCAGAAAAAGACAGACACCTCAGAATGAAAGTTTCATGCTGGGCAATGGTGACAGCCCCCTCACAATTCAGAAGCTGACTGGAGGCTGCTGCTTGGTGCAACACTCAGTCAGGAGCCACTTCACTGAGCAGGAGTGCTGGAACTCTTTCCTCCTTCTCTTTCTTTGAGCCCACAGGAAGACTTGTTGCATCATATTGAGAGTCTCTTGCTCCTATTAATACATATGCCTTTTCAAATTAGTTTAGTGACTCCAAATCAAATTTATTTAATCTTAAGCAGCTGATGCCAAATGAGTTCTTGGTTTAGTAGCAACAGAGGCAGTATTAAATCCCTCTTTTGAACATAGCATTTGAACAGGCACATAGAAGGGCAAAACCACTATTCAGATAGAATTCTGTTGTAAATCCACAACAATTCCTAGCCCACCATAGCAGGATGTGTTCTTCCTTGATGGTTTTCACCAATGATGAGAATAGATATCTGCATATGGCGTTATGAACTCTAGAACACAAACTCTGACTGTTTCTTTGTTGAAGAGTTTATAACCCTGGAAAACTTGATTTCTTCATCTCTCTTGTAAACACAGGACATCCCACTTTAATCTAGTAGTTCTACAGAGCAGGATTTGAGGAAGTGTTTATGGTAATGCAAAAAGCTGTTCCTCATGTCTGCAGGTATGAACTTTGTGCTGCTGAGACCCCTCTTGGAGTCAGGCTTGTAGATCCAGCCCTGCAAAATCAGTACACAGTAGGCATTTATAATTTGTGCCTTTCCTGTGCCAGAAGTTTTCTGCTACCTCCGGGAAGATAACCTGTGTTCTGACACTTAGAGATACCAAGACCAATAGTGGGACAAATAAAGAAAATGCATTTGAGCTCAGAATGAGTTATACACTAAACAAAAACATTGGGGCCATAGGTTAATTTGCCCAAACAGACTAAGTATAATTATCCTTAGAATGTACACCAGACATGCTGGGAGGAGAGAGTACTCTAGCTGCAAATTTCAATTTTTTTTCAGAAAAAACCTCTAAAATTTAATCGTGCAGAAGTGTGTGAGAATAAAAAGCTGAAGTGTAGTTCAGAGAGCTCAATCTGTAAGAAGCTAAAATGTTTAATTGTTAAAACTGCCCTGTGCCACTTGAGTGCTACTTAGCAAAGACATTACCTAGGCACAGCCACTCAACAGGCAGTGAAGCTATTGGCTCTCCAGAAGGTTCTTTTGCACCAGAACTTTTCTCTGCAGTAGCAACTATAGCAGAATCTGTCATACTTTAGCAATACAGGTAAAATTTTGAAATACCTTAGCATGTACAACAGACAGTATCATAAATGATCCGATTATATTCCTATTTTTGTTATGGATTGAGTGAAAGTGTTAGACAAGCCCTGCCTCAGGTTCAGATTTATGGCAGCAACCTAAATTCAGGTGATGTACACATAAGCTTCCCTGGCTAGCAAGTTCTTAAAAATGGCAAATCAGTTTTTTTATAAAATGAGATTTTTTGCATAGACAGAAGACTAACAGACAACAGGCCTTAAACATATTTACTTCTGACACAGGTTAAAACAAAGAACTACTTGTAGATTAACATAAAACAGTTAACATAGGTACCTGTGGATCCCACACCACGGCAGGTACCTATACCATAGCTAGCAAAGAAATAGTACAGATTAGGAGTCAATGTATTTTACTACTGAATTGATAATGAGATACATACAGAGTCTTTTCACTCAACCTCCAGAGGAGTAACCATGAAGTTTGCATCCCAGCTTCTGGGACAAGCCATACACGCTTCCAGGGAATGTGCAGAAGAATTCCACTTGTGAGTTTTGTGTAGCTTCTATAATTTTTAAAGTGAAGTGTCTGTCAGTCAGAAATTCAAGGCTTATCATTCTTCAGTCTTGCTCTCAAGGCAAGATGTCAATGGTCAGCTGGGAATGCCACCTTCCTGGTGCAAGAGGTGACTCACTACTGGACGGCTATCTAGGGAATCTCACCACTTAGAGGAGCAACATGCCCTGAGCTATCACACCAGCTGACAGACAGAAGAGATAAGTTATTCTGTGGCAGAGTGGAATGTCCCACCACATCAGGTGACAAAGGAATCTCTTTATATTTTTCATTGATTCAACTCTTGAGGAAGTGGAAGGAAAAGAGAGAGAAATTATGGAAGACCTGAGCAGCTGGAGCCTTGGTCTGGTGGTATACCCTGGTTTCCCCTCTGGTCTGTGCAGAAGCAGATGATGGCCTTCTTGCTCTCACGCTTCCAGCAGAAGCCTAGTGAATATTCTAGAGCACAACAATGTGGCCTGAAGAAGCTGAACACAGCCACCAGCTTTTAAGTCAAGCTGCTGGTGCGCTGGAGAACTGCTGGTTTGTCTGTGGGCAAGCAACCAGCCTGAGGCCAAGGAGATGAGCTGAAGGGCTGATCCAAGCCCCTGCTTTGTTCATCCCTCTGTTTCAAAACATGCACATTCCTTTTAACTTTAAGTGTCCCTTCTAACAGGATGTTAAGGCTCCATTTGCAGAGGCTCAGCATGAAGATTATTCAACAACCAAGTCCTACTGAGCCCTACCTGCAATCCTTTTGCTTAAAACTTGAGAACAGGTGTTGGAACCCTGCTGCTGAGAATTTTAGACTTTCTGTGCTGACAGGCACTGACCCCCAAGAGAACATCATGTTTGACCTGAGGCCATAGAGAAGGCTTCCAAAATTGAATGATGGAACTGGGATTAATAGGTGTGTAGTTTGAATAGAAGTGTGTAATGTCACATGGTGGAAAACTTGGAGTATAAGGTTTTAGAATATGGTAATATACATAAAGCAAGATGGAGGTTTTAGGCAGGAGGCTAGTCCTTCTTCTTCACCTTCTTCTTCATGGGTTTGGGTGGTTTTGTGTAACTGGATAAAAAAAAGTCTGCATTGCAGGGCATGGGTGGTTGCTTATCGGGTGTAAAGTAAAAATAATTTAGGTGTCATTTCTTAATTGGACAGTTTATCCTTAAAAGGCCTTGTAGAGAGAAATATGGCTCCATTTTTAGTTTGTTAGAGTGAAGTGCTGTAGGACTCACAGTTTGTGAGAATGTAATATAGATAAGAACTAATGAACATCTGAGTCTGAACAAGGAATACCATCTCGAGCATTTAATCCTGACCCTGACAAAAAGAAGTTAAGGTTTCCACAAGCTGGGGACACTCTGCCAGGGTGATTTGTGAATGCAGTGTCGCAGGAGACACACTGGGAGTCAGACCAGAGAATAACATTGACATTTATCCAGCTGCAGGCAGCAATCAGTAGAGTTGATTGTTTCTCTTAAACAAAAATAAAAGACTTCTGTGGTAAAACCATGAGTCCCCCTCAATTGTTTCTATGGGAACCAGCTTCAAATAAGTTCTGTAGCCAGCCATTTATTTAGACAAAAATATTTCATAACCGAGACACAGAATTGAACATTATAAATGGTTAGCAGTTTTGAAATGAAAAGAGAAATTATACTTCAGATTTATAACCTCAGGTTTCAATTAAATAAAGCTATACTCTTTAGCTGGCTTAAAATTAGAGAGAAAAAGTGTTTTGATCCTGCAGAAGTGTGGCGTGGTCGTTAACATATTTTTCAGTGCATTAGAATTCAAAATCTTGGTGTTAGATGAACTATTAGATAACCCCGCATTAATAAATTTGTGGGAAAATAATCAGTAGTAATTACTAAATTAAAACCAGACAGAAGCTGCTCAGTATTACTGAGAACAGTGGGGAACACGAGGCCTAGTGAACAATTATTCCCTTTTGTATTCTTTTGTAACAAAAAGGCCGTCTAAAACTAACCCCTATCTTTAACTAACTCTAAATTCTTTATTAATAGAAAAACCATTATGCGTCTCTCTAACAATTAAACTGCACTCCAGAGCATAGAAAAAACACAAAAAAATCCTGGATTTTTTCAGCATCCTGAGAGAATTCTGAAAATAAAAAATTATATTTTTGTGTTATTGTATATTGAAACAAATAATCCAGATTGTATAATGTAACTTGCTGTTATGTTATTTAAATTTCATTGTCACTGTCACCAGTTTGATTTTCAGTGAAATGCTGTTTAAGGACCTGACAACTTACTGGAAAACTGTAATTAAGACTGGAGAGTTCTATCTTCCTTCCAGAATACAGATTTAAACCCAGTTCAAGATCTGAAAAAAAAAAAAAAAGGAAAACTGAAGAACATATTTGTTTCCTTAACCTTGACCCTGCTGAGCTGTGAGTTGCAAGTAGGAGTGTCTCATCTTTAAGCATTTCAGCTGATTTTCTGACATGAAAATATTTGGAGTTCTTTGTGATGAAAGGTTGGTTCTGGCAAGGTCATGAACTAGGACTTGGTTTAGTTTAACAGTGCAGTTGTAAATCCTCTGCAAATTGTACAACTACACATAGGCAATGCAGTAGTTTTGGTGCAAATGATCACGGGGATGAAGTAGAAATGAATCTTAGTCATTGGAAGCACATCTTACTTCAGCAGGATCTCACCTCTCTACATTGTAAATGGTTTGAACCAGCATAACACTGGTTTCTTTCCAAAGTTAGGGTTTCCAGGAAACTAATATTAAGTCTGATGTTTGTACCTTGACATATTTTGTCAAGTTCAAATCTTCTGCAGTCTGTTTATTCTCTTGCCAGTTTTTTCTGTGGGCTAATGTTTTTAATAGATATGGTGGGTGAAGAGATGATAATCACTTTTATAGGCTCAGACTGTAATATTTAAGATTTACAAATGTTTAAAACAATGCTTGCACACAAAATTGTCCACACAGGCAAGCATGCACAGATACGGCCTGAGATCAAGTGAGCACAATTTCTCCCTCACCCACTTGCACAAATTTCTGACCATCCATTGTATGGGACTATGTATAATTAGGGTTGATGCCTCACTAGTTGATACAAACTAATAAAATTCTTGTTCCAGTTGACAAGCTTGTACAAACTTTGGGAGATATTCAGCATACTAAGGGTAAAGCAGTCACAATTCTCAGAAAATCTCTATTATTTTTACCTGACTTTTCAAGACATTCTAATTAAAAACAAGCACGTTTTTCATGTAGGTCAGGGAGATCGGACGGATAGCAATTTGGAAAAAATGAGGATTGAAATGGAAAGGGTGAAGTTAGTGGTCTGAAATACAGTCAGATTTTATTTGAGGAACTTAAACAGCAAATTGATGAGACTAGATCATGAACTGAATTAACCTGTATTCCAAGTATTAAGTATACTTGTTCTTACTTTTCTGTGGCTTAACTTTGAGAATGTTCTCACAATAGTTAAAATATCTGACACAAAGCATGAACCCAAAACTTTTAGGATATTTCAATACCCAGCACTGTGGAACTAGACCCATATGTGTTTGAAAAATTAATCATTCTGACCTCTTCCTACACATTTTACTGTTGCAGGTAAGGAATTTAGTGTTTAATCCTGACTTTCTGTGTTAATAAAGCTATTTAACTCTGCTCTAAATCTAATAAGCTTTAAGCACTTCATATTGCTTTCAAATTGCTTCACCGTACATCTGAAATAAACTCTCATGTCTAAAGGAATAAACATTGTAATGACTTTCACTGCTTTTTCTTAGTCAGAATTTAGTAACAGGTTGTTCAGTCATCACCAACCAAGGATTTAAGAATTTGCTACTAAATTACAATTTTAGCAGTTACTCTCATTGGAAGACTCAACAGCAGAATTATTGCTCTGTGGATGAGAAAGAGGAAAAAGCTGTTTGAGGGTGTGGAGGGAGTTAGACAATGGCAGAGGGAAGAACACTCAAAGAGAAAGACAGTAAGCCAGCTTTCTGTCAGGTAACCAGGCTTTCTTAACTAACTCTGCCTTTCATTGTGACTGTCACTTGCCAAGCTGACCATCCCGTGTGCCCTCCCAGACCTGTCCCCAGGAAGGAGCCACTGCCACCTGCAAGGGGCAGGAAAGAGACAGGAGCGTGAGCTTTCCCTCCCGGGTCAGCCTGAGTGGAGCATGGCTGGCAACATGGAAACAGAGGCACTGTACTGGACAAGGAGTGGGATACAGCAGGAAGCAAAATTGGTCTAGTCCAAGATGCCTGTTTGCTACCTGCCCTTTCACTATAGCACTATGTGCTGAATGGGCGATATTCAAACTTTAATGAATAAGAGTTTCCCATCTCTTGCTGCCCCTCAGAAGGAAGTGAAAGTAGCATGACCATCTGAAATAAAAAGAAGTTGACCCTTTGAATTAACTGAATATCTTCTGATATAAAATCCAAGGAAGTCAGCAGAGACAAGTCTGCTTCCTGGTTGTGCAAATTTTTTGTAGCTTCAAATATTGAAAGAACCCCTCAAAATAGATCCAAATGGTTTAACAAAACATTTGCTTATAGGCTTGCTAACACCAATGTTAAAAATATCCATGTTTCCAAGCTATGGTGAAATTTAAACAGATTTATTTTTTTCCCATTAATATAAACTGAAGTTCAAGCCTAGCAATACCTGACCCTTTCCCAGACAGAGAAGTCCCAGGTTTCACTTGCCTTGGCCAGAGTCTGAGGGGATCTGCTGTGCTGTGGGTTTGGTGGCTGGGCCTCGGGGCAGGTCAGAGCTCCCAGCCTGCTGCAGACATTGGCCAGCACCCATCCCAGAGGACAGAGCACAGGGTGGGTGGCTCTCCACCACAGCACCACACCAGAATGCCAGTACATTAAATGCAAGGACCGAAGATAATCTTTATTATTTATATCTTATGTTTTCTATAACAAATATAATATATAAACCTTCTAGTTCTGTGCTAAAAGTAAATGCAACAGTAAGACTAATCTTAATTTTTGCCTAGCATATCTACCTTTAATAGGAACAAAGTATTTGATTCTCCAAGACTTTTTCTGAACAAAATATTTTTGAAGGGAGCATGTAGCTGGCTACATTTTTTTTAATTAAAAAGCACCCCTGTTTGTACACCCACACAAATGTATATATACAGAAAGGAGAACTCATCATGTGTACATATTTTTTTCAGTTATTGACCTGTATGTCCTTAACACTTGTATTGTTTGAAAAAGTATGATCCTTTTGTTATTTGCACTTTGTGATGCTGAATTATGTGAGCTCATTATTTTTAAGTGAACATTGACAAGGGTAATGGTGGCAGCTAAAAGATAAAACATTAATGATCTGTAAGCATTTACACAAATGCCTGCTAATCACTCTCTCCAACAGGCAATAATGAAATGACCTGATAATTACGATAAGCGCTGGCCTGCTTTATGCAAAAGTACTATTTGTTTTAGGTATTCAGCTTGTATTTTTGTTTTCTCAGTATTAGGGCTGCTGTTAATAAAAGTTTGTATGTGCAGCCGTTGCATAGGAAGAGAGACTAGAAATTATGGGGGTGAGAATAAAAAAGGCAAAATACAATTCAGAATAGTATAAATACACCAGAGGAGTTGATTAATTAATTGGGGATGACTATTTAAATGGGGTTTTTATTTTTATTCTGAATGCATTTGTCCTAATTAAAGATTAAAAGTACTATGAAAAACACCATTACGATATGCAATATAAAGATTCATAATCTTGATAACTACAATTATTTCCATGGTTTAAAATTTATCTAATAGATAAGTTTATAAGCACACACATACACACACTCATTTACTTGGAGTCACTTTCTGTATTTCAAAGGCTTCTGAGGGAAGCCACCGCTTACTCCTAAGCATCAGATGTTTTTCCCAATGTGGCCTGTTTTGGAAATGTCACTAAACAAACAATCTTGGAAGTGAAGAGCAGGATTAGTTTATCTTTTGAGACTATATGAGCAGACCTACTGAGACCAAGTATGATTTAGTACACCAAACTTTATACAGTCCAAATGCTGATATACCAGATGCTGTATACTAAAATATATAACTTTGTGATGAGTATCTTCTGGTCAGTAAAGTCGGGCAGGTTAAACTACAAGTGTTCACTGACATCACCTTTTGCCATAATTTGTTTTGTGTTTCATTTTTGAAACTGCATATAAGTTTCTGGGAAAAGAACTGTCCTTGTAAGGCTTCCATAACCAGTCAAAACACCCTGAATTTGCTAATAGGTCAATCATTCATAATAGAGACATTATCTTAACAGATACATAATATTATATATCAGTATCTAGATGAACTTACAGCTAAGTTCCATCAGTGCTCTTAGCTTCAAATTGCTGCATGGATAGAAAAGGCACTCATGTCTCACTGAAACAGAAAGTAATCTGTAGCTGTGTAGTGCCACTGGAGCAACTCAGTGTCCAGATAACCCACTATATGCTCCACCCAGCACCACTTTTTCATAGTAAGTCTGACCAAAACACCTTCTTAAAGACTTCTTTAGACTGTACATAGTATGGGAAAAAACCTCAACCCTTTTTGTGCTGAAATAGGAATTTATCTGCTGTAGCACTATCTTTTACTCAAGGAAAACTACATCATAAAGCACTGATGAAGAGAAGCTGAGATCCCTTTTCTGTTGAAATACTCGTAGCTGGTCCAGAAGAGACCACTGACACTGCAAACTGGAGTTGGGATTCTGGAGAAGGCTTATGCTGGGAGCTAACATGGGAGTAATAATGGACTAGAATCCCCAAATCATTTAGGTCGGAGAAGGCTCTTAAGATCATCTAATCCAGCTGTAAACATAACACTGCCAGGTCCACAACAAAATGGTGCTGCCAAGTAGGGTGACTTGCTACAGGGCTGTCCCCAAGTGCAGGGAAGGCAGCAGAATAGTGAAAGAAAGGAGTTGAGGTAAGCAGTGCAAAAAGGGACATGGCATTAAAAGGACCAGAATAAGACATAAAAGAAACAGGATGAGGACAAGAGTAGGGACAGGACAAGAGAGTAATCCCAGTTTCCTACTGTGAAACCTGAAAGGGGCGGGCTCACTTTTAAGTGGTAGAGAATAACCTGCCACTGACTTCAGTTATGGTGGTAACTCAGCTGGCAGGCAGCTATAGATAACAGATGGCTTTCAATACGAGCATAAAATTTGCATAAAATTTCTAGCATTTTTTTCAGCTTTCTTTTTAAAAAAGAAACAGGAAGTGACACACAAAGCACTGTTAAGGAGAACACAGTATTGCAAATTCAAATGCTCAGAATCTGGAAAATGAAAGAAGTGAGGATTTTGCTGTAATTTAAGTTTGCCTCTTCTGTGAAAACACATTATTTCACCCTTCCCATGCACCTGATAACAAAACTCACAGATAGATCCCACCAACATTCAAGATGCAGCAATTTTACAGGCAGATGTTTTCTTCCTCTCGATAAAGGCAATATTTGGAACCTTATCTTCCTTATTAAGGAATCTGAAAAGTCTAGAAATGCAAAGAACACCTGTGCTAACATGGATATTGTCTCTTGTCTGCAATGCCTTTAAATATTCTACCTTATACTACAGAGTACATATGAACATTGAGAAGTTTCTCTTTACTAAGTATTAATGAATTTATATTCAAGAATAAAAACATGATCTGGCTTTAATAAATGCCAAAACTTGTCAGAACTTTAAAGTTCTATTAATGAAAATAAGGAGAGATAAGTGTCTTGTTTTGTTTTGACTTAAATTTTTACCTTGCCCATTCATATTTTTATTAAATTTCACATGAGTTTAGTGCAAGGCATTCACATAATTTAATCACAGTAATAATCATTTCAAATACAATAATAATTTCAGTGTATTTGCATACAAATTACTCAGAAATTATTTGTCTCAAAGAAGAAAGACAAATTTCTACAACTAGGACATTTATGATGTGAGCTCTAGTGAAATACATGATTTTTACATGTTCACATGTAAAACAGGGCCAATTGGTTTAATTAAAAATGCATCGTGCCCTGACTGGTTTTTTTTTAGTAGGGGTGGGTGAACAAATAGTATGGAGTAAAGGTTGACAAAGAAAACAACAGTCAGCTGCAAACCAAATGTTTGATGTTGCCAGATTTAGAGGAAGAAGAACACTGAGGAAAATAAAAGAAGCAGACAAATCTGCTGTGAGTAAGGATAATAATATGAGTTGTCAGAAGTTATGTTCCTGAGAAGAAGAGCTGCTAAACTGCTGAACAATCTGCCACTCCATCACAACTCCTTACCCATCCTCTGAGCTTTCTGACTTCATAAGTCAGGATCCACCCCCTTACAAGCAGGAGTATGAAGAACAAGACAGAGTGATGCACAATCAAATATTTCTGCTGATAAAGTTCTTCTTCTCTACTTTACCTTCAAAATAGGCTCAAAAATTGATCAAAAGATTAGTCTAGTACCTGTCATCACTGTGACAGCAAGAACAAAGTTGAAATAGACCCTATTAGAGCAACATCTGAGAGTTAATCATACTAGTATGAATAATTCAGGACTAGAAATTAATCTCTACCAGTGTTCATGTTGTCTTTTAAAACTTTGGTTGAGTTTGCACCATAACAAAAGGGTATATTTTTATAAGTATCATCAGCATTTCATTACTTCTCGCTATCATAACAGTAAATAAAATCAGTGAATGTTTTTGAAAATGTTTCTATACAGAAAGAAAGCATACAAAGATATTTAATAATTTTTTGTTGAATATACTAATAATTACTTCTTTTATCAAAATGTGATAGCCTGAACTGAAATTGTTACTGGCTCAAACATTGTTAAAAATCACAAAAATACTTTCCTCACCGTAGCAAACTGTGCAAACAGAAGCAACGGCACATCTGCAAACACCAAAGGCCCCCTCAAAAATGCCTTCTGAACACAAAATAAGAAAAAGATTATGCTATTGTCCAATTATCTCTGGTCTAAGGAGAGGTAAAAAAGGCTGAGGGAGAGAATTGTATCCACAAGAAAGCCAAACCCTGCAGAAGCCATGAAAATCATCTCTGTCTGGGTCGGGCAGGGGGATGCCACAAGGCACGGACCCATTTACTGAGGCCAGCTTTGTACACTCCTCCCTCTGGCCAAAATAAGTAGGAGGAGAGGTTTTGGGTGTGTGATGGTGAACCTCTGGTAGAGAGGGGGTGAACAAGCCACCACCAGAAGCCAGACAAGCAGGAGTCCCTTACACAGACTGACTCAGCCGTAAATCTCCCCTCAGCCCTTCCCCGGCAGGGTCACCTTCACAGGCACACTGCATGAGGGGCATCTCTCATGCCCTAGAAGGTCTCATAAGCCATCAGAGGGCCCAGAAGTGCCCCACAGCCATTCCTGAGTCCCCGCACCAGAGGAATGCACGTGATTCAGTGCTGCAATAGATCCAGTGCCTGTTGCAAGACACAGTGTAAAACTTGCCTCCCAGGGGAGGTACCACAGACGCCTGAATGTACATTAGCCCATTGAAATCTGTGTGTGGTGACACCCCCACCACAGAGAAGAAGAGCATCTATAGACAGTGCTGGATCCACAGGTGATTATCCATGATGATTATCCGTCTCTGTCTTATTCTCTTTCTCTCCCCCAGCACCCAGCTCCTCTCTATTCTATTTCTTTCTATCTTTTTCTCTTGCTCACATTTACTGATAAGTAAATTACTTCCTATTAGCCTTGGCATATGGTCTTAGTTGCATCTTAATTTGGGTAGAGGCATTTCTAATAATCAGATCATAGCCCAAATGTACATGAATGTGATATTAAATCAACTATTTAGTTAGGATATACAAATCAGCTTAGAGTTTTATTGCAGTTTTTATTTCCACTTATGGGTTACCACATAAATATCTACAAAATGAATTTCTGCCAACATGAGATGAAGCTATATCTCACTAAATAAAATCAGTGCTAAAATATTCCTCTGGATTCATTGCAGTCTCTCAGCACAGAGCAAAGAGATGCCTTCTACTTAACCAGATTACAGAAAACTTATGAAGCCATATAAACAATGTCAAATGCATTACATGTTTCACTAGAGATGTTCTACTTAGAGATGTTGAAAATAAATAGATTTACTACAGTAGCAAAGTGTATCAGGAAATACATTACATATGAATGTGTATAATATGCTCTTGTTAGTCCTGGCTAAGAATATGTTAATATGTGTCACCCAATAGTCTATCATACTAACATGTTTTAAAATAAGTAAGTAATATTATCCAATATAATTTAGGGTAGGAGGAGTTGGAATGTTTGCTAACAAGAGCTTTGAAATAATAAGAAAAGCATTATGACCTAATGTTTGATAAACAGGGTATCACAGAGAGATAAAAAGTGCTATGTTCCTGATTCACAGCTCCTCAATAAGTATTTTGACTTCTAAGGCCACTCACTATTAAATAATGGTTTGAAATACATAAATTTTCAAGAAAAACAGGCAGTAAATCCAGTTTATTGCAAAATTTGGATCAGTTTGTCTGTCTCAACCAACTTCCAAGCTGCATCGCTATCTGATAAGCAACAACTTTACCGGACTCAAAAAGAGAAAAATTCATTTCTTATGCTTTATGTCATGACTAATATTGTTGTGACCAGAGGCAAAGTAAAAAATTCTCTTAGCATTTAATAAAAATGTGTTAATATTGTGGGTGACAGGCATTTTATTGCTTACAAGTCTGTGACCTATTGGGCTATGTAAACTAGTAAATTAATTTAGAATTTGATTTTTACATCACTTTAACTGAATGCTGAAGTTGTTCATAAAACTGTTTCTGTGCTCTTGTAAGGCAGTGTGACTTCACTGTAAAATGTGTTTGTGCTAAATCACTGTGTGGCGCGGGTTCTTAGATGTTAGCACTGGTCAGTACTTTTGTCAGACCTATATGTATCTGGGTATGTCTAATTTAGCTTTTCCCAAGGAAATTGGGTTTTAGCCTACATACAAATCTGAATGCAGCTTTCAGGTTTACTTCTGGGTGCCTGGAAAAGAGCATGTTATACCAATTCATTGTTAAAGAAAAGTTAAGCTATGGCTGCAGTGAAGTGAAACTGTTGCAAGATGCTGGCCTTTCTCTCCAGCCAGTTTACCAGCAAAATGAACAATTTAAGACAATGAAGAATATTGGTGGTCTAGCATTTCATCATTGTGAGCTCTCTTCATACTATGAGAAGTCTGTAAAAGTTTCACTTTTAATCTGGACTGCCACTTAGGAGTATTAAAGTTTAATTTATATTGCAAGTTAAGATCCTGAGTGTTAGTCTTCCTCCCACAAGAGTCTTAACAAACCCAGAAACTCACCTGGATGAGCAGACAACATTGTCTTCCACAAGCCTGCACATGATGTGACTCTTTCTTTTAAGAGGAACAAGCTGAAATATCCTTACCACTGTATACACCTCCTCTGAAAATTTCCCCACTTTGGTGTTGCAGTTCCTATATATCCAACATTACAGAAAGTCACATGAATTTGGTCCTTACTTCATAAAATTCCCAAATGATTGCTGGAGAAATTAAAAATAATTTCTCTAATACTTTCTGTTCTGTATTGCCTTGTGGGTATCTGAGAACATAGGTGCAACCTTACTCTAGCTGAGTTTGCAAATCCCGGGGCTAAAACTCTCAGAAATAAGCAGGTTCTTGCAGGTTATTTCATTGTTATCTGCCCCAGACCTTGCTATGCACCCTCTCTTTAAATGTTGTGTCCTCAGTGCCATTTTGGATGGAGAGAAGAGGCTAGATAAGGTTTTGAGCTCTGACCTGGCTCTTGTTTTGACACTAGCAGACTCCAAGAACATACAGTAGTAAATAGAGACTATATTCTACTGAGACAGAGGCCAGATGGAAAAAAACATATGTGAAAGCATACGATATTAAATCACTGAAACTCAGAGATCATAGAGGCCATTAAAATGCTTGAGCACAACCCAAAGCCTCTCTTTGCATTCAAGGCATTAATTTTAGCTTTCCTAAAGCAAAGAAGACATTTAAGACATATAGTACCTATTGCACCAGAAGTATAACCTTATTTACCTCAGTGGTATAAAATGCTGCAACAGAACATTTGTGTATCTTTAAAGAACCACCGAGCAAACCTGTATGTCTAATCATGCATTTCCTGCTTGAGGATCTCTAAGAAAAAAAATGATTTAGTGTAGGGATGTTTGTGCTCCTACTTTTACATTGTAAGATGAAATGCACAAGTATAAATAATACAATGCCCTCATTTTGCATAACCTACTTATAATTGCTGTAACCACAAGTGACTTGCAGTACAGCAACATCCTATGCTCCCAATGTGAACTGCTGCATAATGCAGCCACCATCACAGTGCTTTGTGGAAAGTCACTCATTGAAATGCAAATCATGTCTTAAGCCAACTTCTTTAGCTCTTGTATTTCACCTCATCTCCGGTGTGACTCCAGGAAAACACTAAGCAGGACAGAAGGACGACTTGTTTCACTCCTGCAGGAAGGAAGCCACAAATGCAGAGTGCAGTTTCACAGCTTTCTGCTTTGCTGTCCTCTAAAAAGCATTCTGAAACAGCTGGCAATAAAAGACTTTAAAATATTACTAGTAAAAAGTTGATTTAATTTTATGTGCCAGTTGAATAAAGTACCTGTCTCAAATGAAATAACTATTTGCAGACTGGTACAGTTCAAATAATACTGTAACAGCTTTTAGTTAGAATTGCAGAGAAAGGCACATTCTGTGCACTATTCTGAATATGAAATGTTATGCATTTTGAGTGTTCAGCTTGATCAAAACATGCTGTTCTCTATATCAAAGTCAAGATTTAAAAAAAATTTGCAATGTTATAGGTCCTGTTTGTTACTACAAATATAACAAAGTTGTTTACTCAGGCAGTTAGCCTGTACAAAAATCCATTTTATCGAAGGACTACATGAGAAGACACAGTAAGCCAGAGAGACACAAACTGCAGGTTTGAGTTATTTCCAACATATTTTAAATACACACTTAAACCAAAAGTTTGTGACTTGTAACTGAATTCAATGTACTTGTTTGTCAAGAAAAAGAAATGCTTTGTTTTTTGATTGTACACCTTTTTAGCACACCATTATTTTTGACACAGAAGGAATTAGCATGACTGCATAGAACACACCTTCAGAATGATACATAAATTACACAGAGGACTAGCATATGATATTTGCATGATAGCAGAGAATTAGAGTGAAGGCAAATATTGTGCCAGTTTCAATAAAGAAAAGGATTCTCCTGTAATCTGTGGGGTGTTTAAGTCTAATATTTGTACCAGAGAATGTTTTAGCACTTTTTTTCAAAGAGATGAACTGCTTAGCTTTTAAAGCACACATTGCAGGACTGTGATAGCCCAAAGGAGTTTGAGGGCAGTGCATCTGATCAGACAAATTCTTTGACTGGATAAATCAAAATTGCAGGCAATTTAATAGACGCTGTTTGTACAATTTAATGGTTATGGTTGCTGTGGAGCAGGGATGGAAATGCTTCACTCCAGAAGCCCTCTGTGTACACCTGTCAGGGACTGCCACTAGTAGGAATGACCAAGCTACAGCCACCTAGTTTTCAAAGCAGACACTTCAAGTGCACCACACAACTTTGCCCAATGCTGCTTGTATTGTGCTGATTTAGGTGTGGGGAAAAAATCTGAAAAAAATGTGCTGTGTGTGAAAAAATTGAGATAGATATAATTCTCAGATGCTAATGACTGGTGGTGGACTTGAGAAGGCATGACTGTAACCAGAAGATATAAACATCCATTTTAGTTGTTCTTACCTTGCTCAGGATTCTGCAGTAACTTGTATTTCCTTTGGTAATCCTCCAGTGAAACATAAGAACTTTGAACAAGGCTATTTCCTTCATTTTTTTTCTGCATCCAAGATCCTTGTTTCTTCTTTCTGCACCTTACTTGTTGGTCAGAATTATTGGCTTGGTAGAGTGATTTTGGACCAACAGTTGATTCTTCTCAACAGGAAAAGAAATCAGTCCAACAGGGAGATTAATAAAAATGTCCAAACTGTGATATGCAGTGGTCATGTTCCTGCTCTGCTTGTGCTAGAATCAATTCCAGAAATGTCTCCACTGAAATCACTACTGAAGGGTTTGCAGAAATATGGCTTTTGGTTAGGGGTGAGACAAAGAGAATGGCAGGGATTTTACTTCTAGATGTTCTCTGGGCCATTTTAGCTTCAAAACAGGATTAAGAGCACTGATTATGTACACCTCCCTGAAGGAAGCCTGCAGCAATCATGTCAGTCCAAGGGTTTGAGAAGTGGTAGCATTGACCTTACATTTAATTTTCAATTTGCCACAGCTGCTTGACAACCAGAGTTGTGAATGCAGACTTGTGGTTGTCTAGATGTCTATATCTAAGGAGAAAATATTTTTGTCGTTAATTTCTTCTTAGTATTCTCTTCTGGTATATTGAAAGGGATGGTGGTACAAAAAGCAGCATTTCCTGTCATGTTTAAATCTTTACATTGTTACGTATTTACTACATGCTTTCTATCTGGCATTTTTTTCTGAATAAAGGCTGCTTCTGCAAAAGAATGTTGAAGAAAAACAAAACATTCATTAAAAACCCAGGGTGGCTACATTTCAAGGATGTGGATGTATTTCCTCAAAAAGATCATCAAAGTTCTTTAATACCCTAGTGTAGCCAGTGAATCTTTCTCATGACATACATCAGCTTCAAAAGAAAGTGTTTTTCTGAACTTGGGGCTGAAAAAATATCAGAAGTATTTAACTTTTCACTCTTTCAGTTTACTCATTCACTACTGTTAATTGCATTGAATACGCTAAGTCACAAGCTAAATACAAAATTTAAATTCAAATAGTAAATATTAAATTTCCATCATTTTCCTGTTGCAAGAATTACAAAGTAGCTAACTGAATCAGAGCATTGACAAACAAAATGCAAAATGAACTAGTCAGACCAAACTTAATCAAGTTGCTGGATAAGAACTTTACTAAAATTGCAGGATTTTGGCAAATGCAAGCTCTCAGTAGTCTGTATATTTTTCTGTGTTGGCCCTTCTACGTTGAACACAAAAAAGTCTCTGCTCCATGGCCACACTGATGCTGCAGCTTTTAGCAGTTCCACATTTCTCTACACAGTAAATTTCACTCATGAATAGCCCAACAAAACACTGAAGCAAGATAGAGTTCCTTAGTGTCTTCACTGAACATTGATAAGGTTGAAATAATTTTCATTCGACCTTGTAAGCAAAAACTATATCTTTTTCTGGGAAAAATAAAGAAAAAATATATACCTGTTTCTCCTGCTTTTCTCCACCACTAAAGAATTAATGTCCAATATTTCCCACAAGCCACTGGATTGGGTGTATTAAAGTGCTTGTCGGGAAGGGAAATTTTTTCTATGCCCACCGTTTTTGATCGCACAGGGTAGAGCTAAAGCAAAGCACTGAAGAACGTGCTGGACACCTGTGTAAATAGCTGTGTTGCATGTTGCCACAGCACACCTGGCAGAATTTTATCAGGTTGCTTACCAGTTCTGTAGGATTGTTGCTTTTCCTTTCAGCTGTAATGAAGGGGGACGCAGGGTTGCAGCTGGAAGAAATGCAGTATGTTGTTCTAATTTTCTGAATTACAACAAAAGAAGGTACTTATGCTTGTAAGAAAATTAAAAATATTATGCAATAAAAGATAAAGTTATGTATATTTTTAATTTCTTCCCAACATTTCAGATGTGATTGTGAAAGACAGAAGCCCACAGTCTAATGACCCAATTCAATGGTTCTAATGTATGATGTCCTAAGAAGGCCCACTTTGCAAATTAGCAAACATCTGATTTAAATTTCATTATCCAGGATATTCTTCATAATCAAAACTTATAATTTGATGTATAAAGGAAAATAGAAAAAAAAATCTTAAGAATTTTATTCAGGGGGAGAAAAAGGAGGCATTTCTTTGATGAGGGATATCTTGGAGGTGTGTTTTAATGGAAAGAGAATTAAAACAGAGAACAGTCTATCAAATTTATGAATAGTGTAGCTACTCAGTCCCCAGTTCTCAGCTAGCTGAGTACCTGAGGAGAGAAAGGGGTTATGAATATATCTGGAATTTGTTGCTAAGTCCAGATGCATTCACAGGTGGGACAGCAAATTCACAACATTTCAGTAAGACAGGATTCCACGTGTAACGAGAGAAGAGAGAAGTATCTATGGGACACTAGAAGTGTAAGGCCAAAACAAACCAGAATGAGATGCACAGAAAAATCTATGCAAAATCAGTATCTCACATTCTGAGATACTCAGAAAAAGAGATGCTGTTTTCATGTGGAGAGAATTTACTATAGTGGCCATTCAGGATACTTGTATCTTCACTTTTTCAATATCATCAGAGAGTACTTACTTTAATAAACTGTATACTGCACTTTCTTAATGTGATGCATAAAGGTGTCTCTAATCTGTGTCTGTCTTAAGGGGGGAAGACTAAAACACAGTCAATTGCTCACTGTGCTTCCCAATTAAATAGTTTTTCTGCCCCAAAGATTTTTATGGGCCACTGCTAAGGGCAGACAAATTCTCTAAATAGAACAAGATCTTTCACATCCTGTCCTTACCCAACCGACCTGTTCCATTGTTCAAACCCATTAAACCTGGTTGACTGCTTTCATTAAGCAAAATGGGATTTGGAGGTGGCATTTGGTCAAATACTTCAAATCAACTTTTTTTTTCCCCAGGTTTCAATTACCTTCATGTAGAGACAAGCATCTAAATAATGAAAATTTTTGGTACAGTATGATTATTGTAAAATTGGTTTCTGATGCTGTTTCAGAATCTGGGAAAATATGTATTTTGACTAAAAAATTAGCTTAAAAGCTATCTGAACAAAGAGCTGTCCTTTTGTAAAGGAAAAGAGCATCTTATTTTTTCTGGTTAATGTAACTAGTTTAACTGTAATTGCACTAGAAGCGACAAGTTTGAGTAATTTTCTCGTTGGATGCTAAGATCCTTACTTGTTTTGCAATAAAAAGTTCAAGCAACAAAATAAATTAACATTGCCAGTTCACTGCCTGGATCCACAGCTACATATTGTGTACAAAGTTTTTCTATACACATCAGAGAGTTCTGGAGGATTTTTTGACTTTTCAGAAAAATATCCATTTTGGACAAGCTTCACACTACAAAGCATTCAGTATGCTGATAATATAAAATTATTGCTTGATAATCAATTACAGCTTGATAATATAAAATTATTTTAAAAACTCAAAACCCCAAGCAGCTGAGATTTTAAAGTGTAGACTACCTAATGGGTAGCTCCCAAAATTTCCATGGATCTTTAATTCAAGGATGGATTTTTGTAGTAAAAGAATCTCTTTCAGCAATGAGGGACACAATTTCTGGTGTTTATACTTTGTAGCATTTTTCAGTTTCCTGCTTATCTAAATCCAGAAAACCCCTGAATGCTTTTCTTGGCTTTATTTCTTTATCCAATAGTGGTCCAAATGCTGAGCTATGTTCTGCCATGAACACATTAAAAATGTAGGCACCCCATAGACACCCCACACTTTGCATCACTGTCCTCTGTTCCTTTGGATTATCTTGCTTGACAACACCTTGATGTTTCTGAACCTTTTTTATGTTGAAACAGGAAACTGTCATTAATTTGTGACCAATTAAAATTCCCATGGAGAAAAAATGGATGAAAGAGATGATAAAACTCTCTGAACTCCTTCCAAATTGTCTAAGGCCATGAATGCATATATTGGAAAGGGTGTGTCCTCCTTATTTTATATTCATCTTTTACTCAGAAGACTGACTTCACAGGAATAAACAAAATTAAGTCAGATATTTGAAAGCAACTTCAAAGGAGTTCAGCACCTTAATTCTATTGATGGCTCTTTTGAAGATGCAGACCTTCACCTTTTGAATAATCTACGTCTTTTAGAATGCCCTATTATTGCACAGATACTGAAAGCTCAAAATTAAAGAGCTTTTCAATGGAATGGTTGGAACTATTCTTCTCAAACTTTGGGATTATTCAGAATGCTGTGAAAAGAGCCTCTCCAACTGAGCATACTGTTTTATAACTAGTACCACAAAACAAAGTGTTTTACTATGTCGACATAAGAGTCTAAGGTTACTAAAGGACAGAAAGCACAGAAATCTGGTTAGTAGGAATGAAGCTAAAAGATACTCGTAAAAATTAAGATTTCATACCTAATTAAAAAGTAGAAAAGCTTGGTCTATTTTGACTTAGTATTTAGACCCAGATATATACCCCAGGAAGAGCTCAGAATAAAGCTCTTGAACACATTAGGGGAGGTCTGAGAGTACTCATTATTTAATTTGCAGGAAGGTGAGTAGAACTTTTCTCACTCTGGAGAGCAACATTTATACATCCTTAGCTATGGTCTTCTCACTGACATTTTTTTCTTTTCCCATCTTGTATATCCAAACACAGTGTAACTATACCAACATATTGAGCTTTGAGGGTCTGAAGTTCCATTACATCTGTTTTTACGGTGATTCAAACCCTACCTACATCAAAATCTCGGTTAGGAGCTGAAGGAGTGCCTGAAATACAAGCAGTCCAAATTCCTCTCTTTCTTTTCGGGTGCTCTCCAGAAACTAAGGAATCCTATGAATTTGTATAGTACTTACAAGAATAGTGAAACATACACTATTTTCACAATGTGTGGGCATAAGTGTCAGGAAGGGTCCCTCTGATAAACTCTGTGGCACTGGACCAGGAGGGTGCAGTTGTGATAATGTCTCAAGGTTTTCAGAAACCCAACAAGATTCTCAGGATCTGCACGCAGGTTTCTGTCAGTTACCCCTGCACGTGGGTTTCTGTCAAAATGTACAATTATGTCATGCATTGTGACACTTGATCTGATGAGAGTGATCACTCAAGTCTCTTCTGCACTGTATTTCATGCCCTCTAGGTGTAAAAGGTGTAAAAACTCAGGACATTGGTGAATCTGTCTGTGTCACCAGGAATCTGCTAGCCTTTGCTTCTCAGAAATGAGCAAGCATCACCTGTGCAGCAGATTGCTTCTGCAAAGTGTCTTTCCCTCTCTTAGTTAAGTCTTTCTACAGAATGTGAAGGTCAAATTTCCCTCAGCAACCTAATGTATCCTGCCTGTGTTTCTTTCCCCCTGACTAAGATTTTTATCAACTTCAAATGCTCCATAATTTTGGCATCTTGGCAACATTGATATTTATTTTTCTGTGCATCACATACATTTATTTTTCTGTTCATGCCAATCTTCTTTCAACCAGACTTTCACTCTTCATATTGCTATCTTCTGTGTTTCTGCTAAACCCAAATTATTCCAATTTGCCATGATATACCAGGACAGGCACAGCCTATTTTGAAAAGGCTCTGTCTATGTATTGAGATTTCAGTGCCACACCAGTGCCTGGCAGACTCCAGGACTGCTCCTGCTGCCTCTCTCACTGTGCCAGTGGGGAAACTGGGAATGTTTGCATCGCTGCACATTATATAAAAAGAAGAAACAATCCTCTCTTCCCATAAAGTAATCAATCCTGACCTTACCTAACATAATCTATGGCAGTTACTGTTTTGTCAAGCAGCAGGTGATCACTTTCTAGGACATCAACCTGAACCACTATTAAGGCCAACATTTTTTCAGCAAGTCAGAAAAAATGACAGATATTCTTACTGTGCTATGTGAAGAAAACACAATGTGGCCATGTTCATTCTTCAGTTGGGTGATTTACCGTCTAAATTGTAGATTGACAATAATATAACAAAAAGATATTTTAGAACCTATTCAGGTTAGATGGAAAGCACTTCTAAACACAGAAACTCACAGCCTATTCAAAAAGGAGAGACTTCTTTTTCAGTTCCTTCATTCTTTTTCTGCTCTAAAATAAAAATACTTCACTCAAAAATGTACCTAACAGTGCAGATTCTCCATAGGAACTACAGAAAGCACAAGGTAATTAAAAATCTGGTGTTTACGGCAGATTATTTCTATTAAGTTTTCCAGTGTCAAAATGGTTTTAGTATTATCATCAGTAGTCACTTTAACATATGTAATTAGCTAATTTGATTTGTTTAAGGATTTTATTGGCCTATCTGATTGCAACTGTTCATCAAAAATGTGAGAAAGGGCTTTGAATAATAACCATGTCTGAAATTAATTTTTCTCATTTATTCAAGTGATACTAAAAAAATATTCAAAAGAACCTCACTTCAAAAAAGTTAACTTCTTGTGAAAGCTTTTTTTCTTCCTATTATTTTTCATATTCTCAGAAATTATCCATAATACCTTCTGACATAAGTTACAGACACCCATGAAAAATTAAATTGACAATTTAAATGGGATTTAATAATTATGAAATATCTTTGAAATATTACTTGGTAAACACAAATATACCAAACTAAAGGTCTGTGTGGATTTACTCAAAGCTCCACATTAATATAGAGAGCAAAATAATAATTGAACCAAGAACCTGATTATTAGGCTGCAGTACACCTGCTATGTGTTTGAAGTCCCAATCAGCTACTACAATTTATTATGTACAAATATTGGAAGCTTACTGCCTGTATTTAAAATTTTATTATGTTTTAAGAGTAATTTAAATATCCCAAATTATAATTTCTCCCAGCATGGCAGCTTTGAGCTGTTACTAAAGGAAGTATTTAGCATTCTCTCCAATTCATTAAAGCATTAAAGTATTTCCTGAGATAGAAATAATAGGGAAATTTTTGTTCTTAAACGTGTTTCTGTCTACAGATATATAGTTAGCTAAGACTCAAAGAGGTTTAGGTCCTGACCTTGCACTGTGAGCTGTTAACAGGGATACTTGGATCACCACAAAGTTCTCCAGAAGAATTCACAGCAATGGGTTACAATGAAAGACATGAATCTTGCTTTGTCAGTCACAACAGATACGTTTTAAGAACTGCAGAATATAAAATCTGAAAGCTAACCAATTTACAGGTTAGATTTGGGGTCCTTTTATACATTTGGAAAAATTTGCTTTATTTCCTTTTCCCTCTCCCTTTTCCCTTTCCCTTTTCCCTTTCCTTTCCTTTTCCCTTTCCCTTTCCTTTTCCCTTTCCTTTCCTTTTTTTTTCTTTTTTCTATTCTTTTCCTTTTTTTTCTTTTTTCTTCCCTGTCTTACCAACTCTTCCAACATAAAACAATTCTTAAAATGTTACAAAAAAAAGATATTTTAGAACCTATTCAGGTTATATGGAAAAGTTTGCATGAGGTCAGTAAAGATATTTTTCGCTTCACCCTTCCCCTCTTTATTTTTTCAGCATTAATGACTTTTAGCAATTTTTCAACAATACATAAAAGGACCTATGCACATATATTTTTAAAATTTTAATTTTAAGCTGTGTCTGAAAGTCTTCACACTAGAAGATTAGCCTAAAACAATTTTTCTGCATGCCATTTTTTAAAAATATTGTTATTATCTAAGAAGATAACTTGGACAAGATATTTTAAAATGGCTACTCTTTTTCCTGATTTGCTCCTGATGAGGGTGCACAATCCAGCAATAGGTTATATTCTGGAGCACACAAGCTCAGGTGTGGGCATGGGGCCAGAGCCTGGGAAAAGGAGGATTAGCTCCAGTAGTCAAATCCTCCCAGGGAAAAGCCGTCACCTGCGTCAGGTCAGTGCTTGGGATTGTACCCCATGACAACAACACCAGTTTGATGTTCTTGAACAAGTTAGAGTGTGGTCTCCAAATCCTCACGTTAGAGTTTGATATTGTCGCAACTGTTTTTTCTGCCAGTTGAGTTATGCTGGTACAAACACAGAGTAAAGCATTGCCTGACCTGTTGCCTGTCCTGCTGTCTGTCTTCTGGGCTGTAAGGGCTCCTGAGCAAGCTGGCAGAGTGTTCTCCTCTCCTACTTGTAGAACAATATTAAAAAGAAAGAGGAGGGGAAAAGAGTGAGATAAATTAACAGAATAAACAAAAGTTTTAAAAGAGTTGCCCTGACTGACTACTTTCTCCCTTCCTGCATATAAAAAATGTTTTTATTATATTTTCAATCTTAGTTTTATCAATACTAGAGAAACATTAATTTTAGATTGAAAGTTATTGTATATATACTTTTATTTTTGGTCAGATATTCCAGATTTCCATTAAGATGAAAAATTGAATAGAACTGAATTTCACTGTTGTAGAAGGTGTGTATGAAAATAACAGACTCTGGAAAAATAGAGCTAAAGAGACTTGTAAGAATATATTTTTAACAGGGGGTCTGTGGTGACACATACTAAAAAAAATTGCTTAGTAAATCAGAAGACAATTTAGCTTTTCTAAAAGCAACATTACTATCTATTCTTGAAAATCATCTCTTTAGGCAAGAGTATGTCAATCAGATATTGACTTGGAAGCCTTTTCAAATAGTGGCTTCCTGCTTGAGCTTGATTTCTAAATAGGCTGATTCTCTTTGGAGAATTTTGTATATATTAGAGCTAAGACATTTTTGCTCTGGAAAAAAAATGACTGGTGTGTCTCCCTTGCTCCTCAAAATTCAACACTTCTGGGTAAAAAAAATTTGTTTATAAATCCATATCTCGCCAACTACTGCCTTTATCCTTTTTATTCATGTCGTAAGTGGCTTACTGTCACCATCCAGGCAATGTTTTAACTTGCTCCCATAGTTGTAATGTGAGCTAGTCTTTGAACAATCCAGCTAGTCCCTTCCCTTTCATGTCTCAGATGGTGTGGCAGAGCCCAAAGCAGGATTTGGCTGTGTTTCTAAAGGCTAAAAGTGGACTTGCCTTTCTGCCTAACTCTCTGAAATTCATGCTGGCATGTGCATGCCAAAGAGTTGCATGTCCCCAAGGCCAGCAAGCACAGCGTTAGAAGTGGAGCACAGCAGCTCCTGGATCCAGGAAGATGTCTGATCGTTTCTGACTCCACATGAAATTATCCACCTGCCTCTACTGAAGTGACAGAGCACAAGCAGACTGACATGTAAGGCAGTTCCTCCCTGTGCTGTGTGGCTACACCAGGCAGGGAAGCATGTCGGAACCCAAGAGATTGCTCTGGCTGCCCTGGAGGGCTTGAGACCCTGGCAGGGGGCTCAGAGACCCTGGCATGGAGACAAAGACACCTGTGCCTTCAATTTTAACCCATGGGAAAAACCACCAACTTTGTATGAAGATGTACAAGCCACAAGAGTTTGACTAGAATGATAGTGAATTTATCCCCAGGTGAAAATGTAAAATTTTGGGGTTTTTAGAATGGGGGTTCAAGAGGCAAGATGGAGGAATCCGGGCGTGTTCCGTTTTTCTCCTTCTTCTTCTTCTTCTTAGCCTCCATCTTCTGCTGTGATGGTGGCACTTATGGATTGGTTTAGAGTAGAGACAAACTGTCTAACATAAGTAATAGGTATTGGAAAATTACTGTAAATAAAGTACATGTAGTTTTTAATATAAAAATATGACACCACCCTTAGAGTGGTCAGTGTGCCGCAACCTGACCCGCTGGACAGGCCTTGGTGGGTCAGAGAAAGAATGTTATAGATAAGAAAAAATAAACAACCTTGAGAACGAGAGCCAAGGAATCCTGTCTTCTTCTTCAGTCTTGGGGCTGGGAAAAAGAGATTTTCTAACACCTTGGGGTCATCTCGACACCAGAGACCTCGTCAGAAGGCATTCAGAGCAAGTTTGCTGATAGCCCTCTACATCTATTTTGATGGAGAGAAGAAATGGGAATGGGCTCTGAGGACAGCTGTAGCCACATTTCTCTTCACAGAGAAAAGCAAGGCACAACTTCCCAAGGATTTTCTGGGATTCATGTTCTCTGAACATCAGAGAAAGAAAAAACAACTCTTATCTCATTTACTGCTCCTGTTTTTTGGAACAAGAGGAATGCATTGTGGAAGATTGTTTACAAAGGGAACTGGTGAATAGATTCTGATGCGAGTGTTTTGATTAATTGACCAGTTGAATCTGTCTGTGTGTGTGTGTGTCAGGACTGTCGGCTGACAGTCACCAGATGCTGTGCCGTTAAGTTGAGTTGAGTGCTTGTGCAGTTTCAGTTTAGATGTAATGTAATATAGTGTAATATAGTATAGAATAATAAGGTATAATAAAGTAATTTATTAACCTTCTGATATTATGGAGTGAGATGCGTTATTTCTCCCCTTGTCAGGGTTGCCTTGATTTACAGTAGACAACCTCAGCGCTGCAGGAAAGAGAAGAAGGCCTGAGAGGGCAGAACTGTTGCAAACAAGGAATAGATGAGGCAGATTTGGGAGTGCAGCAGTACCAAAATCTCTGTGCTTTCCTACTTGAGATGATTGTCCAAACAAAATATTGTTTCCCATATCTGCCAGGTATTAGGCTGGATATAACAAAGTTAGTTGAAAAAACCTAAGTAGTGATCAGTAATGTGGCTGATAACAGAGATTTTCTCAGTACTGAAGTTGACAATACTCAGCTACTCAATTGGCACCAGGAATAATGGGACTCTTGAAGTTGTCTGTATAGAGATGGATTGCTGTACCCAGAGGTAACCGGGCTGGAGCAAAACTACATATTACATACCTCAATAATTACATAAACTATAATTTGTACATAGGTCTTTGTAGGATGAAAGTCATGGTTAAAAAAATATATTGATATATGTCCTACAAATCTGTATACACAGTAAGCAAGAGTAAATACCAAAGAGCAATTAGAAAATTAAAATACCCTAATGAAATATGCATTCCATAATCTTTTCATTTTTCTTTCTCTTTAAGAGCAGTGTTCCTATGCTCAATCTTTGATTTGTATATGAAGGCTAGAAAGTTCTTCCAGTGAAAACTCTGACTCATGTTGAACAGCACAACTGAGGGACCTGAGGTTTAAAGTGAGAGATTCAGTCTTCACAAGGCACAGGATAACAACAAGCAGTTAAGATAGGTCAAGATGGCTCAGACTTTATGACACAAACATGTAACAAGCGTGACATTTTACTTTGTCTGTCTTGCTTTTCAACTTTAGCCTTTTCTTTCTGTATAATATTTCAAGACATTTTAATATCTTCCAATACATATTTTATTCTACTGCATTAACAACACAGCTCAGGTTGTGATTCTGCCAATATCCTGTCATGCTCAGACAGCAATTCAAAAATAACACTAACTGTCCTTAACTTGAGTTGTCTTTTTTAATGATTCTTGGTCAGACAAATGGCAGGAACAGCTCTTGAAATCTGTCCTGTGATAAAGCTCAGACAGCATTAACAAAATATTAAATTTATGCCATACAAATATCCATTTAAGAATTGGGAATGTTCCATCTTTCTCAGCATTTATGAAGTATGAATCACCATGACATTGAAGTACATTTCATTATGCCTGGAAGGATTTTGCATGAATTCCCGTGAGATTTGGCAAAGTGCGAGCACTCCCTGATATGCTGAATATTAATTATATTAATTATGGTACATTTCTCTTGATGCTATATTCCCATATATTTTTCTTCAAATAATACACTGCCCTTCAAATACAATAGCCCAGTTGGTTAGAGCATGGTGGTGATAATGTCATAGTGGTGGGTTTGAGCCAGGGCCATGTATGCCTTACTCACTTCAGAATTGGACTTGATGATCCTTATGGATTCCTTCCATCTCAGAAGATTCTGTGATTCTGTGATTAAATCAGAAGAGACGTTTACTTGTCCTTGTACAACAAATCACATTAAAAAGCAACAATTGAAATAATTTCTTGTATTTCTGGATTAAGAGCTGATTTAGAATAATGTGCTTTCCAAAAAGTTAGTATCCTTGTTGGAAGAGGTGTAAACAGCTTCTCGACACTAACTGCACAAGGAAAGAAATGTCTGGAGAGGCACCATTGCTCCGCATTTTGACTGTCAAATGATCTCTGTCTTTCTGTTATCAAGCACATATAAGGAAAGCTGGGATTGGACCTTACCAGTTGGAAACTTCTTACACTGTTATTCGGGAGTTTCTGGTTTTCCCCTATCATTACCATCCTAGATATTTTTAATGTAAAAGTAAAAGAAATATTGTAAGATGGAGACTACTTAGAAAAATTAGGAAAACCTGAAAGGAACTGACTAAGGAATTCAATCTTTTTCTTTAAAAATGATTTTTGCAGGTGCCCCACCTCTAGTGGAATAAAGCTTGGAAGTTAATGAATGCAAATAGCTTAGCAGGTGTTTGAGTTTGTCTTTTAAACTCCATCACTGATGAGGATTTATTTTGTTCTTAATGACATATTTATATCCTTTCAGAGGCAAAAAGTATTTGAAAATACACCTGCTGATGCTGGTGCCACTTTGAGCTGATTTGATTGCTGTGTACGTGGGTTAGCTTTGATAGTACATTACGTGGCTCCACCTCACTTTCACAGGCTTAATAGAACTCTCAGTGCTTTTGTTGGAGTCCATGAAATGCACCAGTAATCCACAGTTCTTGAAACAAGAGCCTTTCCATCAGTTTCCGTAGGCTTTGAATTAGATTGGTATTTGCTATCCAGAAGCAGCAGCAAAAGTTTGCTTAGTAGGGAGGATTTGCCACACTACCTCACAAGGTCAATTCTGCAAGACAGAGAAGCAGGAGCTCTAATGGGAGCTCCTCATTGTCCCTACACAGATGGGACAGTGATACAAGTCACAAAGGTTTAATTTTGATTGAAGTGTTGTTCTTTGTCTGAGAGTTAAAGAAATGGAAAATGTTGCTTAGGATAACTGCCAATCTTATTGTTACAAGCTGTTTGAAGACTAATGACAGTTTTCTGACATTATTGTTCTCTGTCGGGTAACTCATGGTAAATATTTAGAAAGGTGGAATACACTGAGGGAATATTAACTATGGAATGCGCATATAGGAAGGCAACACAGACACTTAACTGAACCAGTAATCCTACAAATGGGCAGAAACTGAATGCACTGTGGGAAACCCAGGAGGCGGGAAAAGCCAGGGTAGAAAGGCTACAAAGGGGAAGGGACTCTTTAAAGTTCGTATTCCCAAAAGAAATGAAAATGCAGGTAAAGAGATCCTCTTTAAATTTTTCATTAAGAATCCCTGCATCTTGTATGCCACATCTGCCACCTGGTCTAAGAGGAAAACCAAGAGTCTCTCAGAGTGAGAACATTTTCAAAAGACGAGTTTTGGCCCTATGTACAAAAAGTTATAAGATACTTCCTTGTACTGGGGATCTTAGTCAAAATGTGATACTTAAGGCAGATGTTTTCCAGAAGTTTTGTTCCCTTAGGAACAGAGATTCTTAGAAAACTGATCATGTTGGAAAAGAAATGAAATTTAGCAAAATGTTTTATTATAGTTTAGTTATGAGTTTTGTGTGAATTGGTTTGTAAAAATAATTTTGTAGCCGTTGATATTATGTGATTGAGTTTTGTGTAACCCTGGCAAGTAGCTTTAGAAACCTAATAAACATTAAGCCAGGGTAGGAGAGTAAGAAGACTAACCGGTTTGGGGATAGCATACAATAGGACAGGTAGAAGATTTATGATTTTGCTCGTGAACTAGGGAATGTATTACAAGGGTCCGTAGTTTGGCGAAGGGCCACTGTTTCTTGGAGACTTTGTTATGAATTGCTTGTGTATAAAAGGAAAACACCCATGTGTGAATTTTGGGGTTCTGTTTTTGGGGACGCTAGTCCGCAGGCCCCCGGGCCCTTCAATAAAGCGCCGCACAAAACTTATCCGAGTTTTGTGTCCTTTATCATTCGGGCAACAATCAGAACTATTTTTCTTTATCATGGTTATAAAAATCCTTATAGTTTATTTATAATTTATTTGACTATATATCCTCACCCTTATTTTGTTCTGAGTACTAATTAATAAAGCTTGTTGCCTGACAATGAGCATCAATAACTCAAGGTCAGACCCTGAAATAGAGCAGCTATATGTGAAGGAGTCTGTCAAGATATCATTTCACCATAATCCATATGAAGGGAAGCATGAAAAGTCTAAAAGTCAAATCTTTGTTTGCATTGTTTATACTGCTATATACTGTTTTCCTAAAGCGTGTAATGTATAAGAAACAACATTTTTGTTTAATTTTCCTATTTACTGAAAAATTTTCTGCTAAAATTATGCCTTTTGTGATTCATGAATATCTTTTTAAAAAGTTGAGCTCTTCTCTGAAATCTCTCACAGAACTGCAATGTCCCTGCAACATAGAACACAGTAATTGGATACTTTTATTAGCAGAATACAGAACAATTATTTTGTTATACAACCTAGCTAGCTGCAGTGGAAACAATGACAACAACACTGAGACTATGATTATCAAGTTACAGCTCAGAGGTGATTCCTAACAAAGACATTTGGAGATGTAAAAAGAACATCTTGAGCTGTGGAAAAGAGGAGAAGCAGTATGGAAGAGAGGGACTGAGAAGAAGATATCTGGAGATAAAATGCACAGTTCTTCTGGTCAGTAAATAGTCCTCAGGTCGTGTGGAATAAAAACTGAATCATACATCCTTGTGAAACTGCTCTGGCTTCCTACACTGTCTCTTGCACCTTCCTCTGCAGAAGCTGGTGCTGTTCATGTGTGCTCAGGAGTCAATGTACTCCACTGGCTGAGACAGCACAGCATCTCCCCTCTCTGCTCAGAAGTGTTTCAAGTTTGACTTCCCACTAAATGTTTTCCTAGTATACAACCATGGGTAATGAATTTCATTTGAAATGAAGGTCATCCAATTTCTTTCCAGTTTATCCCTTTATTTGTTCTGATTTTTACAAAAGAAAGTCATGGGACAATAGCTATTGATCTGTGTCGGTGCTCTTGGTAACTGGAATGAGACAGCTGGTTACTCACAGCTGCTACAGCCCACTCTGATGACAGGCTCTGTTTTTTTCCCCAGAGTGTATGCATGCGGAATATTCTTTATCTGCTAGATTAATTTTACATTAAATTTACAGCTTCAGTCCCCATGAAGACAGTGATTTTAATAATTCAGCAACACACTCAGAATGCATCTGATGAAAATACACCAAAGGAGAGATGTTTAACCCAATACCCTGCTAACCTGGAATGGTAAAGGTTAAGATATTCAGCATGTCATTAGCAACGTTGAACCCTGCCATGCCTTCTGAGCCTCTTGACCCCATCCTTTTCACTCTGTTGCCATGTACCTTACCCAAACAGACATGTATAGCCATCTTCAGCAGGAAACACTAGAGTGACCAGAAAGATCTGTATCTATATGAGAAACTTCACTAAACTTTGAAAGTTTTGAAACTCTATTATTCAAGCTATCACACAACTAGATTGTCCCTGACCCACTTCACCTGTGCCTAATAGCATTTTTCCAAACCATGCCCAAGTTACATATTAGGAATTGTGGGAAGTGTAGAAAAAGCCGTATTATAAACTGTTTCAATTTTCCTTTAGAGAACTTCACATTACCACTGACTAAAATGCTAACAATATGATAATACACTCCTTTTTGTACAATGCTGAGATTCTAACCCATGTTAGATCTAAAAGGCAAAGTACAAAATCCCGCCTGACCAAAAACAAAGGCAAAATCAGCTACTGATTTCTAAAAAAAAACACAGATAGGAAAGCGATAATGAACAGAGAAAAGCTTCACAATGCAGCTATATGTACTGGTTTTATAATTGCCGGGCAGCAGCAGCAGGACACGCCCTGCCGAGCTGAGCAAGAGAGCAGCCTCCCCCGCAGAGCTGAGAGAAAGCAGCCTCACCCACACCATGTGGCGGCCAAAACCCGGGCGGCCCACGCCACGTGTAGAGAGCACCGCCTGCCTGGCCAAGAGAGATCCCCCCGGCCACGTGTAGAGAGCCCTTCTCCCCCTCACAGAGAGAGAGCAGAGTCCCCCACACTGAGAGATCTCCCCCCCGCCAAGAGAGCCGAGCCCGCTGCACTGCTGAGCCAGGGGGAATGGGCAGAGGGGGCACCCCCGCTCCGCCGCGAATTCTAAAAGATGGCAAAACTCCCCGCAAAAGCTAAAGCCTGGAACGCAATGATATCCCGTCTGTGGGGTTGTGCAGTTGAAATGCAAAGGCAAAAAAGGAACAGAACTCACGGCAGAGTCTGTTTTTGAGCTTCTGCTCCACCAAGAGCAGAGATACTCACCCAAAATGGAAGCTGTTGCTGGCCAGGTCCAGGCAGGCAGGTCTCCTCACCGGAACAGGACCCCTCTATGGGCAGGAGAGGGTACCCTGTTCTTCCTCTGGAAAATCTGCTCACCAGAAAGGAGCTGGGTTTTCCAGAGGTGCTGAGCAGTCCACGAAACTTCTTCTGGATTAATCCCAAAGTCTCTGCTGAGAGCGTTGCAACCAAGGCTCTTTCAGCTGGGTGCACGGCTGCCAAAGCCTGTCCGAGGTACTGAGAGTCCTTCTGGGGCTGCAGAGTCACTTAGCCCCACGTTGGGCGCCAAAGTATTGGAATATGAGTTCCAATATTACCAGGTAGATTGTGTCTGGGCTAGTCTGACCCTTGCTGCTGGGCCAAAGGTGGAAACTGTGGTGTATCACCCCAGAGACACCTTTAGCTGCCTGGATGCTGCAGCTGGGCAGTGAACAAGTCCAGGCTTGTAGAAACTCTGTTTATCTTAGGTGGGAAGGCTTCAGGCGATGGTGGAGAGAAAGGAGATGGATTCTGCTGGATGGTTAAAGTCCAGAGTTTTATTCCATGGTCACAGAGGTCTGAATGTCAGGTAACAGCACCAGCAGAATGGCGATCACATGGCCTGATTGACCCTTTAAGCTTCGGGACAGGGGGAGGAGAAGGGACAGGTGAGCACCAACCAGGTGGGAGGAGGAGGGTCTCACGGAATGAGGGACACCTAGACAGGCCAATGACCCCCAGGCCTGAAGGGCATCCTTTGAAAGTGACGAACCACACCACGACTTTGCTGGAATGTTAAGCCTGATTGACAGCCCAGCAGGGGGCGAGGGGGGAAGGGAGAGGGGTACTGCCACACCTGGGAGGTGACCTGGAAGTCTAAAACAGGATATTGCAACACACTGCGACAAGGAATTAGGACAAACTACAGGAATTTGCAAAGAAATATTCCTCTCTGGCAGAAAAGAGGATTTAAAAATGTGGACATGGACTCTGTGGCATATGGCCAGGGCCAGAGATTGGTTTCAGACACACATTAATTCACAGATATTGTTACAGCCAAAGAGAATATGTTATGTTTTTCTGAATACAGATACAGGGGAAGAGCTGTATTGTTTCTATGGCAGACTCGCACTCCTGCTTATGAGTTTTTCTGAGCTCTACGAGATAGTTTCTCTGTTTTGTACTTTCCATCTTACTTTGTTGCTCAGCATTGAACTCTGTGCCAGGTGATACGTTCTCTTTATTCCTCTTACTTCTACTGCCCTATTCAAATTTTTCCATAAAATTTTTTCCACATTTTTCAAACTCTTATCTCAAAGTTCCATGTTTCTCAAAAAATCAACCCTGATTTTTCTTGCCCATTTCTATCTTTTGCCCATTTTTTTCCCTTCCATTCTTTCTAAGCTCCTTTAGTACACTGCAAAATACAACAATTTACTCCCTTTCATCTGCTTTGGATGTCTTCCAATCTGGCTTTCTGTGTTTTAACACTGACACCATTCTTACTAGTCTTGCTAATGACAAATACATTTCCAAAAACCTGCCACTTCTTTGTCTTCAATGTCTTCAAAAACAATCCTTATAATCTCCATCATTATGGCCAAACATTTCATTCATGCACTCATGCATGCTGTCTTGATTAGTAAAGGATTCTCCAAAGTGCAGTCATTGCCCTCATCAGTCCACATAAATCACTGTTTTGGATTTCATCTTCATTGTCTGAATCTTTGAATGTTAACTCCTCTCATCAGCTATGTTCACTGGCTTCCTGTCTAAAATCTTTTTGACCTTGAGAATATTCTCAGACTCAAGGGGCTCTTTGTGTCTTCTTCAGGCAGCCACTCTTTGTCTGTCTTGTCTGCTTCCTCCTGTTGTGTCTGTCTATTCCTTGTCTCACTGGCTTCCTCTACAAGTTATGAGTGTTTGATTTTATTGAAAAACTCATTATCTCTCCCACACAAACTGCATTCTAAAGACTTGCTTGTGGTCTGTAGTAAATTAAGATGAATATTTTCTTTTCTCCTACCTTCAGTGACTTTTTTCTTTTCTAACCTTAAACAAATTTTAATTACAGATTTTTATGCATAAATTTAGTGAGTGCTGTGCTGAGTGGTTCAGCATTGATCACCACACCACAATTTTTCACCGCCACCGGAAAAATGCCAGTCTTTGGTATCCAAATTAAAGTACTCATAATTTTTTTTAAATAGTTGAAGAACCTCTGACATGCCTTTTAATTTAAATGGCAACAATGTATCTATTTTCAGTACAGTACTTGGAAATGGCATGCACAAAACAGATCTCTCCAATACTTCCTGAGTAAGTGAACTATGCTCAGTAAATGAGTAAGCAAGCTATGAAGTGAATAAGCAAAATAAGCACCAATACTATGTTGAATAAGCAAACTCCATCTTCCTTAGAGAGCCTATTTTTACCTTCTCGGCTTTTTGTTTCCATGCCAGTGGTAAAAACAACCTACTTTGCATAGAAGCTGAAGAAATACTGGAAATTACATGGAAAAGGCTTGGAGCATTTCTAGCTGAAATTTGTAAGTTGTCTGAATGGGAAAGTAGTGATTTTTTTTCTTTTTTTTTTTTTTTTTTTTTTTTTGTAATATGAATACATATCGACAATCTTTAATTTTACTAGATCTCAGAAAGTTTTATGCGGCACTCAGGAAACACGGTTGTACAAAATAGTTCATTACTGTTGATGTGGCATAAAGACCTTTTTTTCTTAGGCAGCAAGGAGGCACCAAAAAACATGCAGACCTTTTAAAATCAGTCCAAATACCATTGTGTTTATGACCTAGACTTAAATGCAATCTGAAATTATCTACCATTATTTGTATCATCTAGACTTAATTACAATCTGGAATTATCAGTAACCAAAGAGATAAATATTGATTTAGAAGGGCAACAAAGTAGTGAGGGGTCGAGAGCGCAAGTGGAGGAGCAGCTGAGGGAGCTGGGGTTGTGCATCCATGAGAAAAGGAGGCTCAGGTGTGACCTTGTCACTCTCCACCACTGCCTGAAAGGAGACTGTGGCCAGGTGAGGGTCAGGGTCTTCTCCCAGGGAATGTGTGACAGGATGAGAGAAAATGGCCTCAAGTTTCATCAAGTGGAGTTCAGGTTGAAGATCAGAAAGAATATCTTCACTGAAAGAGTTATTAAGCACTGGAATGGGTTGCCCAAGGTGGTGCATTTGGGGTTTTTTCCCTTTGTTCTCCTTTCACTGTTCTTTTTCCTCTCTCTTTCCAGCTGTTGCGTGTTTAAAGAAGCCAAGGTCCCTGTGGATAAAAACCACTAGGTTTTTTCCTCTATCCACAAATTGTTTTCACAGATTAAGAAGTAAGGACATGAATAGACAAACTCAGGATTTACAGCAAGTTTAGATACTTGGATTAGTGACCGAGCTAAGTTTTGCACTACCAGAGCAATTTATCTTTGGCTGCAGTCATGTGCAACAGCCAGATTTTCTATGAAACCAGACTAAAAATACTCATTGGCTACTTCACAGGACCACGAGACAGCCTTCTCTCCTAATCCTCAGGCAGTCTTGTAAACGCCATAATTTTCTGGATAGCAAGGCAGGGCATGAAAGTCATTCTGAATTCAAATACAGTCTTGGGATATTTATAAGGGAGTCTGCCTTTATTTCAGTCTTAGTGGGATAGCCCTCCCACTGAAGATACTCCTGGAGAGCCAGAGAGATTTACTGAATTAGAAAATGGACTGCACAGCCTTCTTGAAAACCTGGTACAGATCAACTTTGCCTAAACCATTTATTTTGTCTTAACACTTTGAAGTATCCTAAGCAAGCCATCTCTGTACTTAACTAGCCTTGTAGTTAGAAAGATTGCGGTGGAATTTCCCTTGCATTTCATTTTTTCTCTGATTCAGTCTCAAATATTTCTTGTTTTAAATACTGTCCATTTTTTTAGGGCATGATCCTTTTACACACAGTCTCCTAAGCTGCCTTATGCTTCTAATAGTATTAAACACCTTTCTTCTTCAAAAACCCATGGATGTCTGCGTCTGAAGTACTCAGACTAGTTCTGTGCACAGTCCCAAAGTTTGGCCAGTGCATGGGCCTTCATGTCCCTCATGGGTTGGCAGGATTTTGTTGGGAACGTAGTGCCAAAGTACCTGCAATCTGTGCTGCCAAGGGCCTGCCATTCTCAGGGCTGCATTCAGCTTGCTCTCCTTCCTCCTGGGGCCACAGACCCATGTAACATGCTGAAATCCTCCTGTGGAGCAAGGCAAGGATGAAGACGTACCGGAGTACAGCACTACTGACTGCCCACAAGCTCTGGACTCTACTTCTTCATGAAGTAAAATTATTTAAAGAAATAAAAAATATCTTCACCAGGGAGAGAGAGTGTATGCCAATCAGCGCAGAGCCAGACCCTCGGATTCTGACACTTCCACGATATCTCCAGCTTCCCTGCATAGGCTCTGCTCAGGATCATGAGTCACTGTGGCATGGTCTGCTACAAAAATTTTGTTCCTGTCCTTTAGATTTCTGTATGTCAGAGAGAGATTCCACAAATCTTCCCCTAACTGCTTTAGTGGAAATATTCAGTTCTGCCTGCACTGTTTAAGAAAGCAACAGTGATAATTAATAAGTAGAAAAGCAAATAAGCTAGTAATTTCAGCCTATAGTTTGGGCCTGTTGCAATGGATAACACATAAAGCTGTCAGGAGAAGATGACTTTACTTCTCTGTGAGAGGTCTGAAGAACTAGGAAGGGACTGCTGGGTTTAGCTTTGTAGTTGAGAGAAGAGGGGATAAAGATTCAAATTTCCAAGGCTCTGTCAGATGACACCTGTACACTAGGCAAGCAGGTAAAGATGCCTTATGGGAAAATCTATGGGCTCATATTTTTAGGGAGGACTTTTACCCATGAGTACGTGTACCCAGCCTCTTCTGCATGCGCCTAACTAATCTCTATTCTTAAAAGTCCCTTTGCATTTACAAATATGTCAGTTTTACCCAGAACTGGAATATAATTTTTCTTTGAATTTCACAGTTGAGCTATCACATTTCCCATTGTATTTAGTTTCTCCTTGCATATCCACTTATAAAAGGATCCAGTATTGGAGACATCTCTAGGCAATATATTTTATGTCAGAGTAAACTGAGTGGCAAATGAGGCTTCTTTGTTGATCTTCTTCCAGTTAGTGAAGTTCCATGACAAAAAAAGGTTTCCCATCCATGACAGAAATACACTGGATCCAAGTAGTCAAATTTTATGAGAGCGTGTGAAAAACAGCATTTCAAGTAATCTCCATTCCTGGGGAGTTCCTGCATTACAGCTTTTGCAGTGCAATACAAAGTAGGGTTTTGCCATTCATCATTCACAGCTCTATTCCTGTAAAGAGCAACAGACTGTTTGTCTCAGCTTGCTGAGTCACCTCTGGAAACACAGTGAAGCTCTCAGAGCATATCTGGTGGAATCCAGATATGATAACAACCAGAACCCTAATACATTGCTTTGAGAAAAGCGTTCAGGTTTGAGTCTCAGTGGTGATGCATAAAGGTAGAATCACAGAAATCCCCACACCTGAATAGCAGAACACTATGGAATCCAATATATTAATATCCATAACATTTAATCTAGAATTTCAGGGGAAGGGTTTGTAGTCCTTTAGGAATTAACTGCAGACTCTTTGCTTGTAATGTGCTGTAGATGGCAGATGGCAGATCACAAGCAGATGGCTTGGGGCCTGCTCCAGGTCTTTTCACTTTTGCATAAATATGCTTGGTTTTCATTTCCACATTAAGGTGTAATAATGGCCTAAATCTTTCCAAACCAGTGGTCACCCTGACATGCAAAGTTCTCATTCCATAAGCAAATTGTTATTTTGAAAAAAGTACCTTTGAAAGACACTATTTTTTATTTCTCTGTATTATTGGGTTTTATCTGGTTAAACTGCTGGCTTCAGGTTAGCTAAAACTTCTTTTTCAAGGCCTATTTATGAGTCTTGGATAATTTGATATGTAGACATTTAAGCCAGAATCCCTTTTCTGTTTTTAGCTTTGCTTAGAGGAAAGGGTGTTTTCTTTGACACAATTTTAAAAATAACTAATGGAAAGATAATATAATTTTTCAACTCTGTCATTCTTTAAACTAATTTACTATTTAAAAATGTAATGATGAAATATTAGCTTTAGCACACTGTATCCACTGTGGATGCTGTTTTTAAGGAGCTTTGCTTTATGGGATTTATTCTCTGTCAGTTTTGTTTACTTATTAATTCAACAGCTATGTGCATCCAGCTGATTAGTTATTATTAATTATTTTTTAGAATTGGTTTGGATTTCATCTGCTCCTTTTCTCCTCGGAGTATTTAATACACTTTAGTTAACAGCAAACTTGCCAGTTAGTCTATTAATAGATTAAAAATACTATTCTCTTTGTACCTAATGATGTGAAATATTGTCTTAGTTTTTTGCAAATGTAAGATGTGGCCAGGGCTGTGTGTTCTGTTGCCATCTGTTAGAGGTTGGGCAGTGATCCTCTGTTAATTGGGCAGTTTCCTTTATCTCTCCCACAACCAATCCTCCCTCTGGGGAGATACCTTCTGTTAATGAGCCATTGAGTGTCACTGCATGACTGATAAAATTACATCATCCCCTTGTGAGATGCTCTGCCCAGGGGAGGAGCCAAGCATTCCTACCTGGATATAATCTGAGATTTGGAACACTGCAGGCAGTGTTTTCCCACTGGATTCCCAGAGAAGCAGCTTTCTTCTCCACTGCATTCCCAGAGGAAGACCAAACCCCCCTACACCACCAAAGGACCTTCAGAGGAAAACTCCACCCTTCTACAGGATCTCCAACAGAACCGCACCTGGCACTGCAGGAGGACTGCAGCCACCATTGAATGGGAGTGCTACCAACACCCTGATCCACAGGGTGTCAGGCCATACTCTAGCTCTGTCAGTGTTGGTTAGTATTACTGCATGTTTATTTTTATTTTTATTTCTTTTTCCTAATAAAGAACTGCTATTCCTATTCCCATATTAATAAGGGCCTGAGAGCCCCTTAATAATTCAGAGGGAGGGAGTTTACATTTTCCCTTTAAACAGAGGCTCCTGCCTTCCTTAGCAGAGACCTGTCTTTTCAAAGCAAGACAAATATTTAAGAGCTTTTTTCAAATGTTGCCAGATGGATGACTCCAATTAGAAGCTATGAACCAGATTTGCAACAGTGTTAGGTATCAAAGGTAGATTCCCTATAGTATTTACAAAATTGTATGATGCTTGCCAATTTTTAATCAGAAAACACCAACCTGCTTAGAATTCTGTTACTTGCCTGAATATATCTAAATAAATTTTGAAAATATATTTATATATCCCACAAGAGTTTATTTCTGTCCTTGCATACTATACTAATTCATCATCTGGTCCTGAATATGACATGACAACCCAAAGAAAGTGCATTTGTGTATTTTGACACTATTGGATCTATTAATATTTCCTCCATTGCTAAACATCTTAATTCATCTTATTTCACGTGGCAGCATCTCACACTGGCATTTGAATTAAGATGGAAATACAGGAAAATCCCACTTTTTTAATCCCCAAAACATGTAATCTGTGCTTAAAAGAAAAAGTAAATTGCTCCCAGGATGAGGCTAATTTCTCATAATTTCGGGGTGCTTACATCTTCTTAGATGTTTATGGTCTTTCCATTGACTATAGAGTCCGGGAGACGATGTACTTGGCTATATGAAGATGTTTGCAAGATGATACGAAGAATGGTATCTTATACTGTACTGACTGTTTGGACAAAATTCCCATCAACTATAATGTGATCTTAACACTTGTCTAACATGGTGACACCTAGTGTTAGGAGAAATTCATCCCACCAAGAGAAAAAAAAAGTTTTCCTTTTAGAAAATCTTAAAAAAAGTAGCTTCAAGTCAACTTTGGCTGGCTGGTGTTTCTGCTGTTCTCTGGCCTGTTCAAGAAACCAACCTTGCAAGAGTTACCTGGTTTGAAATATGATTTTATATTGATAATGAGACAGATTTCTTATTGTCTCTTTAGGTTTAGTTTCTTTTTGAAGATTTTATACCATTCCATTTAAAATTCTTCTGGAGACACAAATACTACATGCCAACTGCATCAATAATATCTGCATATCAAACTTCACCTGTAAAGAACTTCAGTAGTTAAATTGATCTTTCCCATTACATTGGACTTAGTATCTGCTAATTTTATTTTATTAAAATGTCTAGGACTTCACTAGGCAAGTAGTTTTCTACAGTTTTTAAAACTTCCCTAAAGCTGTTTGTAAAAATTCTTTTCACGTTTGCCCCTTTCCATTCCTCGACTGTAAAATAGTTGAGCTATCATTCAACATCTTAGTGCAATCACATTAAAACACCTCCTGAGTGACTAAATGGTTCTTCAGTCCTGCTAGTGATAACTACGTGTTTTATGTAGGTAATGATAAATTATTTAAAAAATGGTTTGAAGGATGTGTTTCAGAATTTAACTCATAAAGAGTGGTTCAGATACAGAGCTCATCCAGTACACTTCCACAGTGACACTATCATGAATAATTTATTTTATTTTCTGCTGCTGCTTTTCCTTTTCACACATTGAACTGAATCATTGATAAGAGAGTCTCACTCTCTTATCAAATTGTACCGCAAAGTCTGTCTGTATTCTATATTGTTACCCTTTTTCCAGAATCAAATGTATTAGCCAGCTCAGCTTCTAATATTAGAGAGTTTATATATTTCCTGTTTCTGTCAGTCAGTTGTACCTCCTGGCCACTATTGCTGAGTGGTTTTCTTTATAATTACATCCTGGTCCAGATTCTGTTCACTGATGAGGATTAATTTTTTTTTCTTATGTAAGTTTCTAACTAGATGGGTTTCCAAGAAGCAAAAATATCTACTGTCAAAGCATAGAATGTTTTTCTTACTATAAAAGCAACCAAGTTTATGAAGACCAAAATCTCCATCCTGTTACATTTTTGGCTCTCTTTCAGCATGTCAGTCACCATGTGGGCTAATATTTCTAATAGGCCATTACTACTCTTCCATTTTAAAATGATGGAATTTTTAATATAAGTTCTGTAGTTCTTTATATTTTTAACCATTTGCCTTCTTTATTTTTTTAACCATTTGCCTTCTTTGGCTCTAAACCCTTCATTTCCAGAATATGTCAGGAAGCGATGCAAGTGTTGTTCCATGGTTAATATTCTCTCTTATTCCCATTAATATGATTTTATTTTTTGATTCCTCAAGTATTGATTCTATCATTGGCCTTTTAAAAAACTAAACATTGTTAACCATCTTCCTAGATTCCTAATACTGTGACAGAACTTTTATATTTACTCTTAGATTTGATACTTATTTTCTGATGTGTGGTAGAAGAGGACTTGTAGGAACAACTCTTCACAACCTTCCAACTATTTTCTCTGAAGATCTGTTCTATCTTTTTTGAACAATTCAGAACACTTATATTTTTGTTCCTACAGAACTTTATACTAAACTTCTTGCTCTTCTTTCATCTTTCATAGTCTCTTAGACTCTTTCATCTTTCCATAGTCTCCAATGCAAATAGCTCTCCAATTGATATTTCAGTGTCGCAACCTGCTTCTGTTTTGGTTTAGATAGAGATAAGAAGAAATATTATTCATTTTCTTAAGTATCCAGTTATATCCACAACTCATAAGCAGTGCATCTTCCATGGACTGTGTCCTCAACCATTCAACAATGCCACTCTGGTCATACGTGTTTTATTATAAATATTTCAAACTATCCTTTTATTAAGGTCAATAGTCTGTTATGTCATTAGCCACATAGAGACCACAAGAAAGGTTGAGACCCCCATTAGCTGCAAGAATGGTTCCTACATAACTCTATTCTTGATGTTTTGTGCAGATTGACACCTCTGCCTCAGCAGGCATGTACCAAATGATGGGTAACTATACTGCCATGCATCCCCTTGGGACACAGTCCCAAGTGTATTTGTGTCTGGCCAGAGAAGCCTTCCCTCTCCCCATCCCAACAACCACTGCAGAAAATATTCTTCCACTGGAGAGATGGCAATGAAATGGTGTTTTGTGCTCAGAAAAGTGAAAGGCTGCTGCTTGGTGTGGAACTCTCACTGACTTGGATAATCATAAAATCCCTGAGTTTTATCTATAAAAGCTTCTTGCCGGTGAGCATCACTTTATAAGACCAAAGCAGACAAAAATTACCAGCTTTTTCACATTTCTGCTAGGAAGTAGATAATGCAATGCCAATATTAAAAGACCGAGTTGACAAGGATAATACCTTTGAGAAACTTCTACAAAAAACCTAAGATGATAATATGACATAGTATTTAAAAGTACTTGCAGATTTCCCACAGAACCCTCACTGTCCATGTTTGCTGTGCAGAGTTTAATCTCATTCCATAACTTATTTTCGATGGCTTGTGTATTGTCTGTATTTTTAAGAATTTCATTTACAAAATAAATGCTGGAAGATGCTTTCATCCGAAAAAAAAATTTGTGTCTGAACTTTTTGGACTTAAACATATCAAAAAGAAAGGCTTTTTGCAATTGATGGTGGTTTTTTGGTTAGAGATCTTTTATTTCTTTCTTTCATTTCTTTCATGAGGGAAATTACCAAATTTTGTTATCTAAACAACTATTTCTCAAAAATGGCATGCATATATGGGAACTTAAGTTTGTAATTCTTTAAAATTGTCTTTTTAGGAGTCTATCAAACTCTCTGGGTGAAAAAAAACACCTTGAATTCTAATTCAGCTAAAGAAATTTATGACTGCTTTAAAACAGATATAATTTGCGGTTAAAACAAAAATAAAGAAAATCTCCTTTTCATTATGAGTAGTTATTTTATTGATAGTCAGTCTTTGTGATTAGTTTAGTGATGAAATTACTCACTGGATCAAGTGGCTTCATATCCAGACTCAGACAAGAAAACAGTACTAAAATCTTGTGAAAATACAGCTTTTTGAATTGTTATAAGATGGAAAATTCAAGTACTATATGAAAATGAAATCTACCTATAAAGGCTTTTTCCTGTTGAGTATCTAATCACTGTGTCTAGGCACACATGCACATAGGAGAAAGAGTCTGAAAACAAATTACACTCAAATATCTCTGGTACAATCTCATTGTAACAACACATATACTGATTAATATTCTAGCCAGACGGAAGCTGACTGGAAGTCTTGGCCACTCATTTTCCAGGACTAATTTTGTTTATTTGTTAAAAGATACGGTCAAAGAACTGCACATCTTGTACAGTGTGTCCAAGGAGTTAGTCACAGACTGCAGCGTGTCACAGCACAGACCAAGTATCTGTGAGACTGTGGTGAACAACTCATCACAGCTGGAGTGTGAAGGGGAAGCTGTTCACTTCATTGCCTAGGAAGAAGAAAATGAGGAGAAGATATTCCTGTCAGAAAACTGTGGCTCAGATCCAGTGGAGTTGTAGTATTTCAGTTCTGTGCAATCTTGAGAAAAAAGTTCACTGTTTGATAAGTTGCAAAACTATTTTAAGCTCTATTTCTGTATTTTTAGGAAACTGTATTATGTATTTATATGTATGTATATATATATATAAAATACATACATACAAAATACACAAAACCTTAGATTGTTTATACATTATCAGGTGAAATCCTCTTAGAAAGACCAGAGACCTAAAGATTTGAAGGTCATTAACACAGTATAAAGGTTGCTTCTGATAGAAAAAAACTAATAGCTACATATAAATACAACAGCTACATTCAGTTTGGGAGAAGGCCTACCCTTAATGTTTCTGGCCCCTCCTTGTACTGCAGTATTGTAGCAGGAAGGCTGACCCTACCCAGGAGATCTGTACAGATTAGTAATACCTGGGAGGCTCAAGTGACATATGTCTGCTGCATATACAGAATTTTACATTATTTCTTACTCAGATATTATGTTATGATACTATGTTATATGTTTAGCATATAATATTATATGTTTAACATATAAATTTTATATGTTTAACATATAATATATGATGCTATATTGTATGTTAGTTCAGACCTAACCTCCAGTATTGTGTACATAACTGGGCAATCACTTTGCTCTTATTTTTATTAAGGATTTTTCTAAGTGCACCTTGCTTGAAATTATACAAGCACCAGAGTTTTATGGGAGTAAATATTGCTGTTCTATATGTAGCCATCCAACCTGCTACACTTAAATATGTGACAGCACTTTGTGGGACAGAAAGTCTTAAGACTATTATCCTCAACAGGCAGACTCTATGAAGCGCACCATTGTTCCTTTCCTAGAAATTTCAGTATGCTGAGAAAAATTCTTCAGCTGGACAATGAAGCTCTATGTCCCTACCTTACAGTACCAGGTGAAATAAAACAAGAAGGCAGGAGGAAACTTTATAGGTTTGTTCTTCTCTTGGAATTATCTAAGTTAGGAACACATTTTATGGATTATTTTTTATTATTTTAGTAAATCAAAATGTGATGCTGAGATGTGAAAGTGTTTTCATAGTAAGGGGATAACTATGATGTGTGTTGCAAATTTTCACATAGTCATGTTTGCAGGTCTGAGGTAAGTAGGATTATAAATCATTTCCATCTCTTTCTAGTTAATGAGTACAGACTATGAGAACATTTGACTTGGTGTAGAAAATAGCATACACAGTGAGTCACATTCAGCAAAACAAACAGTAATTTGCTTTCCTTTTGGATCCTTGAATTTTTATATTTGAGGAACAAAATCTGCAGCAGTCCTACTGAGGTCCTACTAGTCATTCCACTACACCTGAGTAGCACCATCTCTTGCACCTCAATTTGTATGAAAGAAGAAAGCTGCAATTAGAAGATACGGAACCTTTCAATAGGGGAAAACACACAATTTTGCTATTCAGAAAACAATAATGTGTTTTCTGTGGACCTTGATCACACTGAAACCAGCTCCACCTCCCTGTATAGAAAAGTCAATATTTCTTTCTTAGCAGTCCCTCAGAAACCATAAAATATTCCAAGTCCCTGCCTGCCAAGAAAGTACAATATACTCAGGACTCGACTGAAGTATGTGTTTGTATTCTCTACAAAACAGAGTAATGCGGTGTAAAATATTGGTACCCAAGAACCAATTATAAATGGTACATAATAATCAAAATAATCTTCATTTAAAAGTCTCTAAGGAAAAAAATTGTTTAATTCCATAATCTATCATCCTTCCCTACCATCCCTTTTTTTTCTAGACAAGTATAACTAAATAATATGAATTGCTGATATAAAATAAAATTCTATCTATGTGACTTGTTAGGCCAGTTTAGGCTTTTAGCCTTTAACCATTTCTCCTATAAATTATCACAAGTGATTTCCCTTGCCCGTTCAGAGCAGCTGTACCCTTTTGGGTCTGTAGTAAAGGTGAATGGCTGAAATGAAAGGAAACTGGAAAGTTATATCCACATCCTAACAGAAGCTATGACAGTATAGATATTAGAGGATAAAATGTTGTTACTTCTTTCCCAGTGGGGTTTGGTGAGCATGACTAAAACTTATTCCATGATGATTCCCCACACACACAGGCTGTATCCTTGAGCACCTGCTGAGGGGGATGGAACAGGGGCTGAGCAAAGCACTGTTGAAATCCATGTAAGGAATCAATGGTACCATGTGGCTGATAAACTGCATAGCGCCTATCAGCCAGGAAGGATAGCAGATGTCTTACTGCTGAACCAGCAACTATGGCAAAATATCTTTCCTTGATAAACTTGACTCCTTATAATCCAATTGCAATACTAATCCCCCTCCATCCCAAACTTATCCATCTCCAAGGTAAGATCACCCCTCACCGAGCATGTGCTTTGCATTTTATTTTATTTCACCTGGTACTGTAAGCAGCAACAAAGGAATGACTAGAGTCATTCATGCTCCACCTAAACATAAAGAAGTAGTATAGAATTAAATTAAGAATGGGGAGAAGTCAGGTACAACTCCAGCTTAACTAGGGTTAGTCACTGGACTGAACCTACCTTCTCCCTCATAGGGATATCTAGTGGAAATGGGTCTTATGCTTTCCATTCTCAGTTATTATCTTGAGCTAACTTTTCCTGAATGGTTATCTTGAGATAACTTTTATTGTGGATTAAATCTTGTCTGTATATTCATTTGAATGTTTTTGCAGTCAGAAACTACCACTGACACACCTTTAACCTTAGCTTGTCACAATTTTCTCTTATTAATAAAGAATGTTATTCCATAGTTAGAGTGAGTCTTTCATGGACACTAGCATGCACTGGCAGTGGGTAATATACCTGAATAAAGTAGGAAACCCCACTGAGAAGGTCTCTCTTCTGCTGTTGGTGTGTGTCCCTGAACAAGTCAGTTGAACCACCCTCCAGGACTGTTTGTTGAGGAGGACCTATAATGGGACACTGGCAGACTGGTAGGGAACAAGGATCTTGGCTTTCCAGAGTCACTGGCAGACCAATCAAACATATTTGAGGAGATTTTTTTTTGGGGTGGCAGGGTGTTCTATCTTTGCCTGCAATGCATTTGCATGCTTCTGTAATGCATCTAGACCTCACCCACGTAAGTTCTTGACCACAGGAAATCCAGCAATAGGTCTGCATCTCCCTGCCCCTAACTTAAGGTCCTGTTACACTACAGCTGCCCACTACTGTTTCTGCTACCTCATGACATTAAACCCAGTGAGAGAAGCGCCTGCTGTGAGATTAAGCCCTTGAAAGCCTGTGCAATGAATACCAGAGAGAATCTTAATACTGCGTCCATGGAATGATTCTGGAATGGCCTCTGAAGCATGCTTTTGTTGAAAAATTTACTTAAACACATGTCTGGGAAAGTTTTTAATGATTAAGCTTGCCCTGATTGTGGTCCAGAAAGCATCAGATCTGTCCATGCCACAGGCTTTGGTGGGGAAGGGCACCAAACAAGGAAGAGCAGCCAGAACAGAGCATTCAGGCTGGCAGTAGGAAAGGTAAACCCAGACTGATGGGTGGCTCTGCAACTGACTATTGACATTGCCACAGCAGGGTCTCTCCTAATGGGGTGACAATCAGAGGCAGTGATTAGAAGGATAATTTAGCAACAACAGCCAGTCAGAGAAAGATTCCTTCCTAGTTTATTCTGATTTCTTTCAACCCAAGATGGGTATGTAATCATACCCATAATTCTCCTATCTAGCAACAGGCATAAAATCATAACCGAATTTTAGAGTAAGAGCCCATCAATGTTTTTGCATGATCCAGATCACATGAATTTGAAAATCCTAACAGCAGTTTTAGATGTAAATGCAGGGAGTACCACCAAGTTTAAAGAGCATTGTAAATGTGTGCCAGGACATACATCAGAAATGGTCAGCAGCAAGGACAGAAAATGAAAGCAAAAAATGCAGTCCAAAATCTGCATTATGTGATTTAGAACTAAAAGAGGGAAAGTTCTAATTAAATCCTTCAAGTAAAAATTCTTAAATTTGTCTGAGGTTAAATGGTGCTCAATTAAAACATTTTTCCATGCTAGAGACATATCTCATTTTTAAATATTCAAATACTAAAGAAAGTTGTAGGTTTTGCCATGCAGTAATCAAGAGGCAGAGCTTACCTTCTCTTCTAGGAAAGCCAAAGAAATTTGTTTACTTCCATAGGCCACAGCAAAAGAGGATTGTGTGGATTACTAGGGAATACTTCAAACAGCTCTTCCCCCAGGACAAGATACAAGAGGCATGTTTATCTACTTTTCATATTAATTTTTTAATCATTTATTATCCTTTGGAGTTAATGCACCATAGCAAAATTTTATTGAGTGAAGAAGTTACATCAAAGATATTACTGGTTATAGAATAATGCATATTATAAAGAAAGTAGAAAATATCTTCTTGCTTATGGAGACACACAGTCCATTTAAAGATGGGTTGCATGTCTTCTGCAAAGGAGAATTCTCTCTCGATACTATTCTAGAGAACTAAGAATTTGGCAATATGCAAACGATAAGGAGCCCTGAAGGACATAATATTTTATTTTGCACCAGGAAATTATACTGTCATCCAGCTTGGGAGAACTGGACTGAAATCCAGTTAAAGGATAAGGAGTGGAAGATAAAGTATTACAGCTTTTAAGCTGGACATGAGCCATCAGTATTGTCCCGTGGGAATCAGTGCTGGAACTGGTGCCTTTTCTGGAGGCTGGAGTGAGTAGTAACATGTTTTTGCAAGCACTTAATGAACATTTGTTGGAGGATGTTCTGAGTCATCAGGCTGTAACATGTCTACTGCTAGTGCTCCTCAGCTCCTTAAAATGGTAGCTAGCCCCACGCTCCTGCCCTCCCTTCTGGAGGCAAAGAGCAGCTGAGCGCCTCTGCCTGCTAAAGAAGCTGCCTCCAGATCAGAAGGGATGAGGCAACGGAGGCAGACTCACCTTCCTTCACACGTGCCTGTGTGAAGCCCAGAACAGGACTGGGAAGTGCTGCATGACAGCTGTGTGAAAAGTTTCAATGAGCAGTCACCTCATCAACAGTATGCTTAGCAAGCAGATCCTAGTAGTGCTTACAGAGCTCAGGCTGGGTTTCTTCTATCAAAATTGTTAGTGAAGCACCCATAATCTTAATTCAACTGCAAGGAACTGTTTCATTTTCAATTTACTGGTCTTTTTTCTTTTTTTATTCTGATACTGGAATACATACATCACCAGCAGTCTTGATATTTTCAATTTTAAAAAAGCATTAGAAATTTCTTTTTTGAGCTCTCATTACTGCCTAAAATTTTTATTCAAAAGTGAGATTGCTGTATAAATCAAAGGAACATTTCTACATTTCTGGTAGAAATGCAACTCACTGTCAGATCTGGTGGGATGACTCCTATGACTGGAGCTTTGGAACAGAAAAATACAGGCTCTTTAGGAAGGATTGAATACTAGAAGAGAGTGCCGTAGAATCACAGGACAAGATTTTGATTGACAATTTTGCTGCCCTTCTATAATCAAGTTACAATTTTGATAAGGGAAGAGCAACTGATTTCCCCTACCTGGATTTGTGCAAACCGTTTGACACTGCCTCACCTGACATCCTTGTCTCTAAAGTAGGAAGACAAGGATTTGATGGATAAACCACTCAGTGATTCAGGAATTAGCTGAATGGTTGCACTCAAAGGGTTGTGGTCAACCATTCCACGTAAGTGGATACCCGTGACAAGTGGCATTCCTCAGGAGCTGATAGTGGGATTGGCACATTTTAACTTCTCTGGCATGGGCAGTGGGATTGAGCACACCTCAGGAGGTTCACTGACAGCACCAGGCTGTGTGGGCAGTCAACATGCTGGAGGGAAGGGATGGCATCCAGAGGCATCCCAAACATGGATTCAGGTTGGGGAGAGAATGGGTTGAGAGCAGCCCTGAGAAGGACTTGGGGGTGCTCATGGATGAAAAGCTGGATATGGCCTATTAATTTGTGCACACATTCCAGAAACCTAATTTTATCCTGAGCTGCACCAAAAGTAGCATGGCCAGAAGGGCAAGGAAGGGGATTCTGTCCCTCTGCTCTGTTGAAAACCCACCTGCAGTGCTGCATCCAGCTCTGATGTCCTCAGGAAATACATGGACATTCTTGTTCAGAGGGCTAGAGCACTCCTCCTATGAATGAACTCACTCTCAGCCAGACCCAGTATGCAGATAGAAAGGATGAGGACTTTTCAATCTGAATAAAAGATTCTGGGATGACCTTTTAGCACCTTCCAGTACCAGAAGATGGAGAAGGCTTGTAGCAACAGAAACAGGAGTAACTCCTTCAAACTGAAAAAGGTCAAGTTTGGATCTGATATTAGAAATTCTTTACTGTGTGTGGCGATGCACTGAACAGGTTGCCCAGATGTTGTGGATGACTCATCCCTGAAATTGTTGTGGTCTAGATTGGATGGAGCTTTGAGATACACAGTCTAGCAGACCGTGTCCTTGCCTCTGACAGGCAGGTTGGAACCAAGATGATCTTTAAAGATCCATTCTGACCCAAGCTGTTCTTTGATTCTATGGACAGATTTCAACACTGTCTGAAGTTCAGTGCTGTTCAATAATGTCTGAGGTTCTAATTTCCCAGAGTCATATTCTCTTCAGCATGACTTTATTAACTAACATTCCAGCAGTGTTTTACATCTGTTTGAGAAACAAGTTAGAGCCTCCATCCTAATCACTGATCTCAACAATCTTAATCAACCCTGAAAGCAGTCTGGTACACCTCTTAGCAATAGAAGTTCTGGACTGACTTCTTGCAGGACTCAGCTAAAACATGTGTTCCATCACAGCAATGTCAGCAGCATAGACCCATTTATGCCGTCAGAGGGACCATGGGGCTACAATTAAGGTTTGGGTTTCTTTAATCGCCCCCCCAAATGATTTTTATGCACAGCATGAGCTCAGCCTGCCTGTGCTGTGGCCCAGTTAGCAGTCACAAACAGGAGCTGGATAACCACACTAGATAAGGAAAGGTAGTTTTTGCACAGGAAGGCTGACAGTTATCAGGAATCTGCTGCTGAGGAAGTCTCAGGAGGCTCTGAGTTTGCACAGCGGCCTCTGAGCAAACTAACACCAGCACAAAAGCAACCAGCACAACTAAAAATGTATAGTTATTTCTGCATGTGGCCTGCAATACTCAGTGCAGCCATCACCAAGACAGGGGGCGAAAAGGACTGCTCTTCTTCCCACCTAGCTCCTTACACTTCCCTCTGATCTGCCAAGCATGAGCTTGTGGCAACTGCAGAGCAGCACGTATGGCAGCTCTGGAGGCAGTGACAAATCACAGCAGCTGGGAGCACACAGATGCCAACTCACAGCTTTACTTCTTTTCTCCCCTGTTTTAGTCACTCAGCTGAGGATAGGATGCCAGAGTAGGATGCTCAGTTTGGTGCACTGGTCCTCAGTTGGAACGGACCACAGACACTGGGAGCAGTTCTCCAGTGCCTGTTACAGATATTCTCAGGGGCTTATGCTGAAAAACTTGCTTTTGCACAGATACTTAGGCAGTGTCTCTCAAGAAGAAGACTGTCTCAGAAGCTACCTGGTGATTTTCTTATAAACTCTGCACTGTTGCATTTCACTGCAATAGGGTGTGATGCACATCATGTAGATCAGACAGAGACCGAATTTTCTGCATTTGTGACTGCCACAATCAAGCAGATATCAGACTTTTGTTCATATTTGTATTTTGTTGGGTTTTTTTAAAGTCTTTATTTCCCTCTTCCTCACTCCATTTTGCTACTTGCACTTATTCTTTTCTAAAAGCCTGAAACATTTTACCCTTTGTCACAACTTTCTCCTTTTCTTTGAGCTTCACTTGCCTCATTTCCTTATGAAAGACACTTTCGCTTAGCATGAAAAAGACTTCAGTAGCAATGATGCCCATTTCAGTCAACCAGCAGGTAAACCTTTGTCAGACAGATAGACATACTGTTTCTATTTCCAGAATACCCTATTCTGACAAATATAAATAATTTCAGTCACAGATGTGTTAACATAAAAATGTACATTAACAGATAACAGATAACAGATAACAGAGTAGTGCTTTCAAACTCGGGTACCACCCAGTATTCTGAGCTTTTAACGACTTTGCACCATGTGGACCCAACAGTGGAAAGGAAGAAAATAAATTTTCTGTAACTGTGATCTGTACAGCACAACTAGTCTGTGCCAAAACTCTGAGAAATCTTCTGATTAATAAACTCATGCCCAAGACCTCCAGACAAGAGATGTTTGTCTATACATAGACATGCTCTGATTAGTAGTACCCACTATATGATTTGTACAAAGCTGAGGAGTAGAATTAGGAAAGAAAAAAAACATTTACTTTTGCTGAAGTTGAAACACAAGCCCTACAGTTCTCTGATTGAGAATGGCAGTTTTCTTTGAAGTACACCTCAAAATCTGAGGTGTACCTATCTATTCACCTCATATTTTAACTGAAGTAAAGCATTTCTTTTCTTAAATCACACATACTGTGACTGATCCATCATTGCAAATCTAGAATGTCAGGAAGATGTATGTAGCACTTATGCAAAACAAATCATTAGAATGGCCTCTGGGCTCTTTCTTCCACTAGCAGGCTCCAGAGGCACAGCTGTCTTGAGGCAGGGATCTGAACACATTTTAACACCCCTGTGGTCATAAAGGATAAGACATATGGGAAAGGAAAAATGCCTTCTTTTAACAGGACTTGTGAACTAGACCAAATACTTCAGATATTTTTGTGAAAAACAAATACAAATTCTGCAGAAATTCCAATATTGACAAAGCAGTAGGTCCAGAGCAGGACTCTTGGCTTGCATGCATTAAAAACATATAGCAAAGGTATGAATGTACCATTACTGTTCACATCCTGCCTGTCTGTTCAGAATGTAGTCCAAAACCTTTCCACTGCTTTTGAAATCTTCAGGAAACAAATCAACCAGGTAGGAATAAGACATCATAATGGTCAGGGACTAGAAGGACTGGATTGGATTTGCAGCTAGGTAGTAAGTGGCCATTTGAGAAAGAGACATGGAAACAAAGGCCTGGACAGGGATCCAGGTTCTCTCTCTTCGTGAGAGACCCTTATGTCCTTCCCAGACAGTGTCAAGCAGGCTGTCTGTAACAGGCTGCCTTTCTTGGCATTCCTCATGCCATCTGCTTAACATCTGGGTGTAGTGCATACTCTGGGAGTTCCAGGATCTGCCATTTCCTTGCAGGGTCCTCTCACTGTCAGGGATGTGCCCCTGCCCCAGCCATCACTTTTGTCCCTCTCTTTGTGGTGCAGAAGCCTTTTCTTCATCATGCTGCTGGCTACTTTGGGAGCAGCTAAGGTTCCTGACCATGGCATCTCACATCTCTGCGGCATTTCACAACACCCCCCTGAGTACATAGTTGAACCACAGCACCACCACTAGGCTTTTCCAGCTCTCCTCTGCCTCGCCTCTCTGCCTGCCTTTGTTTCCCCACCAGCCCTACTGATTCTTGGCCCTGGTGCCCCACTGCACCTTGCAGAGTGCCCTCTATCAGCACAGCCCTGGCAGCTGCCTCCCAGACCTGCTGCAGGAGGGTGGTCTGGTCCTGGGAATGCGGATCCTGCAGAGGCTGAGAAAGGGTGCTCTGAGGGTATGTTGTGGGAGATACAATAACTTTTATCCTTCTGGAGGCTGCAGCAGGAATTTCAAACTCCCCATCTGTTAACTCAGAATTGCTGTATGCCACTGGCTCCTTGTGCAGGGTTAAAGCAGCTTCCAGGCTCCTGCAAGGAGGCAGAGGAGATTTTACAGGCCTTCTGTGGAAAGGAAAGAGAGATATGACTCCCTAGGTTATTGCTCCTAGGACTTGCCAAGGCCATCACAGCCCTGGTCTCACCTGGTCTGGGGTCAGGAAGGCAGGCTCCAGCAGAACTTGCTTTGGGACAGGGTGTTTCAGCCCTTCTCTCCCTGTATCTGCCCTCCCACAGGAGCAGGAATGGGTATCCAGAACCCATGTTTCTAGGGCTATACAACTACTTACCCCATCAGTCCCTCTATGCACAGCCCTCAAGATTGTGTCCCATGGCAGCATGAAGAGGTTAAAGGATAGGAAAGGAGCGGGAAGATAAACCCACTATGTGAAGGCTGAGCAGGGCAGGGAAGGAGGAAGGGAAGGACCAGTTCTCTGGAGTGGCTCTGTAACTCCCTCAGAATGCAAGAAACATCACTGGGTCTTCCAAAGGGACGGAGGAGAGATTTTAGAAATTCATAGCCTCATGTCTCTGAGGATACAGAGATGCATGGCTCCTCCACGAAGGGGATAGGGAGAACAGAGATTTGTTCCTCTGACAAAGCAGACATAAGTGACACACAAGAGCCACAGAAGTGAGTCGAAATTGTTTTTGCACTATTGCTCAGAAAGGGAGTTCAGTGAGGAAGTTGCATTTGCTCTTCATTTAGGGAAAAATCCTTTACCTCTGGCATGATGTACGTTGACTCCTGCAATTTCTTTCTGCTCCTCTGAGTTCATAAGTTCTAGGCCAATACATCTTAAATAAGTTGTTCCCTGTACAATGGATGTACTGCTCCTTGATGTCTATGCTGAAGAATTGCTCCAGCAGACTTTCTGTTCTGGAGCTTGCTGTTAGCACGCTGCATTTTCCCTGAGCTCTCTGGCTCAGCAACTTTATGCCATATGCAGCAATTGAAAGTATTAATAAGGAGTAGGCAGAGTGCTTCATCTCCCTTGGCAGCTTTTTCAACACCAAGCCAATATCAGCAGATGCATGTCTAGCCACTGTAAAACAGGCTTTTTTTTTCTTCTCCTGATGTGTAAAATGAGAAACCCACTGAGGTGTTTAAGGAGCCAGGATCTTTGCTTTATGGCTACAAGCTCTGTTGCTGGGGGGACCCAGAGCCTGAGCCTTGTGGGTGTGGAGGGCTCTCCCATCACCTAGACACACAGGACATTCTCCCCTTCTCAAACACAGTTCTCATGGCAGCAGCCTTTGCTTCACCACCTTCACATGCCCTTCTGGGTTACAAGGACAGAGTTACTGGATGGGTCATGACACAGCTCTCCCTGTCCAAGGAAACCAACACACATAACTATTGATTCAGGTACCCATGAAGGCAGAAACAGAAATTGTGACTGAATCCATTAGTGTTTTGCTATTCCAATAATACCTTGTTTCAATAACTTTAGTCCTAATGCAGGAAACATTGCCTATTGACTTGGGCCCCACTGGTCACAATTTCTTCGGAGAAATACAGTTAGAATACATTTAAGATTTTAAAAACCCAAAACAAAACAAAAACAAAAAAATCCCCAAAACTGTACCTACTTACCCCTTTTATTTTTTTAAATGCAAAATACAGATGTTGATTGGAAACAAGGAATTATTTTAGCGTCTCTCTGTATATGTCAGAGTACCCACATTCCTATCCAATGAGTTTACTCTTCCAAAAATAATCTGTTTAAATTTACAATGAATTCTATGATTATGACAAATGTCTTTCAGGAAGAGTTTGCCTTTGCAATTTTTTTACAGCTAGGCAAAACCACGGTAATGTTCAATCTTCATTTTAAGACAATAAAATACCCATTTCTTGTTACAAAAAGATATGTAGTCTTAAACCACAGGTTGTCATCTGAAGCTAAATAGAAGGGGATCTCATTTCCATGTTGTCTGAAACCACATTCCAGTTTCTGTATACTACTATTCTGTAATTTCAGAAAGGATTAACTTTACACAACCTGTTTCACTAATATCCATATATTCACTTTCAAGTTGCTGTAGTATAAAACATGGATAATAGATCTTGAGATATCTGAGCTGTAAATGGAAGAGCCAGGTCAACCAGAACTACAGCCAGCAATAAATACAGACTGTGCCTCCCTTCAGTTTTCTTTCCTTTGGATCCACTTTCAGGAAATGTTTGATATAAAATTCGTTGAACTAATAATTTCATTCATTCAGTCATAGTTTTTTTCAAAGTTTTGCCCATTGAGGTGCAATATCTTTGTGCTCCTGTATTTGGGTCCTTTTCAAATTAATTACTCCAATCAGATTCTTATGGGCAAATGTTCCTGAAATGCATGTCTGTGACTGATACTGTTTATAGAGAGTGTGCAGCAAAATCAAGGCTTAACAATCTCTGTTTTTTCCACTTTCACATCCTCAAAATACAGCTGTTGTATAACCTTACTAAGATATTCTCTCTTGCTGTTTCATACATTGTTTAACATCCCTGTGCACTAAGTGTGACCTTCACTGGGGGGGAACACCAATATTTAGCAAAAATATTCCACTGTGAATGTTTTTTTTTCTTTTCAATATTATTAATGTAAAAACCTCTTCTTCTCCCAAAGCAAATAAACAGTTTGTTTCATTCCTTCTTTTCTAATATATTTCATGAAGGAACTGATGTCTCCTCCAATCATTCTCACTTTCTTAAACAGGGTTCTGGTTCTGAGTGTATATATGTAAGTACTAAACATTTCATATGGGAGCTGGTTGATTTTACAATGTAAGTTCACAACTTCTATTGAAAATACCTTACGATAGGTGTTCTAAAACAGTTTCAGATTAACTTTACACTATGAGGCTATCTTAGCTAATTAGAAATATATTTTTCATGTTATCAGATATACATTGGTAAAAAGGAAATTTATAATCTAGGTCTTATTTCCTAGATTTTTGGCTTCAACTCATTCCTCTCTCCCCCAGCTCCAGTAAATCAAAGAGAAAATAAATGTGTGCATAAAATATGTGGGTGAAAAAGAAGCTCTACAATACTAAGACTTCAATATTTCCATTTATATTTACACAAGAGTACTCTAGTTGTTTAAATGGGAGCTTTTATGTTTGTTTTTAATGTCACATGATGAGGAAATCTCTGTTTTGCGATGCCTAACAAGAAATGCAAATTGAGTCAGCAGATGACTCGGGTAAGGGGTGGGGAGAGAGCTGCCCATGGTCAGATGGGTCAGCATGTGCCCAGATGTTACTGGGTGGGATTCAATCCACCTCCAAGTGATGTGGCAGCTGAGGACGTATATGGTATAAATGGCATGCCGAGAGTGAGATGCATAGAATGATTTCCATGAATATTACACTTGTTTTAAAACACTAAATAACTCATTTTAAGTGAAGTAAGAGGTAGCAGAGGAGAAGGGAATTTTTACTGTAGCTATAAGTCTCAGATGTTTGATAAGCAATGTGTTAAACATTTAGAAGCCAAGAGAGCTGTACCTTTTGTAACGTAAAAAGGAGATAATTACGAGTGGTTTGCAGTTGAAGAACAATTCCCTGAGTCTCCAGATGCAAATATTTTCATTATCAGATGCCAGCGACACCCTTTTAAAAAGACTTGATCTCTATGTTGAAGAAATGGAACTGACTGTAACTTTGCAGAGAACTTCAAAAATTGACCACTCCTGGTCGAAAAATACCTTCACTTCTTGGTTTTTAAAATAATGCTGTAATTCATGCAGTCTGTTTTAAAAAGACATAAATTTTTAAATAATAGCTCATATAAACGTGGTCATACTAGAAAATCCAAATTATATGCTTGAATTTGTACCAGGGATGCTCTGGAGTGGAATGGCACCTCTGGCAATCCAAAAAGAGGTTGCTGCAGTGCTTGTCATGAAGAACTACATGTGGAGGCTAATGCATCCCAATGAGAACAAAAACAGCAAAAAGACCCCTCATGACCAGCAGAGGACAGCAGGTAGGGACCTTCTCATCCATACTGAAAGAAAGTGCTCTGCCTTCTTCAGCACATCTGGGGAGAATCTCTTTATAAGTGGTTCCTAACAATCTGCTCTTTCTCCAAAATAACTCAGTGATAAAGGGTAATATATACTGTCCCCAAACAAGAAAAAAATCTATTTTTAAAACTTTGAATTTCTTTATTTCAGTACCAGGTTTTTTTTCCCTGGCATTTATTCAATTCAGAAGTTATGCCAACTATTGGATCCACGCAAAGAAATAAACATTCAGAAAGTTATGGGTAATCACCAGAGGTCTTAGTTTTCCTTGTCCAGTCAGAAGCTCAGCCCTCATGATAATACCACACTGTAGAAAAGCACAATATTAGAGAGAATTGGTGATGAGAAATCAGCAGAATCACTAAAATCTCTCTGCCTGAAAGAACTTTTAAACATTTAAAAATAACTGTTCAGATAAAATTTATATTTCTTTATTGGTAAATCTTTAATTATTATGCACTTCATGATCTGGAAAATAATTTAATCCAAACCTGTTAGCCTTTGTCACAAAAGCTGTGCACTCCTTTCTCTGAGGTGGTGTTTTTGAAAGTACAATGCATTTTTCTTCCCATCTAATTTCTTCAGTTGCTCTTTGAATCCTTACTTTCATCCTTTCTTACTTAGTGACAGGTTCCCTAATCTGGCCTTATTGTCCAGACAGACAAAAAATCACTGATGGCTTTAAAAGTGATGCGTGTACAAAAAAAAAAAAAAAACAACTCACAAAACTACCAAATCCAAACCAAAATAACAGATCACCCAACAAAACAAAAAGCTGCAAATGACTACAAATAAACATCTTCATTAATATTAATTAGCAAGTGTAATACTAGGGTGGATCATAAAGAGCGTGAAGCAGACTATTCTGATTTCTGCTGATAATTTAGTTCATTGCTTCAGTGCCTTCTATGTTATTTCTAGTTTTAAGATCTCACTTTATCTGTGTAACATTAACTTTTCCTATCTTAGTCTTCTCTTCCTCTGAAGTATATGAACTCAATATACAAGCACAATAGAGCTCTTTTATCATCCTTTTCTCCATTTTCCTAGCTCTAATATGTTATTTCCTTATTAGGAATAATTGCTTTCTTATTTGAGTAGAGCTATAGTTTACACAGTACCATTCCTATCATCAATTTCCTTATAATGAGCTGAAACTATTGTTGATAATATTTTTTTAACCAGAAACTCATCAGATCCTATCTTGACAGAAATTTCCAGTGGAAAAGGAATGTCTTGCAGATATTTGGAAAATTAAGCTAACCACAGCTTTTTTTTTTCTTCCCGACTGTGCCCCGTGATGTCTAAGAAACCTCAGCTAATTATTTCATAACACAGCTTATACCACATCCATGTAATCAGAAAAGGATGTGCCTCATTTCACTTTCAAAAAGGGCCAGCACTGGTGTTGCTCAGGCCTCTATTAACATTCTGAGAGGTGTTTGGGGGATTTTCATAGGTGTTACCTATATGCAAATGACAGCTGCTGTGTTTTCAGCCCAGGCTGGAAAAGCAGGGAGGGTCTCTGGTCTCCTAATGCTGAGAAGACAGCTGCTGAGAGGGCATTGGGTGAGTACAAGTAGCTGCACTCAGAAGTTACCTGAAGGAAATGTTATGGATGCTGACTTCACTTACAGAGGAAAAGCATTTTTCTTATTTTTCACGTTTTTTCAGCTGTTTCCATGGCACAGTCTCATCTGCCCCTGAAGCATCCATTTTGGTAGTCCTCGTACTAAAAGCTTTAAGTTGTTTTAAGTTAAGAGCAGCACTGGAGGAGCAGGATCAAGTGTTTTAACTTTGTGCTATTAGCTTTAGTGCTCAGGTTTTCATGAAAGTTTCAGGTGAAGAAGACAGATCTTGTGTTCTTTGAAGCCTGTTGAAATCAGAAGGAGTCTTCTTGTGGACTTCACTCAGCATAAGATCAGCCTGGGAAGTTACTGTAAGTTTTGTATCCTTTTTTTCCCTCAGGCAGTCAGGCCAGGCCTCACTGACACTTCTGCTGTGAAAGGATCAAGTTTTTTGGTATCTTCTCAAAAGAAAGGTGCTCACAAAAGAGGAGTGTGACAATTCAATAAGCTCAGCTGCAAACACTGGTAATGTAATAGTAAAGAGATACATTGATTTTCATAAGAAACAACAACAAATCAAAAGTAGGGATCTTTAAATGCTACGTGTCATTTAATATTGATATTTTTCCTCTGATATTTTTAATGACAAGACAAAATATAAATAAATTCTCAAATATCTGGTTAAGAACTTGTAGTTAACTTAGAAACTGATTTTTTATCCTTAGAAGTCTAACATATAGTTCTTTCAAGTGATTTAGAGAATATTAAAAATCTGTTAATTTGCTAAATATGTTTGCTTATATGTAATTAACAAACACCATGTACTTGATTCTGTAGATTCACAGAGCTTAAAGTAAAACATTATGATCAGAATTGCATCAGAACCTCAGCATCATATGGCCTTGATGTAAAGGGGCTGGCAGACTTCATCATATCCCTCAGTGAAGCATTTCAATATTTAGCTATGTATTCCTTTACAAATGTTAGCTTTTTCCCAGTGTGAATTTCTTTGCCTTCAGCCTCCAGCTAATAGATATGACTGTGCTATTTTCTGCTCAATTAAGGAACGGTTAAACAACCTTGTACTGTTATGTCAGCCCAGAGGGAATCTGACTAACAGAACACATGCTGAAATTTTGATGTGCCTTAGACCACGTCAATTTTTCCTATGGCTTCTCACCATGTGGTGAAATCAAACTTCACTTAATAAATGTTTTTAAAGTACCAAGGACCAACAGGATTCTCCTGGGAAGGTGAAGGCCCAGCCGAGCTTTGCTGACACAGCAAGCTGAAGCAACAAACAGGTATTGTTTCTATATTTTGGGGGTACTGCAGGTTGAGCAAATTTAAAGTAGTGAAAAAGGCCAATGTTCTTGTTCCTGTCCTATTCATTAAATAAATTAAGGAAAAAATGGCAAGAGAGTGAAGTACATTTCTTTGCAATAGAAAGGCAAGTCAGCTTTCATTTGTAAGTTCTTTCATACGCTGAAATCATAGTTTTGATTTTGCTTACTAAGGAAAGTACACACTGTCACTCTATCACAATCCACATCTTCAAAGTCTAGTAAAATCACAGAGGGTGAAAAATTATTCAGAAAGAGCAGGCAACCAGAAAAGATAGCAAAAAAACACTGAATAAAATACATACAGACAATTCTGCAGAGTGTATTTTGTACCCTCTTTAACCCAGTATCCGTGGGATTAATTATTTCATGGGCACAGTATATATCCATGGGAAAATCAGATGCAAGTATTTCCGTGTTTCTTCTTGCTTGAAATGCCAAAACAAGCATATATGTAATACTTCTTCTTCTGTAAGTAACACAGAGATGCAGTTGTGTGAGTACTGAGTATTATGAGTATTGTGAGTAAAAATTAGCAATTTTTAAAATCAGCATGTTAGATTGCTATATAGTGCTTTCTCTTTTTGGACCTTTATGGCTGGTATTCAGCAAATGAAGCATTTTCTCTGATCATGTGTACTTTGCTTTTCCTTTCATCAAAACAACATTTTTCAAACTCCTATTTCCTAACATTTTCATCATTAAATTCAACTTTAGAAGATGGGTTTATAAAATCTCAAAAGTCTTTGTAAAAATCTTTATAAAAATATTTTTCATAGAAAGAAATAGCAAAATATTGCACTCATCTTCCAACAGCAAAGCACAGTTCCAGGGTGTGTATTGACACTGCCTCTTATCTGTGTTTAAAAGTATGTGAATACTTAAAGAGCCTTGAAACTCCCATGCAGCTGTTATTTACTGCCATATTTTCACAGTACATTTTTCTCCAATGATAGACATTCCTTTAACTCTCTTTGCCATTCATATAAATCAATGCTTTTCCAGGTGATCTGCAGCTAGACATAGGAGGACTTACCTCAGGGTGTTACAATAAGCATGCGGATGTCTTCTGCATTATTTTAAACAAGTAAAATGTTGCACTGCTTTGACTTTGTTTTAACTGCACAGACAACAGTGTCTAAGCCTCAATAATGATAAATAAGTGTGGTTCCTGTTCCACTTGCTTTCCAAAGACAGCGCTTGAGTTGTCTTCTATTTTCTAATTATTCGTTGAAAGTGAAAAGGAATGGCATGCTCTAGGGAGAAGAGAACAGAAACAGAAAAAACATGATAGATGTTTTCTATGATTTGAATTCCTGACATTGCTTGATGCTTTTCTTATCTCATTATCCGTTGTCAAGAAACAAAAAATACAAAAACAAAAGCAAGCCCAACAAGATAAAAACAAAAGAAAAAACCCCAAACCAACAAACAGCTCCTCCCAAAAAACCCAAACTCTTCAAAATAGCATTCTCTTTCAGGAAACAAAATCTCAACTAAAGCATTATGTTCTGCTTTCACACTATAGTAACCCCGTATGTCTTTCCTGTACACAGTCCGTATAGGAGAAGGCAGGATTAAAAAGGAGTGCCTTCTGTCTTTACTAATGGCCTTAGAGCAGCCTAAGCAAGAATTCAGGCCTTGTCTCTGAAATACAAGTATACAGCTCCATTTCAGTGATTCTAAAATCAGGCAGGAAATTTCTTGGATTATTTCATTGAATGTCCCTTCCATTAAATGCACAAACTATTAGAAATGGTCACATCACTTCCTCTGTCTCCTCCCCACTCTTCCTCTGTCACCACTATCGTTCCTCACACACACAATTGTACAGCTTTCACTATTTGCTGCCTCGATTTTTTATACAATTCTACATAGTTAATCTCAGATCTAGTGAAACTACCATGTCTCTGGGAAGATTGTTTGAATGGCCAGTTCTCACTGCAAACTTTGTCTCTTTTGTCCAATTGGAATCTCTCCAGAAGTAATTTGTACCCGTTACCCTTTCTGTTCTCCATGTGAGTCCTTGAAAAATGTGAGTCTCCATCTTCTCTTGGGGGAGGCCTTATCCTCATGTTACAATATTTAAGAATAGCCACCCTTCAAATACTGTAACATGGGGATAAGTCCTCCCCCAAGCTTTCCTTTCTGCAGGCTGAACAAACCCAGCTCCCTCAGCCATTCCTCATGTGCCAGGCTTCCCAGCCCTGTGATCACCTTTGTGGGGCCTCTCCAGCCTGTCCACATCCATGTTGTGCACCAGGGGCCACAGGTGTGGCCTGACAAGCACTGTGTGGGGTGGACAAGACTTTAAGCTAAGAGACAAGGACTTCATCTCTGCTGGTGAGGCCCTTGTTGGAGCCACCCAGGATCTGCTCCCTTTCTGTGCTGCAGGAACACACCGGGCACTCAGATGGAGCTGAGTCCACCAGGAGCGCCAGGCTCCTTCCCACAGAGCTGCTCCCAAGCTGGGGAGATCCCCAGCTGTGCTGCACTCTGGACTAAGGTTTTGCTTTTCCAGGTGCAAAACCTTACACTTGTCCTCACTGAACTTCACAATGTTCTCATCAGCCCACTGTTTCAGCTAATCCAGGTCTTTCTGCAGGTAGCACTCCATTCCCAAGTGTCTGCTTCCTCACACAGTTTGCTAATGTCATTTAACTTTATGTGGGTACACTTGATTCCATCTTCAGACAAGTTTGCCAAGCACAATTTGCCTTTGGGGAATCCGTGCTGGCTCCCCCCAGTCATGTTCTTCACCTGACATGTGATAGACCCCAGGAGGATTCATTCCTTAACCTTCCCAGGGCTGAAGTAAAATGGATGTCTCCATATTTTCCTGGATCCTCCTTTAAGCTCTTCTTGTAGGTGGGGATGACATGAGCCTTCTTCCAGTCTCCTGCAACATTCCTTGATCTACACGACTTCCCAGAGATTATGGAAGGTGGCCTCACAATGACATGATCCAGCTGCCTTGACCCCTTGTGGGGATATCATCACAGCCCCTCGAGTCATATGGGTCAAGCTCCAGCAACAGCTCACACAGCAGCTCTGCCTTCACTGACAGCAGATCTGTGTTTGCATCAGCCTGGGCTTTTGTTCCCGACACCTGGGGCCCAGCAGTGCTGGTAAAGACACATGAAGAACGTGTTGAGAATCTCTACCTTTTGAATGATGAACTCAACTCCCCTATTAACATCATGCCAATATTTTGAAAGGTTTTTTGTCCTTCTGTACAACAAAAGGTGCAATTCTTACCCGGGAAGGAATGGGAGATATAGTTTTCACTTCTTTAGACTCATATCTGTTTAGTTTAATAAAATCAATAAAATCAATAAAATTACAGTGTGAGAATTATGCTGATGACAACATGACCAAATATCAGACAAACAGACCGGAGGTCAAACAGCATCTGCCCTACCTGAGGTGCTGGTTCTCTTCCCACCAACTTAAGAAGCAGGAACATGCAAGGCAGGGAAGAAAAGGTCATGTTTTTCATGCTCTGATGCATAGTCAGTGTCACTGATCTCACTGCTGCCATGTGAAATGCTGCTGGCAGTGACACACACATTGAAGCCGTGCAACAGTTACACTCTCCACCCTCTCCCTTGGCTTCTTCCATTCACTGTCCCATCGACACTCATTGAAATGATATTCTGCATGTGATTGCAAGACTGCAAAGATTTCATCTGATATGTCATCAGAAATACCAGGGCAGACATCCGGAATCGTCCTTGAACCCACAAGTCCCCCACACCTGCATGCTGAGAGCTTCCATTGTCACTGTTTAATATTGGTCTCATTAAATGTTTACCCTAAACAAGCTTGCTCAGCAACACTAATCGTGTGCCAAGAACAGGTTTGAAAAATTTTAATATAGCTGGGTAACTGTCACTGACAAACAGATAGTGTCACTACAGTCCTATCCGATAAAACTGCTATCCTTGTGAACACTCTGCCCAAGAAATGAGACAAAAGGAAATGCCTATCTCTCTCCACATATAAGGAACAGAGTCCTAAATATTTTTTCTGAGTCACACCCAAGGTAGATACTTAATGTAGGCAAAACTAAAAATATTAATATTTCTAAATGTACAGGCTAGATTTTGCAAAAGGAATCCTCAGCCTTGGAAGTGGAAATGCTGATGCCTGATGATTTATGTATCCTGAAAAGGAACTGATGCCTTTGAACATTTTACATTTTTGTGAGCTAAGTGGCAAAAGACAGCTCAGCAACAAGCTGTCATTTGTAAGAACACTTGTTCTGTTTTCTCCTTCTATGTATCCTAGTAATTTGCATTACTCTGGAGATGAAGGTAGACTTTATGGTGCTCTGGACATCCAAGCCATGCACTGCTTTACTAAGTGTCTATATTCCAACCTTCTGATGTAATTAAGAATGTTCCAGTGAGGAGACTCCTGCTCTAATTGCTTCTGGAATTTAGTCAAACTTCTGTACTCATTCCTGACATTTCCATGTCTCTGACAAGCTGTTTCCCTCCCTTTAAATTAAGTGTAAATCATTCTGAAAGTCCTGTCAAATTAAATAGTTCATTGTTATCAAATGAGACTTTTATGTTGAGCAACATTGGAAAGTAAAGGTTGGTCTCAGAAATCATGTATGTTTGCAGCTATAAATATCTTAGGCATCTTGAAAGGATGAAACCAAACTGGATGGAAAGGATACCCTAGGCACAGAGAAAATCTTTAACATAGGTGACAGATTATTTAATTTTTTCTCAGTAAGTTTATGTTTGTCAATGCAGTTGATTTTCACCAGATCTTGTCTGGAGGCGCTATTGTATTGTTCATTTAGTTTGTACTGACTGCTTTTTATCCATACTACATTAACTAAGATTCAAAATTATAAGCATGCTGGAGATTAAAACAGTGATTGACACATTATTAAATTAATTTGCTTATACAGGTGGCATAAAGAAAGTCCTCAGAACCTGCAAGCATCTTTGGGAGTTTTATTAAACGCCTTTCATCACTCTTCAGGAATTATATGTCAATCAATATCATACTACGCAATGCTCTTATAGAGTTCTAGAAGCCTTATCATTCTTACTCTTGTCATAGTAAGATTTAGTTATTTTACATAAAGATATTAATTTCATAGGAGAAAAATGAGCCAGGCCACTGACCACATTATAGTGACTCTTGGGAGACAAAGCATTCATTGGAGAGCTGGAGGCTCAGATAGGTTTTAGAAGAGTCTTAATCATCAGTCTTTATCTGCTATAAATTTTGGAAACAACTAAGATGAAAAGTCATAGTGTCCTAAAAGGGGAAAAACAAAAGGTAAAAAGACTATTTTGAGCAATACTAGTTCAGGCTGATAGACAGTGAGACACTTGAAATGCTTCATTATAGCTTCAGCACTTCAGGACTGTAGGTAGCACGGAGAGCTCTCAGGAACTGACACTCTGGGTGGCCAAGCTTTGCTAAACTGCACCTTCAGGATTTCTCCGGTCTGATGCTCCAGAAGCGACTCCAGTATTCCTGATCCCTGTAGTCCATCCCAGAAGGAGACAGGGCAGCCCTTCAATCCCCTGTTCATCTAGGTTCTTCTCCCTGGAAGGATCTGTGCTCATGAACAGAGGGCTGGAATGAGCTGCTATGTGAGCTACCCACTCAGGGCTGGAGGTGTACCGAGTGCCCTTTGGAGCGTGTGTTCCTCAAAGTGTTTATTTGGAGTGTGACTCTCTCACAAAGCAGACATGTCTTCATTTCTTAGAGAAAATATGTCTCTTGATACAATCATTACTTGTGAGGAGATTGAAAATTACTTTCCCCATAATTTCCAACCTTTGCTCCTTGGTGTCTGTAAACTGCTTCCTGAGCAGCCTATAGAGAATACTGAGCAATGATTACAAAATGGATTGTAATTAAATTAAAACAGAGTGATGGGGGGTTTTTTTCCCCCAGAACTTGCAGCATGCAGAAAAGAAATTTAATGTGAGAGAAGTATATATACAAAGTGGTTTATCTCTGTGCCTCTAACTTGGCACCAGCTAGTTCCAGGCTCCACGCTGCTCTTGGTCAGCAATTTGCCATCACTACTAGCACAATACTACCTTCTTCATGCAAGGGCTATTAGTTTGTCCTCTTCCCTGTCTTGACAAAGCAGCCCAGTCAGAAGAGTCAGGTTACAAGATAACATGTCCTGTCTGTGATGAAGCTGCATTAGTGGTATATATCTATATATATAAATATATATCTATATATTTCTGTATCTATCTATCTATGTCTCTCTCTCCCTCTCTCTCTCTCTCTCTCTCTAGCATCCAAGAGAGCTGCTATCACATGAACATATGAAGGGACTTCTTACATTTCTATTTCTTATATCTACTTGAAGAAAAGGGAAAATCTTTTGCAACTCATCTGGGTACTGTTGTTTGGACTGAGGTTGACTCAGCCCTAGACTTGTGCAGTAAAACAAGACAAATCCCATGATAATTAATAGTTCCCTTATAGAATGGCCCTAGTTAACACTAATTCACTACACTGGTATTGATAGGGAATACTGCTCACAGTGATGTGTATTTGAATAGCATATGGACCTTGCAACCCTTCAAATGCGTCCAAGCTGACCTTCATTCAATGCCTAATTATTTCCTATATTGTTGTGAATAGTAAAAGTGTAGTTGAATCTCTCTTTTAACTTATCAGAGATGCAGACAAGCTGGACTGGATTTCACCGGCTGCTTTCCACTAACCTGTGGCCAGAGGACAGGATCAGCTGTACTTTCAGCATCTCTGACAGTGAAGTGTTCAATCCTTTCTTAAAGATCTACAGAAAGGAAGTCTAGTATGAGAGCAAGAGAAGTATTAAAGATGTTAAAATTAAAATAACTGATATTTGTCATTTCCTATCTGACATCAAAGATTTATAGTTTGTCAAAGTAAGAAATAAGATTGGTTTGATACAATTTGTTCTAGAAAAAGTCACCTCATGGAAATGTTTGTTGTTCATTTTCCTAATAAATTTTAGCTTGCAAATAAACAGTATGTTTGCTTTAGTACTTTTTCAGGAGTTGAAGCTAGGCTTACCATTCAATAGTTCTCAGGTCCTGCTGTTTTCCCTCCAAAGAAAGGACTGCTATTGTCTTTTCTAGTGATGCACTATGCTCCCTGTACTCTGTAAGTTCTCAAAGATGAGCACAAAAAGCCTGAGACTACATTGATTAGTTCTTTAAGCATCTCAGTATTTCATCAAGACCAGCCAATGAGTGAATGGTTCATTACCAGAAGGGGACCTTTTACCTCTTTCACTGGTTATCAGTGCCTGCTGCGCTGCAGCTAACCTTTTAACCGAGGTTAGATACAAGAAGTTTTTGAACAAGTTATCCTTCTCTGTGTTATCTGTCAAAACCCTGCTGAATTTGATGGACAACAGAATAATTCTTTGCTTGCTCTGCCTGTTTTTGGCAGCATCCCTCAGAGATGCTTTTTCCTACACAAAATTCCTTGCAAGTTTTATTTTATTCTTCAGTCTTTCTCATTTTGCTTCTACAATTTCATAATTATATTTTTTAAACATCCAGAAATCTGCATTACATCCTGTTGTAGAATTCCCTTGGGTCTGAGGTCAGTGAGAAGTGCAGGGTTTAACTATGTCAACTCATTTTCCCCTAATTCAGCTGGGAAGTCAGCACACATGACTCCTGGCTGATCACTGGAGGAACGGCCAGTTCTCTTTCCCTTCACACCATTTCCCAGAAAACCTAGGTGGTTTGGTTTGGGGAGATGCAATAAAGTAAATTAATACTTCAGAGCTGCCAAAGTAAGGAAAGACCATCTCTTTTCTGTGGCTATACACTCTTGTCATGGATCTCATGCCAGCTCTGGCAGCTGTTCAACCCTGAAATACTGAGTAAGCCAGCAGGAAATTGGGTTAGTTTTCTGAGGTTTTGCTGAGTTTAACTGACTCAGGAAGGAATTTTACATTTGCCTGAATAAGTAGATTGAGTGGCCGGGGTTGAAGTGAAGGGACTATGGAAGGATTGGAGATGACACCCTATGTTGTGGGGGGAGAAATGTAAGAAGGCAGCCATTATACCAAACAACAGTATGAGTTACTTAAGTCATCTTTGCAACATTCTTAGTCTTCTTCCTAGGAGTGGCAAAGTGCAGGTTAGGCAGAAGTGAACTAATTTCACTTTTTAAATGAGCCATGTTCTATAAGAAAACATATCAGTGTGGATAATCTGCAGCTCTTTTCCTATTTTTATCTTAATTGACTAACTGAAAGAAGTCTTACCATTTTTAATTTATTTATATGCAATTACTCTTCTGTGAACATCAATTCTAACATCTAAAATTGTTGCCTGCTATTCTACAGTGGTGTTCATCAATAAAGGCAGTGTTGTAACCTCTGCTTTCCTTAAGTATTACTGATAACTGCTGAGAGGAAATAACAATGAAGAAATAAGATAATTTTTCTAATTCTTCCACCTGAAGAAAATTAACTATTTGTATTCATTCCAGGGCAATGGAAGTGACACCATACAACATTATATCTTCCTTTGTATTAGAAAAAATAATTGCAGAATGGAAAAGCTTAAGTATTAGTGAAGACTTCATCAAATAATTTTGTGCTAAAAGATGATCCTGATTGGGCTATATGACCAAAAAAAGTCAACAAAATTAATCTCTTTTAATATCTATCAAGAATGTTTCCAACTTAATTTATGAATATTGAATCTATTGAACACTGTGAACTAGTTCAGTGCACCACAACCAAAGACCAATATGTTCACTTTAAGGTAACACACCACCGAAAGATAAACAGACCCAGGAAAGAAAAGGTGATTCTTTCTTACCCAGAACAGGATGAATAATACCAAGATAAAATATTATTTATCTGGGACAATCCTTATTATCTCAGAAGAGTTTTCTATAAAAGCAGTGCTCATACTGTCCTCTGGTGTATGTTAGATTAGATGTATTGTGTCCACTAGAAATGTGACTCACTTCTGGTGTCATTGTCCTAAATTATTTTAAGGTCTGCCTCTGTTTATCTCAGCCTTGTAAATACATTTTTGAGTACAAACTTACTTAACTATATCTTATATACAACTGAAATAAAAGGAATTCTGTTTGTATATGAAAAGCAGAGAGACAAAAACATCCTTTTTATTACTCGCATATGGAATTTAGGTCTCCTCTGTGATCATGAATGAAAAAAAAGTAACACCTTTAAAGCCCCAAAGAGCTAACTCAGACTAACTCAGTGTGTAACATTAACAACAGCACTTGCTTGCAAGGCGTTATTTCAAGAATTACATTGCTGTGCTGGCTAATGTATTAACACATGAATAGAGCAAAGAGAAAAAAATCCTTTTAACCAGTGTTAGACTTAACAAAAAACTAGTTTGCTGGTCTAGAACAGTACCGTTAGACTGTAGTTTGTTAATAAAAAATAGGGCTCTGACATTTCTTAAGTGTTCAACTATTCATCAAAATATTGAACATTGTTCTGTAAATAAAATCCAAAGAAGAAAAACAGTGAGGGAAAAACCCCAAACTCTGTCCCGGAGATGTGCAAGTGAGTCAAAAAGATGTTTTCCTGCAGCCACCAGAGATCCATGTCTGGGATCTTGTTCTATGATGAAACTCAAAACTATTTTAATTGATTGATTGTAATGCTAAGTCTGCAATGTGCAAGAAAAAGACTTGAAATTACAATCTAATTAACATTGTATATATAATCTAATTAACATTGTCTCAAAATTAACAGGATTATTTTTTCAAACAAAAAAAATATTAAAGCTTGGACAAGCTGACAACCTATTAATGAAAACATCAAAAGAGTTGTAACAAATTAAACATGATAATATCAGCCCTGGAATTACTTTTATAGTCTATTTACAGATACTTGCAATATACAAATTTCTCACAGTGGACTTTCTTAGGCCTACTTTTTTCTTCTATTCTTCTGTTTGTTTGTCATTGTAGTACTGTCAAAACAGCCAAGTGTTTGACATGAAGCTAGTCATTCAAACAAAGTTTGCACAAGTGGGTGCAAGAGATTCTCATCTACTCAATCTGAGGTAGAATATAAAAGAGAATAATTTGATGCAAGCTTTTACTAGTGATCCTAATCATATCTTGTATAGAAATTTAGACAATTATTTGGTTTTATTTTTGTTTTGATGACAAGAAAGTATAGAGATAATGCAGCCAAAGCTTTTTTTATTTAGAGAGTTTAGTAATAGAGAAAACAGCCAGAAGGATGAAGCACCATAGTCCCAACAATTTCAGCTTGTTGACAGAAACATCAAAGAATGGTTAAAACACAGTAAGAACTTCTATCTAGGAAAAAAAATACGATAAGTTACTTTTACATATACACCTCCTGCACAGCAATAAAGTAATAATAAGAATAAGGAACATACTTTTTCCTTTGGTATTTTTTAGACTTTCTCTTATGACTACAATGTTTTTATATGCATTGTTCACTTTGTCTGCCTTAAAAGAAGAATTCATCACTCACCAATGAGCCAAAAATTGTGATACATTATTTTAAGGAAATATGGTTTTTGTGTGTTAACTCTTCTCCATACATCTCAGTGATTTTCTGACCACTGAAACATGTCATTCTTGTTAATATATTTTCAAATACAAGGGAGTTCGTAAAACTTAACAGCCTCATTTGGGGCTTGTATTTATTCTAAAGACACAGAAAAAATACTTTAGACCTCTAAAACCTTTAAAATGATGGTGTTGTCAGCAGCAATCAGCCATTAAGAAAATATATCTTCCAGCGATGGCCAAATATTCCAAGATTCAGGGAAAGTTTGGTATCATAGGGCTGAGAGGGCTGAATAGAAGTGGTTGCTGATATTTGGTTTTGAACTTGGAAATCTGCCACAGTTGTGTATCCCTTTGCACTTATCTCTTTATTAATGCTATCAAAGTAAATTCAGCTCTTCCTAAAAGGACCTTTGCAGTTAGACTGTCAGGGCAGCAGCACATGGTGTGATACCCTGTACTTGTACTAAGTTTGTGGAGGGACTACAGCCCTTCAGCCCCTAGAGGCTCACACCCACATTTAGTGCATCAGAAAATTTCACATCCTAATGAAATATGGGTGTAAATTATTTTTCAAATGCATAAAAAGGAGGTAGAATGTCAGAAAAGTAGGGCTAACTGATTGTTACCTTTAAGCCTTAAAACACATGGGTTTTGTACCTCAAGCAGGATACTACAAAAGTTTGTTGGGCACAAACACTGCAGAAAGGCTAGTGTTATTTCACAGAATATCACCACAGTTAGCATAACTAGGTAGTCATGAAATAGTAGAAGCTGTTTTGAGAACATTTAAACAGTCTTAATCACTTAGATTCAATTCAATATGTTGTAAAGGCACTGCATATTTTATGGACAGCTCGAGTTATTTCAGGTTAGAGCCATTTAACAATTTTTGTGTGATGTATTTGCAAAATATTTGTCACTTATTGATCTCAGTTTCATTGGTATAAGGTTGCCTGCATGGAATCTGACTTCATATATTATTCATAAATAATGTATTGCACTTTATAATTTATAATAAATTAAAATCTAATGTAATGTGGCACCTGGTACAAAGAGATCAATCTAAGAATTCTGAAGGCAGAAACTGAAACAAAGAGGAGGTGGTTGCCTCACTTTTGAAGATCTGCTGAAGTGCGCCATGACAGCACAATTCTTGTGCCACACTGGAAGTGAGCTGCTTGTCCTTGATCTTGAAGATTGATGCTTTCGTTTCTTGAAATGTGTGATGTCTGGCCTCATTTGTCATCTGGTATCCAGAGGTAGGATTTAGGACTGGAAGACTCTGCAGGAGGATCTGGACAGGCTGGATCATATGCCAAAGCCAGTGGTGTGAGGTTCAACAAGGCCCAGTGCTGGGTCCTGCCCTTGGGTCACAACAACCCCAGGCAGCTCCACAGGCTGGGGCAGAGTGGCTGGAAAGGAGCTGGGGGTGCTGGTGACAGCAGCTGAACATGAGCCAGGCTGTGCCCAGGAGGCCAAGAAGGCCAATGGCATCCTGGCCTGGATCAGTAATGCTGTGGCCAGCAAGGCCAGGACAGTGCCCATCCCCCTGTCCTGGGCACTGGTGAGGCCACTATTGGACTATGATCCCAATATTATCAGGTAGATTGCGCCTGGGCTCGCCTGACCCTTGCTGCTGGGCCAAAGGCGGCAACGGTGGTGTTTCACCTCAGAGACACTTTTGGCTGGCTGGGTGTTGCAGCTGGGCACTGAACAAGTCCAGGCTTGTAGAAATTCAGTTTACCTCTGGTGGGAAGTCTTCAGGCTAGGGTGAGGAGATGGATTCTGCTGGAGGGTTAATGTCCAGAGTTTATTCCATGGTCACAGACATCTGAATCTTAGGTAACAGCTCCAACAGAATAGCGAGCACATGGTCCTTGCTCAATTTAAGCCCAGGAACATTGGGAGGGGAATGGACAGGTGAGGACCAACCAGGTGGGAGGAGGAGGGTCTCAGGGGACAAGGGGCACATAGACAGGCCAATGACCCCCAGGCCTGAAGAGCATCCTTTGAACTTGACCAACCACATGAGGCCTTGCTAGAATGTTAAGCGTGATTGACAGAACTCACTCAGCAAGGGGGCGAGGGGGAAGGGAGAGGGGTATTGCCACACCTGGGAAGGGACTGGGAAGTAAAACAGGAAATTGCAACACACTGCAACAGGCTACACCTCAAATACTGACTCCAGTTCTGGGTCCCTCACCACTACAAGAAAGAAATTGAGATGTGGAGTCAGTCCTGAGAAGACCAATGGAGTGGGGGGAAGAGTCCATAGCACAAGTGCTGTGAGGAGCAGCTGAGGGAGCTGGGGGTGTTTATCCTGGAGAAAAGGAGGCTGGGGGATGACTTTATCACTACCTACAGCTGCCTCAAGGGAGGCTGTGGCCAGGACGGGTCAGTCTCTTCTCCCAGACAGCCAGAGACAGTACAAGAGGAAATGGCCTCAAGTTGTGCCTGGACATGAGAAAAAATTTCTTCATAGAAAGGTTTGTCCAGTCCTGGATCACCCCAGGCAGGTGATGAATTTATTAACCTCTGCAGGTATTTAAGGAAAAGCTGGACATGGCACTTAGCCCTATGGTCTAGTTGACAAGGTGATGATTGGTCAAAGCAATGGACTCAATGACATTTAAGATGTTTTCCAAACTAAATGATTTTGTTAATATGTGATCTCTCAACACAGACTAAACAGCAGGGCCATCTCTTCAGAACAGCAGGTTGCATCTTCCTGTTGGGAAAAAATAATCATTGCAGCAGAATCACAAGTTTAAGTATCAGGTTCTGTAGGATGGTAGGGTGGTTTACCAGCAGTTTAGCTATGTCTCAGGATGTATTCTCTCGCCTTTCAAGATACATTCTGTTGTATCTCAAAAATATGTACTGGAGACAGGTGAAAATTTTGCACTAACATGGTGCAAAATTGCAATCCAAAGCCTTCACATAGCGCTCAACATAAGAATAATGCCAGAGACATGAGAAAAACTGGTAAGCAGGTGGGTATTTTTCCCTGCCCTCTGAAGATCCTGGGCCTGATATCTGGCGACAAGCCACCAAGTGCCTGGCTGCCGCTGGGATGGGTGGAGCGCTCCTTACAGAAGGGTTTATATAAAAACCCTTTTTCCCTTCTGTACAATCACACCTAAGTTAAAGAGCTCGCTTGGGGCACATATTAAAGTTTGGCAGAGCAAAAAAGCAGCCTTCAAGTCCACACTAGAGATCAGAACCAGGGTGTTTAAATGGACTTTTCACACAAGTTTACGGTAGTCTCAAATTACAGAAGAGACCAATTCACTGCTACTAGAGGCATGCCCTCTCCATTAAAGAGCAGAGAAAAACCTAAAAGGAATAGGCAAGGATGTTTTACTGCACTCCATTTGACCACTGCTATTCTATTACTTTGATAATTACTTCAGTAAATGTGTAAACAGCATTTACCTTGCAGGTCCCTTTCCTGATCTAATTATATTCCTGGTTACCATTTTCAGCAGAGGAAGAAAACATGTACTGCAGATGTAATTAATCTTAAAACCTGAAAATCTGTGAGAGAAAGAAATATCATCCACAAAGAATCATGAAATTACTGTCCTCAAGTCAATGAAGACACCAAGAACTTCAACAGGACATTCAACAAGATCTCACATTAGCAAAGCTAAAAATTATTGTCCAGGCTAAGTTTGAAGGAGATAAAAAGACAGAATTGTTGCCATCCTCTTCAAAGTGGTATTATTGAAAATGAAAATGATCCAAGGAAAGCTAACCATTTTATTAATGTAAATTCATCAAATATGGAAAAGAAAGACGACAGGAAGTTGTCAGAATCTATGGCATAAGTGGAAATGTTCAGTTTCATTACCATTGATGTAAAATTGATCCAAGTACTAAATTTAATTGAAAATAATAATTACAATAATTGTGAAATATGAAGTAGTATACCAGGTCAGCTCTAACACAATGGAAGTTCTAAGTAGCAGTCCTTCAAATCTGAGGAACAGAGTACATGATAGAGAGCAACTTTTCTGTGACAGCACACAATCAAAGGATATGATGTCTTAAAAACCCGTATGTCATCTTGGTTCTACTCTGGTCCCTGACACTACCTGGTTGCTTAAATCAGCATCTCTTATAATCATTGTAGCCTTCTGCTGTACAGCCGGAAGGTAAAAAGATCAGGTTTGAATGCACATCCCAATTCAGGCAGAACAGATTGAATCTCATCCTGCTGTCAGCTGCCAAACAGCAAAGAAAACATTTCTAAGCTGACAATTATAGATCAAAGGCAAACAAATGGTGAACACTGGAGATCTAAGTCAGGATTAACCTGATATAATCATTGCAGGCCTTTGGTCAGTATAAATGCATCCTACAAGGCCTAGGAAAGGGAAACCTGGGTAAATTATATGCTCAGCCTGCGTGGAACTGTGTGTCAGTTCTGAGAGAAATGCAGCTGAGGGTCAAAGCATATTAAATCATTTGCCTCTGGAGTGTCTTTCAACAGCAAGGCTGATAATGCCCATTTTTTTCTTGTTTCATGTTTCTTGTGAAGTTACAAATGAACATAAAAGATAGAAATTTTCTCTTCAGTTTTATTGAGTACCCAGAAGATTGAGTGGTTGTTGGGGCTCAGGAGTCCGTAATACCGTGTTTGGAATATCATGACAATGGACTTGTATCTAAATGGGCATAAACTATGCAAGTCATTGACACTTGGCTGCATTTGGATGAGTAGCATTAAGACTGGAAAAAAGACCTATGTTCTACTTCAGCTCCAGGCCCACTGTTGTTCATGTGGGATCTGGCTGTGGTCAGGTTGAGAGTATTGAGCGCTTCTCCCATCTCTATATCATGAAGAGATTTCCCAGTCAGTCTGTTTCTGTTCTCCTAGGAGTCAAACCCAATGTGTTAATGAGCGATGCAGGGAACCCAGGCAGGTGCAAAGGAGTGCTCTTTATTACCAAAATCCTGGCCTTTTAAAGCAGTTAGCCAGTTATCAGTTTATATAGTTTTAAGGCAAAACAAGCCCAAGTCAAGCAGCCACCCTACACCACGACATGGGCATGCAGCAGTCACATAGCATATCTCTCATGGCTCTCTGGTCTAGCTCAGTCACTCTCCCATGGTTCCCTTCTACTTAGCCTAAGTAACAGGCTGGAGCCATGTTACAAGGCCTGACCTTTATGAAGCCTTGCCTATCGGTTGCACAAATTTTTTGAAGACAAAGAAACTATGTTGAATCCTTTGTCCTGTTCTGAGTTTATATGGACTGGCTCTCACTTTCCCAAGGCAGCAATTTGCAACAGTCAAAATGCTATTGGGTCATCAGACTCTTCCAGAACTTTTAGTTATTTCTCCTCAGTTCAGCAGGTCTGCACTGACCTCACTGATGGGTCTTCCTATTGCTTCTCTAAAATTTATCAGTTACTTCATACTTTCCTCATGCTAAAGGTGCAGATTTTGTTTAGTTTCTTTAATGGAGAGGCCAAAGCTAAACCAATTCCTACATACACAGCTGCATGATCAGGGGAGTGCAGCCGTCACTCCTATACCATTCCCTGCTTTCCATCATATTCCTTTTTTTTTTTCAAGTGGCCTACAGTGATATTTATTGACTCTGATAGACAATGTGTCTTCTTCACTTGATTTAAGTATTTGGGGAGATAAATTTGTACTGCTCGCATACACAGTGCCTGAAGCTGAGGAAGACACAGATGCCTGTCATCTACTTGGCTACATTCCCTCATAGGGAGAGAGCCTTTTCTGCTCTGGAAACTTACCAAGGCTGTTTAGTGTATATTAATTTTTTATTGCACAATATCTCTGTGCTTTACTGTACAGAAAGAGTCATAATCTTTTCTTGTCCTTCAACTGCCTCCATCTGCCCTGGAAATTTTGCCAACACAGGACAATAGTCAGTGGGACAAAAGGGAATATTGAAGTTAAAGTGCTTAAAACAGCTGGACAAATCTGCATGTTTGAGTGTTCACAGCCAGTAGCCCTGAGGGATCCTGGCAGGTGGAAAAGGGCCAGGAGAGCCTCCTGGAGAATCGTGCACTACAGCTATGCTCCCATCTATTTATTTTAATTAAGTAAAGACATTCTATATTTTTGTGGTCTGCATAATGGCATTCTGGCATTTTTCTGAAGAACTAACATGATTTAGACTCGATATATGACTGAATAAATCAGTAGCAGACTATGGTGTAGAAATGACTGGACCCAGTGAGTGCCTGTGTAAATCCTGGGATAATTTGAAACATTTTTTAAAAATATCATCTATGCAGAGATTTTTTTGTGAAATTTTATTTCTATTAATCTCTAGTGAAATTTGACTGGACTTGATGAAATCAGAACAAGGATGCTTTAATCCAGTCATCCAGTGTGCTGTGTGTGCCCTTTCTGTCCCTCCCCATTGTAACACCTCTGTGCTATGGCAGAATAATCAGTATGTGCCCCATTACTCCTACATTAATCAGTGTGACCCCCAACACTAATGAGTATGTTATGATATCTTTTTTGGAGAATATGTCAAAAAACATGTTCCCTTCAGGCTCTGTCTGTCAGATGCTATACTCCAACTGTGTCAAATTGCCATTGTTCTAATTGCCATTGAATATTGAAGTGCCTAATTGTGAAAAATACGACTGGTCATTTCTCACCTACTGAGTAAACATATGGTCTTCTCTAGTTCTACTATATCTTAGAGGAAACATAATTCTATTCCAGGGAATTAATTTTACTGCTTTTATTTCTCCCCTGTATTTCTCAAGGCTTAATATATATTATGTTGCTTTTAAAAATAATTACCATTCTATCAATATGCATTCACTTCTCTTTATGTACTTAAAGAAATAGCAGTAGAGATAAAGTGGGGCTTTTTCAAGTTTCATTAGAGTTTTTAATGAAAAATTATTTTCATCTTTTTCTACTAGATAATTAAAAAGTAATCATTTTTTTCTTTTCTTCTGTGTTTTTGACATACATGCATAAATTTGTGGAAAAAACTAGCTGTAAACACACCAAAGCGTATCAACTATAGAAGACCGAACCCCCAGTTTAACAGATCAAAAAGACTCTGTTTTGTTACAGCTGTGAACTGAACTTAAAGGCTATCGGAAACATGGAAAAACAGGAAAGGAAAGATACTGGTTCCTGCAATCTCAGGAGGTAGCCTTCATGCCTTTGGAATCAAAGGCAAATTTAGATAATGGGTGTATTTCCTCCATAAACTCACATTGGGCTTCTTTCCCTGTGGTGGGTTGACCTTGGTTGAATGCCAGGCACTCATCAAAACCTCTCTATCACTCCCCTTTTCAAATGGACAGGAAAAGAAAATACAAAAAAGGGTTCATGGGTTGAGATAAGACCAGGAGAGATCACCCACCAAATATTGTCAGGGGCAAAACAAACACAAATTAGAGATATTAATTGAATTTATTACTAACAAAATCAGACCATGATAATGAGCAGTAAAATGAGACTTTAAAGCACCTTTCTCACACCTCTCCCTCCTTTCCCAGCTCTTCTGCTTTCTCCCCAGCAGCATGGAGAGAGACAGGGAACAGAGATTACAGTCAGTTCATCACATTGTTTCTGCTGCTCCTCAGGGAGGGGAGTCCTTCCCCTGCTCCACCCTGGGGTCTCCTCCATGGGAGACAGCTCTCCATGAACTTCCCCAGTCTGAGTCTATCCCATAAGCAACAGCTCTCCGTGAGCTGCTGCAGTGTGGGTTACTCTTCCGTGGAGTGTAGTCCTTCAGCCACAGCCTGCTCCAGTGTGTGTGTCCCCCACAGGGTCACGACTCCTACCAGGACCTGCTCCAGCATGGGCTCCTCTCTCCATGGGTCTGGAGATCCCTGTCAGGACCCTGCTCCAGCCCAGGCCTCCCACAGGGTCACAGCCTTGTCTCAGACATCCACCTGCTCTGGCCTGGGTCCCCTCCAGGGGCTGCACATGGATCTCTGCATCCCCTGGGGCCTCCATGGCTGCAGGGCCGCAGCTGCCTCACCACGGTCCCACCACGGCTGCAGGGGAAGATCAGCTCTGGTGCCTGGAGCACCTCCTGCCCCTCCTTCACCAGCCTGGGTGTCTGCAGGGCTGTGCTCTCACATATTGTCACTCTGCTCTTCTCTGGCTGCAAAAATTCACATGCACAATAATTCTTTTCCTTCTTAAATCTGTCATCACAGAACTGTTACCACCATTTCTGGTGGGCTGAGACTGGATCTGTGGGACATGGAGGATGCCCCAGGCAGCTTCTCCCAGAAGCCACTCCTGTAGCAGTCCCACTAACAAAACTCTGCCATACAAAGTGACTACATCCCCTTAAAATTTTTTATCTGGTATTTTCCTTTGCAGCACTGAAATTAAGTAAACGTTAAAGGGAATTTCACTTTTTCAAGAAACATTAATTGGTAGGATGGAGCAAAATTCCTAATAAAATTACTACAAGGAATTCTGAAAAACACTTTATTGGAAATATAGTGCACTTATAGAAATGTTTCATGATAATAACACCGAGTTTCTTGAAAAAATATCAATTATATTCCCTTATAAAAAAAAGACAAAATTGAAATGAAACTGTTACAAAGGTACAAAAGATAGAAGAAAATTACCCTGAGACATTTGATTTCAATTCAAAGTGGTTCAAAATCAAGACTTCCTTAGAAAAACACTGAATTTGCCAACATATCATCAATCAGATCTGATTTGAAATTTAATTAAATTTTGGCTTTACATTTTGGAATGCACTAAATATTACAAACTTTAATGCCATTACAACACAGCAAATTCACAACCATGCTCAAAAGAGCAATACTCACGAATCATATTAACGAGTAAAGGAAATATATAAGCCTGAAAACTACCAAAAAATTCATGTTTTCAAAGAGATATAGGCCACTTTTCTATTCTATGGGCTATATCAAAGCAAAATTTTCCTGCCATTTCACCAATAAATAGTTCATATAGCTAGTGTGTACATTAGTATGACATAAAAACATGCAATTAATGGAAAATCAATTTGGATTCCAATAAGATACTGGGTTTTTTAAATTTCAATTTTCACATAGAAGGGCTTGTTAATCATAGGGCAAATAAATATTTTTAGGAACTGGAAATTCTCCATTCCTTACCAATTCTCGATCAAATGCTATGAAAATCCATTAAAAGTGTTAGTACTTTACCTCCTTAATTATTACTGTAGTCATAAGTTTGTAATTTCTTGGGATCCAGACACAGAAGCTTATTAAATAAGCTTTCTTGCTGAATATGTTTATAAATGCCATATTTCCCTATTTGTCAACAGGGTACTGTGACACAATGAATTGGGGAGGGGTGTGTCAGCTTGATGTTTAGACAAGGATTAACATGTATCTAAAGTGAGTTATCTTTTGAAACCTTGTCAAAACAAACAAAAAAATTCTTATACTTTGAAGTGTCAGCAAAAATGTGCCATCACACATCAAAATAAATTGTTTTCCAAAGAAACTAAATAGCTTTATTCACTAAAATCACAAAGAGTTATTAAGATATCTAAAAATATGTGTATTAAGAAGACCAGTCAAATTAGTGCAAAGATTTACAGGCTTGAGGTTAAGCAAGGAACAACAAGAGGAGTTTTTTTCCTATCCGTGGTGCAATCTTTGTATGACCTGGTGATTGAATGGATGACATGGTCATTGAACTGCTGTTTCAGGGAGATGGAGCATGTTACATTCATTAAGCACAGAACTAATTAGTCTGGCCAGACAACATGCTTCACTAAATTAAGGGTAAGTTACAGCAAGACTGCCCATGTCAGTCCTTGTCAAAAGGCAACAGGGGCAGGCATGTGGCCTCACTTCACTTTCCTTACACCCATGCTCTTCTCGGTCCTGCCATACCAAACACTGACACCAGCCTTGTGCTGACCATTCTTACATTATGCAAGATGTCAGCATGGAGAGACGGAAACCCATCCTTCCAGAGAGAAGGTAGAGGAGAGGAATTCAGAAGCTCATACACCGATGTCACGCTAGCATTGAGGGAAAGCTTAAGATGAAACCTTAGGAAAAAGCAGACATTGGAGGAATGCACACACAGTCATGCCAGCGCTGTGTGCTCCTCTCCCTGACCAAAAGCCAGCTGTGCTCACTGCCTAAGGCAGGTGGGCACCTCTGGTCTTCCAACAGGCTCCAACAGGGGCATATGCACAAGGCACTTTGAGGGAAGATTCTCAGTTTTGTCCTTTTTTATTTCCTGAATTTGGTGTGAAGCAAAAATACTGAATCTCTATCAACTTGCTTTTAAGTTGTCAAGAAACAGACATTTCCAAAAATGTCTTTTTATTAAAATATTCCTGTGAATATGTGGGTTTTTGCAAGGTCTAATGGAAGGTGTCTGGATCTATTTCAAAAAAGATTTCTGGGACTTTTCTGAGCTGCTGGCTGCAAATAGGAGGCTGCACTCTGCAAGTTGAAGCCCAACAACTTTAACAGCTTTTATTCTTTTTGTACCAAGCCTGACATACATAACTGGAAAAGCTAATTGAAGTCACCTGACCTCGAGAAAACTGGTGTTGCTGTGGCATTAATAAGAATTTTGTCATGGGGATTTTAAAATTTTTTCAAGTTTTGTGTCTTCACAGATACACAGAGGAGCAGCACAAACATAACCCTATTAATATTCCAGCTATTGCTTTCTAAATAACAACACCTCAGTTAAATCAAGAAGCCCTTCAAAAATTCTAGCATTTTGTTTATTCAGAGTCTTAAATTGTCTCTGCACTTACAGAATAATTGAGAAAGAAATAAAGAGTCCATGTCTAATAAAATTCTTTAAAATGAAAGCTCTCGAATTTCAACTACACAAACTCCAATTTTTAATATTTTTTCATACAACTGTGAACATTAAGCTTTTATCACAAATACCTCCTGTACCAAGCTTTATCAGGAGTGACAGCTGCAGGACACAGCTACTTTAAATAAAAATTAGTTTAGAAGTTAGCATTAATTCAAAAGTTACCAACTGGCCTTTAAAACCACCTTAAGCATAATCATGGCTCTTAAGTTATAAATTTTTATTTCTTCTTCATCAGAAAATATTAAAAGATAACATCATATATGTAAAACCCATAAAATACTCTACAGTCACTTTCATGTGCTTTGCTATAAATGTATTTTAGATTAAATTTAAGTATCAGCATAATCCCTAATTCCTCTTAGCAACATTAAAAGAAACCCGACGGTTTTTCTCACCATATGAATGAAAGAAATTTCAGAGAAAAGGGTTTGAAAGAAATCCCTATATAACACCCAAGCTGCAAATGCAAAAGAGACAGGTAATTTTTAGCTCACTTGCCCAGCATCATGTGCATGTGAGACTATGCAAACCTTCACTCTCCATGCCCTCCTCTCAGGTCAACTGCAACACCAGCAAAGTACTGCCATCCCACCCAGTAAGTGCAGGGGCCACACAACTCTCACATGTTGCCTAGACAGTTGTCTCTTTTGGGATTGGAGTGCTCAGACACCTACAAGGATGCACGCCTAAGTTGTCTGGCTCTGACAGGATTTGAAGCTTTGTTTTGGTTCTGCAACTTTCTGACTCTAAATCATCAGCTGGAAACAGAGCTACTCAAGTGTGTTAAGGTAAATAGTTTCTCCAGCAGAGCTGATGTGATCCCACTGGTGTCCCAGTGCCTGGGAACGTGGTCCTGGTGCAGAGGCAGCCCCTATGTGAACCAGTTTGAGATAGATGCATGCTCTGTTTTTCTGGTGCTTCTACTGTTCTGAGGAGTCACAGTTGTTTTACACCCTGAGGACTAAACCCACACTGTGTAAGGAATTTAGACAATTTTTTCACAGTGAAAAATCCACAGAGCAGATTACCAAGTTCAAGGATCAAGCACCAAATCCCAGGATGACCTTGCTTTGCAGAGTACTGATGAACTCTCCCTGTATGTGTGTGTCAGGTCTGTGCAATAGTTTTTCAAACAATGGGACTAGCTTAGGAAGGATCTCTTAATTATCCAAAATCAATAATTGTAACTTCAATTTTTTCATTTTATTAATAGTTGAGTCAGAAGTTATTGCTCTAACTGTACAGAAAAGTAGGAAATCAATAGCACATGCTGAGCTGTGGAACTTAAAAAATAGAATCTCTGAAGCCTTCAAACACTTAACTTGTACTTATAGTTCATCAGAGACACTCAATGAATTTATGTAAGAACTTTTCTTGCAGTGTTTACTTACTCATGGCCCTCAGTGGTAGCAGACCCCATTGCCTCAGCAGTAGGAGGTGACATTTGTTTCTCCAGTCTGCACTTTGGACAGTCTCAAGAGCAGGTTTTATCAAACAGTTACGCTATGTATGGGTGAGGAACAAAGCACGTGGTACTAGCACTCACATCATTCTGCCTTTCTGATTAAGCACTAGCCACAAAATCAAACAACCAAAGCAGCTTAAACTGCTAGAGACTCTAGGACAGATTGTCATCTGCTGCAAAGTGGTAATAGATGTGCTGATTTTGAAAACTTGGCCTTAGGAGGAATACACTGCTGTGACTGACACCAGCATTCAGTGCTTGGGAGCAGGAACCTGCAGTACTCTAAACAGCAGATCACACAGATGCCCAGCACAGCACAGACTGACCCTGACTTGCACTTTATGCAGTTCATCTTTTCCAAAGCCACCATCCTCCTTTTCCTTCCCTGGAGCTGAGACAAGCAGTGCCATCAGGAATACCTTGAATTTTAAATGGGAAACAGCACTATCTTAATATTTCACATCACACTAAAGTGTGTCTTTACACTGTTCTGATTTCAGCACCCTGGAAAGCCTAGGAGTTGTACCCCAAGGTCAGTGATCAAAAAGACAGGAGCAGAACTGCAGGCTCCAGTTGAATCCCAAAAATACAGCAGCACTGCTTGCCGCTGACTACTAAATAAAGATTTTCTAGATTATCACCTTTTTATTTTCTGATCTTCATGCTGACTCAGAGTTCTAGGTAGCACCAATCTCTAACATCAATGGGAAAAGGAAACAGTAGCAAATGTAGGAGAGAATGCTAGCTAGCTGTAATTAGTATGAAGACAGAGATTATTTTTTTTTTAAATATGGTGTCTAAACATTCTTTCTTTTTCTTTCTTTCTTTCTTTCTTTCTTTCTTTCTTTCTTTCTTTCTTTCTTTCTTTCTTTCTTTCTTTCTTTCTTTCTTTCTTTCTTTCTTTTCTTTCTTTCTTTCTTTCTCTTTCTTTCTTTCTTTCTTTCTTTCTTTCTTTCTTTCTTTCTTTCTTTCTCTCTTTCTTTCTCTCTTTCTCTCTCTCTCTTTCTCTCTCTGTCTCTTTCTCTCTTTCTTTCTCTCTTTCTTTCTCTCTTTCTTTCTCTTTCTCTCTTTCTCTCTTTCTCTCTTTCTCTCTTTCTCTCTTTCTTTCTTTCTCTTTCTTTCTTTCTCTCTTTCTTTCTCTCTTTCTCTCTCTCTTTCTTTCTCTCTTTCTCTCTCTCTTTCTCTCTCTCTTCCTTCCTTCCTTCCTTCCTTCCTTCCTTCCTTCCTTCCGCCACTTCCGCCACTTCCGCCACTTCCGCCACTTCCTTCCGCCACTTCCTTCCGCCACTTCCTTCTTTTCTCTCTTATTCAAGCCTTTTAAATTGATTTAGTGCATTGATTTCCAGGCAGGAAAAATTTCAGTACCCCATCTGCCCCTCCTTTTTGCCTCAGCTTAACAGTTTTGGAGATCTGAAATCAGACTCAGTTCTAACTTGTGTTCCACTGCTAAAAATGCTAGAACTTGACTCACAAGGGAAAGAGTTTTCTGAAATACACGGACCTGGCTGGTCAGCCTAGTGCTCTGTGTACACAGTAGCTACTATCAGCTGAGCGCAATCCTTAGATAAAAAGTTGTCTACACTAATCATCCAGAACAAATTTTCCTGAATTCATAGTAAATGTAATCCTGAGGTCACTTTTCTATCAATTATCTAAGATCACATCCTTTAACTTAAAAAAAAGATCTACATATTTTCCTTCTGTGAATTTGATCTGGCAGTGTTCAAAAATGCAATAAAACAATGTCATTGTTAACACTGATAAAATAGATAGCAAATATGATATATGAATCAGTAAAAAAAAGTATGTACTTCTTCCTTATTATTGCTATGAAAAATTAGTAATTCTTCTGACATAATGCATGTTCACTTAGTAGCTTATCTGAAGATGCAAAGGCATATTTTTAAGATTAGATTCAAATTACATTCTGGAAAATAAAATATTTCCCTTTTTAATATTAGTCTATGAGAAAAACATTTCAAGGAAAAAGAGATCAGTCAATTGAGCCCTATTAGTTATGGTGTCACTATTAAATAAGAACATTTAAAAATTATTTTTTGGAAAATTTTATCAATAAATGAAAACAATGTGATCTGGGTGGTAGCAATTTCCAGCACAGAGAGAGAAGCAAAAGAGAAAACAAAGACAAAAAGAGGGTATGGGTGTGATAAAGGAGAATGTTTGCTAGCTGTAATCAACATTATAACAGAGCTTTTCTCCATTATAGGCTGTTCCACTTCTGGAAACCTACTATCTATCATCATGATTTTCCCTTTTATTCTTTTGTCTTTTCTGATTTATCATCCAATACAATCCACCAGATTTGTGAGAGAAAATTACCCAAGACGGACTGGCTTGCACAATCTTTATATCCCCAGAAGCTGAGTTCAGAGTCACTAGTTTAAATCTACATCTTTCTTCTATTTCTCTTCTTAAGGACTATGTTTACTTTCTGTATCTTCTCTGTAAATCCCCACTAACAAGAAACATTACCAGAAATATGTCACCTTTTTAAGCCACAGAGCTTCGCTTTGCCTATCTCCATGATTTGAGCATACAAATTACTTTTCAAAAGCAATTGCTTATGCCTTTTATTTCATACTCTTCTGTAACACTGGAATCTAGATGGTGTCAAGTGGCACAGTTTCTTCTGGTATCCGCACCAAGTTACATCAGCTAAAGGTTTTGGACCTTTCCATTTCTCAGTTTTTATGTTTATTTACTCCCCTAACCCACAGGGATAACTCTTTTAAATACCATGCTGTTTTTACTGTCTATCCCTTTTATCATCCTCACTCGATTCATGCAATACAAATGACAATAATATTTTTTTAAGTGAAAATATAGAGAAAATTTGGCTTAAAATTGCAAACCTATTAAAAAGGATATGTAGCTCTTGCAAATTAAAGTGGTTTTACAATGGAATTAGAATAAACATCAGCCAGCATGTATGTTTGGATTTGGGTTTTTTTTATGTTGAAGACTTGAAGTTAGTTAAAAACTGTCTTTCACCTATAAGCAACCGCCTTAACATGGTAGCTCAATAGTAATTCTATCCCTGCAAGAATTACTCTGGAGATCCAAACTCTGATAAAGCACGGCTAGTGATTAATGTGCTGGACTGGAGGAATACAGCTTGTTGAGAGAACCAATCTATGGAACATCTTTGCAGAACTTATAAATATCTCTCTCTGCAATATACGCAGCTAGCTCTGACTCCACACCACAATCTCAAAAAATTTTCTGAGAGAGGTATTTTGCAGCACAGAGAAAAACCACAGATGAACTTTATTCTTAAACTTGTTCAAAATGAGACAATCTGTACAATCTACTGCATTGTACCTGAAATTCTTGTAGTTAGAGTGATCAAACCTGCTTTTTCAATACTGTTATGCACAGGTAGATACAGAAACGACATCTCTCTGCAGTTGTTTCAGTGCTTTCTGGCTGCAGTCTGTGACACTTGATTGCACGAGTTCTAGTACTGTATGTGACATTTTGCTGGTCTGGGGCTGCACCTGCTCTTCACCACTGTCCTTGTACAGTGAGAAGACAGCATTAAAGACAGGAAAATGTCAAGAGTCAGTCTGTCTTTCAAAAAGGTTGATTCAATCCAAAAAAAGAAAGGGGAGATTGAGATCATATAAATAATGGAAAAACTCACACAAAACTTGATGACTCCAAAGGTGGAAAGGGAGATCGTGGAATATCTGTCCTCCAGGATTTTCATCATCTGAGCCATGAACAACCTGACCACTAATGTTACCCCTGCTAAGGGCAGGAAGCAGGCCCAAATGACCTCAGAAATCATTTTCTACTGAAATTATGGTATGAAAATAGAGAACATTATTTTTATGGGATTTTAAATAAGTTTAAATCTTGTCCTATGAGCAAATACAACCAGCAACATCCCTCATTAACCAGTTTGTCTGTTATTAAAGGCCTGCCGACATTCACAATCTTCTCAATATGATACCTTCTCTTTATTTCTTAAGCATTTTGAATATAAAAACTAACAAAGCAGTGTCCAGTACTCTTGACCAAAACTTATGGCAACAGATAAGCCATCTCATTGCTTTCCTTTTACAAATTTTTCTAAGTCAGATTTTGCTGCATCAGTTATGGATTGGAGGCTTCCCTTAGTGGTCATAAGGGCTAATTTTAGTATTTGTTTAATTTTAATTATCATTGCCATTGCCATTACTATGTCATTAGTGGTATAAGATGAAATCTGGAACTCTTAAGAAAACCAGAATATTTTCCACACACTTGTAACAATCATTTTATGTGTCTCTGAAAATAATAGTATCTTTAACAAAAGTATATAGTTAAAAATAATAGTACATAAAAGAACTTTAGATCCATTCATTTATTTTTCTACTCTGAACATACTTTAAAAATCCCCAAAGACAGAAGCATTTTGACGTAAAAAGGTGAAACATATAAGAATGACAGATATACTTTAGGTGGTTGCAGTACAGCTGAAGAACATCACTATATGCAAAAATCAGCAAGAAATGTAACATCTATAAGCAAGACAGTAGGAAATAAACATATTAATTGCTAAGGGGAACATGGGACAGAAACATAGCTGAACTTCCTGAGTTATGTAGTACAGGAATTATTATATTATTGTGGTGTTTATAGCACATACATGGATCTTCTGGAGAGAATTTTTTGTGTTTTACCCTTAGTAATATTCATATGCTGTACATAGGTGTCATTACTGATAATTTGGGCCATGATGTCTCCTAAGCCCAGAGCACTAATAGGCATCCAGAGACACTCCAATGTGGAGGACTAAAGGAAAAAGACAAACCAGAACAGTGGCAGATTAAAAAATTTGAAAAGTGACAAGGATGAAAATCATAATTTCTGCCATAGGAAAAGACTTCCCAGAGGAGAAACTGCTGCTCTGCAATGCAGCAGCTAGAAAGAAGCAGGAGACGTTGGTCTTGCTGTCTGTATTATACTATGCAGAAGCACAAGAAAAAGCATTTGGCTGGAGGAAGGCAGAAAACATCTTTGGCTGTTTGTATACCATTGGCATGTCACAATATGCTTGTCATCACCACCACACCAACAACCACCATTACATCAGAAAGTCACTACTGAGTTTCAGTAGGTCTTGCTATTTTGGGGATGGAGATGGTGGTGGGGGTGGTGGTGTTTGGATTGGGATATTTGAATGGTGAAACATGTGAATATTGCCCATAATTTCACTGAAAAGAGTTTTATTTAACATATTAAAGATGTTAAAGCACAGGTAACACAGAAGTGGAGTCACTCTCTCATCAATGAATTCTGAATCAACCAAATACCTATCGGTGCAATAGTAAACTGTCTCTGCCATTTTTTGAGGGTTTTTTAATGCCTGTTTTTTTCAGTTATCCTTGCATATTCATGAACATTGCTTGGGTTAAATATCAAATTTTCGTTTTTAAAAATCTAAAAAAAAAATCTTAAAAAGTCGACATACATTTTAGAAGTCCCAGGATGAAACTAGTTTGTCTTCTTATAGGTGGTTTATAAAATAAAGGCAAATGAGGAATAAGAACAAAGTCAGAACCAACAGACATTTGCTAAGCTATTCCAAGCAGTTGACTTTAAATTATTCAGAATTTAAAAATAAAAATGCAAAGGCAAGATATAAGGCTTATTAATCATATTAAGTAAGCTCATATTAATCACATTAAGGATTGTTCTCAAAACTGTCATCTGTTTCCTCCTGCCTGACTTTGAGAAATAAGTACTTAATGTCCATTTCCCCAGATGACGGCAACGCTGCATGAGTCCAGAGAGGCTGGAATGATCTGAGCATAGAGGAAGGATACAAGTGCTCCAGGTGTCTCCTCTTTGTTTGTGGTTCCTGCCTACACGATCTTGCAATACTGAAGTGAACAAAAGCCCCACTTAGGGAATTTCCTGGGTGCAAGATGAAGTCCCTCAGTGACTCCTAGCACACTTCCTTCCCACACTTATAAAATTCACATTAAAATGATATTTATTTGAAGCAGAAGTCATTGTAATGCCATAGCAAATAATTAATTGGGGCTTAGCTGTGAATTGGATCAGCCTTCAAGAGTGTGCAGGTGGGGGGACTATCAGAAACCACTGCTACTTCTTTCAACCCTACCATTTAACAGTGAAGGGGAGCAACACCAAAGTCTCAAAAATGAATAGCTGCTAACAGTTGGGTGCAATGAATGTAGATTTACATCTTGGCTCAGAGCAACAGACAACACACTCTGATGAAGATAGGGAGGTTCAACACTCATGGCACAGTGGAGGCCAAAATATAGACACTTCGCTGAGAAATGAGGATTGCACAGCCTCAGGGAACCTACTTCTTTACTCAGTGTGGTTAAAAACACATGGTTCATGCAATTCAAGTCCTAGATTTACAAATCATATAAATAATACACATATTTGGCCTTCCTCAATTCTTTCATTAATAAGGAAATTATTCATGTTAAAAATAGTGGAGGTTGAAGACTATTCTTCAAAGTATGAAACACCTCACCATCTCCATTGTCATGAGTCATCACAAGTTAGAATCCTTTCTCTCTTTGCTGATTGTGTCCGGGGTAGAGTTAATTTTCTTTGCAGTAGCTGGTGTGGGGCTGTGTTTCATATCTGTTCTGAAAACTGAGTTCATAATACAGAGATGGTTTTTTATTGCTGAGCAGAGCTTGTGGAGAGTCCAGGCCTCTTCTGCTTTTTGTACTGCCATAACGGCAGTGGAGATGGGAGTGCCTGAGAGGCTAGGAGGAGACACAGCCAGGACAGGTGACCCCAGGGATATTCCAGACAAGGTGGCATCATGCTCAAAGTGTGGGGAAGAAGGAGGAAGGGAGAAAGCATTTGGAAAGATGGAGTTTGTCTTCCCAGGTCACCATTATGTGTGATGGGGCTCTGCTCTCCTGGACATGCTGACCACCTGCCTGCCCTTGGCAAGCAGTGAATTCATTCCTTAATTTGCATTGCTTTTTTGTGGGGCTTTTGCTTTTCCTATTAAACTTCTGTACCTCAACCCACAAGGTTTTTACTTCTGATTCTCTTCTTGATCCTGCTGATGGGACAGTGAGTGAGCTGCTGCCTGGAGCTTGGTTGATGGCTTGGTTAAACCATGACATTCTTCTGTGCAGAGACACATTGCTTCAGACTCAGTGGATACTCAGTGTTCTCTCTGCTCTTTGCAGATCCATTGTTTAAAACTGGAAGAAAAACTTTCCAAATAATATTAATATTGATAACACAAAGAGCAGTCTTTTAATGAAAGCTTTCATATGCACATATGTGCACACCCAGTATAAAATTTTCACAATATTTAGAAGTTTAACTAATTAGCATATCTAGCACATACGTTCAATAGTAGAACAGTTGCCCTGGTAACCCACCCTTGGATCTGCCCCATTGGAGTCCCTCCAAGTGTTCTTAGCCCTATAACTTGTTATGTCTATGAAGGATCTTATTATTTCCCCCTGAAGCTGGTGCCAAACAGGATGTCCTTGTTAGAAATTCTTTTCCTTAAAAATAACATCGAACAATTTTAAGAATATAGCATAACATAAAAGAAAGGGTAGCACTACTGTCCTAAAGTGTGAGAAGGTGCTAGAAACTATACAGCTATATGCATTAAAAATCTAGAAAGCTACAAATATGTAAAAAAGCTAAAAATCTTTAGGCATAAGATCGGTGATGACACTTGCTTCCTATCATCCTAAAACTCAGTGTGACTAAATAGGTGTTGTGGGTAACAAAAACTGTCACTGTATTCCATATCTATCTGTGTCCCAAAATTGTTACTATGCCTTTACAAGCCAGCGCATTTGCAACTGAAATTGCGGAGCACACAGGAGGTGCTGGTCCCTTTACAATGTTGGGGGACACAAGCCCCTTCCCCTTTTGCCTGGCAGTATTTGTGGGCCTGCAACTGTAGCAACCCACAACAACTACATTTCACGATTAATTAGAAACGTTTTTCCAAGCAAATTTGCAAACCCTATGGGCAGTGAAGGTTGAGCCAGTCCCTGGGCTCATGCCACCCCGTGCTGACGCTGACAGCCCAGCTGTCCCCTGCCCCGCCATCAGCATCAACACGGGCAGAGTGGGTGGCAGGAGGAAGGGCTAGCGGCACTTGCTGTGCTGGCAAGTCTCCGTCTGTCCTGGAACTGCTCCGTAAGCTCCTGCTGTCCTGGGAAGGTTCTTTACTTCTGCCATCACTTTTTTCACACCCTTTATCTCCCAGGCTGCGTGGTCAAACAGGGAGCGCCATGGTGGGATGGAGTGCTGACACATTTTCCCTTTGACTTTCAAGGCACGCAGTTGCCCGTGGTGGGCTCCATCTGGGAAAGTGTCTGGTGCCATTTTCCCTTTCCCTACACATGGCAAGGGGGGACATCTCAGAAAGGGGCAGTAGCTTGCAATTTTGGCTATACTTTGTTCCCCTGGCATTGGTGAGGTTCTGCAGTTTTGCATCTAGTGGCTATTCATTGGTTTTGATTTTTTTCCTGTTGCTGCTTCTGTTGTTAGTAAACTCCTATTTTTTCATGTATATCTACTCAAATTTGTCCCTTACTACTGAAAAGCTATTGGTTGAAACTATGGGGAAGTAACTCATTTTAGATTGCCCACCTTTTAAAATTGTCTTAAAACATGACATAGCCCATGGGATGTGCCCTGTCTCATGATAGGATGTCACACTACCTCAAAAACAATAGCTGTGCCATAGACCATAATTATAAAAAAATACTTGAAAATAATTATTTTGGTGAGTATATTTCTCATAAGTGGCAATCTTGGGGAGTAACACAAAGCTGAAATTATTTGCAAGTACAAATTCTGCTGGGGCAGATTTGGGGCAGACGTGTTTTCCTGCATAATAAGCAAAAAGTAAATTGTTCTTCCAATCTAGAAAGCTAGGAGAAAAATGACATTTGTATCCTTTGGGGTTTCTGAGTGCTTACATTATTACATTCTCATTTTTTCGGATCCAGGAAGTAATAAAACTTGAACATGCCACATCAGAAAAAAAAGCATTGCAAAATTTCAGAATAATAAGAATGTGTTTGCTCCACATTGTTCAAGATTTCAGAAAATCATTTTTAATGAAAGGAAAGTCATGGAAAACCTTGGTCACTTGATTTTGGATGGATATATTCACAGTTTCTGTGTCTCCCAGGGGTTCTGCCGTGGTGCTTACCCAAAGAGATAAACAATAAAGCAGAGTCTCCTTTTTTCTGTAGGACTTTTAGTTTACTGAATGCTAGTATATCAGGAATTAACCAACTAGCAATTATTTGCAATAAACTAATTTTAAAAATCTGATGAATGACTGTTAAACTGTTTAAAAACAAACTCTGTATAAAGGCATAGAATCATATGATCCCAGATTCATTGAATCATAGAATGGTTTGGCTTGGAAGACACTTTAATGACCATCTAGTTCAAACATCCTTGCTGTGGACAGGGACACTTTCACTAGTCCAGGTTTCTCAAAGCCCCATCTAACCTGGCCTTGAACATACAAGGAACAGAACATCCTCAGCTTCTCCAAGCAACCTATTCCAGTGCCTCACCACTCCCACAGTAAGGAATTTTTTCCTAATATCTAGTCTTAACCTGCTCTCAGTTTACCTCCTGTATTAATGCAAAATTGTCTATTCTTTCAAAGTGAAGGATAATTATGGATGCTGCATGGATCTCTGTGAAGGCAGAGATCTGGTAGAATACTAAAACCACAGTTTCTCTTTTGAAGCAGCTCCTTTCAGAGCACATCACATATTTCTGACATACATTAATGGAAGTAAGCAAGGAAAAGGAGAAAGCATAAAATCTTGACCATGTCTTGTACTGAAGTCACTAACATTTTAAATCCAATTTACTTTGTCTTTTCGCATCTCTTTTCTGTCTTTTTGCAGCACTGTATTATTGCAGCAGCTTGTCTTCATTGCTGCACCTCACTTCTTAACCACAGCTTTTAGCACAGATTAAGGGTCCACAATGCCGCAGAGAGATTAATCTGTCCTTCCAGGCAGCAGGATGGTGTCACTATGATCTTCAGATTTCCTCATACTAGTTTCTGTCTGGTTTGAAATTATTTTTTTGAACTCCAGTTTCTCAGTCTTGTATGAACCTGCTTCATTCAGTGTTGGAACTTAAAACATTTAGTCCCTTTTCTGTTCATTTTATCCCTTCTGTTTTGATTTTCTCCTTTAATTCTTGAATTTTTATATGCTAGTGATTCTTGCATAATTTTACCTATTCAGATATTTACACAACAAACTAATCCATGCACTGCAGTCCTGCCTGGCTCCTCCCAGCTTTTGTGTCAGAGCCAACGGAGCCAGCAGGAGGGACAAGAAAAAGTCAGTTCTCTGTTCCTCGGTCAGCTGGTGCCTGAGACATCATCAGGAATAATTTGGAACAGATCAAAATCAAAACAAGATAATAAGAAAACCATGTGAGCATGTAAATCAATGCCCTAACAGGTCACTGAAGTCGCAGCTTGATCACTGGCATGCAGCCTGTGTGTGTGAAATGAAATAGCTAGAGGAGGAGGGGAAACTTTCAAATTAACAGCTCTAATGATGGGCAAATCTTGCTAGTATTATAGCCCCTAAGCTGAGATATGCAGGAAAGAAAGTTATATACAACCTGTTCTCAGAACTTAAAGTGTTTTGATCTACCTGCATCTGCTGTGGTCAGTAGGAACATGAGTTTCAGACAACCATGACTACGTAACTGTATTTCCAATTTAAAAAAAAGCATCTGAGCACATGCTCTCTCCTGAGCAAATGAACAGGAGAGAGCATGTGCTCAGATGCTTTGTGTCAAAAGCTTAATTCTGTGAGTTTGTAAGTGTAGCATGAGAAGCAGGTGTATGGATGCTTTCCTGAATTAAGATTCAAAACCTAATGAGACATGAATCTGGACACCACATAGCCTTCATGTATCATCAGTGCAAAGGAACAGTAGCATTAGAAAAAGAATATGTTCCAGTATGAACATATATGGAACATATATAGTAGGTACAGCATATATGCAGCTATAGCAAGTAAAGCAAACAAAAAAAGAAAAAAATCTGAGAGAGCTGGTTCAGTTTGAAAAGAAACTTTTCTGAAAAGCAAGATATTACATGACTCTTTATGTTTAATGTTCTACAACTTCTTCTGGTACATCTGGTGCTGTTTAAAGTAAGAAAAGCTTATTGGAAAACTCCTGTGTGTATTTAATATGGATTTTTTTGTTTTGTCAGTGTTTGGACATGTGCCAATGTAAATATCAGCTACTTGAAATTAAACAGATATGCAGAAGACTGGCGATACCATCATAAATCATAATGAAGAAGGTGGTTCAATTTGAAGCACTTTCAGATTCACACTGACTATGTAGAAATTTTGACTGAAAACTTTGTGGACAGAGACAGGCAACAGGCACCAAATAAAAGTGCATCTAGAAACCTAGTGAAGAAATTACATTTCACAATTTTCATTTCACAAAAAGAAATTAATCTTTCTGATTACTGGTATACCAGCGTGATTGCAGGTCTAATTCAGATGCAGCATCATTTAAGTTTTTACATTAGCATCAAATCACTTACCAGCAGGAGATCTGAAAATCTGTGCAAAAAGGGAGTAAAATAGGCATAAAAAATGCACAGTGAAAGACAGATGCCATTACATCTCTCTCTGTGTACCTGTATACACACAGGTATTTTTGTGTTTGTGTACACACAAACACCCGATGCTGAACACGGTGTGACAAGTGCATGTTTGACCAACGTCTTGCTAACAAAAGCAAAGTCATGCCAGGATTACTAATGCATTACTTTGGCAACCTCTGGTCCTGCCCTGAGGAGCCCCTGTGTCTCTGTCCGGCCCGAGGGGTCTGTGCCCTGGGGCAGCTGCTGGCAGGGGCTGCCGTGGCCGTGTGCGTGGGGAGCACAGAGAGATCCTCCTGGAGCACTTTGAGAAACTGCCTGAGTGGGGCATGTTCTTCCCTTGCATGCTTTCATGCCATTTCTTTGGCTATGGGATTCCTCTTTTGAGAATAGCTGCTTTTTTAAGGCAAAATCTCCACATGTAAACTCTCAGACTACATTTCGTTTGAACAACTGTTCCAAAATTCTGGCTATCTGCAGTCCAAATTGTAGTTGTGAAACTAACTTGTCTTTCAGCTTATACCAGCAGAAAGCAACCCACATAGGAAGAAAATACAGACTTTGAAGGTTGTGTGGATTTTTCTCTTCTACAGTTAACTATTGCTTTGTCTTTGAGAACTCATATTTCTTCTGTTCTGAGTCTCTCCAGCTAGCTAGGATCTACAGTGGCAGCTGGAGTCTGCACAAGTTTCCTTGTGTTTCATGAAGAAATACCTGACAAAGGCACTTCTGTAACCAAAAGAAAAAGTAAAAAAAAAATACATTATTCATTATTCTTCGCAGAGATGCAGCTACTTCTCTCCACAATGTTTTAGGTCACATTTCAGTTAAATTGAAAGACTGTTACCATAGCGCAACTTCATTTGATATGTTATGTTTTTGTTTACTTGTCAAAACTGAAGTTTGAAGAGAGACATTTTTCAGAGACATAAAAGCTAAGGATGACATAGGCAGATTCACAGGCATGGAAACAGTTAGATATCCAGCATTGGTAGATGCAACATGCAGAAGTCTGCTCTTGAAGTCAATTGGAAGTTCAATAACCGTATAAGCATTATTTTAATCCCAAATTAATTTACTCTGCCTCTCACAGTAGTTAATAACTTGCACGCTGTTTAATTTCTCATAGCATGCATGGCCACCATGTTTCTGATGAAACTACAATAAGCATTCTTGTCCACAAAATGCATATTACATCTACAGATGGTCCCTGAATGAATACAGGTGTGTGGTTTGTATGTTACCCTCCTGAGATTTAACAGTGCCTCATTCTGTGCCTTGTTCTGGGGAATAGCCCACAGTACACTTGCACTGGACTTCTTCTCTTTATTTAATCAATATTTGGAATCAATTCAGCAAAACAAAATTTTTAAGCTTTCTGACCATATTTTCTTGTTCATTGTTTTTCTCTCAGACGTTCCATAGTTAGGAACAGCATCATCCTTCACTGTTTGCTCTAAAGGCTCAAAAATCAAAACGCCCAAAGTCTTAGACTAGATGGCAGTATCCTAATTTTCCTATTACAGCATAGGGCAATTTAATTCCAGTTATTTTACTACAAGTCTGGAAGCAGTCCTAATAAATCCTTAACAGCTGCAGAATTCCAAGTGAACTTTGATGCACTAAGACCTCTTTATTAACTCAGATTGCTATCAAACAGCATTGTTTTAAATTTTCCAGTGATGGACAAAAACATTAGGCAATTAAAATAGATTGGGATTGCTAAAAGGACAAAAATGGGGAGATATTTGTGCTCATAATCCCACTGGCATGTTTGTCAGACATGGACAGTTTTTGTACATCCTTCCAGTGGGTTTGTTGAGGCTGAACCCAACACTCTCAGCACATTGAGAGGTGATGTGAGGTTTGGGATATCCCAGTGTGAACTTGATCTCTTGTTTCATTGTGGGTCCCAAGGGGAAAATCAGAAAGCGGCAAGATTGGAAGGCTGCTGATGTTGGAAATTCTCCCCTCAGGATGCTGCTAGATGTGCAACAGGCAATAACTCTTTTTCTTGATGGGATGAGGGAAGCCAAGGAGTTTTCCATAGGCCAAGAAAGGAATAAAATGTACTAATGGTATGACAAAAATCACTTTTCCCATCAAATTAAATGAGTATACATTCAGGTTATGTCAATTTTTTATCCTTCATTTTCACTGTTTTACCAAATCATCAATGACAACTTAACGGCAGGAGAAACAAGATAGTGAGCTCCCTAAATATCATCTGCTAACTAAGCAGTGATGTGAAGGTGTGAAACCAGTTTTAGAGAAAAATCTAGGTTTTGCACTTGCTGCATGACAACAGAAATTATTCAAATAGTTCTGGTGGATGTTCGATGACTTCATACTAAACCAGTCTCTAATTAATTTTTGAGTACAGAGTCTGAAAAACTGACACAAAAACGTCAAAATGCTGCTGCAAAATTTTAGGACAATTTCACACTAGTTAATCTCAAACATGTCTAGAACCCTTAGGTCTTCTAAATAAATTTGATTTGAAATTAATTTAAAGCAATATGTCGTTTTGCACAAGAATGGTAGGGAAGTGATGGTGCAAGCATAGTTTTGAACCAGTTCCAGTCTACAGATCATACTGTCTCCAGATCATACTGGGTTTGCTCTCAAGCTGTTAGTTATGCTTCCCTGCTTCTCTTTCCCCTTCCATGACTGCAGCCATGCAGTTATTCTGGCAATTGGCAAAGGTTTCCTTTGAAGGAAACTTCCCAGAGCATGCTAGCCAGCACTAGGCCACTCCCACTTGCCTCTGCAGCAAAGAGGAAGCAGATTAAAGCAGGAAGGGAGAGAAGAGTGATATGAAATAATATCTATTTTAAAATTGCAATGAGTGAGTTGGCATTAACTGCTGCAAAGTTAAGGATCTGCTTATTTTTATATGGCTAGTTTAATTAGTGACACCACCACATGTTCAGTTTTAATTTTTGTTAAGCATAGTTCTCAACTTCCTTTGGTGCAGCATATCACTCCACCTATGCTATCTCTGTTTTTGGTGTCCTGGGGCACCCCACAGCTCTGGTGTCACCACTACTCAGAGCTGGATTCTTCATAGAATCGCAGAATTGTAGAATCGTGTTGGAATGGAGTTGGAATGGACCTTAAAGATCATTTAATCCTACCTGCCTCTACTATGGGCAGGGACACCTCCCACTGTACCAAGTTGCTCAAGGTCCCATCCAACCTGGCTGTGAGCGCTGCAAGGGCTGGGGCATTCACAGCCTCCCTGAGCAACCTGTTCCAGTGTGTCACCACCCTCACAGTAATGAAATTTTCCTAATATGCAACCTAAATTTCTCCTCTTGCATTTTGTACCCATTACTCCTTGCCCTATCATTTTAGTTCCTGATGAAGAGCCCCTCAGGCTTCCCTGCTGCCTCTTTCAGATACTGGAAGGTTGTTATGAGGTCCTCACACAACATTCTCTTCTCTAAGCCCAACAACCACAACTTTCTCAGCCTGTCTTCACAGGGAAGCTGTTTCAGTCCTCTTATCAGCTTCATAGCCTTCTCTGGACTTGCTCCAGCAGTTCCTTGTCCTTATTTTGGGGGCACCAGAGCTGAATGCAGCACTCCAGCTGGGGTCTTATCAGAGCAGAGGGGCAGAATCACCGCCCTCGCCTGCTGGCCATGCTCCTTTTGATGCAGTCCAGGATTTCCTTGGCTTTCTGAACTGGTTGAGTTTCTCATCTACCATCACCCCAAATCTTTCACTGCAGGCCTGCTCTCCATCACTTCTCTGCCCAAACTGTTGGTGTGTCTGGGATTGCCGTGACCCAGCTGTAGGACCTTGCACTTCGCTTTGTTGGCCCCCATGAGGTTTGCACTGGCCCAGCTCTCAAGCCTGTCCAGGTCCCTCTGGATGCCATCCCTTCCCTCCAGCTGTGTCGACTGCCCCACACAGCCTGGTGCTGTCAGTGACCTCGCTGAGGGTGCCCTTGATCCCCCTGTCCAAGTCACCAACAGAGATGTTGAACATTTACTTAGAAAATGTTGTGGCTTTCTCTAGACTTACATAACCATGTTTCTTTCCCATTTGAACCAGGGCAGAGAGGAACAGCAGACACACATTTATTGTATCCAGAGCAGGGATGTAGCTGGGGCAAGCAGAAATCCAGGGTGTATTTTCAGGTGACCCTGCAAAATCACCGTCATGTGTCATTGGACTCATCAGCCCACCACTGAGCTTTAACAGCTCAGGTGTCCTGCCCATACAGAACACCCGAGAGCTCTTCTTCCTATTTCTATCCTAGCAGTATTTTTACTGCTATGGCCTTGTCCAGAAACTGAATAGCTTGCATTCAGCTTGTCCCCTGCCACTCTTCTGTGGCAGAGGTCTTATCTTGACCTCTTCAGCTATCTTAAAGATTGTGTTTCACTTTGACAGCTTGGATAATCTCTCTACTGATTTGAAAACCTCTGTAGCCTGAGTCACTATAGCAACAGAAGGACCTACAGCACCTGATCCTTGCAGTTTCACTGAGTTGTGGATGAAGAAAACTCATCCATTTGCATGAAGACATCAATTATTTACTGAACACTAACAACATGGTTAGGGAACAGAAAAGCCAAATCTTTAACTACATTGAAACTTTTCCCCACTAGTACCATACTCTGAACAGATCTAATGGGACAAAAAATGTTGCTTGTAGTCTTTAACTTTTGCGGGATAGCTTGTGCATAAATGTGTGTGGGGTCTTTGGATACTGCTTCCCAAAGAAGCCTCAGGCTGAGAGATGGGCTGGCCCTCAACATTCCTTCATGTCAATGGTAGGCAGATGCCGCTCCTGGCTGAGAGGGCCAGGAGTCTGCAAATAAGACAACAAAGAAATCCACATGATTTTGAAACGTTTGGAAGCACCATTTCTTGAATTAATCTGATTTTTTTTCTCCATTGTTTTCTTTTAAACCAAAATTTATTCTATGGTATCCTTATATTTAATTGAAGGGCTGGGTTTCCAGCATTGACAAAGGTCTCTTACTTGCAAATTATCATGCTTGGAATCTATAGCATAATTCAAAAGACACAATATCTGTAGTAAATTCATACCCTGTTCAACCCAGTTTGTGGCCTGCTCCCATTGTGAGTACTGTAGTTTTGATGCAAATCTTCTCACAGAAGAAAAAATATTTAGAAACATTAAGAGCTTTCCTGCTATACAGTAAGGTTTGTTGATACATACTTCTTACAAAATATCTTGCTATGAGCTTAAAAAAAAAAAGTATCTGGACCAGGTATATGATAAAATCAAGCTAAAAAAGGACATTTATCCATCTATCCATTTTAATAATGCACACAACTTTACAGGACATTCACAATATCTCTACTACATGCAGCTTCTGCAGCTAGCTACACATCTGGTCTTTCCTTCATTCACACTCAAAGAGAAAAATAGCAACTGTCCATACAATAAGTCAGACAATATTCTTTGGTACTTATTTTTTCAGCATAGTGTTATATCAGGAAATTAGCAAGTACATGTATACTTTCAGCATTTCATTCCTGGTGTGATAACAAAGCATAGCTCACTAAACCCAAATGAATCCCTTTAAATCTGTTTTCTCAGATATTATGAAAACGGGTATTTTGTTTGCCCTTTAGTTGTTTTTGTGCCTATTACATCCTCTCTCACATTGCTTCAAGCCTGCACACACCACAGGTTGTCAGAGGCAACTCCAGGGCTGAAGGTGAGATGCAAGCTCTGAGCAGGCTCTGCAGGAGAGCCAGGGAAGAGTGCTAAGGAATCGCCTGAGAGGTTGCAGGGCTCAGACGAGACTGAGAACAGCCAGAGCTGGGCTCAGGGCTGGCCAGAGAAGGATTAGAAATTCTTCCCCATGTCTGATCCTCCCAACTCCCCAGAAATGTTGAACTTACCTTTGCTGCTCCTTCACAAGAGAATAGCATCTCCTCTGGCCAGCACTTTCACTTGGATACCTTGCTGCTGGTTGGCGGGAGTGGGAACAAGGGTTGATGAGAGCCAAGCTTTTCCTCCCTGCAATTCTCCTCCTATTTCTCTCTCCTGCTAATATTGTCTAATATTTAGCAGGAGTTTATGCTTGCAAATAGCAAGACTGGGCAAGAAAGGAAAAGCCAGGAAGTTTGATTCCCTGAGTCTAATGGAAGGAGCTAGGGAGATGAAGTCAGAATTTAAACTGAGCTGAGACTGCAGGAGAGGATGATCATAATGACTGCAGAACAGCTTTTGTGTCAGCTGATTTTAATTTATTGTTTGGTAAATGCACAAAACCATTAAATGTGCTTATGCAAACCTCATTGGCCATTTTACAGATGTGATGGGGCCCTGCTGGCCACTACCCTGCTTCCACTGTACTGTAAGGTATTTATGTGGTGGCTGAAGTGACACTTCACCACTTCACTGGTGAAGTGAATGCAGTTGCTCTGCTGAGTGTGCTCTCACAGCCAGCTTGCTTTAGTGTTTTTGTGACATTGTGTCTGTTATTTATAATTCTTATTTGTCTGGGATGGATTAAAGTGATAGGAGATATCCATTCTCAGAAGTAACCAAACCAGCACAAATTCAGCATAAGCATGGAATATCTATCCAAATAACAGGTCAGGAAGCTATTAAACCTGCCTTTATCTGTTAGCAGACCTGTGAGTATAGTATGTTTTCTTCTCTTTCCATTTGCATTTCCATTTTTCCATTTGGTTAATGAGCATGTAATCAATGTCTCTTTAGCACATTAAGTAGAACATTACTTAAAAGAGGGAGGTTAAAGGATTGTACTGAAACATTACTTAATATAGATTCTGAATAATAAAAGACCCAAGTCCTGTGGTAGAAGGGGTGCCCTACATGCCAGTTATAGTGGCAGGTCAACTTGATTGACAGCAGCTCATCTCCATGGCAAAGTTAGTCTTTACTAATGCAGTCGTCTCAATTGATTTTAAATTCTAATGCATCTCTTGATGGCATGTTTCAGTTAACTGATTAACATTTTGCTTATAAGCCTTCCCATCTTCACTATAAAAAACTGAGAGAAGAGCCAGGGCCCCCATATAAAGCAAATTTATGCTCCTATCATTTTTGGTACCTAGAGGCTTCACATTAAATATCACTGAGGGCTTATTAATTTAAGGATTGAATTATTCTTTTAATGCAAATTTCATTATTCGAGACACCTTAAGTCTTTCCCTAAGTCTTTCACTCACTTTGAACTTACAACATAGCTCAGACTTTTAATTACACTTGAATATTAGCAATACTGCAGCTGGTCAAGCCTAATAGTGAAATTGAACATCACACTGGTGCTGTCATGAATGTGGACATTCTAGCTCACCTTGAGGACAATAAATTCAATGAAAATGGAATTCTCTTCCCACTGCAATCATCAGTTGATGATGAAATGCTGTGAAGGCATTCCTGTGCAAAGCAATCACATTATCAAATTAGGTAAGAGTGCAGGATTTGTGATCATAGATAGAGCCTTATGTAAACACAGTTATCACAACAAAGCAATAGAGAGCAACATTTGTCCATGGTCTATCTGATCCTCAACTACTTAAAATGGCAATTTAGGACAGCTGATAAAACGGACTTGTTAAATCCATGCTCATAGAAGTGTTGAATTTTGTGAATGGACTATGCCAAGGGTTGTCAGATAGGAAGGTTGTTTAATCACATTTATTTGTAGACCTCACTAAAATTTTACACATTACTATATTTTGAATACATTATTTTAATTTGTAAAATAGTTTTGGTTTTGTTTAAAAATTTTAATATTCTATTTTTAAATTTACCATTGCATATATGCATGAGATAGACTTCTGTGCTTTTGATGTTGGAATCCTTCTTATTGAAAACTATACAAGAATCACATGTAATTTATTTTCAATACTTTTATAATAAATATTCAGGGCTCCTTCTATCACTTTTCCCTGAGCAAATCAGATACACAATTTTCATGCAACTCATTTGATGTTACAGAAACATTTAGTCCCTTCAAGTTTCTTGGCGCATGTCATAGCATATTTGAAATGGAAGTAGTGCAAAAATATTACTCTAGTGTTTACAAATCAAAATGAAGTTTAAGATGAGAGGTATTTTGCAAAATTGTCTCATTGGATTTTATCCAAATACATTTCCAACAACCCCCACTAAACTAATAAGCTCCAGACTTTTCCCCATTTTTCTAAAACTTGTGTTCCAACAGGCAATGCCCTCCAGAATATTTTCCAGTTAAAAATTCTTTTTCATTTTGTGAAAGAAAATGAAGTGAGATGTGGCAAACACTGGGACAGCAATTGCTTTATTAGACCATCTATACCCTTCTGAGAAATGAATGAGCTGAAGACATTCAAACATTTAAATGGTTATGGATATAAAATAGAAGAGTAAGAGACACTGCTAGAACTCATCTGTGAAGGGAACAAGCAAGGTCTCCAAGTAAATCCTCCCACTGCCCGTCCATATTGCGGCATGTGAAACCTGATATTTTCATTTTTGCTCCGGCTGAGCCCTGCCTGTGGGCTGGCTCAGCCAGCTGTGGTGCTGACCTTGGGTGACTGCATCTGGCCTGACCAGATTTCCCTTCTGTCTGAGATCCCATTAAGAGCTATCAACATTATGAATGGATGGAGGCATCAAGAGGGGATATTTCAGCACAGCATTAGGGCCACTGGAAAGAAGACTATGCACAGGTCTGCACACAGCCTGTCATACCATAAACTTATTATTTTCATCCATGCATGAACTTTCCTCCTAATCCTGTCTCCTAGTGGATGGCCTTCTCCAGATTTTGTTGCTTTTTTTTTCCCTATCTGACTTTCCTCCATTGCTACAGGGTCATTAACCTGCCACCTGGCAAAGAAATCAGTGTTAAGGTAGAAGGAAGTGTTAGTTTGAGGAGTTGCTGAGACCTGAGGAGTTGGATAACAGAAACCATCAACTTCAGTTATGACAGATCTGTTAAAAGAAAGTGGGACTGGACTTACCAACCTCCCTCAGAGCAGCAGTGTGAGCTTAATTACTCAGTTGAGACAATGTATACTACATTGAAGTAAAACTGTTTGCAGGCATTTAATATTGTCTTCCATGATTCCTCATCTTTTTGTGGGAAAACTGTTGCAAAATCAATGTGATGAATCAAATTTGCAATGTCTGGTATTTTCAGCAGCATTTTTCTAGTCTTTTTTTGGGTCTCAGAAAATTCTTACTCATTTACACCGAGGTATGCCTCAAGTCTATTGTAGTTGCTGCACCCATCCTCAAACAGCAAATACTTTGGCATTGTGACCCCAGATACCTCAGAGATGTCATATCTGGTCTCCAGAATTTCCAGCAGTGAGGTTGTCTCATGAATCATGACCACAAGTTCACTTTCATGATAGCCTATTCTGCAAGACAGGCTCTAACACACTTCTTTTGAGAATGCGTTAACAGATGAATGCCCCTGAGGAGTCTTGGTCCATGCTCCATGTAACTTTGGCATATACAGTATTAATACCAAGTCTTATTTCCCTTTTACAGATACACATGCTAAAACAGATGTCCATATCCCATCCCTATCAAAGCCCATAAGAGCAGCCTATATTCATTAAATTTAAATGGTTTACTTGTTTTCCACAGGATTATATATCTTACAGCAGTCTCCCAATGCCAATAGAAATTCTTATACAAACTGCATATTAGCAGTCATGACTTCTATGGAAGCTACCATCATTAATGCTTCAGGAGGCTCTTGGATTATTAGATCTACCACTCAATGGTCCAGCAAATTGCTCAGAACCACATGTGTGCATGGAGATGCTATAAGAAAAAGGTATTTTTGATAATGTTTAAATAAGACATGGAAATAGGCAGGCCTCCTGTGCCCAACTAGTAACACAGCACTTTATTAAAACAGTGGATCACGGTCTCTGAAAGCTGCTGAGCACTGTGTAGGATTCAGTCCCTTGCCTAACTTGACGGTAACACCAGTGAACTTCAGATCAGCTCCTTCTTGAGTATAGACAAATGCAATGAGACTGATGCAAGTTGCTAATGTTTAGGGCCTGTCAAAACATGACCCAAAGGAAATAAAATGAGGCAGAAAATGAGATGAGTGAACGAAAAAAAGATTTGAAGTGGCACAACCTATGACTGAAAAGATATGTGAAGCAATAAAAATTAAGAAAAATGTTTCCCTGTCTTCTTTTGTTAAAACTGTTGCACTGAGTAAGGTGTTAGAAAGAGATTAGAAGTTAATACTCTCTTTCATGATCCATCTTGCCTTGCATTTTTCCCTTGTTTACCTTACATCTGGTTCCACAAATTATTTACTTTTTGGTACTCACAAAATGAGTCAATGATTCCTTTTGGTCTTCTTTCTGTGTACTTCATAATTGATTTTCTGCCCACTTTACTCAGACTTCTCCTTGTGATTGCCAGAAAGATCCTCCAGGATTATGGCTCTGAGGCCAAAGTTATCCCATTGGAAACTCTCCCTGAGTTATCCAAAATGTCACTATTCTTCATTTGATTCTAACCTAGTGCTGGTCAACCTAACAACACAGCAAAATAAAAAAGGGATAAGCGTGTGTGACAATGCATCTGAGGCACTTAGTTTCACCCTTTCCAAATCCAGATATTTTAACTTCATTGCTTACTCATTTGATCCACCAAGCAGCATGGGATAAAAAAAGCAGAGAGGATGAGGGAGAAATGGTGAAACAGACACCCAAGATGACAGGGCCTTAATTAGCTTCTTGAGAAAAGATCTTTGCAACTCTCACTACCAAATCCACACTATTACCTCTCCATCTGATACCGGCTGAAAAAGAGCTGTCCTTTTATTTTCTGGCACAATTGCAATAGTGGGCACTTTAAATTCCAAATAGGAGAGGGTGAAAATAAGAAAATGAGAAAAGTAGTTTAAGGTACATGCAGGCCACTGGCAACTGAATAACTGTGCTGGCAACTAGCCTTGAACTCTTCTGCTCTGCCTTGTACATGTGAAATGAGGAACTTCTGTTTTACTGCAACTCATGGCAGCTCTGTAGGGGGTCAAGCTGCTCTAATCCTTAGCAGATGTCAAGGCACATCTCAGCATAAAAAGAAAAGAAATTTACACCAGCTGATGGAGGACCATCATGGAGGTTAAAGTCTTCTCTTTCAAGAGCAGTGCTCAGATTACAAACGGATTTTGAAACCACTTGTCAGCTACCAGTCAGTTTACCCTTTTAGACAGAAATCTCCTTTTTCTTACAAGCACAAATGTGTCTCATATCACAAACTGCAAGCAGATTACTGTGAGGGTATGTTAATTAGTCCTCATTAACTAAGTGAAATACATTTCCACCATTTCCTCAGATTTAATATCATTTTCTACAACATCTCTTTTGTTTTGTTTTTTCTCACAGTGTGTGGAAAAATCAATCCTGCCTTATTGTACTTTCACAGTACTACAGGTAATATCTGAAATCCAGAGTTTATGGTGAATACTAGATAATTGGGTAAGTATAGCAAAGCTTACAGGAGGAATTTATGGTTGTATTAAAAATTTGACTCCGATGGTAATAAGAATTAGGATCTTATAATTTTGTAGTGTGCTGACCATATAGTCACAACTGTTGATCTTTGGATACAAACTTTGGGAAAGAGAGGTTATTATTTAGTCAGAGTTAATATTTGATATCTACCAATGATGTTGTTTTCAGTACAGTAGTACATTCCTACTGATTCTATAGGTGAAGAGAACATCCATAGCCTGTGCAGTGAATCTATCTATAATAGACATTATAAAGCAATTATCTGCAGTGCTTTTCTAGCAGAAAATGGTGAATACCATTTAGAGACTAAAGCAAAAAATATGGTCAGATCATGTTCTAAAATTTAACCATGTAAAATGCTTATGTAAGTTTTAGACCATCATTAGTTCACTTTACTGATGCTCTTATGTGGCCATTAAAAAAGCCAGAAAAATTTATAAAAGTAAGACCAGCTGCTGACTCCACAGGGCCAGATTTTACTTGCCCAATAAAAGCTAAATTTATTTTCTAATAGATTGTTTCAGTTGGAAAAGACCTACAACAATCATCTGGTCAAACTGTGTGATCACTTCTGTATTTATTATGGAAATACGTGAAGCACCCAGAAAGACAGAAACACCAGGTAACATCGAAAGAATGCTTTAAACTGAAAAAAGAAATCCCTGCCACCCTGAATTTAATGAAAACAAACACAGATTACACTTCTTGGAAAATCATTCTTTCCTGAAAGTGAAAATTTTAGGATCATTTTCACTCTCTGAAATGTCTTGCAGGCCACCACACACATTTCACATGTAGTCTAGAAAGAAGATTAAAGTGAAATTGGTGTTACAGCCCATCCAGCTCAGACCATGGCTGGAGAAGGGGAACACTGTCTCATCTTCAGCAGCCAGATAAGAAGCAATACCCAGCATCTGACTGACATTTGACTCCTTGGTTACTGCTGGTATCGATTTATGTGATTGAAACATTTTGGGGGTTTTAATTAACTAATCTGTGAATTAGAAAAGACAAAAAAGAAAGCTCACAGTTCAGCTGACTGTTTGCCCTAGCTATGAGTCATAGCAAGGTATTAATTATTTAAAGCAAAACTCTTTGCTGTTATAGCAAATATCTCTCAGATTTTTTCCCACATCTTTATTTTTCACAAATTAATAAAAATAGACTGCTGATTATTTGAAACATGAGTGCGGAAGTGCTGCTGCTTTGGTGAGTCAGCTACACATAAAGAAGCTAATACAATTTTGGCTAGAAAATTAAGAGGTAAGATTAGAGACCAAAATAGTATCTTTAATCTCATTTTTCACTGCAAGAGTAGATGTATTTGAAGTCTTAGATATGATCTTTTTCTTTAATTGCACATTGCTCTAAAACACTTTAAAAGCTGAAAAGGGCATATGACTTATAAATATGCAGAATTGCAAGCAAATGATAGTTTAAATCTCCAAGGTTTGAAAGTCTTTCATGGATTGGCAGAACAATACAAAGGATAAATATACTTTTTAAAAGTTAAAGATTACTTTGATTTGTCTTCCCTTTGAATGCGTATCTTGGAAAAGATTCAGCACTAATCTCTGATCTACAGATGTATTTCTGGAAGATGGGAACCAGCAGAAGCTTTTAGGGTCTATAGCATAGAAGTATATAACAGAGAAGAAGAAATGTTAACAAAATATGAACAAACAAAACATGACAGTGAAAAACAAAACCAGATTTGTTTTGTAAAATACCAATGGATGATATTAAAATTTAAGTATCAAGTTTTATTTTTCTATATTAGTATCTTTCCAAGTCCACATTCAATGGACTATGTTTTGACATTTAAATTTTATTCCACTATAATCTATAAAGAAAACACAGATAGAAGTTACAAGCATTTAGCTTCAAATCAGGGGTATCCATTTTTTTTTTAACTAAAACTGGGCAACCAACTTTAGAAAAAGTAGTCTATATTCTACATAACCCATCCAAAATGTTCTCCTTTTCCACTGCAAATCTCAACAATTCCCATTTGAGTAGGTAAACCTTCAGAACAAAATGTGAGGCAGATCAGTGGACTGCAAAATAGGTACAGAATAATATACAAAGAGGTACTTAGGTAATGATTAAATTTCCTGGGCCCGATTTAGAGCACTTTAACTCTATCCCTTGGATTTGCAGAATATCTTAACAGGTTTCCAACTTTATTTTCCCAGAGTTCAAGCTTTTCAACTCAATATCCTTCTGTAATAAACACATCTATAGCAGTGTCTCAGCTGTAAATATAATCTAGGCTTGAAAAATTGCATAACTGAATGGCATATAACTCAGAGTGGTCTGCCTCTAAAACTTTATTACTAGGGCAATTTAAAGGAAAAATTACTGATTAAATGTTTCAGGCTTTTATGGCCGTTCAACATTTCTTTAATGACCTCTAATGTGCTTCAAAGTGAGCATCTTTAAATCCTGGCCTAGATCACTCTACATCAGCTGTAAGGAACATTTCCTGCCAAGGTGGTTTATGAGTTGGGTGTCTGTTACAGTAACATACATCTTCACACTAGCCAGTAGTGATATGAAAAAAATATTTGAGATACACCATTAAAGCATGACCATGATGGACAGTTTTCAATGGCTATGCCAGACCAAAAATAGTGCTCCAAATTAATTTGAGTGTAAAAGCACAGGTTTTGACTAAGCCTGCTTTAGGCAATGGTTAACTGTATGTACTATATCTACACATTCACAGGGCTACCCCAGCTTTATACTGCCTTCTTTTTCCCCTGATGCAGCTATCGAGCCAGTGCAACCAACTTTCTTGGTAGCAAAGGTGAATCTCAGAATCAGGAATTCTCTCTCTCTCCATAGCCCATGATGGCAGCAGATTATTTTCTACTGCAGCTCCAGCACCTGTGTGTAAAGCCTAGATTCTGAAAAAAGACCAAATAAAGTTGTTCTCGTTTTTTCTTGGCTCTCTATTTGCTGTATGCTCACCTGTAATTGATTAACAATATAATTTCATATCCCAAGAAAAAATAACAACTGAATTTTTAGTAGGCTTTGTCTTCAAAGAGAGATGTTTCTGAACATTAGTTATACCTCTTGTTGCAGTTCTTATACCTGGAGTATCATCTTCTCACATTCATACTGGATTTAAGGTAGATCTCAGTAAATTCTCCTAAGGACAAGAAATCAGACATCATTAAAATGATTCTTTCCAACTCTAGTGGCTGGCTCTGATGATGCAAGGAGCTTCTGTCATGTAAAAATGATGCAGAAAGGATGTTAAAAGACAAGTTTATTTGTGCTCTTGTGTTCTCTTCCTTTAAGAGGGAATAACCCTGTTAATTTTCAAGGGTGGTACCAAGATTAAATTTATTTAGGCAGTTGACCAGGAGAATTAAATTAGAAGTCACATTACAATAAAGCAAAATAATAGTTAGCTTGGACTGGAGTTATGATTGCAATTAATCTGCAATGACTCTGCTCTCTAATAAGCACTGCATCCTACAGCTGCTCAAAATATAATACCTTTGCAATTGAAATACATTTTTTTAAAAGCACAAAACCCTGTAAGGGTAGTTCAAAACCTCATTATGCTTAGCATTTTAACAAATTCTTAAGAAAAAGGTAAAGCAAATTTTGTGTTCTTAAGAAATTTGTTCTAGATGCAGTTAGATTTAGGTCCAGTCTGTAGATTAGTAAAACTAGGCAAAATCAATTCTACTATTGAAGCTGGCACTTAACCTGGCAAGGGATGCAAAGTGTCACAGAAGGGGCTTCCACAGGTGTGGAAAAGGAAGGTGAAAGAAAACATACCACCTGATAAAAAATGCTGTTAATTTGGTAAAAGTAGAAGAATACTGGAGTACTCAATAATTTTTTTTTTTGCCTCAGTTTACAATGGCTGTCTCTCTTCCCATACCTGATGAATTAATGGGCAGCAGGATGGGGACTGGAGGACCACGTCCTTCATACTGTAAGTAAAGATCAGGCTCATGACTGTCTGAGGAACTTGGGCATACATGAGTCTATGGGACCTGATGAAATATATCCAAGAGTCCTCAGGGAATTGGGTGATGTAGTTCCCAAGCCACTCTCCATGGTTTTAGAAAGTCAATGGCAGTCAGAATAACTCCCAGGTGACTGGATAAAGGAAAATATTGTACTCATTTTAGAAAGGGAAGAAAATAGGATAATGTGAAATACCAACCTGTCGGCCTCGCCTCTGTGCCTGGGAAGAAGATGGAACAGAAGAAGTGCTAAGCTGCTAGAAGCTGTGCTAAGGCACATGGAAGACACAGCAGTGACAGCCAGCACTGAGGACAAGTCTTGTCTGACCAACCCAGTGGCCTTCTGTGTTTGAGGGAGTCATCAGTGGACAAGGGAAGCGTTACAGATGTCATCCATCTGGACCCTGTAAAGCCTTTGACACGGTCCCTTCTTTCAAACATTGTTTTTTTATTTTTCCCAAAACTTCTCTGATGCTTTACCATGCTCAGACAAAATCTGATCTCATGAACATTACCACCTGCTTTTATTTTGCCTTTCCTCCCCAAAAAAATAGCTATCAGTTGCACAAAACCCTTTGTATGCTGCATGGGAGAGCTCTGTGCTTCATATATAATGAAGTATATTATTAGCCACTACAGACGGGAGAACACACATCTCTTTTTTTGTTAGCTCACTGTATGCAGTTGAGCATACAGTGAATAGAGAGCTAAGAAAACACAATATCCTTCTTTCCAAACTGGAGAGAGATGGATTCAGTGGGTGAGCTGTTAGGTGAATAAGAAAGTGGATGGTCACATCCAGAGGGTGGTGGTCGGTGACTCAGGCTGGACATTGGTGGTAAGCGGTGTCCCTTGGGGGTCCATACAGGAGGGACCAGAGTTATTTAATGTCTTCACCAATGACATAGACAGAGGGATCGAGTGCACCCTCAGCAGGTTTGCAGATGACCCCGAGCCAAGTGGCGCTGTTGACACACCTGAAGGATGGGATGTCATCCAGTGGGACATGGACAAGCTGGAGAAGCGGCTCATGAGAACCTCATGGGGTTTAACAAGACCAAGTGCTGGTGCTGCACCTGGGTCAGGGCAAACCCCGGTATCAATCCAGGCTGGGCATGAACAGATCCCAGCAGCCCTGCCCAGAAGGAATTGGGGGTGCTGGTGGCTGAGATGCTGGACCGGCCCCAGCCATGGGCACTGCCAGCCCAGAGAGCCACACGTGTCCTGGGCTGCATCCAGAGCAGGGTGGGCAGCAGGGCAGGGAGGGGATTCTGCCCCTCTGCTCTGCTCTGCTGAGACCCCACCTGCAGGGCTGCATCAGCTCTGGGGGCACAGCACAGGAGGGACAGGGACCTGCTGGAGGGAGTCCAGAGGAGGGACAGAAGAATAATCAGAGGGATGGAACATATCTCCTGTGAGGAAAGACTGAAAGAATTTGGCTTGTTCAACCTAGAAAAGAGAAGTGACATAATTTGGAGTGGCCTAATTGTGGCCTTCCAGAAACTGAATGGAACCTACAGCGAAGATAAAAACTATTTACAAGAGCATGTAGTGACTGAACAACAGGCAATCAGTTTAAACTGAAAGAGAGTAGGTTTAGATTAGGAATAATAAAAAAATATTACTGTAATGGTGCTGAGGCACTGGAAAATGTTGCCTAGAGTTGCTGTGGATGCCCCTTCCCTGGAAGCATCCAAGTCTGGGCTGGATGAAGCAATGAGTGATCTGGTCTGGTGAAAGTTGTCCCTGCCCATGGCAGAAGGGTTGGAAGGAGATGATCTTTAAGGTCTTTTCCAACCCAAACCATTCCATGATTCTACATTTTTGTTTTCCTGGACATAGCAGAAATCTCATATGGGTCCTGAAAAACACTCTGTTGATTATCTCTTCTGATATGCCTTCCATAGCTTTTGCTACACAAACGGGCAATTTAGCTTTAGTTTACAATGTGAGAGCAAAGAAATATTTCAGAATTGCAACACTAGCTATAATCTGAAATTATCAACTTTAAACAATTGTCCTAGATTGCCCAGCAATGTGTATTCTATTTGCCATCTGTTAGAGGGGCAGTTATCTTCTGTTAATTAGGCAGTTTTCCTTATCTCTTCCACAACCCATCCTCCCTCCACGGAGATGCCTTCTGTTAATGGAATATTGACGGACACTGCATGACTGATAAAATCACATCATCCCATTGTGAGATGCTCTGCCTAGGGGGAGGAGCCAGGCATTCCTACCTGGATATAATCTGAGAATCTGGGACAGCAGAACGGCCTTTCCACTCGATTCCCAGAGAAACAGCTGCCTCTTCCACTGGATTTTCAGAGGAAGACTACACCCTTCTACAGGATCACTGCTCCAACAGAAACACACCTGACACTCCAAGAGGACTGCAGCCACAATTCCAATTGGACTGCTAACAACACCCTGACCCACAGGGGGTCAGGTTGTGTTCTGACTCTGCCAGTGTTGTTTTGATTTACTGCATTGTTTATGTTATCTTTTTGTTTTCTTCCCTAATAAAGAACTGTTATTCCTGCTCCCATATGTTTTGCCTGAGAGTCCCTCTTAATTTAAAATTTATAACCCCCGCAGGGAGGGGGTTTACATTTTCCATTTCAAGGGAAGGCTCTTGACTTCCTTAGCAGACACCTGTCTTTCCAAACAGAGAAAACAATATATGCAACAACAATTTTATATCGTTACTTTAATCCAACAATAATTATTAATATCACAAGAGGAAAGTGTCAGCATTAAAAAGAAAAATGGCATGACTTTACAGGACCTGTAATTTTAGCAAGATTGCATAAGGTAGCAAACACTCCACAGGCTGACCCCTAGCAACAGATATGTGGTTAAGTTCTTGAAGAGATACAGATTTTTTTGTTAAAAAAAAAAGAAGAAGAATTTCATCAGACAATCCTCAGAAAAAGAAGAACACTGAACTGGGCACAAAATGAATCAGCACTCTCCAATATTAAAATATCAATTAACCAATATCAAGATGTCAGTAAATCCATTTTTGTGTTATGAATAGATGTAGCTGAGCTCGCTCAAACCTGTCCTTCCTGGGAGAGAGATGAGACTCTGGTAATTAGTTTTTAAATAAAGCTTTATTTTTATTCACTGCATGTCAATAAGAATTGAAGTTAAGCCTCACACAATTAAAGCAATATAACACTGTACAAGTTATTGAATTTGTGCAGGGATACTTAATAGACTGTATATTACAGTGTAGAAAGCACATAATGTATCATATAATTCCAAAGTACAGGCAAATTTTAAAGGGCATTATTTCTGCAGATAGAAAGTACAACTATTTTTTTAACTACAGAAGGTAAAATAATTCTCTGTGTGTGTATATGTGTTATAAAGTATATTTCTGTGCATATATAACTGTGAATATTTTTGACCAAAATTTCTCCAAAATTAGATCCAGACACAGAATCCTGTTCTGGGAATTCTCAGTGGTTTCCCCTCAGTAGTCCTGGTCTTCTCTTTACATATGAAATTCTGCAGTATGGAAAACTTCCCTCCTCTCTGTAGAAGAGTAGGATCTCAAGCATTGATCTCAAGTTTAAAGACAAGATTCATGGATATGATACCAAAGTTTATTTGGGGTGGAGAGGGTGTGTAGATCAGTTAGAAAGGATTTATGAACTAATTTCAGCTCCTCAGTTTAAATTGTATTGTGCACTGGAATAACACAAAATTTCTGATTCATACTGAAATAGATTTCATAGATTAGAAGAAATTACAAGGCTGCTGCTGTGATGCAGAATTAAAAAACAAAAGTAATAACTCAAGAAACAGTATATAAAGATTTGACTGGAAAGTAAAATTGTGTGCAATAAAGATGCGGGGTAATAAACACTTTGCCTTATTTTCAGTCTGCTATTCTCTACACAATGACAAAAAGTACCAGGGCAAGTGCTGAAGGGCTACAGAGTACTGAGGTAGGAATAGTTAAGTATCATCCTGTAGTCACATCAATCACAACAAAATTCCACAGACCAAGGAGAACTATTCAGAAGATGTGGTATATTTACTTTTCAAGCCTAAACTAAATCAGTTTCCTGCATTGTAAGTGAAAATTTGAAATGATAGATTTTTGAAGTGTTCAACTTGACTTGGCAAGAACATGAAGATGTTGAAAAGTTTTAGAGATGTGTTGTCGAGCACTGGATATGCTCAGGGTGTGATATCCTTTTACACAAGAGACAGTATATATGCTTATCCATAAAGACCTCCTGTGCTAGCATTAATATCCCTCTATCTCCTGGTACACAGGCTGGGGCCAAATCTCCACCTTGTGTTCCTCTCCCCTGGAGACTCCACAAGACAGTTTCTGCTTTCTTTGTGGCAGGAAGAGCGGGAGAGCTGGGATTGTTTTATAGGCGGTCTGTCCTACAGAGTCTCCAGACCAAGCTGCAGGGAGAACTGTACGTTTCCTTCTAAACATCTCAGTCACAAGAACTTAATATTCTCTTAGGACTCTCAGTATTGTGCCTGCAACCCTCTTGAGGCCAGTCTAAAGCAACGTTTCTGTACAATGGCAGAGGTGAGGACAGCACTGACCAACATGAGCTGTAGGAAGGAGTAACAACGTCACAGGAATGGATCCCACACTGATCAAGAAGTTCACACAGACAGAAACAGACTTTTGGTCCTACACCAAATTCTACACCAAACTGGATGTGACGCTCATGTGTTCTACAATTTGTACTTCCTGTTGCAATTGAGCAAGAATAAGAACACACCCTCTCCAGGCAAAGCTTTTGCCTTTATCTATATACACACTGCTTTAAAAAAAAGTGTGTTTTTCCTGAAGTTCTTGCAGTTATTTTAGAAATTTTAAATATGGATATATTGCTTTGTTTGCTTGTTCTAGCTTGTGAGAGAATGAGAATATCAGAAAGCTACTGCCTCATTGTACTTTTGACTGAAAATGTAGAAAACAAAAAAAGTCATCACTCAAAAAGCATATCTAAAAAGTGTGTTGACTACAGTAAGTAATATGTGTAAATTTTTTTTTTTCTAATTTAATATGCCTAACACTTTTATCTGCTATGTTCATAAATGTACCTTTTTCTGCCTATATAATATTTAAGATATTTTTCCTGAAGTTCCTCCAGTAATTTTAACAATTTTCAGTGCATTTTAGTAGATGTCCAACATAAACACATATGTGAGCAGACAAATATTCATAAATATATTTGTGAATAAACTACTAATAATCTAAAAAAATGAATATTCAGCTTATAATTTTAAACATAATTAAATTGTGAAATATTAAGGTGTTAATAAATATTTACTGAAGTGAATAGATAATAATTCTGAATAACCTTATGCTTACCAAAAATTACTGCAGTTATTATAAAGAGTAAAATGATTCTGTATGAAATTATGGTTACCAGAAATTACTGTGGTTATTGTAAAGGCAGTATTTAACTTGAAATCAGTACATCCTTATAGCTATCAATCAAGTTTTGTAAGCAAACACTTAAATGAGAAAATGCAAAGCAAGATTGAAATTGATGTTGCTGATGTAAATCAGTCGAAGACTGACAAAATCCTTTTGGCAGTGTTACACAGCAATCACTTGTGTAACTCCCTCTGAGTCTTTTTGCAAGATGAAGCATTTGGTGCTGATTTTCAGTGCTCAGTCATCTCTCCAGAAGGCACTTAGGAGCAGCAATTGGCTTTGCAGTTATTTCCATCACTGTCTTTCAAAGTGATCTTAATGGACCATGTGTTCTCAGTAAAGGGCTTATTTCTCTTCTGAATTCCTCTGCATACTGAGGAAGGATTACCCTGTCACATCACTGGGAATTATAACAGAGTCTCATAAGCAATCAAAACCCAGGTGTCTCCAACTTTTTCTTCTCCACCCAAGAGACAAGGCCATTCCTGCCAGATTACACTAAAGGGACTTGCAGTGGAGCAGCATTGCTCTCGGAGTCCCTTACTCCCTGGTACAGAACAGTACCACAGTTACAGCTCTACTACCTGCCAAACGTCACCCTGAAGGACATATTTGGGCAGTTCAATGTCAGCTGTTCACACTTGATTATGAGAAGTAGCATGTTCCTCACCAAATACAATTTTATTTTTTTCTTTGCAAAAAAATGTAGTGATTTTTAACATAGTTTTCTGCAGCCTTTCTTGCTTGTCTTGGCCTTAGATATGGCTTGACATCTTCCCTTTTCTCCAAAACTTCCCAACAAGAAACAAGAATGAACCCTAACCAAAACAAGACCTTTAGGAATCCAGCCACAGAGATTGTGCCTGCTAAATGCCATAGCATTTCTGGTGGCTATAAAACTTCTCAGTAAGAAACAGTGTATGTGTATAGAGGAAGCCTTAATTACTGTCTTGTTTTCTAACAACTTCAACTTATCAGCACCTTAACTCTTTCCCAGAGTTTGGAGAGCAAATGTGTATGTATATGAATAATCACCATTTATGCGATCATCACCATTTCAGTTGATCATTTCCTGGTATATGATAATTTTGAATTTTAATATGTTAATGACAGCTGTAGTTTGCATAGCATGCCTGAATCATCAAGAAAATCTGTTTATATATATATATATATATATATATATATATATATATATGTACTTTGCATAATTTACACTCCCCAAGAGTGGGAATACTGCTGTAATGCAAAAATATATCACAGGGGAGTTATTTGCATATTTGATTTTGCTGCTGCTTTTTTTTTTTTTTTTTAAGACAGAGGCTTTTCTTAAGCAATCTACCTAAAATGTTACATTATTGTTAATGTGATAAAAATTTGATTTCAAAACTCCCATGAAATCTGTATCACTAGATATGTTCACATTAGAGTCAATGTCTTGATCTAAGTCTTTTAGAAACCCGGAGGACCAGATCCTTGAAGATTGCTCCACTCAGCTCAGTGACATGTGAGCCCTGCCCTGCTAATGCCAAAGAGCAGTTTCCATTCCAGAGAGGCTCCAGTGTCTGCCATGCATTGGGAAGAGGGGAGCAGGAGCTGTGCCAAACCTGTGGGTGTGGAGTTGAATAAGCAAAGCCCAAAGGAAATCTTGAGAAAAGCACTTGGGCATGGGCAGGGTGCACTGGATTTCAGGGGAGGAAGACACCACTGCAGGTGTTCCAGAGCATGCACATGGCCTGGGTTTGGATGCCTGCCTGCTGGGCACCCTGGCAGAACGCATCCTCTGGAGCAATCAGAATCTGGAGCCATGCAGGAATAACCAAATCACCCTCCTGACAGTGGCTTTGCAGCCCTTGATAATGTCTGAGCAACTGGAAAACCCTTGGCTCTTTCAGAAAAAATAAAAGACAACTCCTTTTAGGCTTGACTAAACCTTTGCTTCATTGATTTTAAATTAAATATTTTGTTACCTGTTTCAGGCTTTGTAATCAGAAGGGTTCATTTTTTCATCTCTTTTCTCCTTTTGAAAACAATTGCAGTATCCCACCATTTCTACATAAAATACATAAATGTACGTAAAATCTTTGGAACCAATTGTCTAGCTGAAGATGTAACAGGTTGGGAAAAAATTTCTTCAACAATGACAGGGGTATTAACAGCAAGAGCCTACAAAAAAGTTTTAAAAAATAAAAATAATGACATTATGCTCCTTTGTGAGGATTTGTGCACATAGCAAAATGCAGGTAAGGCTGGAGTGGCACTTGGCTTTAGTTAGCACAGGCACTGTTGGCAGTGAAGATACCCACACTTTTGCTTCTAATGGCTGGCATTCCTACCTTCGGTATCCTTGCTCTCCTATCACGTGTGTTGCATGGCTTTATTAGCTGTTATTCACCCTGAAAAGCTGTTTCTTCAGAGGTGTTCTTCTACCCAAGCTAAGCGCAAGCTGGCTATCATGATACAAATAGTCTCATGTGCCATTGACCCATCTATCCTGCCTCACTACTGGAATCACTTACCTGACTTACTTCTCCTGTCTCCCAGGGGTATTTTGACAATTAATTACTTCAAATTTGAAAACATTTTCAAATTTTTTTATCATCTGTGATGGAATTGCATATATATCAGAGAATGGTGCAGTGCGTGCAAACCCCTCAATACCCTGATCTCTGTGAATTACTCAATAACATGCTTGCCCTACAGCTATGAAAACTGTAATTTTCTGAAGCAGAAGGATTGCTGTTGTAAAGTTGAAATAGAAAATTGAAAAACATTCACTTAAGTTGTCACAGCACTTAGACAGCCATTGACTAGGCTGTTCACTATGTGTATTTTAACAGCAGTGTTCTTCAGCAAACAAACTCACCAAGGCAGAGCCCTGCACTCTCCTCCCTTTGAGTAGCAGCAAACCATGCACTGTCATGTTGCAGCATCAGTAAGCTCACTTCGCACCCCCTTACCAAAGTTTAAGATCCAGCTCCAATAGCACTTACCTCTTTGGAGTACTATGTTGCATTTCATGGAGTCTTCTGATTCCTAAATCCTTCAAATGCCCTGGTGGGCAAGGTGTGGGACACAGAGGTTTTCTGCCAGCAGAGACAGTTGTCTGGAAGAACAAAGCAGCATTTCTGAGCATCATCTTCCAGAAGATCCAAAACTAATGATATTTACACTTAGAGAACTACTAAAGCTCCTCTCTATTGCTTGCAAATAACCTCCATAGTAAAGGCTAATAAGGAAATATTGAAGAGGAGTACAGAAAAATTAAATATTTCAGCTGCTTAAAATATATCGTTATGATTAGTCATTATTTAATATAGTTTTATATCATGCTACCAGTCTGCACCCTTTGTCAGGAACAGCTGTTCATTGTACTGATCAAAGTTTGTACCCCCAAAGCAGGGCTAAAGGAGTTGCCATTTGAATGAGGTTTTGAGTGCTGATGGGGAAAAGGAGGCTACAATGGAAAATGGTGGAACTATCAATGTTGGAAAAGTTACCACAGTCCATTGGGTATCTGATATTTGAAAAAAGGAATTATATGGAATATGCAGCCATATGCAAACATGTTCTGTGTTGCAAACTGCACATCCCGGCAGAGTTTTCCTGGAACACTTCTGCAGCCTGCCTTTTACCCAAAGCCACTGAAGTCAGAGTTTGAAAAAGGCATTTCAGTTGCTATTTTTCTTTCTTATTTGTTTAGGTTTTTTTCATCTGTTTTGAGGAAATAGCAGCATGCTTTTATATTGGACAATAATATGATTTCTTCATAGAAAAAAACAACATTTTTGGTATCTTTAGCGTGTTGTTTGGCTTCAAAGCCCAGCTTCAAGATTCCCAGTTGTTTCAGCTTCAGTAACAACCCTTCTCATTTCCCTTACCATGCTACTGTTTTCCCTTGTCAGGGAAATGCTTTGAAAGTAAGCAAAAATAAACAATTATTTTTTCTTCCCCAACTGAGTCATCTGAATGTACAGTGCCAAATCACAGCCTACTGAATAGTAGTCCTTCAGCATTTGCTGTCACTGGAGGCAAAAGTGATATTGCTGACTTCTTCTGGTAACAATAATGTTTGATGCTTCACATAAAGGCACAAAAATGGACAGGTCCCCAGCCAAAACCACTGGCTGTTTTTCCCAGAACCAATGGCACATACAAATAACTACAGAGAACTGGTGTTTCCAACTTTGTCCAGCATCCCTTAAGAGCTTGTAATTTTGTAGAAGGTAAAATTACAAGTGCTATGATAGTATCATTCACTTAGGCTATCTCCAACCACAAAGACTAATTTATGGAATATAGGTGGGCTACTACAACAGTGCAAGGAATATTTCTACCATCTGAATGTCTATCAAAGACACATCTTCTTGATTATGGGGACACAGAAACACAGTTCTTATGATTCTGGTAACTAGAAAAAGAAGTGGAATTTCGGTGTTCTGTATTTTTGACAATACAGAACTAAAACAATAACTCCAAAGTGCTAATGTGTTTTCTTAGTGCCATGAATGTTATGATAATTATGGTAACCTAAAAAATCACTTTACCTGGCCCATAATTTTCTGTACAGTTTTGCATTTTATAGAGATTGGTATATAATAGAGATTGATATTAACTGTAGGGAAATCTCCTGGCTTTCATTGCCACACTTCAATGACCTCAGAACAAAAAGGGAGAATAGCATTGTGACAAGGAATTTAAACACGCTGGGTACCTGGTTCACAAATCTGAGGCATATTTTGCTCAGTTTGTCAAATTATTTCAGTTCTAGCTCCTTGCCTCTTTTCATAATGTTCTATAAAATTCTAATCAATTTAAAAATATGTAAATTATTCCTCAACAATGAGGTAAGAATAACTTCAGGAGGGTAAAAGTCATTATTATGTACTTCAAGCTTAGATATGTGGCCTATGGGAATCCTCTGCATCAAGAGTCACCATTTCAAGTACTGTACAAAAGCAGCTGCCTTGTCTCCAGAGTAACTTCCTGAAATCCCACAAGAAGAGGCACAATTGAGAAGGGGGCTCACAGGAAGGAATCAAGGAGGAAAACAGGTGACCTTTGGTACAAGCCAGGTCAGACTCAGGTCCAAGGAGGAGCTTGGCTGACCAGCAAGTGAAGAGAGGGGTGATTGCCCACAGGCTGGTGGAGGGGGTGGCGGAGCCCATCAGACCCAGTGGGAAAAGGGCACCAGAGAGGACATGGGTGCTGCAGAGCACAGCCCAAAACTTAACCCAGCTAAAGTTTTAGGCTTTATCCTCATCTGTGGCATAGTGGCTGCTGTAATGAAGTGCTAGGCATTTCAGACAATTTCCAGTGTAATTCTACATGACAGAATCCAAGGAGAGTTTACATGACTTTTAAAAACAAAGTAGCCAGTGGAAAGTATTCCCTCATTAAGAGAACAGTAATAAACCTGAATCCCTGCAGAACACCTTGGTTAGATAAACACAACAGTAATCAAACATCTTAAACCACCCACCTCAGCGTGCACAGCCTTTAATTTAACCCGTTGAGACTTGCTGGTTTTGTGCTTGTGCCCTTGCCAAGAGACTGGAACCTGCCTGCTGCAAGAAAAGCAATTAGTAAGACGACATAAAACCCAGCCTTTCATTTCCTGGAGAGTAATGTAGACTAAGGTAGAGTGGGAAAAAAATCACAAGTGAATAATTCTGTTGTCACTCACAGAAGAAGTAAAAAAACAAAACAATAAAAAAATTATATTTAGAGGAAAATCAGAAGAAAATCCAACACTTCCTCCCACACTCAAAAGTTGTAAGCCAACAGCAATAAAAATAATACCTAAAACATTTCATTGCATCTTTCAGATTCCACTCCTATCTTCTCTTTATCAACAACTGGTTTGACACTGAAACTCAGAATTTTCCATGAAACTGTCTACAGACAGACAGTTCTTTTTTCCTCAACTCTGCAAGCCTCCATGCTTGCTCATTTACACTGAGAGAATCTTACAATCTTTTTTCCCATTCTTTCTGCAGTGAGGTATTGTTTTTATTTTGGAAAGAAGAACCTGTCAGAATCAGAACAAAATAGAGAGATATTAGGTGACAAAATCATAAGGAATACAGAGTAAGGGAAAGCTGAAGTATTTTAAAGTATGTTAAAAAGTCAGCAGGCCATTGATAGCCACTTAGAAACAAACAAACAAACAAACAAACAAACAACAACAATAAAAAGCAAAACACAAAAACCAAAACAACAACTTACTTTGTTGCTTAAAAGATGTTTTAAATTGTAACGTAATGGAACATAACTTATTTTCACCTTATCCAGAGCAAACAAGTTTATGGTCCCCAGGGCAGATCTGTTGTAAATAAACCACCTTCAACATTTACTCACCAAAAACTTCAGAGATCATCATTTCTCAAGCAAAACCAACTAGGTATTATCAATTCAGCAATGAAGCTCAGAAAAGTAAGAAGATCACTGGATCAGAAAAGAAATGGGGTTATTTTTGAAAAGCTGTTTTCTCAAGGATGCATCACAGGAACATTTTTTTTAGACTGAGAGGGAAGTAATGCCAAAAGGCCAAACCGTTCAGCAGTGTAGGACAACAGGTGAGTTGGCTCTTTCTGTATAGAAGGAAGCCTCCATTTACAGCCTGATGATGCGCCATAAAATGGTGCTCTTGTTTTTCAGCCAACATTTTTCCCAAGATAAGTAGCCAGAGATATCATGTTAACTTTTCTGAGGCTACTGTTACTTTGAGATCAAGATCAGAGTGCTGCTTGAAAATATTTATGAAGATTAAAGTGAAATTTAAACATTCTGAGTGTGGTCAGAGAGTCCTAAACAATTGGAATTATTTTACTGAAAGAGAGCCTGGAAATATCATACCCTGTAAGAACAGGACAAAAGGTGATTCCTTTCCTTCTATTTTAAAAATAGTATCAAAGTGATCTCAGAGAAAACAATTACAGAAAAATAGATGTTTACTTTAGAAATGTTCCACTTGTTTAATCTAAAAATTAATGATTATTTGGGTGTTTCTAGATATATTTGAGCTAAAGATCACAGCAAAGAGCACAGTGCTAAGTACTTTAAATAGACAGAAGGGAAGCATGTTTCCTGTTGCTGGTACTCATGTGCAGTTTTTTTCATGTCCCTTTTCAATAGTTTTTCACCAAACAAGCTTGGCAGACCTCTGGTTTCTAACTTGTCTCAGATAAGTCACATTTCTGACAGGAGGTCAGAAAAGTAATAAAAATGCAGAGCCAGAAGGGACTTCAGGTCCTATTCTGTCCATCCTTCTGTAAGAGTAAATTGCAACCAAGCTACCTCAGAGAAATGTTTCTTTTCTTGATGTCCCTTCATGGCTTGTTCTATTGCACTGTTTCTTGGCTGAAGGAATCTTTTTCTTAACAATTCTTCTATTTCCCGGATAGGCCTGGTCTTGTACTATCCTGCCGGAATTAGTCATTCTTTTCTTCCATAATAAACTTTGATAAATCTGAAAACAAAACAAGATTTTGTGGGTATGTTCAGCTTTTCTCCAGAGACAGATTTCTTACCACTTGTTTTTTTCTCAGATTGTTTCTATTTGCCCATATTTTTCTATGAGTGTACTCTTCAAATCTCAGGAAACTTTTTGAAATAAGTGGTCTCTATTTCCAAGATGATGCGTATGTGAGGTGCTCCACAGATAATTTCCTGCTGAACTCCTGCCCATAACTCCAGCTATTCCCACTTCTGTACCTGCAAAGTTAATTTTTTATCTTTTATTTCCACACTTTACAGTTGTCCTCTCTGAATTTCATCTTCCCCATATCATCTCTCAAGTCTGTGAATTTTATATGTCACGTAGCCCTGTTCCCTGTTCTTCTTCAGAAAGACTCTCCTTTCGTTGTCTCCTTGCAAGTCCCTCCCTAGACATAAGCCAGAAGAGATAACCTGTGGTGTCCATTTGAATTCTCTTCTAGACAGCTTTCTTCAAGTATTTTCCCTGTTGACTTCTGAGGTTGCTCATCATAATTTACCTTTTGCACCTATTTTCAAGTCTCTCTTAGCTACAATGTCATATGAGACAGTATGCAGAGCCTCTTTGGTGCACATTTCTGCCCTGGGTTAGGAACGGGCTGGATGGCCGGGCCCAGAGGGTGCTGGTGAATGGTGCTGCACCAGCTGGTGGCTGCACACCAGGGTGACCCTCAGGGGTCTGTGCTGGGGCCATTGCTGTTCAATGTCTTTACTGATGACATGGATGAGGGGATTGAGGCTTTCAGTAGTGAATTTGCAAACAACCCTGAGCTGGGATCGTGTGTCGATCTGTTGGAAGGTGGGAGGGCTCTGCAGAGAGACCTGGAATGACTGAATGGATGGGCACAGTCCAACAGGATGAAGTTTAACAAGTCCAGTTGTCAAGTCCTGCATTTTGGCCACAGTAGCCCCCAGCAATGTTACAGGCTGGGGATGGTGTGGCTGGACAGTGCCCAGGCAGAAAGGGATTGTTGCTGTCGAGGTGGCCACGACACAAAGCAGAGACTACAAGCAGTCTTAGATGGGAATTCTTTATTATTGAACATGGCTGACTTTTTATACACTTTCTAATTGTTTATGCCTCTTCTGCCTTAACTATTGGCTACAATAAGTCAACATAACACTATTAGTGAAAAGTTACAGTGACTTCAACTAACTTTCTAAAAATACTTCGTTGAGCTGCAAAGTTCTCTTATATTTCTTCAGTTCTTCACTTCTCTTGGTCTCTTTGGTTACAGCTGTGGAAAGAGCTCTTTATCAGCTTCTTCTTGCTTCTCAGCTTCTTCTCACTCCTTTAGCTAACAGGCCCGCTGTTAGCTCCTTCCACAAGTGACCTGGGGGTGCTGGTGACAGCGGCTGAACACGAGCCAGCAGTGTGCCCTGGTGGCCTTACAGGCCAGTGGCATCCTGGCCTGTGTCAGGAACAGTGTGGCCAGCAGGAGCAGGGAGGTCACCCTTCCCTGTACTCGGCACTGGTGAGGCAGCACCTGGAGTGCTGTGTCCAGCTCTGGGTCCTCAGTTTGGGAAGGACCTTGAGACACCCGAGCAGGTCCAGAGGGGGCAACGAGGCTGGTGAGGGGCTGGGAACACAAACCCTGTGAGGAACGACTGAGGGAGCTGGGGGTGTTTAGCCTGGAGAAAAGGAGACTCAGGGGTGACCTTATCACTCTCTACAAGTTCCTGAAAGGTGGCTGTAGGCAGGTGGGGGTCGGTCTCTTTCTCCAGGCAGCAGCTGACAGAACCAGAGGACACGGTCTCAAGCTGCAGTAAGCGAAATATAGGTTGGATATTAGGAAAAAGTTTTTTTATGGAAAGGGTGATAAAGTACTGGAATGGTCTGTCCTGGGAGGTGGTAGAGTCACCATCCCTGGATGTGTTGAAGAAAAGACTGGATGTGGCACTTGGTGCCATGGTTTAGCTGAGGTGTCAGGGCATGGGTTGGACTTGATGATCTTGAAGGTCTCTTCCAACCTGGTAGTTCTGTGATTCTCTGATTCTGTGACTGTCATCTTTCTGTTAATGATAATCTTTAACTCTTCTTCATTCCTTGAACTTTACACATCCTCAAAGACTTTTCTATTCATTTTTTGTCCAATTTTTCAAAATAAAATATTAGTATCCCAAGGCCTTCCTTGCATGGAGAAAAATGGACTAACACCCAATAGATACATAGCAAAAAATTGCATTATATTACTCTGTGATGTGACTGTTTGAAGGTCCTATTCACAAACTATGAGTCAGATTTGAGCTTATGAATTCTATGCCTAAACCAGCAATACAATAACATACACAGTATGTCTGCTGGAAAGAAGCTACAGAACAAACAAAAATCAGTTTCCAGAAAAGATCCTAATATCTGTGAATCACCATAGCCAATGAAGCTGTGGGGAAACATAAAGAATTTGATGGAAAGAAATTTCCTTCAAACAGAGTAAAAATCATTAGAAATTAGTGGTTTCATTAGAAAAAGGTTATTCAGAAAAATGGAGGACAATTACTACTGAACAGGAAAACAATGTTAAGGAAAAGAATCCAAAAACAAACCAAAGAAGAATCAGAAGAGTATTTGTAGTCTCTGCAGTTGCTCAACTCCAGTGACACTGTCAGGGCTCTGCAAAGTCCAAGTTGCAAATTTAACATATATTTTAAAAAATATTAATGGCAATGAAATGTTCTGAACAAGGCTAATGTAACACATTTGTGGGAGTTTGTGTCATATTGAGCATTAACCCTTTTATCTCTTTTGAAAGAAATACCAGCCCCATTTCTTCCCATTTTCTAGAACAATGTGATGACATCTATTTAGCAGCTCACTCTATTTAGGCTCTCAGTTAAGGAGCACATCAAATCAAACCTTATCTGCTGGCCTTCACTTCTGTTGTGTTTGACCCACAGACAGCTGTGATTTTGGATAGAGAGTCAGACATTTTCCTCCTTACTGAATGCATAGTGAACACCTAAACTGTGGGATAGCTGAATTACAGTAAACAGAAACATCAATTACCTATTTTCAAAAATGGTTCAGGCAAATTCAGTGGTGGTACTAGTTATATGGTAACTGATTAAAATTAAAAGTGAAATTTTACATTTTCACTCTAAGAGATGGTGATGGTGACACCATGTCACATTCAGTCTGCAGCTGCCCCACAAAACCAGAAGTCTCTCTGATATCTTCAAGCCTATCAAAGGAACACTTTTAGAGCAAGAAACACCTCAGCACTATGACAGAGTATTTGTACTAAAGTTGTGCCCTGATGTTCAGGGTCATAGATTAACCAAATCAGTTTTCTTTATGAAGACCTTGCTCCATGACAGAAAGACTAGCAAGGTGGAAGAGAAGAATAAAGCAACAGAAGCTGCTAATACAGGATTCCTCCTAGCTGAGCAAACACAGGAAGTTCCATGGTTTTCTGTGGCAAAATTAAATAAAAATAAATTAGTATGTTGGTATAAAAAGAGCTGGAAGATGCAGCCATTTGTACAAGTTAATGCAACATAGATGAAAATATATTCCATAATGTGGGGAGAGGCAGGATAGAACAGGAGAAAATCATACAACTGCATCATGCATATGTGGTTAACCCACAGTCATGACTGCAGAGTATTTATATATGTGTATGTGTGTGTGTGTGTTATGTATATATATATGTGTGTGTGTGTTAATATATTTGTACAACTCCATTTCCTTTAAAGAGATGACTCTCCATTTTAGATACCGCACGCACAGCAGGAAGATAACAGCATGTACATTAATCTGAAAGTGAAGTCGTAGAAGATCTTCACTGTCTTTTCTTGTTTGGAAGAGTCTCTTTACTAGTGGCCATGCTGGACGTGTGGCACCCCAAGAAGATGGTGCCTCTTCCTGTGAAAATCCCCTTTAGCCCTTTTGCAGTCTGCCTGTTTATCTTCCACTGAAATTTCTAATCTGCACAGCACCATAGTAACTCCTCAATGACAGTTTAAGAAGTGCAAATGGTGCTAGCTGCAGGGGTCAACAGACTTCACACTTGGAACCAAGTGCTACTGACATCTGCAAGAAGAAAGTTAAAAAAGCAAATTCAAGCTCTGACACTGCAGTGCACCTCAGCCCTGCTGAAGGGCTACAGGGAAAATTCTGTGGTAAAGCCACACACAGAGATAGCAGACTTTTAACTTAGGAGGGAAGCTTTGAGAGGCATCTTTCAGATCCTGTTCGACAATCTTACTCCCTGTCTCACCGTCCCTGATGAAAGCCTGAGAGTGCTCAGTGAGCAGAAGCAGGAACTAAGGCAGAACCACCTCCTGCTGTCAAACCAATCTCAAAAGAATTTTTCCCCTTCCCTTTGTCTCCAAAGCAACAGCTGAACTTCAGCAGATCTTCCAGATGAGCAGGGATTTCCAAGGACCATAATAAGGACCTGCAATGAGGCAGCTGCAGGGAGTCCAAGTGCGCTGCTCTGAAACTGTAAACCCTATAGATGGACCCAGTGAGGGGCTCAGTGGGCAAGCCCTCCTGTAACCAGCAACTCAAAGCATGAGGAAAAACATCCTGCAAATCACAGGTCTGGAAAAGGATACAGAACATGAGAAACAGACAAGAATGTGAAGTGTTCACTGTTTTTCTCCACAGGTTTGGAAGAGTATATACACATACATTAGAGTATATACAACACTAGCAGACAGGTTCCCATACACCTGCATAATTCCTGAAGAATCTTACATAGTTCTGGAGGAGTCTGAGGAGATCTGAATCAGCTCTGCTACCAGATCCTGCCTGGAAGCTGAGTGCATTCAGCACCTGAAGGGTTAATTCTCCCTTCTCCTCCCTAGGGATGCAGCCAGTCCTCCAGTTTGCAGTTTCTCAATAGGTTTTAATAAACAGCAGAGAGAGGCATCCCACCAACCACTTTCTTTTTTCTTACACATAGCTGTGCTAGATAAATGCTATTAAACACTCATCTGTGTGAAGCTAGGAATAAATCTCCACAACTGGTTAGCCAAGAAAAAATAGTTCAGAATAGTGCATTATGAGAACCAGAACATTCTTTTTGCTTATCACACATAAAGTTTCTTGTTCTCTGGGAAATTCAAGGACTAATGCTTTGCCTGTCCTGTCAAAACAGCTTGGTCTGTTGAGGGGTATTTATTGCTTCCCAGAGCTTATAGCCGATGTAAAGATAGGTTAAGAGTTTTAAATAGACACAGCAGAGATGAGAATGAATGACGGGATCAAATAACTAATTAAACTGTTTTAGGAAAAGTGACAACTTAAAAGGGAAAATGATAATTTTTCAGCAATTTAACATGCTATTGTGATGAAAATTGCATTCTACACAAGATGAGAGAAGTAATTTTCAAATAAAAACATCATTGAAACATCAAAGCTTTCAATATCTGAATTGTAATTTATTTTTTTCCATCTGATAACAGAGCATATTTAATCTTGTTGTTTTGAATATGATTCTATCTCACTTAAAAATATCCTTTTGTTGGAGATTTATCCTTGAAAGATTAAGAGGATTTCAATCAGTTTTGTGGGAAATATTAAGACTTTCTTATTTTCTTTTATTTTCTTTTCTTATCAATATTATAATGCTCTTCCCTGGTCATATCTGCACACCTGAAGAGACTGAGCTATCTGCAATGCTGTCTATTGTCTACATTTAGATTTGAAGGAGAAAACCCCACTTCATCTTCCATTTTGGCATGGAAAACACTGTTAAAATCTGTTGGGCACCAACAACACAGTGGAAAACATTAATTTATGTGACCCTGTTTAAGGCTAATGTTACTGTTTTGTAACAGTAATACTTTTCTCTCACGAAATATCTCAAAAAACTGTACTTTTCATGAAATTTTAATGAACACTTTTTTCCAATTCCCTTCTAGTCTTAATCTCATGGAGTCATAGAATCATAAATATTGGAAGATACCTACAAGATCACTAAGCTAAACCATCCACCCACACCACCACTGTAACCTCTAAACCACTAAACCATTACTCAGCACTGGATCCAGATGCCTCTAGAACACCTCCAGGGATGGCGACTCCTTCCTCTCCATGGGAAACCTATTCCAAGGCCTGACCACCCTAACAATAAAAAAATGTTTTCTAATGTCTAATCTGAATCTCCGCTGTCTCAGCCATTTCTTCTAGACCTCTCAAGGAGAGATCAGGCTCCACCTGGCTACACCTTCCATTCAGGGAGTTCTAGAGAGCCATGAGGTCTCCCCTGAACCTCCTCTACTCCAGGATAAACAGTCTCAGTTCTCTCAGCTGTTCTTTATGAGACACATTTTCTAATCCCTTCACAAGCCTTATTACCCTTTGCTGGACACTCTCCAGGAACTCAATGACTTTCCTGTCGTGAGGCACCCAGAACAGGACACAGGAATTGAGGTGCAGCCTCACCAGTGCCAAGTACAGTGCCAAGATTGTGACTTCCCTAGTCCTGCTGGCCACACTACACACCAGGATGCCATTGGCTGGGCACAACCTGGCTCATGTGCAGCCACTGTCAACCAGCATCCCCAGGTCCCTTTGTGTCAAACAGCTCTCAAACCACTCCTCCCAGAGCCTGTGGTGCTGCTTGCTGGCTGTCAAGCGCAGGACCCTGCACTGGACCTGGTTGAACCTCCCGCAGTTGTGACCTCAGCCTGATGGAGTCTGTCCAGGTCTCACTGCAGAGCCTTCCTACCCCTGAGCTGATCAACACTCCCACCCAAATTGGTCTCACCTGCAAATTTACTGAGGGTACACTCAACTCCCGCATCTAAGTCATCAATAAAAATCTTACACAGGACTCACCTCAAAACTGGGCTTCCAGCTCCTCCTGTTTGTTATCCTTACTGCATGCATGGGTGTAGAAGCATTGCATTCTTTTTATGAAGTTATATTTCTCTCTTCCCTCTGGAAATTCCTACCCAGATCTGGAATTGCTCATCCCACAAGCTTCTGCTTGCTCTCTGACAGGTTTAGAAAAATTTAGCAAATGAGTGCCTTCCAACATGACACTGCCTGAAACTCTTGTAAACATGATTAGTATTTATGACATTATTTGCCCTCAGTAAATTAGAATATATTATATATATATATGTGATATTTGAATGATAAATTAGCTTCTGTTTTTCTCTATTTGCACTAAAGGAGAACATTAAGGACCACATTCACATAAATAGCTAATTATAGGGCAAAAAACCCTTATGCCATTTCAAAGTAAATGAAATCAAGCACAATCTGTGTGCCAGTTTCATAAAACCTTTTAACTGTTGGACAAATTGCAGGAGATGCAGTAAAACAGCAGATGCCAAACACAGTCTTAGGTAATTTTCTAGATGCTGGAATGATGTGTTTGAAGGCCTTCCTTTGACAGGTGGGGAAGAACACAGCCACAACACAGAATATGTGCGTCTTCCTCATCAGTAAGATGGTGTGTTCATTGGGACGTGCCAGTTCAGAACTCTAGCAGCTTGGGAAAACAGATAGGGCTCTCATCCTTGGTCACCAGTGAGTGCAATGCACACAGCAAAAGCCATCAGCCTTTTTTGATCATTCTTGCTACACTTGCACAGGATCCCTGTCAGAAAAATGACTCTGTCAAATTGTCTGGCAGCTTCCCTTGTACATCAACAGGGCAGACAGAAATTCCCCTGGCTCTAGAGAGTTCTCTCCTTGATATTATTCATGCTGGCACCTTCTCTGGCCTTCATCCCTTGCTTCTCTGCAGTGATCTCTTTTTGGTCCATTTGTTTAAGAGCTCCTGGGACCTTTTGTCTTTGGGCAGTACATGGCAGGACTGCCTTCTCTCTGGGACAGTACTGCCAGCCCCAGAGCAGCTGTCTGATCCCAGTGGGACAGGCCTGTGCCCACAAATTCTAAGGGTAGCTGTCACGGTCTGCATGCACACAGCCCTTGATCCACAACACAATCTGAGACCTGTCAGTAAACGTGCAGATAAATGACCAAAAATTCACCTGGGGGACAAGGACACAGCAGCTCCCACAAACTGTTCTCTGAACTTTATTTAATAGCTCCTTGGCTGTTGACTTCAGATTTCCTTTCTCCTTTATCCTTCCCCTGAAGGCATCACCTGTCAAGGTCCTGCTGTAACCTGCTCTGCAGGCATCTTCCACCTGGCTTGCACAAAGGGACCCCCTATGCCTTGGGCAACCCTAAAGACAATATCACAGCATCTTCCTATTGCCACTGAAATCATCTTCTCTGGTACTTGTTATTCCCATGGTCAGAGTAAAGCAAAAGGAGCCTATTAAGGTGAGCTGTAGTGGCTCTACTGGAAACACCCTTGGCACTACCATTGCTCAGCCTTGGCACTAATGACTGGGTTGCCAAATTGACCAGTTTACCACTATCTGTAAAGAAGCTTAATCTGAAACACATATCAGGAACCCTTCTTTACAATTGAAGAGCACCCTGCAGTATCTTTAACTGTCTTTGTGAGAATTCTCTGCTCTGCTGGGCTGTGATAAGAGATGTTACTTCTGGACAGACTGCCCCAGCTTTTGGGAAAACTTCCTGCAAACAAACTATCACACTTTTGTTATGCCATGTGGTTCCTGTGTCAGGATACTGGACAATGTCAGATGATCTGCCCAGCCCTAAAAATGTGCAACCTCATTTGAGAGGTCCTGGTACTCCCTGATCAGAAAAAGGAAAGAGAAGTGAGACTGTTATCCTGTATATGGCCTGTTCATAAGATCTCACTCACTCTTGTTCACTCTCACAGGCACACTTGCTCTTTCCAAGCACACACCAACGTGCAGATGTGTGCACACACTCACTCCTGTTTCCCTGTATTTCCTTAATGCATTCTATAACATTCAGTCGGCCCTTAATTTGGGAAGGGTCAAATGTTCAATGAAACTATCTTCACCCAAAAACCCTTCCCCCTTCTCACATACAGGCTGTGAGAGTACATGCTGGATATGTTTTTAATTACTGTATTTAAACAGGTAACCTTTTAATGTCATACTTGATATACATACACTCATAATAATTTTGTCTCATCCATTAAAAAATTTCTTACAACATTGCAACTTAATTTGGTTTTCTTAGTGCCTAAATGTGATGGGAATTCAAATGTTTTACAGGACCTTTTTCCATATTATTAACCTGCTCATTCCTCGGACTCCCCAATAGAGTAGCAAGAGAAAAAGACAAAACACGTATTTTGTAACCCCTCATCCATTCAGCTAATCTTAAATCAGGAGAGAAGAAGAAATCCAGATGAAATCTGGGCTACTGGATCCTCAAAAGATGGGCAAAAGAGCCTCATGACAAAAAGAATTCTAGAAAAGCAGAAAGTTTTGAGGCAGAGAAGAAGAGGAACTGCAGTATTGGAGGATGGACATCAGTGCTGCCAAGGATGTGACTTGAGCACCAGTGCTTGTTTAAACTTCTCAATAACCTTTTGCAGGATCATAAGATCATAGAATACTTTGCGTTGGAAGGGATCTTAAAGATCATGTAGTTCCAATCCTCTCCTTGCCCTGGGCAGGATCACCTTCCACTAGGTCAAGTGCTTTAGAAGAATAAATTAATATATTGTTATGCTTGTTCATCTCTTCAAATATGGTTGAGTAGACTGTAAAATGTGAGCCTATATGAAGGTCAGAAAATTTAGCCCTGGCTTGATATATCTTTGTTTGCAAGTCCCTTCTTGGTGTCTCTGCTGCTAATGATGTTATTATTGGAAAGAGATAGATCAACATGATGAAAATATAGCATCCATCTAAGAGTTCTTTCAAGACTCTCACTAGGTCCTGCTGCAGAAACTGGAAATAAATAATTCAGGATTATATTTCTTTAGATATAGCTTGTGAAGTTTCTGATGTAAGTCCCAAGCTCATTATGTTAATGTAGTTTCATCAACAATATTACAAGTGTCAGTGTAAAATCTTAGAGTAAGACAAAAAGCCACATCCCCCATTCAACAGAAATTTTTGCTGAACTTCTGAGTCAGGAAGTTGAGCTTCCTTTCAGTAATTTTTTTTCATCCAAATATTTCTGCCTAAGAAAAGAGAAAGATGCTGAATTTGTTTCTACAACTTTGTTGCACTGTTAAAAAAACCCAAAAACTTATACAAACCCAATATGTTGTAAAGGTTGAAGGCTCTTTCATATTTATTAAGGAAACAAATATCAAACAGAGGGACATTTAGTTTTTTCCCTGGAGTGGATTTGCTCTGGGACATTCACAGACTGTGCCTTGAACTTTTACAGACCAGTAGAGAAAGCCAAAATTTCTAGAGTAGGCAGCAGGAGTCCATTTACCATCAATAAACATTAAAAGTCTCTTGTGCACCTCCACCAGACTCCACTGAAATAACACAGCTGGATAGCTTGGGAAAAAAAATGCTGCAGGTATTCATTGCTGTATGTGCCTCTACACAAGCAGGAAAAGATAAGAATAATATTTTCAGACACGCTGATTAATTTTGACTAAACTATTGTGTGGTGGGAGTTTTATTAAACTATGCCCATTAGTAAAATTAAATTACTGTTCTCAATATAACATTATGTTTACACCTGTGATCCACTTTTGAAATGTGTTGGACAAAAGCCCTCTTTTAATGGTAATACATTTAATGGGAAAATTTATCTTTATCTTCACAGACACATGCTAGACTAATTATTCCAAAAATTATAAAAGAATTAATGTATTGCCAGAAAAATGGAAGAAATTGTGTTTATGCTAAAGAGCATACTTAAAATATCTTAAAATTTGTTCACAAACATACTTCTAAATATTGCTCTTTATATTTTTCCATTTCAGAATATATTCTGGGAAAAGTCAGTGACATTATTATAGATGTGAACTATTGTGTTTTTGTTATTTCTGAATTATGCAGGATGAGCACCATGCAGAAGTGTTTGAACTATTTGCTAAAAAGATGTATTTCTCTAGTCTATATTTACTTTTTTTTTCACTCACTTCAGAAATTAAAGAACTAGAACAGAACCAACTGGAGCAAGCTGAGTTCAAAACTGTAAAGCCAACAAATGTGGTCCAGATCTATACAGTTTGCAGCAGGATGTCTCTACATATTTGTGCCTGAATTTCCCTGATAAGGACACTGTGGGGAGAGTCCTGAGTGGATTACTAAACCAGGCACATAGCCACTAAAGAGAACCTGAGAGAAACTAAGTACAGAATTCAAGAGCAGTATTTCTCATAACATGAAGGGCCACTTCACTCATCATATGTCTGAACAAAACAAAGTCTAGAGCTTGAACTATCTACTGCTAAAATTTCTTGCCCTTTCTGAAGTCATCCAGTGAAGATTAGTCTCAAACAGTAATTATGCTTATGTCACAGGTGAAGCTAGTAATTTAAAATAAGCATTCCAAAGAAGTATTCTAAGAAACAGGGGGCAAATTTCTATCAAATCTTCACCACAATATTAACTCATGCTTCCATTTTGCAACTTTATGAGATCAACAGAATAATCCCCAGGCACACACACAAATTCCTTTGCAGTGCATCTGCAGCAGGAGACAAAATAATATGAAATATTTCACTGATATAATACTAAGGAGTACTGAGCAACACCAGCATATTCTATGTTATTCAATAAGCATGCTGCTGCCACATTAGGATATTTTATTTCAACCCACATAGGGGCACAACACATCAATCATGACGAATGCTAACTCTATCTCTCTGTATTGCTGATGACTGTTCATAAGGGTATTTTATCTCGAGTCATTTCTCTGGAATTCCCCAGAGCCTCACTAATTTTCTTAAGTGCATTATTTTGATAGCGGAGCTACTTTTAGTGGTAGGATGCTTTTCTGAAAAGTATTCCTCTAAACTCAGTTCTCCTTCAAGATCAGATGAGATGGTGAAACAACAGATGAAATTGTTATGGTAGTAAATTAAGTTTGTTTGTTTGCTTTTTCAAATATTTCAGCAATTAAGAACTTTATGTGAAAAATAGTCTACCCTCATCCTCAAACTGAAGAAAAGGCACAGGATATTAGGTTGCAAGGCACTTCATATTATATTGGTGTATTTTGTGATAATGTAGCTCATTGTACTTTATTATTATCTAATGTGGGTTTTTTTAGTATAACTATGTTTCAGGAAGAGCTGCTGAGATTAATTTAAAATTCCTGACAGCAGGAACTATCGTATGTAATATAAAGCACAAAGCACTGACACTACATTACAAAACAGGACCCCCCTCACAAATGGAAGTTTTTAGGATTGTAAGTAAAAATATATAAATATTATCATGAAAAACAGAAAAGGTAGCAAAAATGCCCAACACATTGCCTGTTTGCATTCTTGTTGAAAAGCAGACTTCATGGGACTGAAATTTGTCTCCTGTTCCACTGACAACTCTCCAGTTGCTTTAGAAACAATACAAAATTGAGACTAAATCAGGCAATCTCTTCTTCTTAAATGTGAAAGTTATATCTGTTTGTTTCCACTCTTTTTCTTGGTTAATGGCTTTACACTGAATCTGACTGAAAAGCACTCCTAAATATACCATTTTATTTCAGTGTTCCCTCCTGATTTGTGTATGTGAGACATAAACTGTACTGATACAGATGTGAGAAGTGATGGTGAATAGGAGGAGAGGCACCAGGCTTTAATGCCACTGTCCCTTAGAAGGCTGTCAGAAAACATGTGCAACCAGATCACACTCTGCCATCATGATTATGCTATGAATATTTCAATTATAATTTAAGTTTCATCTACAAATCAAAACATAAAGAGTAATTTCCAAGCCATTTCAAGTCTCTCATTATCTCTCTCCTTTGTGCATCTACAGCTCAATGCCTTCAGCTTCATTTCATCCAAAGCCCAAGTAGTATGTTTCACTCCTATGAAACCTTCTACTGAATTCAATGAATTAATCTCTAAATGCCATCCCTCTGCATCTCTGTACTTCATCTGAGTAATTCCTTGTTACCACTGCATAGCTCAGCCTGAATACCAAGCTACAGGATACAGCTTCAGCCCTTCAGCATTAGATATGGCTGTGACTGCTAAAACAGCAGTTTAAAAGAAAGCACCACAGAAACACTAGATTTCTAGAGCTCTAGATTACAGTAAGCAAACGTATTGGGATTGTGTGTTAAGGATCCCAAGCTGTATGGAGCAAGTTCTGACTGGCTCCAGCACCTGCCAAGCTGACCCCATCAGTGACAGCGACAGCGACAGCCCCTCTAGAATAACATATTTAAAAAGGAAGGGGAAAAAACTGTAACTGCAGCAGGAGACATGAGTGAGAATATGTGAGAGCAACAAGTCTGCAGTCACCAAAGCTTGTGAAGAAGGAGGGGGAGGAGCTGATCCGGGCACATTTCTCCTGCAGCCCATATTGAAGACCGTGGCAAAGGTTGTCCTCATGCAGCCAATAGAAAACCACAGGGGAGCAGAGATTTACCTGCATCTTATAAAAGAACCCATCCTACAGCAGGTGAATGCCTCAAGGAGGCTGTCACCCTGTGGGAAGTCCATCGTGGAGCAGGATCCTGGCAAAACCCATGGTCCTGTGGAGAGAGGAGCCTGTGCTGGAGCAGGTTTGCTGATGGGACTTGTGACCCCATGGAGAATCGGTGCTAGAGCAGTTCATGAAGAACAGAAGCCTATGAAAATTAGCCACACTGGGGAAGTTCATGGAGGAATATCTCCCATGGGAGGGACTCCATATTGGAACAGGGAAAGAGTGAGGAGGAAGGAGAAGCCGAGTAAACATGGAGTGAACTGACCACAGCCTCCATTGCCCATCTCCTTGTACCACTGTGAGGGAGGAGATAGACAAATGGGAAATGAAGTTGTGCCCAGGAAGAAAGGAGGGGCCCAGAAAGAAAAGAGGTATGTTAGGATCTGTTTTGGATTTTTTTTCATTATCCTACTCTGGTTTGATTGGTTATAAATAAATTTACCTGGTTCAAATCTGTCTTGCCCATGATAGCAGCTGCTGAATGATCTCTCTCTGTCCTTATCTTAACCACGAGCTTTTTGTTGCATTCTTCTCTCCCTTGTCCAGTTGAAGAGGGGCGTGATAGAGCAGCTTTGCTGGACCTTGTCTTCTGATCAAGGTCAACTCACCCTGGATATATATACTGAAGTATGATTTGTATTTACTGGAAGCACCTGTGTTGTCTCCTTAAAGTTACTTATTTTTCCGAAACCGAGGACAATGGCCAGCTTTCTAATGCCACAGAATCAGACACCAAGGACCTAAATTATTTTCATTTTCTTCATACCCTTCACTTTCAAACATACAAATAAACAATATTATGAGACTCAAGTTATTTTTCACCATCTACCCATTGAAACAGCATCTCTTTCCCAGCCTCCTAGCTAAACTGAGGTCAAAGATGTGTTTATCAAGACTCCAGTCCTACTGTAATTAAAAGTCCTTTTTCTCTTCTTAGCTTTGTTTCTCAATATGCAATTACAGAGCTTTAGACAAGACTTCTCTATATTCCAGAAAAACATATATATTTCTAGTAAAGCTTTAAATGAAGGGCTTCTGACAGTCATATAAAAGCATGCATATTGGTTATTGGAAGCCTGCCTAATACTTCATCCCTGCCCTGAAGAAATGAAAAGGCTGTTTATTTTAGTGTTTTTTTTGGAGTGGAGCACTCTCATCATGATTTGTGATAGGATTTGCCAGGTGATCTAGCTCACACTTCAGCATCACGTCTGTGGGGTCGGCAGTGAGACTCAGACTCATGCACTTCTGCCTCTGCAACAGAGGAGCACAGCCAGTCCTTCACAGAGCTGTGCGGGGTCCCAGGTGAGCACTAAGGGCCAGATTTATCAATTAAATGACTGGTTGCATTTTCTCTTGGGTCAAGAAATGAATATTTCAGACCAGCTGCTGCCATACATGTGGGCCGCAGCAATGAATTACTTAAGGTGACAAGAAAGCAAAACCAATTTGCGTAAGTATTGCTAATGTGTTCAGCATGTTTTCACATGGTATAGAGCACTGGGTAAGTTTAATCAGCTTTAAAACGCAGAGAAAAGAAAATGTGAAGCTCATGGTCTTTCTGTCACCAGATTTTTCCAGTATGTGCTACTGATTAAGTAATAGGTATTTAGTGTAGGCCAAATAAAATTTAAAGCAAGTAAAAAAAGAAAATCATAATGAATGTCCAGTCTTAATCTTCTCTGTCTTGGCATGCATTAACTGCTTAATTAGGAGATTTGGAATAGTTTTGTTTGGAACTAAAATTAACCGAAACTGCAAGTCAACAATTACACTTCTGTCTAAACCCAAACATTTTTCAAAAGAGCAACCTAGCAGTTACTCTGCTACAAAACTTAAATTTTGTAAATTGAAAGTAAAAAAAAAAACAAGAAGCAATTAAAAATGATTTTTTTTGAGTCAACAAGGCATGCTAATTCCTGAAATAAATATTTCTCAAGGTCAGAAGCATGCCTAAAGAAATGCAATGCAAATGGGTTTTGTTCCTCTTGTGCAGAGAAGGAATAAAATCCTAAAAAATATTCTAACCAAATGAAAAATATTCAGAAGCACATACTGTCATGATCTGAGTTGCAAACATGAGTAGTAACTGCACCCCAATATTTGACACCCTAAAAACTGAATAACTAGATAAAGTAGTGTCCAAGTTTAGAGCAAATTTGGGGAAGAATCCCCCCAAAGGAGCTCCGGTGGGAAAAGCAGATCCAATCGGCCCCTCCCCCCCAACTGGTCCGGGAGGAAAGAAAAATACCTCCTTGGAGAAAGGTGGAAAAAAACCCCCTGTTTATTAAACAATAAGACCAAAACAGTATCAAAACAATGAGACCCCTTGCCACTCTAAAAGAGATGACAAACTGAGAAAAACCCCGGGTTCAAGCAGCAGCTCACTCAGTCTCTGATCAGTCTCTCAGTGCTGGAATTGTCGCAGGCCAGGGCTGGCCGGGTGGGCCACAGCTGCAGCTGCCGGTGCTCTCCTGGGTGTTCAGTCCAGAGCAGTTCCAAGAGGTCCAAAGAAAAGGGAAAAAACAGTCCAGGGAACTTCTTTGCCTCAGCTAGCTAACACTAACTAAAAGGCAAAAGAAGAGCTCTCTGTCCCGCTGTCTGTCCGCAGACAACACAGTCAGGAGCAGGAATGTGGAGGAGTGCAGTGTCTGAAAAACAAAACTGCGCGCTTCTCTCTCCCTCTTCACTCTCTGTAACACTCTTAAAGGTACAAAACTTATTATTATTCAACATAAACAGAATGAGACGATTGGGGATAAAAGCATCATATAGTCAACCCAGGACATTCCACCCCTTATCCCCATATCGTCTGCTTACTACTAAAACTAATATAAATTCTAACTCTACAAGTACATACATGATACATCCATTATACAACTATACACAGACAATGGTAATAACATTCAGGAAACAGTGATATTTATACAGGTTTTATCCAACAATCAGGTCTCCCTGAGGTACACATCGTGTTCTTCCATCTTTTTGCATTATCCACCACGTGCAACCTGGTCCCTGAGCAAAGACAACCCCACGAATGGGTTTGTCTGTACTCGAGGCAGAATTGATCCACACAGTCTTCCCTAACAAACCTCTGACATGTACCACTGGGACTTTGTCTCCATCTACTCTCTGCAAAGGCTCAGATTGGGCAGGGCCGACTCGGTTAGTAGAGCCTCGGGTGTTAACTAACCAGGTGGCCTTTGCCAGATGCTGATCCCAGTTCTTGAAAGATCCCCCACCTAATGCTTTCAATGTGGTTTTTAACAGTCCATTGTACCTCTCCACTTTGCCTGCAGCTGGTGCATGGTAGGGGATATGGTACACCCACTCAATGCCATGTTCCCTAGCCCAGGTGTTGACAAGGCTGTTCTTGAAATGAGTCCCATTGTCTGACTCAATCCTCTCAGGGGTGCCATGTCTCCACAGAACTTGCTTTTCCAGGCCCAGGATGGTGTTCCGGGCTGTAGCATGAGGCACAGGGTAGGTTTCCAGCCATCCAGTGGTGGCCTCCACCATGGTCAGCACGTAGCGCTTGCCCTGGCGTGTCTGGGGCAGTGTGATGTAGTCAATCTGCCAGGCCTCCCCATACTTGTACTTGGACCACCGCCCACCGTACCAGAGGGGCTTCAGTCGCTTGGCCTGCTTGATGGCAGCACACGTCTCACAGTCATGGATAACCTGAGAGATACTGTCCATGGTTAGATCCACCCCTCGGTCTCGTGCCCACTTATAGGTGGCATCTCTGCCCTGGTGGCCTGAGGCATCATGGGCCCACCGAGCTAAGAATAACTCTCCTTTATGTTCCCAATCTAGGTCTATTTTGGACACCCCTATCTTTGCGGCTTGGTCTACCTGATCATTGTTTTGGTGCTCCTCATTAGCTCTACTCTTGGGTACATGGGCATCTACATGGCGGACCTTCACAGGCAGCTTCCCTACCCTGGTAGCAATGTCTTTCCACTCTTCAGCAGCCCAAATTGGCTTTCCTCTACGTTGCCAGTTAGCCTTTTTCCACCTCTCCAGCCATCCCCACAGAGCATTGGCTACCATCCATGAATCAGTATAAAGGTAGAGCTTTGGCCACTTCTCTCTCTCAGCAATGTCCAGGGCCAGTTGAACAGCTTTGAGTTCAGCAAATTGGCTTGATCCACCTTCTCCTTCAGTGGCCTCTGCCACCTGCCGTGTGGGGCTCCATACCGCTGCTTTCCACTTGCGGTTCATTCCCACAATGCGGCACGACCCATCAGTAAAGAGAGCGTATTGTGTATCTTCTGCTGGCAGTTGGTTGTATGGTGGAGCTTCTTCAGCTCGTGTCTCTTCTTGTTCCCCTTCATCAGAGAGACCAAAGTTTTCACCTTCGGGCCAATTTGTAATGACCTCCAAAATCCCAGGGCGATTCAGTTTACCTATATGGGCGCGCTGAGTGATGAGAGCAATCCACTTGCTCCATGTAGCACTGGTGGCATGGTGAGTGGAAGGAACCTTGCCTTTGAACATCCACCCCAGCACGGGTAGTCGGGGTGCCAGGAGGAGTTGTGCTTCAGTGCCTATTACCTCCGAAGCAGCCTGGACTCCTTCATAGGCAGCCAGGATTTCTTTCTCTGTTGGAGTATAGTTGGCTTCAGACCCTCTGTAGCTTCGACTCCAAAATCCCAGTGGTCGACCCCGAGTCTCCTCAGGCACCTTCTGCCAAAGGCTCCAGGACAAGCCATGGTTCCCGGCTGCAGAGTAGAGCACATTCTTCACCTCTGGTCCTGTCCTGACTGGGCCAAGGGCTACTGCATGAGCAATCTCCTGCTTGATCTGTGCAAAGGCTTGTTGCTGCTCTGGGCCCCAGTGGAAAGTGTTCTTCTTACGGGTGACCAGGTAGAGAGGGCTCACGATCTGACTGTATTCGGGAATATGCATCCTCCAAAAACCTATGGCGCCTAGGAAAGCTTGTGTCTCTTTCTTATTGGTGGGTGGAGACATTGCTGTGATCTTGTTGATGACATCGGTGGGAATCTGACGCCGTCCGTCTTGCCACTTCACTCCCAGAAACTGGATCTCTTGAGCAGGTCCCTTGACTTTGTTCTTCTTGATGGCGAAGCCAGCTTTTAGGAGAATCTGGATAATTTTCTCCCCTTTCTCGAACACCTCTGCTGCTGTCTTCCCCCACACAATGATGTCATCAATATATTGCAGATGTTCTGGAGCCTCACCCTTTTCCAGTGCAGCCTGGATCAGTCCATGGCAGATGGTGGGGCTGTGCTTCCACCCCTGGGGCAATCGGTTCCAGGTGTACTGCACGCCTCTCCAGGTGAAAGCAAACTGAGGCCTGCATTCTGCTGCCAGAGGAATGGAGAAAAATGCATTGGCAATGTCTATAGTGGCGTACCACCTTGCTGCCTTGGACTCCAGCTCGTACTGGAGTTCCAGCATGTCCGGCACAGCAGCGCTCAGGGGTGGGGTCACTTCATTCAATGCACGATAGTCCACAGTCAATCTCCATTCTCCTTCAGATTTTCGCACAGGCCAGATGGGGCTGTTGAAGGGTGAGTGGGTCTTGCTGACCACCCCTTGGCTCTCCAGCTCTCGGATCATCTTATGGATGGGGATCACAGCATCTCGATTCGTTCGGTACTGTCGGCGGTGCACTGTTGAGGTGGCAATTGGCACTCGTTGCTCTTCCACCTTCAGGAGACCTACTGCAGATGGGCTGTCTGACAGTCCAGGCAAGCTGTTCAACTGCTTGACACCCTCTGTCTCTACAGCAGCTATTCCAAATGCCCATCTGAGTCCCTTTGGGTCTTTGAAATACCCACTTCGAAGGTAGTCTATGCCCAAAATACATGGGGCCTCTGGGCCAGTCACAATAGAGTGTTTCTTCCACTCATTTCCAGTCAGGCTCACCTCAGCTTCTACCAAAGTAAAATCCTGTGATCCCCCTGTCACACCAGCAATAGAAACAGACTCTGTCCCCACATGTCTTGATGGGATTAATGTGCATTGTGCACCAGTGTCAACCAAAGCTTTGTATTCTTGTGGTTCATATGTGCCAGGCCAACGAATCCACACAGTCCAAAAAACACGGTTCTCCCCAGCCTCTACCTGGCTAGAGGCAGGGCCCCTCTAAGCCTGGTTATCCTTCTTTCCCTGGGCATATGTCTTGGAGGTTCCTTCAAGGGGATCAAAAATATTGTCATTATCATCATATGTGACAGTTCGGTTACTGGCCACTGGAGCTGCTTCCCTTTTGGAACTTCCTCTCTGAATCTTCAGTTGTCTCACCCGTTGTGCCAGAGCAGAGGTAGGTTGTCTATGCCATCTCCTCATGTCTTCTCCACAATCACGCAAATAGAACCACAGCTCAGCTCGTGGGATGTACCTTCTCTCGCCGTCTGGGGAACGTCTGCGTTGGGTACCAGAACCTCTGATCTGTACTGCCGAGATTTGGAGAAAGCTCTCTTTAATCTCCTCCCTCAGTTTCTTGTGACCCTCCTCTATCTTGTCCTCTAATTTTTGAAGACGTGTTTCCACCGCTGCGATTCTGGCATGTGTTGGGCCATGTACAGCATCTGCATATGCTCGGAGCTTCCTTGCCATGTCAAGCACAGTCTCACCCCTCTCATCCCTCTTCATGATGGCTAAGGCAGAGGCATATTCTTGTGGCCCGAGTCGTACGAGTTTTCGCCACATCACAGACGTGCATGGTACTAAGTCTGGGTTCCTAGTTGTTACATCATCTGAGAAGATAATCTCAACCACGGCCATTTCTCTCAGGCGTTGGATCCCTTGCTCTATTGTCTTCCACTGAGTCTGCTGCATATAGAGATCGTCTGCACACAGGTATCTTTCTGCTACACTTCTTAGGACCCGTTCCCAGAGGCTCTGAGAGTTAGCCCCCCTCATCATTCCTTGGTCTATGACAGTATCCTGTGACAGGGATCCCAAATGCCTGGCTTCAGTGCCATCCAAAATTGTAGCCTCGCCTGCAGCATCCCAGAGACGGACCAGCCAACTAATTATGGATTCATCAGACCTTCGAGTGTAGTCCTTCCTTAGGCCACGAAGGTCCTTCAGGGAATAAGACTCAATATTTGCGTCTGATCTTGCACCTGCTGCTTTGACTCCTGATTTTACGTCAGGAGGCATTGAGGTTCCTTCTCCTGTATCACCACCATCATCATCATCATCATCCACTGGTCGATCAGTTTTTTCCGTGCGTTTCCCACTTCTAGTACTGGTAGCAACAGCCATGGGTTTAGATGCTGGCTTAGGCTCACTGTCTGGTCTAGCTGCTGGCTCTGAGCCTGGGCTGTTGGCTACAGCTTGAGTGACTGGGATAGCTGATTTATCTCCCTGCCCCCCTGCCTCTGTCTGCTGCCCGACAGTATCTAACAAAGTGCGATAAGCATAGGCCAGGGCCCAGCTTATTGCAATTAGCCTTTTCTCCTTAGAATCGTCATGGCACTTCTCCTTTAGGTATTTCCCCACCTCTGCTGCGTTCTGAATTTGTTCCCGTGGGAAATCCCAGTCTACAGGATCAGAAAATTCCTTCAGGGTTTGGCCTATATTTTCCCATTCTCCACCCCACTCAGGATTTTTCACGCCTGCATCTGCTTCTGGATCAGGGGTCTCACCAGCTCCTCTGGATATCTCAGCCCTCATTCTAGAGAAGCTGCAGACCATATAGAGGAAACTTACCAAATTAAATACCAGAAAGATGGTCTCTTTAACATTCAGGGGAAACTGAACATTCTCAAAAAGTGACATAACCGATCCAAAGGAGAAGAGGGAAAGGGAAGGCTGGAAAGTCTCATTCTTAGCTCCTCCTCTAACAGACTGAGTGTAGTTACTAATAAATTCCCAAAACATACCACTGGAATTGGGATGCAGGGTAGGATGAAGAAACCATAAACCATACATGCTGTAAACAGAGGTCAGTATCTTTTTGAACGCTTTATAAATCATTATCACCAAGGCCAGCACAACAGCTATTCCAATCCGTACCCCTCTACCGTAAAAATTACTTGTTAAGGACAATAATCCTAATGACCAGAAAGGTATTGAAACCTCAAAAAGGTCTAGAGCCCAGAGCCATACAGAGGCGTTCTCAACCAGAGACATCAGGGGTTCAAGCAGCATAGCTAGTAACTGCTTTAACAACCACAGACACACAATTAATAGGGCTTTTTTCCACATTTTCCAGCCGCGCGTTGGGCGCCAATTCATGTATTTGTCCAAGTTTAGAGCAAATTTGGGGAAGAATCCCCCCAAAGGAGCTCCGGTGGGAAAAGCAGATCCAATCGGCCCCTCCCCCCCAACTGGTCCGGGAGGAAAGAAAAATACCTCCTTGGAGAAAGGTGGAAAAAAACCCCCTGTTTATTAAACAATAAGACCAAAACAGTATCAAAACAATGAGACCCCTTGCCACTCTAAAAGAGATGACAAACTGAGAAAAACCCCGGGTTCAAGCAGCAGCTCACTCAGTCTCTGATCAGTCTCTCAGTGCTGGAATTGTCGCAGGCCAGGGCTGGCCGGGTGGGCCACAGCTGCAGCTGCCGGTGCTCTCCTGGGTGTTCAGTCCAGAGCAGTTCCAAGAGGTCCAAAGAAAAGGGAAAAAACAGTCCAGGGAACTTCTTTGCCTCAGCTAGCTAACACTAACTAAAAGGCAAAAGAAGAGCTCTCTGTCCCGCTGTCTGTCCGCAGACAACACAGTCAGGAGCAGGAATGTGGAGGAGTGCAGTGTCTGAAAAACAAAACTGCGCGCTTCTCTCTCCCTCTTCACTCTCTGTAACACTCTTAAAGGTACAAAACTTATTATTATTCAACATAAACAGAATGAGACGATTGGGGATAAAAGCATCATATAGTCAACCCAGGACAAGTAGCAATCAGGAAATTTTATGGAGTGTTTTTGTCTCCTCCTTTGAAAGGAAAGAACTGGCATTCTGAAAAATTGTTTCATATATTATTGAGAATATTCATATATTCTCTCTGGATGCCAGAGAGAAATTAAAAAACTGCAAAATGAAAATGACCATAAATACAAGTGAATAGGAAAAGTGGGGTTGTAGCCTTTACTGAATTTTCAAAAATATTGTTTAGATAGAGAGTATGGAAGATGGCCTAAAAGAGTCACATTTCTGGGTGGTTTATATCCAATGTTTTACCAGTGGTATTACAGATATGAGCCACTCCCTAAAATTTGCTTCTGCATAGACATGCTTCAGCAGGGTAAGAAGCAAGTTTTGTTTACTCTGTTGCTGCTTCAAATTCACCACCTTTTCAGGCCAGGTTCTTCACATCCCTCTCTGTTCCAGTCACAGAAGAAATTCTGTTTCATTTCTATTTTCTTCACCTTTCTTTTCATATCCCTGCCTGATGTAGTTATGAGATCCCTAATGAGGTGGAAATGTTCATGCCAACTGAAGGAAGAAAGAAGACATTAGGCTATGTATGAATAATGTGTGAAGAATCAAGCACAAAAATATTACGCTTGAGTGGAAAAATAAAGATGCATTCTCAAATAATTTCCTATTCACTTTTCTGGCCAGTTGACAGCACAATTGAAAGGCTTCAGGGAAACATGATGGTCACCATTATCAAAAGGACGTAAGTGATACATGGGCTGAAATTCCATTTAGACATAAAAGGTACTTCAGTGTCCTTAGATGCGGGAGCTTAATTGCACCAATGTGCTGATATGTGCACCTGATTGATTTCAATCACTTTCAAGAACACAGTCCTTAAAGTCTTTTGAAGCATGACTTGGACTTCTAAATGGCTTGATTTAACAGTACCATGTAAAAGCTACTGGTTTCAAGAGGATTTTGTGTAAGACATGAAATACATATAAGGCATTTAAGAGATTAGGAACAGGCTCTTGAGCATGCTTCAGAGAAAGGAAAAGGAATACAGGATACAAGGCCAAGTCATAACTTCTCAAGTATAAGGACACCAAGAATTGCTAATTTACCAGTGTCTTAAAATGTAGAAATGGATAGAAATACAGCAAAATGCACTCAAAAAGTTTCAGAAGCTCCTCCAAAAGGTTCCATCCTCACTAATGGTACTTGGTATTCCAAGTGGTAAGACAAGTTTTGTCCATGAACAGAGGCAGTTAATGAGTTACCATATTAATTAGCACAGAAATGTGGGGCAGGCTTTCCCTGGGACATAAGAAATCACTCTCCAGTTATTAAGAAAACTGAAATAAGAAGAACCACAGATTTTCAGAGTTTACAACAATGGCATATGATGAATTAAAGCCCAAATCCAAGACATAGTTAAATTCTATATGCCCAGCCAAGTAGTCTTTGATTAGAATAAAAATTCTTGACTACCATTGCCTTACTATATGGTAGGTCCCAAATTTGCTTAAGAATGAAAGAAAAATCTGTGCCACAGATATGGTCACAGATATTTAAACAAAGGTGGTACACCAGGTGCAAATTAAAAGACCAGTTCCTCAGATGCCGTAGTTCTGTCCAAGTATATAAAATAAACATCAGATAATGTAACAAAAATCTTTTCCTACCACAAGTCTTGACTTTGGGTTTTTCTCAATAGTTCTTTAGTGGCAACCAGCCTCTTGTCAGTAAGTTGCTGCTTTGGACAGAGATATTGACTTCATGAATAATTTAGTTGAAACACATTACTTTTTATCACTCCCCAGCTTTGCAAGGAAGCTAAGAAATCACACCAATATTCTTGAAAATTCTTATCCTTTTAACAAAAATCAGAACTCAAACTGAGTTTGTAAAAATCAATGTGCCTTTTTACAAATGAAATTATAGAGCTAATATTCAATTCCTGGAAATCTAGTTTACCTAACGTTAAAATCTGGAATTGGAAAGAATAAGGTGTCCCTAAAGATTTAAAGGTAAATATCCCTGGGTAATGCTGGTATCTACTAAAACCTTTCACAGTTTTTTTGCTCTTTTATTTCTACTGCAAAACTATCTCACTCTGTAAGACTTTGAGGTATTCTCTCTCTCTTTTTTTGAATCATAATCAACAGGAACAACTATACCCTGCAGTTCTGAATTCTCAGATCATCACCAAGTTGAAGTAAAATGAACTGGACCTTCCAGCTTTTACTGGAGGTATTCAATAATTCTATTAATCAGACCCAAGATCAGAGGACAAAATAAACAGTAGATGCTTTTAACATGCAACTGTTTCTTTCAACAATTTCTTCAATGTCCCTATATTGTGAGACATTTGGGGAATCATTTCTTTATTTCCAAGAAAGTCAAGTTGTTAGGAACCTGTAATTCTATGCTGTGTAGTATTTTTTCTCCTTCTTACTCTTTTTAATTTTTTTAATAGGTAGGCCCATTTCACTGTATTTAAAACACTTGCTCGATGCTATCCAGATTACTTAATCTAGAAATGCATGAATATGCATCTTAGAATAGAATACAAAATAAAATAAAATAAGTTTATGTGCATGTATGTTTTCATTTTAAAGTTTATATAGGACATATTTCTGAGTTTTTCAAAAAGACATTTTTTTCTATAAAGATGTGATGCACTTTTCTTGCAGAAATAATGAGATCTGGGTCATTGAAGAACTGGGGGATTTTTCTCAATTTTTCTTTTTTTTTTCACGTGCCATAAAAAAGTTCAGGTTATTTAGAATTCTTGTTAATTTAATGATTTATCTGCTCCTTAGTGCTTCAATTCCATTAGCTCTAAATTTGCTTTGTGATAACACTTCCATTAAGGTCTAAATCAGTTAGTTGAGTAGGTGTTTCCAGTTTTCGTTTTGAGCATCTGAAACCAGAGGCTCTGGCTTATCTGGCTGAACTGATTTTTCCTGGGATAGAGTCATTTTTCTTCAGTGTTGCTTTTGTGGTGCTCTATTTCAGATTTGCCCTGGAAACAGTGTCTGTAACACAGCGATGTTTTCTGCTCCTCACCCCATTCCATGAGCAGGGAGTTGGGAGGGCACAAGGAGCTGGGAGCTGAACCCAGCTGATCACAGGGATATCCCATCCCATGTGACATCATGCTCAGCATAAAAATCTGGGGGAGAGGAAGAAAAGTTTGCCTTCCCAAGTAACCATTAGGTATGGTTGAATGAAATGCACAGATTGTTTATTGCTGTATGGTGCTGTCCAGCACAGCAAAACAGTTTTATTCAGAACTTTGTACAATTTGTTTGACTTTTGTTTGGGTTTTGGGTATTTTAGATTCTGTTCATGCATTTCAGACCTGTGATTTTGACTACAAAAGCAAGTTATGATCAAAAGTTCAAGTGAATTATAGTAATAATAGCTCTGGGATTTTTAATCTACAGAAAACTGCAGCTCTTGCTCCCATTTGCCTTACATAATTTCAGAAAGCATCATTGTCATGGTCAATTGTATTTCCAAGCATTCCAGAGAGTGGCATAGTTCAAGTCAATGAAAAAACTACCTTTCAAACGAGCATAGCCAAAGCACTGAAAACCACCCACTGGGTTTTCCCTCTCCATTCCTACTTACCTCAATTTAACAGACATAGGTGGTTCAATCTTACCTGGTGGAGCTGTGTCTTCCTTCATTCCCAAGTATCTTTTTTCTCCAGAACCATGAGAATGTATATTTAATGAGAAGATTATTTCCCACAGCTACAGAGTCTTCAGACTCCAGTGCCTTGTCATCTGGCATGTCTCAAAGCAGCTGGGAAAGAAAATTAGAGAAAGAAAACCACACCACTACCATTCAACTAACGACTTAGCTGGTATCAGGAGCTGGCTGATTCTGGACACAGGCAAAAGAGATCTGCTGCTATCAGAAAGAGGGAGAAAAGGAGAAACCCATGCAATTTCCTCTCGCTCATCAGTCAGGTTCAATGGAAAATCAGTGACACAGACTGAAGGGAGAATTAATATAAAAACAAGTAAATAAACACTGTAAGAAAGGGACAGGGAATGAAAGAGAGAGAGACTGAAGGAAGAACTTTATTTTGACACTGGAGAAATTAATCCAGGCAGATTATTCTAGAGATATCATATGTCTGTCCAAACTTTAAATGACCAAATATCCTTACAGATTCCACTATGAATAGCATGTGCTCTCACATTATGTCAGTCTATTCAACTGTGAAATACTAATGTATATGTTGGAGAAAAAAAGATTCAAATTTATATAATACAGTGTATACTGGACTGCATGCACAAAGAAGCATTGTTCTACCTAACCTCTGAGCAGAATGATGGATGAGTTCCTGAAAACTAGTCTTGCTACAGCATGGTACCCTCCACAGCCTCACAACACCTCCAGCAACCAGATAAAGCTTAAGACTGTTCAATGATCCAGACAGGCCACTGTGATACAAACCACTGACATCCCTGAATGTATCATTTCTTACTGCTGTAAGACAACAGGTCATATGGAAACAGATCACAGTTGTGATTTTCAAGCTGAAAAACTCTTAACTCCCAGAGAAATAAGTTGTTTCTCTTGTAAAAACTCCAGCAGAATAAACTTCCTGCTATTTAACACAGTTAACCACTAATATCCAATTATTCAATGTCATTTCTATTGTCTCTCTGAACTCTCACTACAGAAACCTGCCACAAAAAGGAAAGGAGATGTTGCATCACAATATTTCCATGGTAACCACCACAGTCAAGCAGGATGAGGTTTGTACTTGGAAGCAAAGGCACAGGCTTTGGTTTGGTTTGCCACCAGTGAAGCTCCTCAGACTAAGAAAAGTGATTGACTTCACAAGCTGCTCAAAAAGTAAAACAACCAACTGAAAAACAATAACAGCAACAACAAAAGGCTAGAAAGAAGTAATTTATTTTTCTAATATTAAATGTTTGGGAGAGAGACACCAAGATTTGATGGCAGCTTGGAAAGGGAGACAACATGCCCTTCGGATCCTTATGAGAAGTGGCTTCAGTCCTGGTGGCATTGAAGGGGAAGATTAAAAATCATCATTTAGGCAATAGGTTATGGTAACATTTCTCTTTCATCTTCTCTCTCTCTGTTATTCTTTTAGTCCTCCATGCTACAATGATGTTTTGGCAGAGTTCACATTCATTTATGAAATCCTCTATTTCTTTACTTTATTAAAAATGATTTGCAATGTAAAGTAGAAATTTGTTCATCTGCCTTCTCAAATAGAGTTCATATGCAAATTTCCTATTCATCTCTTCTTTATTCTGTATTGAATCAGCAGTGTTTTTTCAGCATTAGAGGATTTTCTTTCTCTCTTGTTAAGGCAACTGGCTGTAATCCTTACTTCCTTTGAAATGTATATTATTTTTATAATTCATTCTTTCCTGCTATGGGAAAGAATAACACTGCATAATACTTTATAGACAAAAGACAAATGGCTAACTTCATCCACAGAAATAATAGGAAGTGCAAAACCATTCTGTCCTATCTTGCTAAAGACTTATATCAAGAGAAGAGAGAGAAAATGGATCTTGGTTTATCTCTATTTGCCCTCAAAAGTCCAATAAAAACAGCTTCTTTTTCCCAGAGGGTTATACGATTTTATTTAGTTGCTACTAGAGATATACAGACACAAACATGTGCCTGTATATCCAGGGCACTTAAAAGGTTCCTACAAAGCTTTCTCTAGGTTCTGTTAGAGTTAACAATTTTAAGTACAGGGAATTATCTCAAATCCCACAGAATGTATGTTAAGTGTTGGAACTGCAGTCTGGACTTGGAGTCGTTTGTTTACATGGTCAAAAACAGGCAGAATACAAGGTGAAATGAAAACACACAAAAAACTGCTTGACTGATTATGAGGGCAATAGGAGTGGCCAGTGATAGATCATCCTAAGGGTTAAAATGAGAGCTTGGCCTCTCTACCATGTTGGCTCCTCCAGGTACCTTCCCTGCTCTGAGCAGCACAAAGCCTGTCAGCAGAGGCTCCTGCAGCCGGGGAAAAGCATTCCCGCTCTCTGGTGTCTCCTGGAGGACATCTGGACATGCGAACCTTCCTAGGAGAAAGTTTGTGGGGCAGCAAGAAGGAAAATAGTGCAGAAGAGCTGCTCATTTCTAGAAAGGTTCTGGATGCATTTGACCTAGATTCTTGAACGTACACAGTGATTTACACTTCCCTTTCTTCCCAGAATTTCTTGATTGTAGAGTCACTGGAAACATGACAGTCCTACCCTTTCTTTACAAGTTTTTGAAACGAGTGACTCACAAATAAAAGACAACCTACCTTTTATTTCTCTATAAAAACCATGTAGTATATGGCTTCAGGAACCTAGCCATCCTAATGAAACATTTACAATCTGGGGTTTTTTTATGGTTTGGTTTTGATGGTTTTTTCAGGTTCGGTTGGGTTTTTAAAGTCATTATTATTAATAGATAAGCACCTAGACTGTACAGAGACATTTTTAAAATCAGAAGTTCAGGAATTTCAGAAGAACTTACAGCTCTTTCTATGGGTTAAACAAAGCCATGGCCTAAACAGATTTTGTCCTTTGGGGTCAGCAGTTACCTCAACAGTACAGGGCAGACATGCTGAACATTGTTATAAATCCTCTTCAAATCTTTTCACTATCATCTACTGAGAAAGTACTCACTTAATAGACAAAGTTGACATTTCCTATGGAAGAAACTGCAGGCAAGTAGGAGAGACATATTAATTATTTAGAGCAATGGCTCCTACAAATGCTCTTCTTTCTCAAAAAAAAGCTTTTTCCCACTAACAATTTCCCTCTGGATTGTGGCATCCGTTCAAGAGTGTAGAGATTTCTAATTAGACTCTTTATCTGACAATTTCTTTTTTGTGTCAATAGGATTTGAATATTTAAATCCCTCAACTCTCTTTAAACAGACTGTCATGGATGTCAGAGTAATAGAAGTTCTGCAAAAATATTCCTTTTTTTTTTTTCTTCTGCTACAGAAATGACAGTAGCAGTTGCTTTAAATAAATTACCACCCACAAGCTTTTAATTATTTTGTTGTTGATATTTCTGTAATTCAGTGTTGTTCAAATATAGCTGTCTACTACAGTCTTGCTTATCCAGGCCAGGCTAATGATTTCAGGCTCCAAGCACATCATTTGCATCAATTGTAGCACCCCTGTGTACCTTTCAGAAGATACAAACCCAGTTTCCTCACTATAATGAGAACAAATGGACAACTCAAGTTCAGAATTGCTTTGTTCTCCCTTTAACTTTTGAAACCCCCCAAAGTAGAAAAAAGTCCTTTGTTTAAAAAACCCCAAAGTGGTTTGTCTTAAACAAACAGGAAAAAACAATGAAAGGAAGGGCTACAGATGAAGTAAATTGCAATTTAGATGCAGGTCTTCTCTTCCAAAAGGATTACTGATTTTTCACTGTAATAGATCAGACACCTATTTTAAGCTCTAGGTCATTTAAACTTCATTAAAAATACAATGGTCATCCATAATATAAACTGCAACCCAACCTATGCCTGCCTCACACAAATATTATGAAAACTTTTCTCTTTCTCTCATCTTTTCTGATTCTCAAATGCTTGTTAGTACCGGTAACATTTCAAAAATGCTTGTTAATACTGGTAACATTTGAATGTGTCTTGAGGATCAAAAATAAATCTAGGAGGAGGATAAATAAAACAAGGGCTAGAGCACATCCCAAAGGCACAGCTGCACTTCCAGATGAGTGTCTTCCAACTTCTGACTGTTTCCACCTTAGTCAGAAACAATTCCTAACAAATTAATGCAAGTTCCTGTTTGAAACAGTCCTGATGCTTCCTTCCAAAACATACAGAAACAGAGACTACTACACACAGTACTTACGATGGAAATAAAAAAAAATCAGTGAAATTATGACACTAAGCACAGACATAGAACTACAAACTGAATATTGAACTTCTAACCTAAATAATTTGGAGATAAAGAAAATTTAATCCCAACTCCCTTTTCCTCTTTCCTTTTTTGCAGGTAAGATGCACGTAACTATGTCTGCCCTTTCCTCAGCTGGAGCAGTTCACATCACTACTACATTATCAAAGGTTTTTTCCTATTCATAACACTAAGTTAAAAGGAATAATTATACTATGGTACTTCTGGCAGAAACAGAAGTAAACCCTATGCTGCTGAATTTGTGATTCTCTCTCCAATGCTTCCCTAAGCAGTTATAGAAACTGAAGTGCACTGTAAGATCTCAGTGGATTTCTCCATTTGTGGCATTGCCCGAACATTTTGATTTTCTTCCATTAACACTTATTCACTGAAATCCAGACTTCTGAGAACCACAAACATTTTAAACTGTTAAACAGCTGAGACCTTTCTTTACTGAATATTTTTTTCATCATAAAATGGCATTTGTTTAGAAAATTACCCACCTTTAGTTTTAATTAAATTCCAACTTTATTATTATACTTACTATCACAGAATCATTGAGGTCTGATAGGAATCCAGAATCTTAACACCTCGCTGACCAAAATGGGAAATCCTATAGTGGTCATTTGGGCAATTTTCAGTATAGTGTTCATTGCTATTTTCCCATAAAATGATTTATTTTCTCTAGAACTCTGAAAAGCCTAAGACCAAATCCCAGAGTTACTGTTCTGAATCTGCAAGGCAGAGAATCTGTTTCATTGAAACAGAACAATGGAGACATCCAATGGACTCTCATGTTTATTACAGCTGATTATTTCTTCTTCTTACCATTTCATATGCCAATTCCACATCCTATTTCACTGCATCTCCTGCTCACAACCACATGCTGTGTCTTCAGCCACCATGCACCCTACCTGAGCTGCTCTGCTCAAAAGAAAGGATTGGAGTTCCTGACATGCTGCTGTCACATTATCTCTTAGTGCACTTTGGAGTTATCACAATTCATTGAATACTGTGAGGTCCATCCATATAAGGAAAAAAAAATTTAAAAGTCTTTTTCCAATTTAAAACCTAGTATTCCTTTGAATATGATTCAACATTAGGATTTGGTTACATCATGGCTTGTTAATTTCTTTCCTCCTTTAAGTGCTATTCACTACTGTCTCTTTCCAAACTGCTACAATTTTGTTATAGACCAATCTTTTTCTTCTATTAATATGCTTTCTGCATAAATATACAGGTCAAAGGTTTTCCCTGTATACTGTACCCTCACTTTTGGCTGTGATTAGGGATTCTCGATGTGAATCCCTAATCACAATCAAAAGTGAAGGCAAAAGCATGAGGCTGGGATGGCTGCAACCTCACCCTGCAAAAGAGGATTCTCTGTGCCTTTTCCCATGCCCAACTGTTGTTAGCATCTGTTCCAACTCCAGGAAGGGTTGTGGACACAATGGAGTCACAAGATCAGCAATCTGATTATGTTAGGATTTTCTTTCCACCTTATAAATAGTTATTTCAGCAAATATTTCCCAGGCAAATAATGCCATGAACTGTAAGTATTGCATAAATGCACACCCATAAAGAATATTGCTTTTTCATTTGTAAATTCCTTAAGAGAAGCACAAAAGAAGAGCAAAAGAAACATCTTTACATCCTTCCTCAAGTAATTATCTCAATCAATTCATTCAATATAAAATCGGAAGAAAATTTGGATGCTAGATTGTTTTATATATTAAGTGTAACTAGATCATTTACTCTGAAGGGCCTCTCTGGCTGGTATGGGAACCTCCTTTGTTGAAGCACAGATAAAGATTGCAGAGCTTGATCTCTTGTAAAACCTTTGCTTTGTATTGGATTTTTTTAAATAATTACCTTTGGATTAATGTGCTGATGGCTGGAAGCTGTGCAGATGCACTTTAAAGAGACTCAACCACGGTGGAAGGAAAACAGGGGCTGCGCAGAGCAGAGGCAGAGCTACGACGTTAGTGCTCATGGTACTTGCACATTTCAGCACACAGGTGATCTCTGCTCTTGGCATGCTGCATTTTGACTTGTTAGGCTGCACTTATGCTAACCTCAGAGAAAATATACATTGATTGCAATAAATGAAGACTTTTTTGTGTTGCTTATGACCCCAAATATTTTTTTTTCCATTTTTTGTGAATGCAATCACTCACTTTCTGTTCAGTGTAAACTCGGGCAAAATTTCATAGCAACTAAAGGGAAAACATTCACCTTTGTGGACCTGAGTGGAGAACTGATGTCCAGAAGTGGCTTTTAAAACTTCGTTCTTCATCACTCTTTTATACTGAGTAGGCGTCAGAAGACAAATTTTTCTCATAATTTTCCAAAGATACATACACTCATTCAAAAAACTTCTAAAAATATACACGTGGAAGATGCAAAAATCAAAAGGGCATAAATATATAAAAAATAGTTTCCTACTCCTGATCAATGATTCTGTCAAAGATTGCACAGGCTGCTGGACTGGACTCACAACTAAAATTAAAAAAAAAAAAAAAGAAAAAAAAGAGGAGCAGCATTTAATATCCTTCTACAATAGGCTCAGTGGGATTGTTAAACATTATTAGACCTTTTTACAGTGTTGGCATAATGACTGTGAAAAAGAAGGTCCATACTGCCATATAAAACCCTCTGCCACTAGAATGGGGGCAGCACAATCGCTAAACAGGAGCATCTTGCATATATGTGATGACACAGACGTGATGCCAACTGAGATTGGCTCAGCTAATTAGAGGTGGTGCTGATAACTCCAAGGCTGTGTCTTTGATCCCTATATGGGCCATTCACTGAAGAGATGGATCCAATGAACCCTTACTGGTCCCTTCCATCTCAGCAAATTGTGATTTCACCAGTGGTATGCTCAACTTGGAGTGAGAGGACCGCTATTTTCAGGACATGTTTCCTTGCTGAACAGAGAAGACCATCCTCTTGCCACACACTCAGGAAGCTCTGAACAGCCGACTGCTTTCCAGTTCAGGAAGCATTGAACAGCCAACTGCTTTCCAGTTCAGGAATTCCTCTATCTGACCCAAAAAAATCTTTCTGGATGTTTCTCCCCTTGTGATACATGGCATGAAGCTGACAAAGAAAAGATTATGGTAATTATTATATTAACTATATTACACGTCCAGTTGAGTACATTCAGTAAATTGACATGGACCAACAGATACCTGTGATTTTTCTAGAATTCTATAAGCATTTTTATCATAATTTTTTTGAAATGGGAGCATACTTTCAACCTTCCATACACTAAAATCTTCCTAAAAGACAAACAGCTTCCTCAAGCCAACACATCTCTGCTTCACACCGCAGTTTTCCAGTAGTCTCTGCTGTTTTAGTGGCACTAACAGGCAAAAATAATGACAAGAGAAGGTTCTCAATCATGAGAAGCAAAGTAGCTTTATGGCAATGTACTCACATTTATTCATAACAGAACTTATTAAAAAACAAAAATAAGCAGTTACAGAGCTAGAGTAAGTAGTATATATTTTAGTGCAAAGTGAACTAAAACTACCTTGTGTTTCTCTTTTACAAAACTAGATGTAATGGAAAAGTTTCATCATTTTGGAAGCTGTATTTCCACAACACAAGTATGTATTACTTTAATCATAGTAAAATCACATAATAGCAAAAAATTACAATCAACTGGGCTTCATCAACATTTCTCAAAAGAAGGAGCTCATAAAAACGCAGACTTAACCAAATATTAATTTTAGCCCAATGAAAAGTATGTGTATGAAAAGCAAAGATCACATAGGTTGCATGTGTCACTAGCTTATTTGCACCAGTGTGCAAGTACCTGGGTCTCAAGAATACTATTTCTCCCTTATTTCCACTCCCATTATCTTCTCTTCTTCCTCTTTCCTTGCAGATTTTGTTATTATTTCATCTATATAGTCACAAGATATTATGTAATTTTCACTGCTGCTGATCTTATTTGCATCTTGAGTTTATCTTGAGTTTAAAAGGAGGAACAGAGAAACAGCACCTAGAAAGGCGGTCATCTCTTTTATTTTTCTGAGTGTTTACAACAGAGAATTCCCTTTCAGGACCCATCCCCTCATTCAGGGTGGCACTCACTGGTGTAACATACTAGAATTAACAGAAGTATCAGTAATCTCCTCCCTCCAGATTGGTGAGGTGAGAGCAGTCTGAAAATCCTTCTCTAGGTTACACCCCCACTCAATACACACCCAACATGTTTATCCTTGCTCTTTGCCTTCTGCCTTGCTCTTTTATAGATATTTCATATTTTTAGCTCTGGCCAACTATTCTAGCTTGAATTTCTCCCTTTTTCTTTAACCCACAAGTGAATTTTGAGTCAGCTTTATTCTTTATTCTTGTGCCTTCCTCCTCACTTCTGGAAATGGGAAGGCAAGGCAAGGCAAAGCAAGGCAAGGCAAGACACAGCAAGGTAAGGCAAGAAGAAAGAAGGGAGAAAGAAGAAAAAAAAAAGAAAAAAATAAAAAGAAAGAAAAAATTAGAAAAAGGAAAAAAGAAAAAAAAAAAAAAAAAACACAAAAACCTGACCCCCCAGTAGAAATAAATAGGGGTTTCTTCTGAGTCCAGTGGAGATAGGATAAGTTTTAGTACCTGGAACTGTCCTTTAGTACTCTGTCCTTCTCTCCTTCAGCTCTTCACAGTGGCGGTGTTTGTGCCACTGTTGGACAACCACAAGCTGTCAGTGGGGGAAAAACCCTTTTCCCTCTCAAGCCCCATTTTGCAAAAGCAGATAATTTAAAATAAGGGGAAAAATAACCTTTATAAGTCTGGTTCATTTTCTCTGTTCTTTTTTAATAGGAAAAAACCACATTTTCCAAGACCTGCTTGCACACAGCCTTGGAAGTGGAGAACTAGTTTATCTGTCTGCCATGTACCTCATTCATGCTTATTTAAAACAACACACAATAGAAATCTAAGAGAAGACAGAGTTCAGGCTGATTTCCTGGGAATGAAGCAAGCGGCAGCAATTGTGTAACTTTTTCTTATCAGTATTCATGCTGCATGGGTGAGCATGGTAAATAGTCACCTCCTAGAAACCACAGGTATGAACTGAGGCAAAAATGAAGATCAAGAGTAAAGGTGAGGGAAATTTGGCTGCAGCACACAATATTCCCCAAAATACGGGTTTTGGCAAACATTTAATTTTGTTTGCTCTTTGCTTATCACTGTTTAACATAGTCATCCTTCTATAATCCTAGAACAAACATAAAATATTGTGAAAGGCTTTTTTTTTTTTGCCTTAGAGTGGCTACAAAACAAAAAGGTCTTTTAGTATTAAAGACATTTATCACACATCACCAACAGTATTTGAAGTACATTTGCATAAATATTAAGTCTGTTTATCTTAAGTGATCCTCTCTGTATGCAAATATTTTTAATTTTGAATGAAAATTGATTTTTTTCCTGTGACATAAACATATCCAGCGTGCAACTTCTGCATTTATTTATTCTAATAATAGGTGACCATTTACCATGCTCAACCATGCAGCATGAATACTGATAAGAAAAAGTTACACAATTTCTGCCGCTTGCTTCATTCCCAGGAAATCAGCCTGAACTCTGTCTTCTCTTAGATTTCTATTGTGTGTTGTTTTAAATAAGCATGAATGAGGTACATGGCAGACAGATAAACTAGTTCTCCACTTCCAAGGCTGTGTGCAAGCAGGTCTTGGAAAATGTGGTTTTTTTCCTATTGAAAAAGAACAGAGAAAATGAACCAGACTTATAAAGGTTATTTTTCCCCTTATTTTAAATTATCTGCTTTTGCAAAATGGGGCTTGAGAGGGAAAAGGGTTTTTCCCCCACTGACAGCTTGTGGTTGTCCAACAGTGGCACAAACACCACCACTGTGAAGAGCTGAAGGAGAGAAGGACAGAGTGGGGTTCCAGGTGCTAAAACTTATCCTATCTCCACTGGACTCAGAGGTCTGAACATCTAATTGTCAGTGTCAAATCCTCAAGAGCCTCCACAATGACCTCTCCGTTTGGATAAGCAAAACATGGGTGTACGATTTCATGAACAACAGCATCCATAAATTTATGTTTACATGGGAAGAGGATCTAGAAAAGGTGGAATAATCTTAAAGACTATTCTTACTCAGAGAAATATTATGCAAAAATATCATCAGAAGAGTCCTTTCAGATTCTGCTTTTGCAAAGATACACAGGGATGATGTTTCACATGGAAACACAAAACTAGAATTCCTCACTTGCACTAGTGTGTTAGGGGTTCCAGAGGCTTTTCTTAATCCTTATTAAAGAATTAATGCTAGGATGCAATCTTCCAGATGAAAGTCACAACTGAGAAAGAAATGGGGGAGAAGAAAGAAAAATTATGTCTGCTGAACCATTGTCATCCAAAGGGAAAATCAACAATAAATTAACACCCTTTCAAAATGGTTAGACTACTTTCCTGTCTAGTTTGTCATACCAAGATAAACTTTCACCAACTTGAACAGGGTCTTGATCCTCCCATGGACTAGTTTATTGGTATATTGCTCCAGGAAACATTTAGGCAACAGATAGAAAATAAATACAATTGTGAACCTTGATTAATGCGGAATAATTTACAGTGGATTCAATAATTGTAATTCTTTACTAGTTAGAGAGCCAGTGTTGCTAGTAGAGAGAAAGCTGAAGGGAAAAACCCTGTCACAAAGCCAGTTTGCTGCAAACACTATTTGTCTCAAAATACTTACACTTCAGTATCTTTTACATAAGCTCAAATATAAACATATGATACACAAGACAATTTAAAGGAAATTATTTACTGCTTGAAAGATAAGCACTAATCTATAATTTTGTAAAGGTGTTACTCTCATGCTGCTCTCACTGAAGAAAAGCTTGTGCTTAGAATACAAGCTTCATAAAAGTCAACCTGATCTCTCCACTGGAGGTCCCTTTTCTGCTGCCTGAAGTAGTATCCTTTTGTTGGACCATATAGCTATACGTGGAAGTTAAAAATCATGCTTAAACCAAACTGTCTTTGCAGCTTCAGTACACTAAGGAAACTAGAATTGAGCATCAGCATGAGCCAGAAGCAAGCTTTGAGACTTTATTCAGAATCTAAACAAATACTGACAAACAAACTGCTCCACAAACTATCCAGACAATTTTAATCCCAAAAATTTAGAGTTCCCACAGCCTTGGAGTAAGAGAGGAACAATTTCAAAAGACCATCTCACCACTGCAATTAAACCCTCTGAAAATTTTCATGTGAGAACAGAATTGGAATTATTGTCAAACACATCAACTGCCGTGACCATTGAGTGCTCATAAAAATTCCTTCTCTGTAATGAAATTGAATACTATTTTTGTTCAAGAAGCTAGGAATACCTTGCACAGTTGAATTTTACTATCACAAGGTTGTATCAAGGGGACATGTTGTTTATTAGAAATGCATTTTATTTGCAGTCTATAAAACTCTGCATTCACAAAAAAAGATTGCACTCTGACAATGAAGCCTTGGAGTCCCATATAAAGCTTCCCTTTTCAATGTAAAAAATTATAGATACATTATAACTGGAAAATTAAAGCTGTTTCACTAAATTACTTATTTACATTAAAAAAAATCACCTGGGCTTACCATTTGACCTAGAAGGACCTGTTCAGGTATTAAAAAAATGCAAAATAGGTTATTTGTGGTTGCTTTGCACAGGAAAATAAAAATTCAGAGTGAGAGTGTGATAATTCCGCATAATATCTGCATGCCTATGTGATTCACTGAAGAATCCTTCTCAATTCTATTAGCAATAGAACAGGTTTTCATTACCATAATTTTCTATTTATGTATCCAAGGACTCAACTATGGCAGTTTGCACAATGCAATAAAGAGAATTAATTCAACTGAGGGCAATTAGAAGTTTCAACAACTGGAATGTAGGAACTGTATAAATGCTAGCGAGTCTTACAGGAAAGGGAGCCTTGACCTTGACATGTCTCCTCTGGATCTCTTCGAAGACCATCCCTGGGAGAGATGCTCCTGCACAGGAACGTGCAAACCCTGTTCACTGAAAATGCACAACTGGAACTTGTTGAACTTGGTATGCAAAGGCATTTCACAGCATAAACTGCAAATGAAAGTCTCTCTGGCAGAGAGATTGTGAAAGGTTCAGAGCATTTTTTAGTACCCAAGTAGGAGTTTAGCATTCAGTGTGCTATCCTGAGACCTCCACACAGGGACACACAGAATCTTCTGTAACAGGAGGTATTTCTCCCGCAGAGCAGGAGACATCAAGGCTAGAGACATCTAGACACAGCAGGCTCTAGTGTGACATCTTGGATGCTGTAAAGAGGAACACACACAGCAGCAGTACCTCAGCAGAGAGATGGAGGCCTGCTTGGAGAACTTGGTCATTCACCAGCACTGCATACCAGAGGAACACAGCTACCAGATCAAGGAATTTTGAGCTCCTACACAATTTTTTTCATCTGTATTTCTATTTCCACTGGGCTCTCCTGCATGCAAAGAACTGCATGCCAGGGTCTCCTCTAGAGAGAGGACACCTCTCAGGGTTACTCCTTGAGGTCAAGTGACTCCTTGCAGCAGCACATTCTCAGTAAGTGATTATCTGCACGAACTTTGAAGTGTCAGGTAAGCAATGGCAAGGAATGATTGTGCACATACAATCCTTCAGATGTGAACTGTTGACCAAGTCTAAGACTGAGTGTGGAGCCAGCTCCACCTAAACTCCTGCCTGAGAAGACATTTAAGACACAAGAGGGTCTTGTCTAAATGTCTTAACCCTATGGAAGGATCTGTCTGATGGCTTTGTCAGACCTTGTCCCCTGTGCAGTAAATAGTCAAGCATACCTGGCCATCAAATCTTGTTAATCCACTGTCACATTTGCCATTGAACTTTTTAAATTCACTTTTTTATTTCAATAAAGCATATTGTTGCTCCTCTGTTATGAGAAAACTCCATCCATGACACATAGAGAGTAACAGCTTAGTATGAGGCACCATCATTTCACACAGGTAGATAAAGGTGTAAATCATATAGGCACCTCTAGTAATTTTTTGCATGGTTGAATCCTGAATACAGGAAAAAAGCACTTAAGGAAAAAGGATCTTATTCAGAGGTACTTATGCTTCCTCAGGAGGAATGTGGCACAAGTGGATATACAATAGATGCACAACATATTTATATTATTTGTAATACTGGCAATCATTATACTCTGAAAACCAGAAAGCGGCAAACAGTTCAGGATTACAAACTGAGAAAGCAATGCAGACCAGTTCTGCAGCATTTCTAAGACATCTTTAGCCTCTCTGTTATCTGGCATATAGTCAGGTTTGCCCATCTCCTGAAATCTATACTGAAAATTGTTCCTGCTCCTGCTTGTTAGGAAGGGTCCATTCTGGGGTTCTTTGTGCCAGATTATTTGGTCTGGTGCTTCCTCTGCAGGACATGGGGCAGACTATACAAAATACACAGGCAGTATTATGTTGCACATTCTGTGTTCAGCACAGCCAGTGGCAGGAGAAGCAGTGGATGGAGAATCTAAACCACTGTGTCCTCTCTCTCACCTTATCTTTGTGTTGAAGTCTCAAACTCATTCCCTATGAATTATCTTGGGATTGCAACTGCTGTGCAAAATGGGTCACAGCTGTAGGGGCACTTTAACAGGATACTGCTTCTTACGCGCTGCATTGAATTTCTTGTTCTTCAGATAAATGCACACTTTTAACTGTAAGTCTAAAGCAGTGATGAAGACCATGAGCAGAAATGAGCCTTACTGAGTATTATAAAGGGATTATTAGGGAGAGAATGGGATGCAGTCATGCATGGCAATCTAAAGTCTTTCAAAATAAAGATCTTTAATTAGGCATAAAAGCCAGAGACTAAAGCCTACTTGATTTGCTCAAATCTCAGTAAAATAAAATACTAATCTTCAATTTAATAAAAGAATAATCATTACAAAACAAAATAATCACCAATAGGGAAAAAGGCAAGCCTCACTACAAAAGAAAGACTGACTACAGGCCAGAGAAAAGCTTATGAAATTTTAAACTGGCAATAAAATTAAAATGTGCTTTTCATAAATCACGAGTATTGGCAGAGACATACATTAGAGCAGTACACCTGCTTATTAAGCTACTGGTGAGAATATGTTCATTGCTAATCTCAAAAAATAAATATTGTGCATTTTTAAGTTACAGCATAACATAACATGATAGGAACACTTCAAGCCTATAAATAGGGCAACAGCAGCTCTTTAGAGCAGGCAAGTGATGTCTGCAACAAATGCTGAAAAAACAGGTATGGATTTCTCTATCTTGCTTCCTTTAAAGAAGGTAAAATACACGTGTATCATGTACATTAGATACATATATATAAAATAAATTTAGGTTAAAAATTGGAGAGGTAATACTCTCTTAAGGATGTTTTTCTTCTTCTGTCATTCAGTGAGCCTGGAATTGAGTCCTTTTCAAATGGTACTTAGCCTATGAGTAGCAGTGTTACTGATTCTCCAGCCCAACTGGTTCTCCCTATAGGAGACACTTCTGTGCCTATAGTCTGCCTATGGGTTCTTGTGCTAGTTACAACCTAAATTACATGAGAAAACTGAATTGCTGAAACTATTTATATGTTACTCCTATAATGGAATAAAAGACAAATGAGTGTGTGAGTTAGAAGTACTCACACAGGTCAGGACCAGCACCTTCAGGCCATTCTTTTACAAAGGTGTTTAAATCAAACTTGAAATCTCATGTTTCTTTTTCTGCCTCTCACAAGTATTTCTCTTATGGCAGCAAACCCCTGCCCAGCAGTCAGAATGGCATGTAGCCGGCACCATACAAACAGTGAATGAAATTACCTCGGTGAAACAGGGGTCAGGAAGCAAATGCAGGCTTCTGGAAGGGTACCAGAAAATTACACACACACCTGTATCCCATGGTGGAAAAGCCCAGGTTGGTCAGGAAGCAGACAGCACCATGGTGAAACAGCAGCACAGCAGCCTGGGCTGGTGTGCCTGAGGGCAGTGTGTGTGTCCTCAGGGGCTGGTGGTGCCGGGGCACCGCCACAGCTGCACGGTAGGAGCAGAGGGAGAGCAACCCACGGGTGGGAACACACCCCACAGTGCCAGCCAGCCCACACAGAGCTTGGCAATGCTGCTGCGGCACACAGCTCACAGAGCCCAGAGAAACCTGCTCCTCAATAGAAACAGGGAAACTAAACAAAACACACCACTTAGGGATACCAGATTTAAGTACCCTCTGTGTGAACAGAAATCTTTGAGTATAGGAGACCAGAGAAATTTTTGTAATTTAAAAAAAAAACCACCATGTTTCTGATAAGCATATCAGCCAGCTGTTGTTCACAATTTCGGAGCCAGGGTTATTTTCCTCACTGTTAGTCTTGACTGCTCACTCCTTGCTTGAAGAAACTCTGGCAAGTTGTAAATGCTCTGCGGTGAATGAACAAGATGACCATTTCTATTATTTTTCGCTACAGAGTTATGGGACATAAAAGGAAAAATAGGTAGCAAATATTTCTGAAATATTACATATACAGCTTGGGCATCCAACGGTGCCCAAGTGATTGTAATCCATAAAAGTTTCTCAATAAGAAGAAAATGAAGATTCATCTCAACCCAGGAAGAGGAAACAAACTGCAGATTTTTACTGTTGGCTTTTCTTGCTTGTTAGCTGTTTCAAGCAATTTGTCCTTGGCTGCATGACCTCAGAAGGTGTTCATGCTTCACAGTTTCCAGTTGCAGGAGCATATTTTTCTGTTCAGACTTTCAGATTTTTTATATAGCTTTCATTTTTTTTTATCTCACAGTGTCTTCCAGCCATGGAACATATATATTTTAAGAGTGAAGAACTATGTTTTTATTCTAGGTTGGAGTTCAAATCCTACAGCCACAGTATGATGTCTCCTGTGCTGACTCCCTGCTGTTTTCAGTGTGGGTCTATCGATGCAGGACAATCCCCAGCCAGGGAATAACGTACTCTGACTCCATGACTCAGAAGGCTGAACAGTTGCTTTATTAAACTACGCTACATTATATTATACTGCATACTATAATTCTAAACTATACTCTACTAAAGGAAACCTGTGACCCTTACCAGACAGTCATGACACAGCTTTGACCTAATTGGTTAATCACTCCAAACAACCATCACCACAGTCCAATTAACAAATCCCTTTTTGTAAGCAATCTCCATAACACAATCCACATGTGTCAAGCAACAGGCACAGCAAATAGAGATAAGAATTGTTTTCTCTTCTTTCTCTGAGCTTTCTCACTGCCTTCCCCAGGAGAAATCCTGGGAAGGTTGTGCCTGCTGCTCTCTGTGAAGAGACCTGCAGCCACATGGAACTATTCCCATCTTATATGAACATGGAAATAGTGGCGGCTCAGTGCAAATGGAGATATCATCCCATTCCTTTATATCAAAGTGAAAAAAAAACAGCATCCAGATCACAGTGGACGAAAAATACTTTTCTTAATGCTTTCTGTCTGAAGACTTACAGACCACCACAAAAACAGCACAACTTCTTTAGGGATCTATCCATACTAATACTCTGCAGAAATATACACACACTCTGTTCATCGTGACTTTGAAGTTACTTGAGAATCCTTCTATTGCCAGCTATGAAGATGGTTAAGAAACTGAAGAGTTTTTCAGCACTTCAGTGTAATACACAAAATAAGTGCAGTGCGTGGCAGTGACACAGACTCTTACTATTGTTTCTCCATACAGCACTACAACAAGTTGCAGGGCCTGCAGTAACTCTCCCATGCAGCAGGCAAAGGCATTTTTTTAACAAGACAAACCTTAGCAAAATAGCCCAGTAACATTCTTTATGCAAAACATGGAAGAAATGCTTTTATTTGAGCACCTAATGTATTCTTAATAGACTTGGAAATTACCTCTGCACAAGGAGTGAAGCATGTAAACAAGAACACAGAATGTTGGAGTCATGAGGCATTCTCTTCAGCAGCCACCTACATGTAGGACAGTGTTTGCCCAAGCGACCCAATCAGTCCATAGCAAAAAGGAAAGTAAACTTTTTAACTTTTACTACACATTCTCTCCTGTAAATTAGATTTCCCTGTCAGTTACTTCAATAAAAAAGACAAGATAGGAGGTACATTCCCTTCTGTTCCATTAGAAGGTCTCTTTGGATAATGTGTTATGTCATTAATGAGACAGCATAATATTTACAAGGAGTTTGACAGTCATAAGTTTTCAGATCAGAAATGATCTGAATGATCATCTGAATGATAGGGAACCTTGTTTCTGACAAAGTATTATTTGAAAAGTCATCTCTGCATACAAAAGAAAAATTTGTTTAAGGCTGAAAACATATATGCTGCAGGTTGGCAATTCATTACCCCCTCCATTTTGTAACTAGACAGAAAAAACAGAAAAGCACAAAAAGGATGCCTTCCTAGAAATATTTTGACTTAGAAAAGTTAGGAGAGTGCTGGCAAATAATTGTTAAATAATCTCTATTCTGAAATGCAACTTAAATACACTAATGATTTTATAGACATTGGATTATTTAGGTATTTGAATATTGATATAGTTGAAGTACAGACTTTGGCACATATTTGAAGAGCAAAAACACACAGCTAATAAGTCCTGTAATGGTCAGAGTAAAAGCAATAAAAATCTAGTTTTTCTTATAGAAACTAAATAAAATTTTATTCTCCTTGATGAAAACATAATAGAGCCTTTAATGTCCCATCAGGATTGATCTTCAGTACTGTCAATAAAACTTTTTCTCTGAATATACTGTTAAAAATTACAAGATTCTCCTCAAGAATGTCAAAGACTTATGCCTTATAGCTGAAATTACATTTTTGTCAATAGAAAATAAGTTATAAGCATTTCATATGACAGGCTTTCCTACATAAGTGGGTACATAAGACTTCCAATCATACTTTTTTCTGCTGGAGTTACTCATGTCAGGCGCTTTAGTAGGAGGCAGGGCACTTCTACAACCATCTCTAGAGAAGGATGCTGAGTCATAAAAGAGAATAATGTCTTGCAGACTCTGTCTGTTGATTAGCTTGGGTCATGAAGCTTTTTTCTTCTGTAGCACTAAAAAGATAGTTTCATCTTTAGGAGGAAAATTACCTTATTCCTAAGTTCTATATCTTCAGTTTCTTTATAGGAAATATTGAAGATTCATATTTCTATTACAGCAGGGTACCAAGACAGAGAACTTCTCAGCAGCAGTAAAATCCAAACATGTCTTCTTTAGTACACTGTTTCAACCCATAAAAATACACACCTCAATACGGGAACAAGGGCAGTTTAGAGCACAGAGCAGCATTCATTTTATGTGTTCTTTTCCCCAGCCTCTCCTTTTGCAGAAACACAATACTAATGCAATGTGGTTTTCAAATAATTTCTAACATATATAGCATGATATCATCTATAGCACTACTCATTGGATAACTTCATCATTTTGACTCACCGCACACAATTAAATTCTAAGAAATAAAAATAAAAAGAATTAAGCAGTATATAAAAGTTCTTGAAATTACCAAAACCACCCTCTACTTAAAGTTGCATTTTCATGTTACTGAGCATCTCCATTTTTTACCTCTCTATTAGTTCACAATCAAAAGAAGAAACTCACTTTCTAAGCCAGTAACACTCGTTTATCCCTCAGCTCCTGGAGAATGATCATCCCTACTATGCAACCTCACTTGATGAGAGTTCTTTAAAACCACTTGCACCCTACACTAATAAATAGCTCACAGTGGTCTGCGACATTGCCAGCATCCAGCATCCAAGTCAATGCCATTGCAAGAGACCAAATGAGTTGGTGTGTCTGTGATCATTAATACAGCCAGGAATCCATAGCTTTTCAGCCTCCTATTTTAGAAATCCTGGAGCAGTCAGAAAAACAAAAGCTTCTCAAAACACTGATCTTTCTTCTGGTTCCCCATTAATGTACACAACCTGGAATATATTATCCACCCACAGCTTCTGCTCCATAAAGAGATCCATGGGGTTGACTAGATAAATTGGATGGGTATTGAAAGAGACTTTGTTTCTTGAGGGTTGCATATGGCAAGTGACAGGATGTAAGTGTGGCTCATAAAGTGGAAGAAGCATAAAATATGGCAATAACAGATTCCTCTCCTGCCTCAGCTCTTAAAACACTCAGTGCTTCAGTATAAAAATGTTAATTGCAAGGCAAGTGCCCTGTGCAATGTACAGAGAAAGCAGATGGTGGAGACACTTCAGCCAAAGGGCTCTGGTACTGGACACCACAGCAGCTGGGGTAACAGGGTGGTTTCTTTAAGCTGGTGCCAAAAACTACCACCATGGGCAGGGTCTGTTCACCAGCACCCCAAAGAGGATTTGAATCCCGTTGCTTGAATAAGTAGCAGGGAGCTCTATCCTTCCCTGCTTTACTTGCTGGCTGACATAATCTATTTTGGGAGCAATGCCAGCAGTACTGCTGTACTCAGTTGAGGTTGTTCTAACCAACACCATCAGAATTCCACATCTCTACAGCTGACATGAAATACCATAAAATGTTCTCTCATAAAGTGCAGGGTATGTCTGATGTTTATACTGTTCCTCTGGTGCTTGTAGTAGGGTAATACCTGTGTGTATACAATGCTATGGGAAGAAATGTTCTGCACACACTGCGCATTTTCACTTTTGCTCTCATTGTTTCTGTACACTTCTGCAAAGCAATACTTATTGTGAGTATTGCTCAACAATCTATTCTATGGCAAAATCACGCTAGTATTTAATGCTATTGTGGTTTGACAATAGTCAAACCCCAGCCAACCACCAAAGTCACTAACTGACCCTCCCCTGCTACAGCTCGGCAGAGGAGGGGGAAAAAAAATTAAAATTAAACTGGGAGAAAACACTCCAAGGGCAAAACAGGCTCAACTAAGAGGTACAAAGTGAGTTTATTATGCCAAAATCAGAGGAGGATAACAAGAAGTAAAATAAGTTCTTAAAGCCACCTTTTTCCCCCAACCCCTCCTTTCCACTGACAGCACAGGGAGACAGGGCGTGGGAGTTTTGGTCAGCTCATCACCCAAGGTTTTCTTCCACTGCTCAGGGAGAGGAGTGCTTCTGCTGGTCTGCTGCACCACGGGGTCCCTCCCATGGGAGATAGTTCTCTATTAACTCCTCCAGCATGGTTCCAATTTTCATGAGTACAAGCACTCCCAAAACTGCTGTGGCACGGGTCACTTCCACAGGGTGCAGTCCTCCAAGGACAGGCTGCTCCAGCATGGAAGCAGGGCCGTCTCTCTCCATAGAGTCTCCCACTGGACCACAGCCTCTTCCAGGCAACCACCTGCTCTGGTGTGGGCACCTCCTGCATGGGCTGCAGGTGGATCGCTGCCTCTTCCATGGATCCCCATCGGCTGCACGGCCACAGCTGCTTCACCGTGGTCTCACCACAGCCCACAGGGGAATCTTGGCTCCAGCACCTGGAGCACCTCCTGCCCCTCCTTCTCCGCTGGCCTTGGTGTCTTCAAGTTTTTTTTCCCTCAAATGTTCTCACCTCCTCTTCTTTTCTGGCTAGAAAAAGCTGTGTCCCCACTTTGTTTTGATTTTCTTCTTAAATCTATTATCACAGAGGCGTTACCATCATCTCTAACTGGCTCAGCCTCTAGCAGCATGTTCATCTTCAGAGCCACCAGAAACTGGCTCTGCCAGACGTGGTGGAAACTTCCAGCAGCTTCTCACAGAAGCCTCTGTGGCCTCATTGATACTAAAACCAGGCCATGGCAAACCAACACAAATGCCTGCTGAATTAAAAATCCTATCCCAAAATTGGTATGATGCATACACAGACATCCTCTCACTAGAGGCATTTATGATGGAGTGACTGACAACAGTCTAAAAGGGAATACTGACCAATGCCATCTATCTAGATTTCTGTAAGGCCTTTGAGACAGTTCTTCATGACATGCCTATCTCCAAATTGGAGAGACATGGATTTGAAGGATGGACTGTTCAGTGGATAAGGGATTGGCTGGATGGAGGCAGCCAGAGAGTTGTGGTCAATGGCTCCATGTCCAGATGCAGCCAGTGATGAGTGGTGTCCCTCAGGGCTGTCCCGAGACTTTGGCTCTCCAGTATCTTCATCAGTGACAGAGGCAGTGGGACAGAGTGTACCCTCAGTACATCTGCAGTGACAGGAGGCTGAGCAGTGCAGGTGGCACTGCAGAAAGATGGGATGAACATCCAGGGTCTTAGCACAAACTTAGTAAGTGGGCCTGTGGAAATCTCATGAAGGCAAGGGACTGCACCTGGGTCAGGGCAATCCCAGCAGACATGAGTACAGGACTGGAGACACATTCACTGAGAAGTTCATCTTTTCAGCCAAGTGGCTGAAAAGAAGAACTTGAACCAGCAATGTACCCTTGCAGCCCAGAGAGCCACACATGTCCTGGGCTGCATCCAGAGCAAGGTGGGCAGCAGGGCAGGGAGGGGATTCTGCCCCTCTGCTCTGCTCTGCTCTGCTGAGACCCCACCTGCAGGGCTGCATCAGCTCTGGGGGCACAGCACAGGAATGACACATGGACCTGTTGGAACACATCCAGAGAAGGCCACAAGAATTATCTAAGGACTGAAACACCTCTCCTGTGAGGACAGGCTTAAACAGCTAGGCTTGCTCAGCCTGGAGAAGAGAAGGCTTTGTAGAGAGATGATAGCACCTTTCCATGCCTAATGGGCACTTACAAGAAGGGCTCTCAAGAGCATAGGGGCAATGGTAAAACAAGGCAGAATGGCCTGAAGCTGAAGGAGGGCAACTTCAGATTAGCCATAGGGAAGGAACTTTTTCCTATGAGGGTGGTGAGGCACTGGAACAGGCTTCCCAGAGAAGCTGTGGATGCTCAATTATTGGGGGTTTTCGAGACCAGGTTGTACTGGGCTTTGAGCAACCTGGCCCAGTGGGAGGTGTTCCTGCCCATGGCAGGGGGCTTGGAACCACGTGATTTTTGAATCCCTTCGTCCCTTCCAACACTAACCATTCTAAGATTCTATGGATTTGACAACTTTCATGTGAAAAAAAATCCCCTCTATGATCCAGGAGCTTATGAATTCTCTTTCTTATCTGACTGTTTTTCATATCATAAATACAAGTTTTTGTATAAGCCAAACTAAAGATAATACTGAGCTCTTACTGGGCTTCTTAAATAACTATTCTGTACATGCCATCTGCCATAACATTATTATAGAAGGCTATTCTATGAACTTAGCCAACCAATTTACATTTCTTTCTCTCATGTTCCTCTTCCAGACTTTAAACCAAGTAATTCCCTGTTTTAGAAACCCCACCTGCCATCTTCTATCCTCTCTTCTTTTAAAATTCTCTTCAAAATTCTCTTGCTTAATCAGACCTGAAAATGCCAGCCTGCCCTTTTAAGATACAGTATGGCAATCTATTTTTGTTAAATCCATAAATCTCTCTTCTATGCCACAATATGAAGTGGCTCATGTTCTAGTAGACATCTAAATATTTTTTTAATTCTCTAATTTTTCAGCTGACTTTTATCATGGATTGCAGTTCAGTGAAGTTTATTTATCTGAAAGAGTGTTTGCTAGAACCAAACATAGGTATGCACAAGACCTGAATAAAATATTACCTTTGTCAGAAAGAGCTAATAGAATAACTCGGATTTTCAAAGACAAATATTTGCAGTGTGATGATGTTTAGTCTTTAGAAAAGCCCAAACATTTTTGTACTCTTCCATCAGAGCCATTTGAAATTTCCTCATTTCAGATCTGAAGGGGCCCTGCATGGAAAACAGTTAAGCCATTTTTTCCCAACACTATCATCAATCTCCAAAGGATACCCCCTCTCTCAGCAGTCCTGCTTTTCTCATACTTTTATCACAACATTGCTGCAAGATTACTAGTTTAAGTACACAAATGCAAAATTTTAAAAATAAATTAGAAAGACGTAAGAAAAAAATATTACTGCCATAGGAAATTTAACCACATTGCAGACACATTTTCTGTTCCTTGGTCAAGCTGGCCCCCTGCATACTTGCAAACACTGCTGCAGCTCTTGACCCTTTCAGGATTTTGTGACACTTTTATAGGTTTCTCTGCATTTAACAACCAAAATCCATGTCTAATTTACTCCTGTACAGGCATGCTGCATTTCTCAGAAAGCGGAGAACTCTACAACAGCCATACCATAGAAGAGGGGAGAAGAAACATGCCTATAACCCACTTGTCTCTGAGCACAACCTGAGCAGAGCTACTGCATACCCTAGCCCAGAATAAAACACTCACTAAACAGCTTACAAATACAGCAGTAAATATGCCCATCTCATACAATCAAGGACTCACTCAAACCCTGTATGGAGTCATGAGCCCTGTTTGGTGTGGAGACCCTGAGGGGCACATTCCCTGGTCTAGGGAGACACAAGAACCTTCCCTCGAAAAGCTGTTAGACCCCACTGGCTCCTTCCCCTGTTCCCATGTCTGTTCCTATGTTCCTGAGCCACTCCTTCCCTATGCCCACATTTGTACTGCCCTAAGACCAGGGTCAGCCCCCAGGCCCCTTTACAGGAAGAGCCAGACCCTCTGTGTATGGGCACTGGGATTTGATCGTCTCACTGTGTGGCTGAATGAAACATCTGTGGACATTATGCAAACGTCCTTTTAGCTTCCTTATCTTAGACTATGCTAGCAGCAATTCAGACTGCTACAGTTTAGTGTTAGCACACTGGAAATGATGCTTTAGTTGAAGACTATTTTCTGGGAGGCTAAACCAAGCAGGATCCAACATGAACGATATTGAGGTGACTTTCTGCCCAAAAACAACGTCTTTAGCATAAACAGTTTTCATAATATTCCTGTATAATAGAACCCCAGACATGATTTCCTGCTTTCTGTGCTATAAAGGACACACTTAGGGAGGATTTACATACACATTCCTTCAGGACATGTTGAAGACACGTAGAGATGGTTTATAGCAGCAAAATAAGATAGAAGAGATGGTTGCAAAGATTTTACCCTTATCCACATTTAAAGATCAAAAGCATTTTCTCATTCATAAATTTTAAGTGCCTTCCTTATTAGTCAATGAAAATGCGAGTACTCAGCCCTTACTCAAGTTTCCATCTGATACCCAGAATTCATGGCTGCATATTGAACTTCTGCTGGCTTTGCTTTCCCAAGGAAAATCCCAGGTTTTACTTTTTTTTTTTTTTGCTTGAAAGAAAGTTCACAGAAAGGCAGAAAATTTGCACTGTTAGAGGGGTAAAAGCTGAATTGCACACTAAGTCTTTGTGCTTCATAGTATGGAAGTGATAACTATTCCTTATTTTACTGAGTTAGAGTCCAGTACATGCCACATAACAGAGACAGCTACATCAAGCTACAAATCAATGTAAGGGAAACTTCCCGGCCCAGTAGTACTTTTCCATTGGATATTTTTATATTGAGAATCACACGTATGCTGCAGAGTTATAAACTAAAATATACTAATGCATTGCAAAATTTTCTGTTCTAGGCTTGATGCAAAGGTAACCCCATTCACACATCTCCCTACCTCACACAGCTCTTACTCTGACACAGATATACCAGACCACAAAGGAAATGCACAGTTTCACCATCCAGTCCCCAGCATGAGGCCTGGCCACTTTGTTGACTTGTGCATTAGGTTAAGCATAGAGAAAGTATTTGGCTTTTACCAAGAAACAGGACAAGTTTCCAGGGCTGTTATCCCAAGTATCTCCACCTGTTTCTGACTGCACTTATGCAAAACAAACTCCTTTTCAGGGGTCATTAATAAAAAAAGTAATGCATCAATCACCAGATACAATGCAAAGTTTGTAAGGTGAGCAACTTTATGGTTTCCCTAGCTCGAATCACAAAATTCACACATAGGCATAATGAGAATTAATAGTGAACTGCCACTAACTATCAGCAATCTTACGTGACTCTGTGTAAAAAAAAATCTTGAAAGAGGAAGATTAAGAAAAATTATTTGTAAAACAGAGAAAAAAACTACAGGAGCAAAAGCATACATGCAAAACAGTTTAAAACTTTACAGAATTAGCAAAATTATAACAAATAAAAAATCTGCAGGCCACAAGGAAGAAAGGATATAATAGTGTCTCTAAGGAAGAGATAAAAAATGCAAGCTATACAAAATGAAGAGAAAACCATGCAAAGTAGCTGCAGAAAGAAGGGGAGAAGTTTATTGGGAAAATTCACAACATTGACTAAGAGACAGCCTAAGCCTTTTAAAAGATGAAAAGAAAATCCTCCCATCCTGAGCCAATACAGATGGAGAGAAAAAGGAACAGATGTGCCTATTTTGTCTTTAGTACAAAGATAAATTGTGCAATATACTGATGAGCATTTTACATTGCTGTTTCTGCTTCTGTATTTTTACATGTTGAGCTTTTGAAACTGGACAGCAATTATTTTCTTCTTCCATTTTATAACGAAAAACATGTTAACTACAAAAATGATTAAAACGTTTCTAGAGCTGCAGTCTCCCAAACTGCAGTGCAGACTAGAAAAAACACCCTATTCCTTCTGTAGCACCAGTGCTACAGATACCTGAGGAACCTGGTTTTGCCAAAAGTTGTTATTCTGCCTGAAGTTATACAGCAATGTCAGGAGTGTGTATACATGAATGGCCAGGAATGAGATTTGCTGCCCTTTTCTTATAGGCAAGTAAGAAAACAGAAGAGTTAGTATTGGTTCATGTGTATGCCTGTTTATGTGAAAGGCCAGTGCTGGTTCCTGCTACAGGACAGATTATTCTGCTGTTTTCACTGGATACAGAGAGCAGCAGGTTCCATAAAGGGGGAATTTGTAAATTAAAATATAATTTACACAGGGCTCAATATTTCTAGTACATATGTAGAAATGTGCTGCATTGCATAATCCCTTAATATAACTAACATTCCATAATACTAAAATGCTCTTAAGATAGACCAATTGCCATATGAAATAGCTGGATTACTTGAATAGAATATGGTATTAGTTGTTTGTTGTATTAACCCATGCTGAAAACTTAGAAACACCCCCTGAAAGTGAAAATTCCATTCCCTATATTTCATTGGAAGGACTCTCCTCAGACATCAAACAAATTTCCTACGCTAATCCTTAGGCACTATGATCTGTGCTGTATGACCTGTGACAGCAGCTTGCATCCTAATTTATTTTATTTTTTTATATCAAGCTGAGGTTTGACCCATTCATTGTGTCTGTGCCACCTGGCATATATTCTCCACTTCTGCAGTCAGCCTCAGGGCAAGTGAATCACAGCAATCTTTTCTGAGACCTTTTGGGAAAAAGGAAGACAAGTTTTGTAGCAAGCTGCAGGCCAGATGTGACACTTCTGGAAACTGCATGCTTGCCTCAAATTGTGCAAATGTGGCAGATGGAATTAATGTATCTTCTAAAGAGGCTTTTGACCTTGCCCAGGCTGACCTGACCCTCATTTTTAGCCCTTCTGGTACAGGTCACCAACAATTCTGATTACCCCTAGGATATACACTAATGAGAGGTGAAGCACAGTAAGACACTGAGGAATCAGGTCATGAGGAGCACATTTCAAAGAATGCATGCATTTCCACAGTGCAGGCTAACCTCAAAGCTACAGTCATGTATGAGAGCTAAATACTTATGATTTATGCAGCAGATTTAAGACGTTTTACAACTGAAGTCTTTTTTTAACTTTATCCTTCCTTCATTAAAGGGATTTAAAATCTGAAATATAAAATTTAGAAGCTCAGTATAGAAAGGATTCTGAAAGTTTTTGTACAGCTTTAGCTAAACAATGTTGTATTCCCTCACGTCAGAAGAGGCCTAAAGTAGCCCATAGCAACCAATCCCTCAATTACAAAGAGCTTTATCAAAGCTGTGCATGTCACAAGGTACCCGAGTACTCAGAGATTATGGGGTAACAGCATCTCAGTCCCATGGTAATGAGAAAATGTGCCTGTTCAGAGGGGGAGAATGTGTTCAGGCATTGTGCCCTCCAGCAGCAGCAGCTGAGCCATCCAATTCAAGAAAAAAAAAAGCAGGCCTGATCTTTCTCATCTCATTCCTGTACACTCAGCTCACAGCTCAGCTCCCTGCACACACCTGCTTTGGCAAACTCCCAGGCAGCCCATTTTAAACATCCACCCAACCTCCCTCCATGCTCAATGCAGTGCTTCTCCCAGAGATTAAAAACCTGTCCAAGAGTTCAGTTTAACATTTTTGAAAGCTCTCCTGGAGATGAGCAGCAAGCCCATTTTGAAGCTATGGGGAACGAGCAAAACTAGGGGGGACATCAGGAAGTGAGAATGAAACAGCCTGGAGACACACTGGGTATGTACAAAGGTGCCAAGATGTGCCAGAGGAACATAAACTATTAACCCGTGCATTAAGAGTAAGTCAAAGCTAGCAAATGTCATGTGGGACCAATAAAGATCCGACAGAAAAGTTGATCCACCCCTCAGCAGAGGTCTGGCACTATGTGCTTGTGTATTTGTCAGGTACTTTTCCAGAGAAAGCTGCTATGACAAAGCATCATCCACAGTGTTATCTACAGCAGTCTCCTCCTCGTGTCTGCTGAACCCTCACTCTGTATAATGCAAGGAAGAGAAACAGCCCAAATTAAACAAGCAGGCAGGTCTCCCTTACCAGTTTGAATAAATGACAGCACTGCCTAGCAATATCAGAACCTAAATCTATATTAAATTTTTACCAATATCTTTTTGAGCAGCAGTTTCATTTACTGAAAAAGAGGGAGGAAATAAAATAAGAAAATTAATTATAAGGCTGCAAGGTTTGTGTTCACACTGCAAGGAGCAAAGTACCCCAGCCAAACAGCTGTCAGGCGATGCAGAAGAAACATGGGATGTTGCAAGATAGTTTGCAGATGAAGAATATGGCAGAGCAGCTCAGAATACAGCAACAACCCAACTCCTGCATGAGAAGAGAGAAGTGCTAGCTGGACAGTATAGGCAATCTGAGGTCAAATGGAAAATCTTTGTCACTTTTTTTCAGTGCCAGCCATTGGCTCATAGACAAAGCCAGTATTCCATGAGGAAGCGGGACTTGTTTGGGGGATATGGAGGCCAAAAAAATGAAAATTCTAAAATAACCTAAAAAGTGTGTTCTTATTTTGCTCTTAATACTGAAGGACAAGGCTCACAACTCGAAAAATTGTCTTACTAGATGCAAAACCATGATCCTATTTCACCTGCTTCACCTCGAGCACATCTACTAGAGCAGAACAGCCTGGCATCCCAGGGTAGGTTTCTACAAATCTTGTAAAATTAAGTGTTAGGAAAGTCTTGCCCTTTAAACTGTTCCTATATCGGTTGTTCACTGACAGTGTTAGCAATTTAAATGTAAAACAACCTCTGTGAATGAAATGCAAAACAAATGTTCAATGTCTCTGATGAAATAAAATTGTCTGTATTCATTTGAAAAGTATTTGTTTGAAAGTTTTGAAATGTTTGTTGAAATTATAGATCTATACTTCCCAGTTTGAATTAAAATTAAAACTAAACTAAAATTTAATTAAAAATTTAAAGAATTTTCATTTTTATCAGTTTTCATCATTTTTTTGCCTACTTTATGATGACATAATGGTTAGAAACTTTTTTTGTGAATTTTTGCTATCTTTTTTTAATTTTAAGGTTAATTTCTATAAAATTTTGAGACACTACAGCAAACAAAAGAGTAATTATGATCTAAATTAAAAAAGCATATAACAGGTAGGAGCAGCTCTAGGTAACTTTTACAAGACTGAAATAAGAGATGACTACATGTCAGCACAGTGATAGCATGAAAGAAGGCTTTTATAGGCTTAAGATCCTTACCATAATTAAAATTAGCACTTTGCACAAAACAGAAAATGGAGAAAACTTTGGAATTTCTTCTTATATTTCAAAATGTTTTTACTTGGAAGTTTTTGTGAATTTCCCAGAAATTCACAAAGCACGATAGTTCAAGTGGTGGAGTTTAAACAAAATAACATACTTCTCTAAAACAACCACCCTGTTACCACCTTTACAATTAACCTAAGATCATCAAAGAATGTCCGTATTTCTTCCGTTTTTTACTCTCTATTTGTAAAGCATGTAAAGGAAGGACGTTAGAGAGAAAAGGTCACATTATCTCTTTCCATAAAATATTAATCCTGAGATGCCCAGGAGAAGAGAGAAGAGAAAAGGTTTGATTCATTGCAAAATTACCAATCAGAAGCATTTCTAGCTTAGAAAATGCATCTACAGTTTTAAACAATATCAGTCCTACCTGGCAAGAAAGGAAGCAGGTAAATATGCAAGCAGTTCTCACCTTTAATGAGATGGAATAGACAGCATTGAAAGAGGTGCTATTTCAGATATACTGGCTTATCTATGTCACTTAAAGGTATTACTTCATTCTACTTGAATCTATTTCTCTGACTTTAAAAGCTGAAAATAAGGTTTATATTTTCAACCCAATTTCAGGAGGGCTTAACAGAGTGGAAATTACAGCTATGGTCTGTATAAGTAACAGTAGGACTTGTCTTCAAGTGACAGGATGTACCAGAATGACTTATGAGAGGGCACAAGTAACCAGGTACCTTGTACTAATTGGAGCTATCTTTCCATTTCACTTCTTGAGTAAGACTGCCAGACTCTGCTTCCTCGGCTGTAGTTTCCTTCTATTCAGCCTGATACCACAAATCTGCTTTTCCCCTTTCTACTCTTATTGTAAGGAAAAATGATGCTTAATTAGCAATATCGCTTTTATATTAAGTTTAAAATTCTGCATTTGTTAGTACATGTTGCAACCTCATTGGTGACAAGGCTGGATTCTTGTATGATTTTTTTTGCCAGATTGCTGTACTGATGACAGATCATCTAATATTCTCCCTATATTTGTATTTTAATAAGATCATTATGGTATTTGTATTTTAATAAGATTATTATGGTAAGTGGACTATTTTTTGTAGTTGGCATGAGAGAAGACATGACCCTCAGAGAAACTATTTTTTTCCTACATTTGTCTTTCTACATTAAGATTTAGGTAATAGTAAGATAGTTTTGTAGACTGACAGTTCAGCTACACTTACCTATAAACTTCTATTTCAATTTTACATGTGAAAATTTATGCCTTTCCTTATATCAGAAAAATTTTGCTTAAAATAGATGGTTAAACACCTGCCCAGTTCCAGCTTCTCATTTGTGTCTCTAATGACACCTTGACACTACATTTATCCACTAAATGGATGTGTTTTATATGCAAAGCTGTAAAATAATCCTACCCATTCCAAATGAGTGATAAAAATAGATTTCCCAAAATGTTCTTTTCATAAATCAAATGGGGAAGTTTCCTGTTGATGATTTCATTCTGTTATTTTCATCCTCTAACAGAAGAAAAAAGTCTGAAAAGACTTTCAAATTTAAAAAAAAATTATTCTGGAATTAAATCAAAATATAGCACACTGCATAAAACCATGATAAGGGAAGGATCCTGTTAAAAAAGAAGCAATTCACTTGTCTGCAGTTTGGTCCCATCTTTCACAGAGGTTCAGGTGGGCCTTCACATTAGCAGTAAGAGAGGAGGGCGTTGCTAGTTGAAGGGGACCATTTCATCAAACAGAAGTGCAGGAAGGAGAAATGCCCTGCCTCAGTCCCCATGGGCACTGCACACCCTGCTGCCCTGCACCACTGGCGGTGGTGACTCACACTGCCAGCCTGCCGTGAGTCTGAATTTGCCCTTCCCCAAATCCTCCCATCCACACATGGGCCTGCTTCCTTGCATTCTTCTTCCCTCTATGTATCTCAAAAGTCTTGTCACAGAACCTGTGAGTGCAAGTTTTTGAGAAACACTGTATCTTGGACTCAGATATTTTGGGGAAGAAATTAAATGTTTATCCTAGTTTCTGACAGAAAAGCCAGCTAAGCAGGACCTCAGAGAGGCGGCAGCTGAGCTCTCAGAGGCAGGTGCCCGATGGGGCTGGTCTTGCCTGTCACTTGAGAAGTCAAGTCAGAGCTGAAGGAGGGTTCTCTTCCTTCTCTCTGAAAGTTGCAGCTACTTCCCAGCAGCAACCTGATGCATTGCGGATCCTTGGCTCCACATGCTGCAGAGCTCCTTTGGAGAAACAAGGGTTTTGCAAAACTGGCCTCTCGCCTACAGAGCTCATCCCTCCTAGGCAGCCTTGCTGCAGCGCATGTGGATGGGTAGCTGAAGGGAGAGCTGGATTGCTCTCAGAGGCTGTATGCCCTAAACTACAGGTATGTTTCCTTGGTTGCAGAAAAGGTTTTTCTGCATTTCCTTGAAATGGCCTAATAGTCACCAACACAGATGCATATCAATAAACAGCATCAGAATGCATATTAATAAACAGCAAGAAAATATTTTGCCATTATTCTCTCCAAGTTGCTTGCCTATTTTTCCCCTACTGCAAAAGCACACCGTATGGTTCCCTCCAGAGTGGGAGTTATCAGCCAGCCTTATCAACCACCTCCAAAGTCTTGTCATTTCAATTTCCTCTCCTGTTTCGTGATATACCCTGGCACAGTCACTCAGAGCAACTCTGTGTCTGCAGCCTATGTCAGCAGCTGCTCTGTGCAGTGGAGCTCATAAATCTCAGAGCCAGTACATCAGATTAAAAAGAAACACATGCATCCAGGGAAATTGTTAATTGTGAAGCTGAAGCCTTTTCCCTATTCCTCTTAATATCAGAGTGGTGGGTGTTACAGCTTTCTTTAGCAGCTGGCAGTCCACATTGCTATTTGAGACATCACTGGACAGTGACCATAAATGTCCAAAAGCAGCTGACTAGTCAGACACATCACTGCACAGCACAAGCAACATCCACACATCTGGAAAAACAAGTTATTCTACACAAATTCCTACTTGGTACATCCTCGTTGCTTCTTTCCAGTTCCTTCAGAAACGTTAGCTGAAGAACAGCATCAGACTTGATGGGAGATAGGAATAGGAATTACTTTAAAACTGTCAGTGTTGAATTTACTTTAGGAAAATAAAATTACATCCTTCTCATGCACGCCACCTTTTTATAGTGGCAATTTAGTAAAACAAAGTTGAGGGTTTTCCCCAAAGATTCACTAGTATTCAATCCAGTTGCCTTGTAAGAGTAAGTTTGTAATTTACCATTCCTTCATTAGATCATTCTGTCAGTTTTCCCTTGGAAATTAATACTGGGCAATGGGTGTTTACATTATTATTAATTGTGCAAGGATGCAGCCTATAGTTACCATTTTTAAGTAGTCACGGAATAAATAAACACAACAATGGTTCATTTCAACGTAATTTACTTTCTTTGTATATAGTTTATTGTTTCGATTTTTTTAATTCTCTGCTGGCCCTTTTGCTTTTTATTAAAAAATAAAACTATATTGTTATTCTAGTTTAGACATCCTAATTTTTTATTTTTTTTTACTTTAAGAACTGCAATAATTAACTATGAAAACAATTCTATCTAGAATTACACTCTATCACCATGATAGATGTTTAACGCATTCTGATTTGTTTATGTTCTCAGTGATTTTCTTGAGTGCTATCCCACAGCCCCAGAGATTAAGTTGACTCTGAAAACAAAGAGAAATACACTATAACTCAAGCATAATACCTGAATGGTATTGTATTGGCTATAGATTTTTCAGAGTTTGTGAAACTGAAATTTTAGCCAAAACCAAGTGTACAAAGTGGTGTTGCCTTGTAGGTAGCTATTTGCTTTTATTGAGCCTGGTAACTGTTTCCTATCAGCATTAGCTGTATGTTAATTCCAGTACGTACACAGTACTCATGAACAAGCCAAAGCAGTTAAATATCTTGAAGTTATGTACAGTACAAAAATCATAGAAAGTAGAAACACTTATTTTCCTTACTTCTGGAAATCATGGCTAGCAGGAAGAGAGTTCTGTTCCATACAAACTCTATTTTTCTTTTGGAGCACAAGGCACATACAGGTCTCTAAGTTACCTGCCACACACCTCTGCAGCAGGACGGCTCAGTGAGGACAGCGCTGCACTGGAACTGGAGCAAGGAGCAGAAAGTGTCTGTGAAAATGCACAAAGAAACCTGCTCATTTTCCTAGAAGAGGTTTTATTATCCCTGCTGAATAAATTTATTTTTGGTTTATTTTTAGGGGTGTGGTGTTTTTTGTTGTTGTTGGGGGTTTTTTTGTTTGTTTGTTTGGGTTTTTTGTTGTTGTTGTTGTTGTCGGGTTTTTTTTGGGGGGGGTTGTCTGGTGGTTTTTTCTTTGTTTTGTTTTTGGTTGGTTGGTTTGTTTTGGTTTTTTTTTTAACTTTTGTTTGTCTCATTTTTGGTTAAATAACATCAACAACTGAATGTTGTATGTTAAAATACCAAAACATCCTCACTGATGAAGCCTGCTTGTGTTATGAACCTCAGGGGCTGTGACATCTGCCAACCAAAGCATTAAATCCTGCCTAGCTGGCACAGGATTTTTTGTTGCTATTTTTTTCATCCTGATTACACAGCAATTACCTCCTGTACCCATACTCTGTATCCCACATAAATCCATGTCAAATTTAAACCATAACTTTTGGCCTAAACACAGAAACTCTACCAGGACCTTTTTTCCAAGATAACTTCAGGCTGAATTTAATGTAGAAAAAAGCTGTAGTTTACCAATAATCAACAGGGAATACATCAAAAAAATCAAAAATACCTCTAAAGGGTTTTTGAAAAATAGTCCAATTATATGTTTTCTGCAAAGCTGATTCCATTATTGAGAATAACAGATATTGTGTGACCTGTTTTTTATACACAAGTGCAAATTAGCTCTAGTTTAACTGCACTAAATGTAACCGCACATGGAAAATTGAAGAACAGTTTCCTTTATCTGTAAAAATGTGAGTATGAAGTATATTAGCAATAGAGTTATAAAAATATTATTGCAGATTATTCTGATGAAAACCACAGGAGCCCGACTTTTTCCTAAACCTCTTTACTGATATGCCAAAATGTTGAAAATTTAACATTTATTGAATTGAGAATCTCAACGAGAACATCTCCCACAGACAAAAAAAAAGTGATGAGGAAAACAACATAAAAGTAATAGAAGGATAAACAATAATTTTGGGAAGGTAAACCTGTTCAAAGATATGGGACCTAAAAAGTTAAGTGAGGCTTAAATTTTCCTGGAGCTCTAGGCATTAAAACTTCCACACCCAGATTATAATAAAATAACTTAGATATTCCTGGGAAGAATATCTAAGAATACCTAAGAATTCAGGCAGATTTGGACAAAGTTCAGGCAATATCTGTTTCTTACAGAGTTAATTTTAAGTCTTTATTAATATCCTAATTATTTCTGATATTGTAACTATTAAACTCTGGAACTCAGGAATTCTATTTTAAAGCTGAATCTCTTCAAATGTTATGCATTAATATTGTAAGATGTAACAATTACCAAGCAATTAACTTCAATATAACAAGAATATAATCTCCTGCAATAAAATTTACTGCAATTTGATCAAGCCAATACCTGCTTTATTTCAGGAACATTTCTGTGATGTTAATGGTAAGATTTTTTTACTTTAAATCATTATCAGTCTTCTTTCATCAGATTACATATTATCATACTATGTCATCATACTATGAAGAAACCACAGGTGGTTTCAATAACCACTAAACTCCATCTCACTTTTCAGAATTTTACCCTCTCTCCTCCTGTGGGCTTTTACTAAAATCAGCTTCTACTAAGTACCCTGTTTCCCATCTCATATCTTGCTCATGTGTATCATCTCAGAGCTAACGGGTACATTGTGAGTGAATACAATAATTGGCCTTGTGAAAAAAGTGCAGAGAAAACTGAAGGCAAATATTTAGTTGCACATCTCAAATTCTACCACACAAGGTGCCCTTGAATTCAAGCACATTTTGCAGTGAGAGAATATTAAGGTCTGTCTGAGCTGGACTGAGAACAATGTAAAAGTAGTCCTTTGCACTCGAGACTGCAGCATCTCTATTAATCTGTCTTTCTGGAAAAGGTTTGCTAAAGCTAACCTTCTGTTAAATTCCATATTGTGCACCATCTTACTTTATTTCCATCCTTTTCCTTGGCAATGATTAGTGCACACCTGCTGTTGATCACAAGTTTCTACCCAGGTACTTTGGCTCAGGCTGTGTAAGGAGCAACAGGGGTGACCTGACAAGCTGGAAAGACCCTGGACCACGTGCAAGGGAATGAACGTGTCCTGAAACATATTTTGAAAGGTGGTTTTGAAACCCAAAAGTGCAAGATAGCCAAAGTACAGAACAAAATACCAGGGCTAACGTGAGAACAATTATCTTGTCTCAACTCTGGGCCCAGTTTGAGCTCTCCCTGAGTTGCAGCTGGACTGCACATCAGGTGACTCCTCCTTTGAGCAAGGATATCTCTCAAGGATAAGATTCCTTACCTGAGACTAAAATACCTTCGCTCAAGGTGGAGAGATACTCAGCAAGTGACTGATAGCATGCTGAATTAATACTAAATTAATTCTCTGAATTAATACTCAACAAACAACTCTAACTTGATTCCAACTTGGTTTTTCTATGTTTCTTCCATACAGTAACTAAGAAGGTGAACCTTGCCATCAAGCATATTAAATCTGTTTAAACCACTGTTAAAATTTCATAAATTCCATTAAATTTATTGAATTCTATCAAAATATTATTTTACCTTTATAAAACACATTTTTTCTCTCTCTTTTGAGTGAGGTATATTCCACTCATCTGCAAAACCAGGAAACATGATGTGCCCTGCTTTGGACAAATTGTAGTTGAGGCAAAAAATCAGTAATGATTTAAATGCTTGCTGAGCTGAAGTAATTCTGAATTTTTGCTCTGTTTTTCACATAAATGAAAATTTTAGTGGCTGCACTGATTTTGGAACTCAGCAAATTGCAGAATTAGTCACAATTTGTTTTCTCCAGAGACATGTACCTGCACTGTCTTCAACTGTGCAGCTCCTCAGACTCAAGATAAAATGCAGATTTCCTTTCCCTTGGCTACATCTTTATGACATGCATCCTTCAGCATCACATACCAAGTGCAACCAATGTATCTGACAAACATGTGCACTCATTTCACAGAATCATACATTTCACAGAATCACAGGATCACAGAATTTCTAGCTTGGAAGAGACCTTTTTGATCATTGAGTCCAACACATGTTCTAACATTTAGCTGAAGGCAGACACTTCCCAAGCTGCTTTTGAAGACAGAGGCCTTAAGGTCTTATCTTCTTTTTTTGGAAATGTATGAAAAATGGAAATAGTTATCAGCAAACTTATATTTTTTAAATAATAAAATATTTTATATCATAGGATCATGATTATATCATGTGATCTATATATTCTACCAATACCATGTGATATAAAGGTCATGGGACAATTACTTCATAATTTAAATTGGCTGATTGTGCATGCTTAAAATAATTTCCACTGTCTGCAGTAAAAATTTATTCTGATCTTTTCTGTCTATAAATATTCTTGGTACACAAAAAAGCCCAAAAATACTACAAGGACTACAAGGAAAGTGAAAAACTCTAGAATTAATTATGCAAATATGAAAAAAAATCATTATTCTAGCAGCAATTTGAGTCAGTGCGCATTTCTAAAACCCTAATACCTTAAGAGATCACATCAAGTACAAGGAGAGAGTTGTGATTCCATTTGAACTCCACCTTTGCCATTATAATGTTGATTTTTCTGATTTGAAATTTCAAACCCTAATTTTCAAAAATGCTGTTCCCAAGTACTAATGACATATTTCACCTGAGTAGTGAACTGCAAAATCCTTTCAAACACACACATAAATAAAACAAAACTACAATGGAATCCCAGAAGAGAGGATTTAACTCTTTTTCTTAATCATTAATTAAATTTTGATAGCTGTCATATTTTCTTCTGTTCTGTTCATTTTAAGATCCAGGTTTTTTTAACACATTCATTCATGTGCATTACCATGCATGTGTCATACAACTAAACTGCCATGGGAAGATGCCATCTTATAAATTTTCTCAGGTTTTAGAAGCCTTACTTAAGGTACTTACAAAAAGAGTACAAGACAATATTAATTCCATTGTCACGCCACTGTAAACCCTAGTCTGACATTCAGCTACTCTGACCACTATGGCACAGCTGTTCATCCTTGGCTTAGCTTTATCTAAAAACCAATTATTGAGCTGTGACAGAATGCAATAAAGCTAATGCCAGGCAATATATGAAACATTTAAAAACCAAAAAAGAACGTAAGGCAGTCTTTCGTGGAGTAAATAGCAAAATGCAACATAAACAGTATAATAGAAACAGTATGTAAGAAAAAACAAAGCTAATGAGGCAATTAAGCGAGGCTGAGGATCACCATGTTTCAGGGTCAATGAAGACTGACACATCCTCACCTAACTGATAATTGTCCAGACCAGCAAAGACCCACTAGCTGACTGTGAGTGGAAGCATTTGCTGTCTTGGGTCCCAGCTGGAAACAGTGTTATCCACTTATTATTTTAAATACTGGCAAAAGGTCTCTGGAGTGATTGTAGTTGTTTTTTCTTGCCAGATGATGATTCCCATATCCTTTTCTTTTGTTCAGCTATAATGCCCTGGGAAAGATGAGGCTTGGTGAGCAGCTGCTGAAGCGGCTGGTTGTAGAAGACCTGGTCAATGTATTGTCCCTACATTTGCCGATGGCAGGTACCCTACACATCAGCATTGTGCAAAACACTGAAAACCTGCTAGATTTCTCCAAACATTGGGAGCAGTAGTATTAGTGTCCAAATATTTGGGGCTTACTTTGTTTTCATTATTTCTGTGGTTTTGTCCTCTCCCTTTTAGATGGAGTCTGTGCATTTCCATCTCCACCATGGGGTGCTCTGACCCTCCACACACCTGAGGCTGAACATGAGGATGATGAAGTTGTAACATCTGGAACTGGAAGCAGCTGCCTGACTTCCCCTTGTTCAAACCTCCTGCAGGTCTCCAGCATGCTTGAGGTCTTGCTGCTCCCCAGGGACATTCTGATGACATTACAAGCTTTTAACCTTCATTTCCACTGATGTTAATTGATGAAATACAAGCAACATCAAAAAGTCAGTTTTACTCTGTGAAACACTGCAGCATCTGCACTCTGACAGGACAATAATGATAAAGCCATGGATAAATGTCATTACATTTGAAATAAGCAAAAGTACCTTAATTTCAGCTAAGGGAGTTTACAAAGAACCTACCAAAGGTTGCAGTGAAATCTGTCAACAACAAAATCTTTCATTACCAGTTTTCTGAAGATATCATTCCAGATTAAATAGGAACTTTTGCAAAGATCTGTATACTGTCAATATGGGAAATCAAACCACACACACATAAGTACAATCTTTTCTAGATTTCTATTTTATGACAAATGAACAAGAAAATATTCTCACTAAGGAGATATGGATTAAGCAATGGATTATCATTGAAGTTAATTTAAAACTCCATGCATCTTCAGATAATATTGCAATGAAAGTTTTCCACCAGTCATAACATTCCAGCTTCTGTATTCACCCCTTCATTCAAATAGCATGCTAAGTTCCCCAATGCAAGGAAAAGGGAAGTGCAATCCAATTCTATTTGAGATTTCTTCACCCCTGTTAATTTTAAACAGAAGATACTCTATAGTTACCTACCTTCTGTAAGATAAAGCCGGCTTTAAAATTTTTAATATGTTATGTGCCACATAACTGTGGTCTATTTTAAGGTTTCTCAACTGGGAAAAAAAACATATATAATGTACAGAATTTAAAGAAATTTCCAGAAGATATGACACACTGTAGCACTGGTGTTCCTACAATTGTGCTAAAACATGACATGAAAGGATGAACTAGCATATCTCAGAGCTCAGCTTTTTCATCATGACCCCTTCTGAGACACTCTTGTACAACCTTTGGATGGGGATGATGAGACAAGATAGTCTTGGCATTTTTTCTTCTGTCTTGTTTGTGGGAAGCCAGGTCCAATACAGTTCTCTGCTGTTGAATATGCAGAATTTCCTTTTGTCTATATTTCAGTTGTTTCTTCATTTGCTTGAACTAAAGCCTAAAATGTTAAATCAGGCAAAACTCTCACAGGTGTCAGTAAGAGCTTTGTCACTCTGTGTAATACTTCAGCACAGACTTGAGAATTCTTTGCACACACTTTCATGAAAACAAAATTCTGAGGATGGCTTAAGTCTTGAAAACCATCCTACTGTAATAAACAGAAGAGAGTATCCATAGTGCAGGAAAAAATTGTGGAGGATGGTATGGTATTCTACAAAACACTTCACCTAAAACTTTATTACAATATTTATTATAATTTTTTCTCTTTTCCCTTTACCTGCATACTGATCTGGAAAATCATCACTAAATCCAGTAGTATCTACAGCAGACTGTTAAAATACCTGCACCAGAACTATGAAACTCCTACAGTGATAAACACGGCTCTATGTAGGCATTGTCACAAATGAAGAAATTCAAGAGGCAGCTTTCCACCCAGACACAACTGCATGTGCCTATGGTCTCTCTTGAAAAACCTGCACATTTTATTTCCTGCCTTTCCCTCCTTCATAACATCTGTGATTACACCACATCATTACTAAAAAATTATGTAACTATTTCATTCTGTGATTCAACAAAGATTCAGAATAAACTTTACATTTATTTGCCTTTTTTTTTTAATGTACATCACTATTTCATAGCAAGTGGTTCCCATATTATTTGAATAACATCAGTCCTGGAAAGATTGTGTGTTGCTCACATGAGGTCACTTTTAACAGTGGGTTAATCAGCTTCCAATTTGCCTCATGCCACTCCTCCTCTTTTAGTTCCTGTATTTGTTTAATTGTGAAAAGTTTTATATATGTAAATATTAAAAATCCATTAGTAATATTTTCCTTTGCCATTTTCCCCCCAATAAAAAGACAAATTCCAAGGCTTATAAAACAAGAACAAAAGCTCTCAGTTAAACATTTAGAAATATTTATAATATTGTAACTCAATTCAGGAATTGTCTAAAGCTATTTCTTGCTTTGGTAACCAAGGATTCTAATTACAAATTTAATATCAAAAGAGTAACTAAAAGAGAGGTTTGGGTGGTTGTGGTGCATTTTTACCATCAGGAAGGCTGTCATAGTTTTTTGAGCTTCAGGTTTCATTAGCAAAAGGAGTCCCTAGTGCTCTGATTTCATTGATTGGACATTTTTACAAGATAATATTTTTATTTGAAAATGATTGATCACTTCATTATCTTACTTTCAGTGGTGTTTATAAATGAAACACAAAAGTTCACTTAAATTAATGACTGTTACTTTCATTAGGACTCCTATTTCAGCTCATTTCCTGACAATCAGCACAAAGCAAATACTGGCCATGTTTTGGAGTGAAACAAAATTAATGAGACATTAGGATCCGATCAAGAAAGATTCCATACATGCATCTCTTTTCCTAATCTGGAAAGCCAAGCATGTAAAATGTTTTCTATTAATAGAATTGCCCCTTTCCCAGGAGATCACAGCTGCCAGCTTGGGAAGGCAAAGAGCACCAGAGTGCCCAGGGATCACAGTGAGAGAGAGACTGGATTTCAGCTGAAGGCAGTACAGAGAGGATGAGCAGGAAGGGCCCAGGATTCCTGACCATCAGAACAATGTCCTTCAGGCTCTCTCCATCATTTCCCCTTGCTCTGGGATCTCTTCTAAAAAGTAAAGACACAGCAGTGATGAGATTCAAGTGTGCCCAGAACCTTCCCTTCACTGTGATTACATTTTCCCAGCCACCTCATTTTACCTGCCTCAGGTCTGCACAGAGGGATACAGCACAAGCATCAAAGCTTTTTTCCCCAGCAGGATACTTTTCTGGAAACAGTACAAAAAAGCCCAAACACTTAATAAAAATTTTGTTATATATATATACAGGAAGAGATTTATGACAAAAACAAGACAATATATTGAGAAGTGCTCTAAGGTGGCACCATTTAATTAATCTACCGCTAACTGATTTTTTTAAAATGTCTTATAATTTCCCCCATTAAAAGTTGAACACAGGTGAAATAGTGATAGTAATTCCTAGCAGCACCCTAAAGCTTGCTCTCAAATCTTTATTCTTATTTTAAAATCCTAAATTATTTTCTCTGGCATACATCAGCTGAGCACTAGCTGGATCAAGTCTAGATATCTCAATTTAGCAGGAATTTATGTCATAGAATATCTTACAGTACATGATAATAATAACATTCTTTTTAAATTCCACTTTGAAGACAAGGAGACCAGAATAGTGATGACCTACAGTTTTCTGATAGCTTTTACCTTTCTTTCCATCTAAAAAACAGACGTAGAATAGACATCACAAGATACTTGACTACCAAAAAAACCTTGAAAACCCCTGAAAAACTACCAGTCCACAACAATCCACAACTTCAGCTATCCCTTATTCCCAGCTTTTTCGCAAAAAAAAAACAGGCATTGTGATGTACCCTTAAGAGCTACTATTTTAATGCCCTGAAAATAAACGAGCCATAGAACAGGATGGTGGAGATTGCATCTCCTTCTTCTGTGCTGTGCTGTATTTACAAATATATACCATACACTCACTGCTCATGCTGTACCAGATAAAATGAATAATAATCATGTACCAAGACAACAGTTTAGAGGACATCAGAACCTCCAGCCTGACTTGTCACAAGATCAGGAGTGTTTTTTAAAGTGGGTTTGTTACTATTCGCACACTGTGCCCTTTCAAGGTATTAGCTGTCATTTCAGGTGCTCTTTTTGGTTAGCCAGGACTGTTGCTGACAACTGAGAGATTTAGCATCAACTATTTCAGGATTGAAATGCCTGAGCATGGGGGATTTAATGCAATCTTGGCATCAGTATAAGTCTGGCTAATAAATAATAACTAATGCTCCTAATAACTCTCCGTTAGCATTTCCATGAATTTAAAGGTCAGCTGTGAGAATTTTAAGCGAAATTCGACACAAAATTTAGAAGAAACACTTTGTACAAGCTGTAACTCTGAGAAATTGATCTTACCTAATTTCAGAAGTTACAGTCTATAGGAGTGTATACCTTTAGTAGGTATGGACAACTACCTGCCCTTATAAGCTGTTTCTGATTGATCAGAACAGAAACCATAGTGCAAATGGAAGCATGTGAGGTGTACATGAAACATTTGCACCTGTTGATGCACAGTGATTCTTAATTCTTGAAAACATAGCCAAGTTTATTACATATTTGTACTGCTGAAGTCCTGTGAAAAATGTTCAGCTCTCCATAAAGGAATGTGGGCTTAATTCCTAATGTGTTAAACACCATGCACATGTACAATGGCACATAGTCTCCAAAACAAAGTTCATAATCTAACAGTCTGGTCCATCGTGAGCTGCAATGAAGTCCTAGAGGAATGAAGAAGAGATAAAAAGTTAGAAAAATATGAGAACAGCTAAGCCCTTCCGAATAGACAGTGCAGTGTCTGTACTAAGCCATGGCATATGTCATTTGATTGCACCCAAACAGAGATTTTCCTGTCCTTTTCCTGTACACTCACTTTTTGACCATGTTCTTTTGAGGAAAACTTGTATTCTGAGACTCTTACAGAGCTTCCTGCATATTTCTCCACCAAAGACATATTTTCTATTCCTTGAAGACTTCATTGAGTATCATGATGGGAGGAGCAAATTTATATGTGAACTTTGATAAAAATTTTGGAATGTAATTGCTTTTCTCCTGAAGATGTTCACTGAAAGGTACAGTCGTAATTTATTTTAAAAACAAAACATAGAGATCCATGGAAAAGTAGAGGGTTTCTTTTTTTACAATTCTATGTTTAAGATATTGTAATAAGGCTCCTTAACTTCTTCAGAAAAATTAAGAAAGCCCAATTATTTTCAGTAGGGCAAATAATCTTCTGGAGTGCTAACCACTTCAGCTCTCCACTGATCTCAGCAGCCTTTTAGCTAGAGGTGCCTGGTCTTCACCATGGAAACAACTCCCTTGTTTGCTCAGCACAATGTTCATCCCCTCTCCTTATCCAGATTTCTTAGGTATCTAAGTGCAAAATGGAGTTGAAGAAATTCTACACCTGAAAAATGGACTCAGAAAATCTCCTTTGGAAGATAAATCCTTTTAAATTAATAATAAAGTTTTTAAAACTCCCCAAAAATCGATGACTGCGTTATGCACGCCCCAAGCTAGAGGCCCAGAGGTGAACTTCACTGAGCAGCATCTCATCCTAGCACACTGCTCAGTGTCTCAGGTTTAATATTGCAGACTGTGTGTGCAGCTACTGCATGAAATGAAACATGTGCCCCCTCAGTCTACCCTTCACAAAGGCTGAACAGACCAGAGACCGCACTGCTCCATCGCTCTACAAAAGAGACATGATACTTCAGTTTGTTACCATATTCTGTTCTGCAGAAAGTGTCTGATTTAGCAATCAATTTCAAATTAAAATAAGTTCATTAAATCAAGTATAAATAAAATTGCAAAACTGGAAAGAAAATTACAAAGCCATTTCTTAAAATTTTCTCTCAGCCTGGCTGTACCTGTTGCTGGCCCAACAGTCAGGTAAGATTTAATCTTCTTTACAAGTGAGCCCTGAAGTGACACAATTACACCAAATTTGTAATAAATTACAGAAAAGAGGGTATTAATTTAATCCTGTGTTGTGATTTTTGTTCTTTAATAACTGCTTTCCAGGTTAATGGTTTTACAGACCTTGGAAAACAAAGCTGCTCATTTAGCAACCAAAACTAGATTTCAAAAACTTTTGTAGGATGAAAAGAGGTGGGGGAAGGAAGCTTAAACCTCTTCCTCCAAGCCTGGCTCCATCAGAGTCCTGGCAATCCATCAATTGCACAGCATTGCTGGGCTGCAAGTGCAGCCAGAAAGCAAGAAAAGTGTTAATTTTCCCTAAAAGCTGATGAAAAAAGAATTATTGGCAAGTTGATGAACATGAAAAACCAGCTGTAAAAATATTTCCACTTGTAAACAGGAAATATTTCCTTTCCCTTCAAATGGAGATTTGACAAAAAGTAATTTTTCCTCTATAAATCTGGTCACATGTCACATGTCAGTCGTGGTATTCAGAAATGTTGGAGAACTAAACTCTGAGTCACTCTGAGCCAATACAAAGCTCTGGAAAAGTACCCAGCTAGGATGTGTTTTGTTTTTGTTTTTTTTTTTTTTGGTGGGTTTCTTTGTTTGCGTTGGATTTTGAAGGTTTTTTGGGTGGGGGTTGTTTCTTGTCTGTTGGGTTTTTTTAAACAGGGATAATACTACTCCAGTAGGTGATGTCCTTTAGAAAGCAGTAAACATCTATGCTCCTGGCCCTACCAGACCACTACCAAGACAAATTAGGGTTTAGTGACATAGGTATAAATACCCTCAGGCTTCAATTTTTTACTTTACAAAGTGCAGAGGAACTCTCTTAAGTAAAAGAGAACTGACCAAAATTTTCACTAAAAAAGTGAAGTTGCAGAGGATCAGGTCTTTGAGGACTTAATCACAGATTTCCAGGATGAAGAAATACTGAAGCTTTACTCCTTTTATTTTCCTTTAGTATATTGCAGTGGTGGCAGATCACTTACCTAACAGTGCTTTTTCCACCAAGAGGCCATGTTCCAATTCAGGTTTCAAAAAGTTCTTGTTCCTTTTTCATGCCCCATTATTACACTAATCTTCTTTAATGTATTCAGCTACCATATATTTAGGACCTTCATTAAGAGTACTAGTCCATGAAAAGATTTCTATTCAGTGCATAGATCATAGGAAAATGAAGCATCAGAGGTAATTTTTCAGGCAAGCCAAGGTCTTTAATAATATAGCCAAACAATGCTCTATATATACTAGAATAATCTTTTCATTATCTTTGTATGAAGGACACTGACATCTTCTCATTTTTCTCAATGACATGAATACTGACACCAAAAAATTCTGAAAACTCTCCTTCATATATTCTTGCTTTGATGAAGCATGTCCTTTGAAGTTCTGTTCTGTGAGTGCTTTTGGCTTGTGCTCAATTTGGCATAATTTAACAACGTATTATATTTATGTATGCAAACAATCCCACTCAGAGTCAATGAGCCAACTGAAATGTCCTCTGCACTTGGGATCCAACCCCTGATTTGGAAGAATGGAGGTCACTTTCCCTTTCTTGAGGGGTGCATTTGTGAATGTACGGTCAGAAGCAAGCCCCAAAACATTTAAAATTATTACACATCATTTTCTGAAGATTCTGTACCACAAATAGTAACTGTATATTAATAAAATTAATTTTAATTTCCTTGTTTTTACTTCTGGAAATAACTTGTTATGTATCTCTTTTTTTCACAACTAAACATTTAGATGTTCAGGTGATTGGAAAGGAATTTTCCATTTGTGCCCACATCTCCTGTCTTGCACTTGCATCTGGCCCCACTGATTTCAAAAAACCTCTCTAAATCTTAGAAGACTTCCCACAGTGTCATTTCCATCAGCTTTTGAGGACAGTTTTATAAAATAATGAAATGTCTTTCTTTTTATTTTCTTTTAATTGAATTTTTCTTACATCCTGACATTTTTAGCAGGGAGAACAGAATAGTTTAATTTGGTCCTTACCCTAGAAATTGTTCAAGTTTTGTTTCATTATTGTCATAATTTCAAGCATTCCTCAAGATGTGCATCTTCCAGCCAGGGAAAATCTAAATATCAGTCCAAACAGGTAATAGTCAAAAAGCTGTATTTTTAAGAATATTTGTATTTTCTATAAAAAATTTAAAAGGAGCTGAAAATTATGTCACATCAATTATCTTTTTCCTTGCAGGTCATTTTTGAAATAAAGAAGAATAGAGCATGATTCAAGTAAAGCAAGCAAATAAATAAAACTATAAATAAATTTCACTTTATAAGTTTGTTACAATATTTTCTTTAAAAGCAGTAAGAATTCTTCTCAGCTGATCCATTTCCATACCCATCTGCTTCCTCCTAACAGCTTTTGTACTGCAACAGTAATGAAGCAAAAACATTGATGCTCATAGATGAATTGGATATGGAGGGTTATTTTTATGCAAAAAGGTATTCAATAACAAAGAAATACACTCACTGTTAGACAGTTTGGCAATTTATTGCATGTATTATCTATATTGCATATACATGTCTATATGTATTAACTGTAATTTTCAGAGTCACTGCATCTTTTATTTTTAATATGCAGTGTTGTGTACCTTTTTGGCACAGCATTGTATATTCTGTACAGTTATTTATCAGACACTCTTACTGCAAAGGCTCATCTTGATTATTTTAATTACCATAGGATTAATTTGGAATAACTGAACTATTTGGTACTTGACGACAGGTCCCAAGGGGCACCTTAGTTCCTTAGGATCCAAACTTTCTCCCTGGCTTAGAGATGCTTAGTTTGCAAAAAGAGATACACAACATAAGTAGTCGTTCCCAACTGAAAATCACTCGAGGTTTCCTAAACTCTGGTGTACTATTACATTGCCAATTTTGAACTAACTAACCACAAAACTTGAGATTTGTGCACTGATGAGAATACTATTTAAAATATTCTCCTATAGTGTGAAACACAGATGAAGAGCAAGCCACATCAAGAGGTTGTACAGAAAAAAGAAGGAAAACATTTTTCCAGGAACATGAAAAAAAGCACCAGACACAGAAGATCTGTTTTTTCCTAAGAGTTGTATGATAACAGTTCATTTCTTGTTTGTGTGATCAAAGACAGAAACCCAGAGAGACCAGTGCAGAGCTTTTACCCTCTCATGGAAACTGAAGGAATGACTTAACCATAAGGCTTTCTGGGAAAGAAGCCTCTCTGCCCTCAATTTATGTGGATTCTACTGGGGAGTAGATTGCATCCTTGTAGGCGTTTCTTCTGAAAATCCCTGGACAGGAGATTAAAGTTAACCACTCCATTCTCTTTCTATAAGATAGGGTAACAAGTTTCTTGGGAACTAATATTTTAAAACTCCTATACAAATGAAAACCAAAGTATATAATTTTATGGGTTTTTAAAAATATTATTACTGGGCACATCTACAAAGTTGACACAGCTTGGTTTCTTTAACGCCTCCATCAAAAACACTCACATGAAAGATATTTGGAATTCCACACCTGCTGTACAAAAGAAAATGTTTTAAAACAGCTTGAAGGGGATTATTTGCGGTATGTATTTTTGTCATTCTTCAAAGCATGATAGAGTCCAGAACTGTGGTCATGACGCATTTAATAGTAATCTATCAATAATAAATATGAACAGATTATTGAGTTGGTCACAGTATAATTCATACTTAGCTTTTTAAACAAACCCTTCATGCAAGTTAATTATTATCATTCCCATTAAACAATAGTGTAAAGATTTTCGTATCCCAGCATGGGGAGCATATGAACAAAAAAAAGTGTTCTACTGAATGCATGTTGCCTACATCAATTTAGACCAGGCACGTGTTGGGGATTGTGGCAGGAATATTTCACATTTTCTTCAGAAGGAAGTCAGAGGATGATGCAACTGGAAAGCTGCTGAAGAGGAGATATGGAGAAGACAATTATTTCAAACTTGTGATATGCTTCTTAGTGGTATTTCTTTTTTTTCAGTAGCCATTTCTTACACATAAAAGAAAAATCAGAAAGATATGAGCACTGGCTAGCACAGTAAGTGTCATCATGGCAGTACCTCTCCCTATAAAATATTTCAAAGCTTGATGTGGACCTTTGCCTGAGGATGCTTTATGCACAAAATACTATGATCTACATTGGAAGGCTTGGTGCTCAAACTAAATATTAACATTTTCTTTGTTTCCCTTTGGGATAAATAGCTCTTACCTCCTAAACACACCGACTCTTACACAATTTACATAAATGGCAGAAGAGCAGTCTGGATTATAGCCTCTGCAGTAGTTTTGCCACCCGGCTCAGTCCCAGGCAGCCTTAGATATCACATTCAATGTAATTATGCACTCAGGTAAAGTCAAATTTTTTTAGTCTGATACAAATTCTGGCAGCAAGAAAATTAAGAGTATCATTCCACATAACGTTGCTACTGATACCTCCGTTCTGCAAGACTGAAATGGGATTTAGACAACATACAGGCACTACCCATGTTCCTCTGGACATGTTCCTCTGGACATGGGTAAATGTCTTATGGTGCTGCTGGAAGAACCTCACTTACCACAAACAGCTTCAGCGATGTTTTCAGGGACCAAGAACTGCAGTCAGATGCTGTGGCAAGTTGCAGTGTTAAAGATCCCTCTCAAACAACCCAAGCAATGATACAAACCCCAGTCTTTTGCTAACAATTTTAGTAAAGAACTGCCAAGGTACACAGATACTTGAGAATATAGCATGACTTTGTGCTTATCTTGACAGACCTACTTACTCAAAGAAATCATCTTGCAGTATTCCTCTGAAAGCATATATACAGCTGATATTTGCCAAATGGTCCAGTCACAGGACACCACAATAAGCTTTGTTACCCATTATCAATCACTGATTCCTTATTAAAATATGCTGTTTGGTAATTCAAGTAGTTCACATTCATTGTCGGAGCACTCAGTGGCCATTATTGTAGAACCAAACATCTCAGAAGATTTCATCATTTTCTCAATGATAATCCATTGGTTTAGCCATCCAGCTAAACATCAGCAGCAGCCTGTTTCTACAAATGAGGTTCCTTAACTGAAATGGATATGTAAGTTTCTGAACAAAACAGTATTGCCACAGACAAAAAAAAAAAAAAAAAAGAAAAGAAAAACGCTTATTTGTTTTTTACCCACTTTTTTTTTTCTTTAAGTAACTAATGATTTGTTAAACTTTTTGTTGTCGTTGTTGTTGTTATAAAGAAATGTGGTGGTTTGACCAGGAAGAAGTGGGAATTCTGGGATGCTGTGGTCAAACCAATGGATGTTCGGAGTTTGCTACTGACACCTGGTGTAGCCAGTGGGGTTTGGACACACCTCCGAGAATACACAGGGGTTAAAAAGCAGGGCTCTGGCCCTGGGAGGCTCTCTTGGGACGTTGAGGAGAAGAGGTCAGATCTCCCTCCCCTGTCCAGCCGCTGCTGCTGGGCGGGGGAGGGGCAGCCATGCGGTAGGCCCGGGGCCTGGACAGAGATGGGGGTGAGAAGGCCCTCGAGGATGGAAGGGTGGAGGAGCCCCAAGAGACATCGGGCAGACATTCCCCCCCCCCCAGGAGGAGAGCCGGCGACACCGAATGTGATAGCAGCCGGCCCAGGAGGAGAAGGGGGGGGAAGAGTGCCCGGCCGGAGCAGCAGCGTGTGTGGGAGTGCCGCAGCTCCGGGACAGACAGAGACTGAAAGTTTTAACCCCTTTCTTTCATGATTGGGGCCTTGCAAAAATGCTAATCCTCCTCGAAGCTGAATAAGAAGGGAGATAAGAGATGAGATGAGACAAGGACCTGGCCCGAAGAACGTGGAGATGATTGAATGGGGAGAGATGATTTGGAGTGGCCTTTTGGCTGGACTTTTCTTGTGGCCATGGACTCAGTTTGTTCCTGTGACACAGAGACTGCACTTAGGGGGAAGCAGTGGCTCAGAACCAGGAGGGTTCATCGTGAGGACCCCCCGGCCCCAGGGGGTTGGAAAAATATGGGGGGGGCAGATGTCCCAAAGCAGAGACTGTGCCTTTTTGGAGTGAGACAAGGCATCCTTGAAAGACAACCCTAAAAGCAGCTCTGATCCATGCACGGTGGTGAGAGCACTGGGCATGGAAGGAAGATGTCACAAGCGGCAAAAGGACTTTTTCCGGGCGGTGCCGAAGTGACAGGGAAGCACACGAGGTTTCAGTGTGTTTCCAGGGGAAGCCTATGGAACAAGAAGGACTCCTCTCCTCTTCATGAACTGAAGTTTGAGTATACTAAAGTGTGGTGCCAGGCTGGGCAGTTGGTGATTTGGGAGAATGTATTGGATTGGGAAATTCAGGTAGTGGGGAGGAGGAAAGTGGTTTTTTTGTAAGGTTTTCAATTTTTTTTTTCTTTTCCTTATAGTTTTTCCCTATTTTCCTGTAGTTTAGGTAATAAAGTGTTCTTTATGTTTAAGCTGGAGCCTGTTTTGCTTATTCCTGGTCACATCTCACAGCAGACACCAGGGTGAGGGCATTTTCATGGGGGCACTGGCTCTGTGCCAGGCTCAAACCATGACAAGAAATTAATTCAAAAGTGGGATAAAACAGCTGTTTTAAATTACTAAAAAAGATCTTTGAAAGTGGCATGGCTTCACAAACAAGCATTGTACATTTCATAATCTAATGCCATTGAAGTGAATATGATGGCACAAAACCTTTTATTTTTTCCAATAAAAAAGGCCAGAGCAGGAAACAAAATGATGACCAGACTGACCAGAAAGAATTGGAAGAACAAGAATCAAGCTGGGGCCTACTTTGGTGTGAAATTTCATTTGCTAATTTAGACCATTTACAATTTGGTTTTTAAGAGATGATGAAAGCAGTTCAGCTTTAACTGAGTACCATAACATTAATTTACCAATCCTGAAATCTGACATTACTTAATGTTCTTTTCTAATTTCAAGTGTTTATTTCAGTTCTTCGAGACTGTAAGATTTCTTACTTTCTCTGGTTTTTTTTCAGTTCAAAGAGGTCAAGTATCTAGAGAAATATGTCTGTAAAAAGGCACCTCTATTTCTGGCAAAACACAAAACCAGAAGCAATAAAGCTTTTTCTTTGTTCACAATCTCAACAGCCATCAATTTCTGATTACTATTTAAACATCTCTGTAGGTCTATACTTCTTCTGAACAGCCTCTGCTGAGACCAAACTTTTAGGAGCCTTTATAAATAGTGTAGCTGTGCAATTTTATTTCATTTCCAATAAAAATCCAACCACCTTCAGCTGACTCCCTGGACATATGGTATAGACATCAGTTATAAAAATAATATGCCCCAGTACAATGTCTGGAATGGATAGTATGATGCTGGAATGAATGGCTAAGTGGGAATAAATTATTTAGTAGCCAGTATAAAAAAATCAAATGGTTGTGATTCATTCCTGTCATGGGAATATGAAGAATATTTTCGAACAAAGAGCTCATAGGGGCAACAGCAAATGGAAATTACATGTCACATCTGCATGGTTCTTTCTGATGGTAGCCTTTGAGCCCAGGGACTTTGTCTTTGCATAGCATTAAAGAAAAGACATATATATTTAGCTTTAAGAATAAGCAACCATAATCCCTCTGTATTATCCAGTGTAATAGACTGAAGTACTACATCAAACACCCAGTTAACAGCTTATTTCCCCTATAACTTTCCAGGTTCCCACAAGACTAAAAATATCTTATAATCCCTTGCTTGTCTTACATAAATTTTGCATAAGGAAAACATAATGTTCTATAATACACAAGTCTTTAGGACTGAGGAAACTGGGAAAAAGAAAGTAAACTTTCATGACATAGAAACCAAAACAGAATTGGAGCGAGCAGCAGGTGTGATTATCCAGGGTGCCAGTAATGCTAAAGCAAAGGGCAATCAGGAAAGGACCCTTGGAAAATAATGCTCTTGTATTTAAAATTATACATGTGGGATTTTTTCTAATTAAATAGCAACTTTCCCACTGAAAACACACCTCCTTTGTGCTGTTCAGTTTTTAATAGCTGCACATTTAAATTCTCCAAAGTCAAAAATATCTCTGTTTAAATTAAGAAAGTAATCCATTGGTGTAAGATCATTTATCCTAGGTCATGGCTCTACCTGTTGTTTCGCTTTGTTTGTTTATTTTTGGTAGTTTTAGGGAATTTTGTTGTTGTTGTTGTTGTTGGTTTGGGTTGTGGTTTTTATTTGTTTTGGGGGGGTTGGTTGGTTGGTTGGTTGGTTTAGCTTGGTTATGTGATGGTGATTCTTTTTTTTGTATTATTAGAGTGCGGTTGAGTTTTTCCTTAATATGGTTTTCTTTTGTTTCGGATTTTTAAAATAATCTAACTTACTCTATGAAATTCATAGCAACAATTTGAATAAGAATTCTCTACTTGTCAGTTTTCTCTTGAATCTTTCCCTTGTAAAACACTTCAAGTCAGAATTTCAGTGAGGCAGATCAAATTCGGGGCTCCTTCTGCTGAAAGCTGCCTTTGTGGTGCCTCAGCCAGCTACACTTTACAGCTGTCCTTCCAGCTGCCTGCAACTCACTCATCAGGTTCTGGAACAACTAGGTGCAAAGGGAGACCAGAGCACTCACCTCCAAGAGCAACCTTCACTAGAATCTAGGAAAAATTGCAAAGCTGTTAAGTGTACAAAAAGAAAATTTGAAAATGTTTCTTAAAAGGAGTGGTCGGAGGATTTCTGAAAAACCATTAGTAACTTCTGACATCTCAAATGCAAACTTTCTTACAAAAGACAGCATATTCTGAAAATACAAGCCTCTGGGGATTACTCCGGTTTATACCACTGCTGTGAAGCAGCTAGAGGCTTGTAAGGTCTAAAACATTACTGAATACAGTAACACATGAAGAAGAATTATTTTATATAAATTTATTATTATAACAACTTCCAGGAAGAAAGATCTTAAACATGGAACAAAGCACGAATATGGAGCTTTCCCTACACAAATATATTTTTCAAAACTAAAAACGAGTCTCTTGTATATTGTAGAAGAGGTCCAGCTCTTAAAAACAAACCAAATACCAAGCTGGAACAGTTTAAAATTACAAACAGCTAATCCACAAGTAGCCAAGCTAAAAAAGACTTGCAGACATTTTCTCTTCCTCAGGAAAGATTGAGGAATAAATACAGCAATACACAGAAAGGTTCCCATTTTAAAAGATTATTTCTGATGTACTAATCCCTTAAAACACCTGACTTTAAAACAGCATGGGAATCCTTTTAGAGAAGCTGATGTTCCCTAAGATGGTCCCCTCCTATATAGGTCTAGAAATTTCATTTTTTGAGAATTTTATGGCACTTGTTGTTTCTAATTCTTAAAAAAAGTTCACCAAGCCTGATTTCGTAGCATGGAAAAGCATTTAGCTGAAGATACTCACAAATAGACAGACGGTCTTGCAAACTCTGCCAAGCCAATGGGTCTTACTATTAATAAATCAAGTACAGAAGTGATGAAAATTAATTTACCTACTGATAATTTGTATCTCTTTTAAAGGTGAAGTCTCAGCCAGTGCTAACAAACCTACTTAAACCAGAGATTTTGTGTTTGATGGGAGGTTCCAAAAAGTGAAGACAAGTGCTGCGTTTCAAAAACTCCCTGTGTAATGAAGGGCCAGTATGATTCAAAAGAATATCAAATTAAATACATGAAGCAGTAGTATTTTTAACCAGGGTCCATATGACACAGTTTTGAAGTGTGGTCTGTATTAGAAGAACTTGCAATGAAGATACATGTGCAGAGTAGATCAAGAAAAATGGATGTACAAAACTCCCCAGTGTTTATCCTAAGCACAGTCACTACAAGCACAACCCCTTTGACCCCCCCCAGGCAGGTTACCCATGGCAAGGACAGACTTCAGCTGCTGTGCCTCACAAAACCTGCTTTGCAGATGGCCTCTCACGGCTCTGGCAGCTGCTGGACAGAGCAGAGGAAGACCTGTGCTGGCTGTACATAGGGAGATGTCAAGCTCAGTCTTGACCAGCCCTTCTCAGCACCACCTTTATGATCTACACCACCAATATGATCTACAAGGGGTCGATAACACAGGAATATAATATGTGGGTGTTGCACAACAAAAAGGTGTATGAGCAAGTAGGTTTATAGGAGCAACAGTAGATCTGCAGTTCGCTCAACGGCTGTAGAAGAAAACTGGAAGATGAAATCAGGCAGTTTGGAAATCAAAAGACTGCTTGGCCAAATTTCCTTTGGGTACTTCAGTATTTTACCACCAGAATCCCTGTCAAATTACCAGGGCAGCACATGATGCCATGGCGATAGTATTGTTTTCACTTCTCTTTTATGCAGAAATAATTTTGTCCTGTTCTGAATTCCATTTTTTTTAAATAAATTTTAAAGGCCAGAGATATGGTCATGCACCATAGTGTTGAATAAGGAGTTGAAAAACTTATTTCTTCTATTTTAAGTGGGATAATTTTCTGCTCTAGATGTTGAAACACTGATATTTCCAAGCACTACTTCTACATCTTTAAGTTTAAAAATGCTATAAATAGGAAGAAATGTAGGTTTGATATCAGCTGAAGAAGAAAAGATGGCTGACTTTCTTTAACAATAGTCACTGCAGATGAAAAAATACTTGCAAAAGATGAAAAAATAAGGGTTTCAAAATCTAAAAAGCTAACACTATTTTCCACTTTATATACCTCCAGAACTTGTTCTATGTATGTCTAAAGAATGGTGTCAAAAATGGGGTTAGTGATTGGACTTGTTGATCTCAGAAATCTTTTCCAAATGATTCTAGTCTATGATTCAAGAATAGCAGCACCCAGAGTGGAGGTAACACCATCCTCTCTGGCTACAAGTTCTCCTTCCTTCCATCTCTCCCCACCTTCTCTGTCAAGACAGTGGCTTAGTTCCCAATGCCACCTTTTCCCAACCAACATCTCCTCCCTTTCTTCATTCTTCTTTCCCAACAGAGCAAAGTCTAAGCCAGGTCCTGCCATAAAGGAGGAAACTAACAGTGTTGGATCAATCCTTGGACAAAACTCTCCAGGTAAACTGGATCATACTGAAGATTCCCACTAAAATCCCAGAATTAGGACAGTAATATCCAGCAACAGTTTCAGTAAATGAGGAGAGAACTTTTAAACAACTTTGTCTTTACCATAGCTGAAGAACTGCTGATGGTTGTCAAGACAGATTTATTTCCTTATATATACAATATGGGCTACCTCTCAGGTACCTTTTTTTTTTCTTAAGTTACACACTTTTCCCATCTAAGCAAAATTGATTGTATAGCTACAAATAAAAAAAAAATCTACAAAAATAAAGGACAAACAAATCCCCAAACAGATAAACAACACAAACAAAATTTAAGAAACCAAAAAAGCAACCAAAAAAAGAACAAAGACAAAAACAAAAAACTAACCAACCAATCAAAAAAAAAAAAACCCAAACAAAAAAAATCTCTAAACTATGTTTACCTAATATTCTTTCATAACATCCACTCAGCCTAATTAATTACTTTAGTTCACTTGCATCAAGTCTTATTTGCATTTGTGTATTGCAGTGTTAAAATTCAGTTAATCGTTCTGATGCAAATGAAATTATGCCAGTGAGGGCTGCCTATTGACACATCTCTCAGTATTTATGCCCACAACACACAGAAGAATCGCCTGGGAAAATGTGTTCCTTTATCATAAGGCAAGGTCCCCGGTACAGCTGCTCAGCGATGTGCAGGGTGAACTCCAAATTTAAGAACCCTATTAAAAGCACAGGCTAAGAAGTCAGCCTCTTACACTTCAAGTTCATTAATGGAGAGAAAGGCATCATGTCAAGGAAGTAGAGTTGTGACACTTTTATAGAGGGTAATAGGAAATAAAACCTCATCACAAACTTGTAAACAATTCTTTCTCTCCAAACCAAGCCCAAGTCACCCTTTGAAAACCATGCAGTCATTCTCTTCAGCCATGATGAATCACAGAATCACAGAATATTTGGGGTTGAAAGGGATCTCTGGAGATGATCTCTTCCAAATCACTGCCAAGGGAGAGTCACCTACAGCAGGTGACACAGAAACATGTCCAGTTGGGTTTTGAATGTCTCAAGAGAGGTAGACTCCATGACCTCCCTACGCAGCCTGTTCTAGTGCTCTGCCGCTTTTAACATAGAGGTTCTTCCCTGTGCTGAGGTGGAACTTCTTGTGTTTTAGTTTATGACCATTTCTCCTTGTCCAGTAGCTGGGCACCACTGAGAAGTCTGTCACCATGCTCTTGGCACTCACCTCTGAGAATTTCATATGCATTGATGAGATCCCCTCTCAGTCTTCTCTTCTCTGGACTAAACAGGCCCAGCTCTCCCAGTCTCTCCTCGTTAAGAGAGGTGCTCCAGACCCCTCATCATCTTTGTGCCCCTTCTTTGTGTCTCCAGGAGCTCCTTGTCTCTCTGGCACTGAGGAGTCCAGAGCTGGACACAGCACTCCAGATGTGGCCTCACCAGGGCCCAGTAGAGGGGGAGGATCAGCTCTCTTGACCTGCTGGCCACGCTCTTCCCAGTGCAGCCCAGGATCCCATTGGGCCTCCTGGCCACAGGGGCACACTGCTGGCTCATTGTCACCTTGTGGTCCACCAAGACTCCCAGGTCCTTCTCTGCAGAGCTGCCCTTCAGTGGGGCAGCCCCAGCCTTTGCTGCTCCTTGGAGTTATTCCTCCCCAGCTGCAGGACCCTGCACTTGCCCTTGTTGAACCTCGTTAGGTTCTCTCTGTCCAACTCTCCAGCCCAGCCAGGCCCAGCCCAAAGGCAGCAGAGCCTTCAGGTGTATCAGCCATCCCCAGCTTGGATCCGCAGTATGAAATCAACCTTGGCTAAAAGTGAAAAAAATCAGAGAAATCTGAGAAACCTGTATGTGCATACATGGACACAAACAACATTGTAAATATATGTATTTTGCCAGTAAAAAATGGTAACGTGATAAATTTTTTCCAGTTAGCACTTGCAAGAAGTTAGATATTGATGTGATTTAAATCATGTTTAACTAAATATAAAATTCATTTAACCTAGTTCTCACAACTGAAAACCGATCATCACAAAGCAAAATGCATACTCATGGCATATCTGAAAAACGGGTATGCAAATTTAAGATCTGATGCTCATAGCTGGATAAACCAAATATTACTGCAGGCATACTGGTTTTTCAAGCACAGCCCACAGTTACCACTAATGGGTAATCTAACAACAGTGCTTGTAGTTGGCAATTTAATACCCACTTACTCATCCTGCTGAGACAGATGAGTGAAGAACGTGTTTGTGAGCAGAGAAGGCTCAAGAAATGCCAGACCTCTGAACCAAATATCTCGTTAAGAGTCTGGTAGCAAAGCAAAAGTCCACAATCACAGAGATTAGAGCTATAATGCCCTATCCACTCATTCCAGCTAATTCACCTGAAAACTCAATATCCTTGCTAGCACTTTGCACCATTACCTCTCACTACTTTTATTGTTCAGGTTTTCTCTTCACCTTTGAGGTCAGAAGCACACTGAGAAGAAATCACTTGGAACAGTGGAAACTATTTGTACTTTATCTGTAAAAAGCTATCTGCTTTCCCTTATAATCATAATCTCAGTTTATCAGAAAAATGGTAAGGAAGGCACAGGTGATTGACTGAGAGCATTTTCATTTTTTAAAATGATTACTGTTGTTTACATTTTGAGCTGAACAAAAGAAATATCAAAGTTTTTTTGAGTGAACTCGACTTGTTCCATGCTGATGCTTTCTGACCTTTAAACTAGTAATTTGAAAAAAAAGATAAGGTGTATCTCCAGTCACTGCTTTCTGTAAGTTGTTCAGATCTGTGTTTTATCTATATAATTTTATTTTCATTTATAAATAACTTACCCTGCATGTAAGTGATAGGAAAAAGAAGATGGTCAGTTACATCAGACAAAATGTATCTTCAAAATTAAGGAGCCTAACAAGCTAAAATACCTAACAAATCTGTTATTCAGACAATGCAGATACATTAAAATTATAGAAAACAAAACGCAATGTACAGGCTGTTATGGAGGTGTCACAATATTAATAATTCCCTGGTGGTAAATTTCTAGCTTTCATCTGAGCCAATCCTCATAGGAACAAAATTCAATTCTCAGACAAAACAGAAGACAAAATTCTAAGCCTAATTTTGCTTTTCAAAGAGTCTTCTGTAAAGTCAACATAATTCTTGAAATGCTTTAAGAATGCAGATGCTTCACTTCTGAGGGAGAGTTAGAACAGGTACCTGGGGGTGCAATAAAGAAACACCACTCCATGAGCTGAAATAGAAGCTCAGTGAGCTCATAAACAAACAGCTGAATACGTGTTACTCATTGCATCTGAAACAGATTAAATTTTCACATTAACAACCAGAAGTTTTTGTCTCTAACAAGAGTTGCTTGTTACCTCTCTCCAAAAGCAATCATACAAAGGAATGAAAGCTGGTATTCTCTAGGGGGCTCTTTTGTGGAACAGAAGTCACGTTTTGTTGCACCTATATTCTTCAAGCACTACATGAATTTCAGATGTGTCAATAGTCAGATGTGCGGAAGATGAACCAATCTTTGCAACAGACAACTTTTCTGACTGTATTTGGAAGCAAAAGCAGAGACAGGGAGAGCAAAAAATTATTCCTGGATATAGGAACAGAGACAATTTCAGCCCTAAAGGAGGAATTGTCTTTCAGAAGTGAACAGGAATACTAGCTGCAAGCAGCATTTTTTTTCTCTCTACGTACCCAGCATAGTGGCCTCCCTACTAACTCATGGTGATAGCAAAACTGTGCATGGTAATAGTGAGGCAGGAAAAGTCCTACTCAATGTAGTTTTGGACAAGTATTGCCTCACAGATATGGCTCCAGTGCCAGAGGAAGCTCCTGGGCTGATCCCAGCCACCCATCCAAAAGCCAAAGTTGCCCTCACTCACTTCTGAGCCAGCTGCTCTGGGAGCTCCCCCTGGCACCAAAGCCATCAGTCTTCACTGCTCCATGGACAGCAACAAGGCACCTGGGAGAAGGGAAGTCAGTCTGGGATATCAGCTATCTCAGCAGGAGCAGGAAACCCTCCACAGCTTGGGAGTGTTCCTTAAGCCATGCTAAAGGACAGAGGAAAATTTAGAAGGGATATTAAAAGTAGAGGGACAACAAACCTACAGATGAGTTCTGTCCTACCCCAGCCCCTCCTGCTCCGTCCCTTGTACCAGCAGCACTGTAGGAGCAAAGTCACTTGCAAAACAAACAAAACAAAAAAAAACCAAAAAACCCAAACAAACAAACAAAACACACCAAAACCAAAAACAAACCAGCAAAACACAGACCAATTAAATGAGCTTTCAGCTGAACCAGGGCGGCAGTATGGAGGCTCACATAGCATGACAGGACCAGCCTGACAATTTTTCCGTGCTTTCCAGCTTTACAGTCTGTTTCCTAGACAACTGCATTGTGGCCTTCACACTTTCTACCTCCATGCACAACCCCTTCTTTGACATAAAGCCAAAGTGTTCATAAGGAGGTGTACCATCTGCAGTGCTACTTTCTGCAACATCTACATTTAGTTTGGCAGTCTCACACCTACCCATTCCTTGCCAGTTGCAAACTAAGTGGATTTGACAAAATACAACTAGATCTCAGCAGCACAAATGAATACAGCGGAAAACAGAGGACTCACTACTGGCTTGTACAGTTCTTGTTTCTAACATTCCTCCCATATCATGTTGTGTCTTCAAATAAACTAGATAGTAGAAAAGTATTCGATCTCTGTAATTACTTTTTTATATACCTTTGACTCATAGAACATCTTGATTTTAAAATCAAGACAATTTGAGAGAGAGAGAAATGTCTAAATGTTTCTCTATGTACAGCTCTTGCACTGGCTCTAGGGGGCATGAAAACAATTTCTTCAGCTTTAGCCTTCAAGGCATTGTTTGGTTATGTGAAGGCATTTTAAAAAATAAAATTTTATCCAGGCAAAAGCATTACAGAGTGAAGTAACCATGAATGAAAGTTACTCCACATCATAAGAGGCTGTGAGACTAATTTTTATTTTAGAAAAAAATGAGGAGAAACCACACTTGTGCATACTTTGTGGCATCCTTGGAAAGTTTTGGTGCTAAATCCTGAGTCCTGCTGACCTAAACTGGTCTGTCACAGAGATAAATGTTCATGACTCAGCTTCCATATTTCAGAACAGCACAAGGTTTTACTCAGTGACTTTTAAGTAGTTTAGGAAATGAACCCAGACACAGAACAAAAAGTTTGGATGATTACTTAAAATTTGACACAATCATAGTGTCTGGAAAAACAGGACCCAAATCCCAGTGCAGACTGCTATAACAAAAATTCTTTTTTTCCCTGTCTTTACTCAGACGCAACTTAAAAAATTCTACTTTCTCCTATTCCACATTACCTAGACCAGTAGGATTTATATAATTTTTATCTCCACTTTAATATCCTCTGCCTCCCTTCAGAAACCCTGTCCTCCAGATAGAATACAGAACTGTATCATAACTTCTTTTACCTGTATTTATCTTTTACTGTTTTATCAGTCCAGCTCAATTTTTGCTCAATGTGAACATAAAGTTCAACGACAACAAAGAAAATTCTGGTTTCTTCAGACCTTGTATTACCTTTTGAAATTTAGTGATCCCTGAAATCCTTTAGTCAAAAGGAGGCTATTTTAAAACAGCACCATCAGCAGTAACTAAATTAATCTCAGAACATGATTTAAACTGTGCAGTCATTAATGCCATTTCCTAGACACTGCAGATGATGAATAGGACTTTTCTGAGGTTTGATGACCAAAATAGGGCCAAGACCCAATTTATTAAGGCTCTATGCCTCCTGTTCTTAGCTGCATAACATAAAAACATTCAGAATAAAGCAAAGGCACGGAAAACAGTTTAGAAACTTTCAGAACTACCATCAGTAATTAAATGTAATACTATGAAAATAGGAGTATTCATAATAGGTAATTGAAGAACAGCTATGAACCTCTCACTCAACTCACTGCACAAGCAGACACTGTAATTATTACAGAAAAGCTGCAAGTGGTAAGAAGACCAAAGTGTTTACAACTTTTTTTAAAGGCCTGACCCTTGCGAAAAATCATCCTATGAACAAGTACTAGAGCACCACAAGAGCTGATCTTCCAAATCTCGAAAAACTGTCTTTTTCATAATTTTTTAAGATTTATGTTAGTATACTGGCTCAAATAAATAACTGCTGGCAAATTCTACCATCTCAAGTGTAATATTCCATTGATATCTAATTCATTTGCTTTTAAAAAGCACATTTTATTTCCGCCTTGTCTTTGTTCATAAGCATATATATTAAACTCCAGCATTCCCAACAAAACACTGCATCATCTTTGTATCTTCATGAATACGTTGTATTCAGCCTTACTGTCATCATTACAGTCTTCTGTAATACTCATATTTTCACCAAAAGCCTACAAAAAAACCCTCCCAGTTACTACACATGAAGATCAGTTTTTGTTCACTGAAAAAGATTAAAACTCTTTTTGAAACTCCTGAAACTCTTCATGCCATTAGATCTGCCATCAGCATACAGATTACTTTTCTCATTTTTACAGTACAAGGCCTTGCAAAGAAGAGCATTCAAGGCAAAGGAAAGAGAAGAGAAAAAGAAAATAATGTGAAGTAGCCAAAGTAATAGTAAAGTTGTACCAGAAATCTCTATATGCTAAGAGGTACTGGGGGTGGGGGTGGGGCAGGGTTTAAGCCTCATGTTTGGCTCAGTAATCAAATACGTTTCACCAGTGTGAGGTGAATGCCTTAAGGTTTTCACAGGTTTCAGGGATGCTGGCCCCAGGAAACTTCAGTTTCTGCATGAAAAACCTTAGGTCAGCTCAAAACACATTTGTGCTAATGAAGAGAAACTATCACCTCTGCATCAGATTTATTTGAATTATTTCAAACTGTCCCTTTCTGGGGACCTAAAATGATCAATTCTGATGTATGCACATCTACTCTACAGGCTCACAAGGCTCACCTCACTCTTTGTGCCTCTAATAAGAATTTTGTGACTTCACAGGTAATTGCATACATGGAAAGTATTCACACATTTGAAAACGCTGGCCAGGTAAGCCATAACCAAAATCAAGTGAACTAAGACAATTCTCGTTTTAACAATGTTGAACTTATGATGGAAAAAATACTATGCAAAGTAGAACTCTTTTCTGACATGCCATGTACAGCACTAAAGCTGAACAAATACACACATGTAGTCCCAGTATTTTGAGTCATGAGTCTCTAAACATTAAAGTCAACTCACTGTCCTTTGCAGCAACCTTTTCTTCTCTCCAGTTGTCATGAACTCCTGAGTGCATTGAGTGACAGGGGAATAAAACACCTGACATCTTGGTCAAAAGTGCTTTGCCTAATAAACACCATCTCTTTGATCTATGACAGCTGTAGAGTTAACAGGTATCCAGCCTTCATCAAGGGTTTATCAAACAATCTATTTTGTTTATCTGCACAAAATAGATTCCTCCTGGGTAGTGCAGAGACTCCTGAATGCCCCCTTGTATTCTGTGGGATGCTACCTTCTACTTTCAGGTTATTGTTTTTAAGCACATTTTTCAAAAGCCCATGCAGGTGGTAAAAAGCTTACTTCACATTGCCTAATGTTTTCTCTGACACAAATATTTTCCCCAGAGAAACATACCTCCTATTTCCACCCAAGACAGCCCCTCATATTTACCTCTGTCCTGGTTTAGGACAAATTAGGGGAAATCTCCAAGAGGGAGCCCCCCAGAACAAAACAAACCTCCAACCACCCCTCCCCCAACACCGGGTTCGGGAAGGAATTTCTCGGAGGAGCAAAGTGGAAAACAAAACCTATTTATTTACAAGTAACAAAAGAACACTCCCCAACACAAGAAAAGAAAAGGGACCAGACTGTGTTGTGGAGGGCGCCGAATCTTCTCTAGCAGGCTTCGGGTGTCCTGGGGAGCTCGCAGGTCCGATCCGGAGCCGGTCCAGTATCTTGGGGGAGGGTAAGAAAGAGAGAGAGAGAACAAAAGAAAAAGAAAAAAAACAGCGCAAAAGCAAAAAGCAAGCAAGCAAGCAAGCAAGCAAGCAAGCAGCAGCTAGCCAAAGCCAAGCAGCCAAAGCCAAAAGCCAAAAGTGCCTGGTCACACCCCCCCCCCCCCCCCCCCCCCCTCCTCTCTTCCCCATCCCGCCACAGCCAGACTGCCGGGGGGGGGGGGGTGGGGGAAAAGGCACAGCTGCCAGACATAACACACGATATTGGGATAAAGGCTGTCACCCCACGACAACCTCAAATATATCAGAATTACCAGAAGCTTTGTTCTCCACATTGCTATTGCCTCAATAATCCTCAGAGGACTGACATTTGCAAGCAGCCTCAGCAAAGTGCTGAAATTTTCTTTTGAAAAACTCAGAGATGCATTTTCATTGTGTGTAGTAACATCTTCTACCATTACAGAAAATAGCCCAGTCTCTTTAACACAGTTTTCGTGGTTTGTTTTTACACAGTGTGCAAATAGGCTGTGCAATTCAGTGAGATGGGAAATCCTTTATGACAGGAATTAAAGATTGAAGATGAGATTTGTAAATATACAAACAATTTTAAAATTTACTATCAAGAACAACTGTATATTTTGTATATTTTGTATATTCTGTCCAAAATTCTGTAATAAACAATGACCCTGCAGTAACTCAGACTCTGGAGAATACCTGGAGAGAGGGCAATGTTAAACTTAGAAATTTAAGTTGCATTTCATAGAATCATAGAATGTTCTGGGTTGGAATAGGCTTTAAAGATCATCTATTTCCAGCCCCAATTCCATGGGCTGGGACATCTCCCACTAGACCAGGTTGCTCAGAGCCCCATCCAGCCCGGCCTTGAACACTGCCAGGGATGGAGCGTCCGCAGGTTCTCTGGGCAACCTGTGCCAGTGCCTCACCACCCTCACAGCAAAGAATTTCTTCCCAATATCTAATATAGACCTACCCTTTTGTAGTTGAAAACCATTGTTCCTAGACCTGTCACTGCCTGCCCGTATTATAAGCCTCTTTCCAGCTTTTTTTATAGGCCACCTTAGGTACAGAAAGACTGCTAGCAGTCTCCCCAGAGCCTTTGTTTTTTCTCTGATTACATGATTCATCCTTCCTCAGGTAATACAATGGTGTTGCAAACATATATGTGCTACAGTATGTATGTACAACTATATCTCTGCAATCCTTCTCTCATTGCTCACAGCATATACTTGTAATGCATATAACTCCAGTCCAAGAATCTATATGGAACTCACACAATTCAGTCTTAGATGAGAAAAAAATTTAAAATTGAGCGTCGTGCTATTTGTCAGAAATTAAAAACCCAAATTATGATACTTCGTGTGAAACACAGAGCTTGCTTTTTGTCCCAAAATATCAATTCATAAGGTCATTACATCACAACAGAAAGAAAAGGAACAACAAAAAGCCCAGCTGAAACACTTGAACAGTTGAAGTTATATCAGTTAATATATCTGACCTTCTAAAAAACCCCAAACCAAGTACAAATATTATGAAATATAATTTGCATAATACTTGCCTTTTTCAGATAGTAATTCCAGAAAAAGCAGTTGTTTTGATACTTACAGAGTCAAACCAAACCCCTACCGGTGAAATCTTCATAACACAATTTTTCATTATGTACTTTTCCCATATATGAAAAATTTCTAATGTATGGCACAACATATTAGATAGAAGAAAGCAAGTATAGGCATCTGATACTGATGATTTTCAGGGGCAGGTGGTGTTTTTGTTTAATTAGCAGAACTTCAGCTCTGCCAACAGCTTCTATTATACTGCAGAAGCACCACAGCAGTAGTGCAGTGGAACACATGATATGACAGATTAGTGGTACTTGAGGTTAATGGAATTGACCATGTTCAGCTGCAGAGTTGAATAACGAGGCCTGGTAAAGCCTGCTAAGGTAAGCAAATCCATAAGATTTATCCCCTTTCCTCCTTCCTGACCACTAAAGCAATAACCTCTCAGATAAAATTGTTATTTTGTATTTGGAAAGATTCCACCCAAAAAAAGAGCATTTATCTGTTATAGAGACAGAAAACCATCTTGTGCTGTTAAGGTGTGCATTCATCTGTTATGATAATTATATTTAATACAGGATTATACCATCTCCTCCTGTGTACTACTATTAAAAATTAATGTTATCCTATTTATACTGCTTTTTTTCTTTTCTTCTTCAGGTTCCTTAGTGGAAAGCTTTGCTCAGGTGAGGCTCTCCTGCCGCAAGAGAGGCTGTTCTCTGCTTGTACACAGTGCCAGTCAGCAAACATATGCTTTCAGCAAATTGTACAGCATCTAGATAAATCCAAGACAAATGCATTTGTCACCCCTAAATCAAACATTCTCCCTGTAATTTACAGTTTACTCCAAATTACAGCAATTCAACCAAAAAAGGAATTTGCCTTAGTACTTCTGAGTTTTTTGGTAGACATAATTAGTGCCACATCATTTAATAGCTCGAATTAACATGATCCAGTTCATTTTGGCTGTCAGTTTAATGTGATAATAAGCAAATATCTGATAAGAAGCAACTGAATAATCTGGTATTGCTTACCCTGTAGAAGAGAAGGCTCAGGAAGGACCTTATTCCCCTCTACAACTGCCTGAAAGGAGAGTGTAGCCAGGTGGGGCTCTTCTCCCAGGTAACAAGAGAGAGGCAAGATAAAAGATAATCTCAAGTTACACCAGGGGAAGTTTAGATTAGATATTTGGAAAAATATCTTCGCAGAAAAGGTTGTCAAGCATTGCCCAGGGAAGCGGTGGTGTCGCTGACCCTGGAAGTGTTCAAAAAACATGTGGTTGTGGCATGTGGGGAATGGTTTGGTGGTGATACAAAAGCAATATGGTTGGACTTGATGATCTTTGAGGCATTTTCCAACCTTAAGGATTCTACGACTCTATGAAAACAAGAAGCATCATCAAATAAGAGTCTAATAGTTAGACTACTTTTCTTGAGCAGTAATGACCCTTACTATGAAATGTGACACACAAAAGAGCACAGCATAGTATTCCCAGGAACAGTTATGAGGTCCAAGAAAAGTCTGAAGCCAAATTTAAAGATGAGGAGAGCAGCATTTCTGTCTGCTGTGCCTTAACCACCACCACAGCAAGGATGAACCACATGGTGCATTACATCAAGGCCCTGCAGCTGCCTAGCCTCAATCAGCAGAGGCACATGCCTCTCCTGAGGGCAGCAGCAATGAGTAAAATACTTTAAAAAAAAAAAAAATCTCCACACAGCACCAGCATGAGTCAGTGTTCTAATTCTCTGCCCTGTCCATCCAATCCATACTGCTGGCGTTTCTCTGGAAAGGGTATCCCACTCTAGGAACTGAGTCATGGTTGCTTTTCACAAACCTCCCACTCAGCTCAACATCTTCAAGCAGCCACAGTACAGAACAGGTCTTCTAAATTTCAGTGTGCTTTCTGGGGACAAAAAAATAAATCCCAAGGAGAATTGGGCAGACTACAGATGAAAGGACTACACTACATACATCTGGACCCCTGTGCCCTAGAAATAGAGGTCAGTTGTGGTCCTCTACACACAATTAGACCCCACAAAGTGCTTTTAACTGGGCTTTAGTTTTGTTGAGACACCACTGAGACATTCAGGCTGCAGATTAAGAAGGCAACAGGTATAGAAACCCCTAATTGCCATGCTGTTGACTCAACGTGTCTTGACAAAGGTTTATTAGCTCAAATATAGGCTAATTTTAGAATGATTTATAAATTACAGGCCAATGTAGACAGATAAGTGTGGGTGCTGCATCAGTGCTATGAAGAGCCAGAACTAAAAGCACCTGTCTCAGCCTGTGCAAGCAGATCCAAACATGGTGTTTCTGGTCACCTTTCTTCTATTGAGAATGCTGCATGCAACAGCACAAGGGCATTTGTGGCAAAGCCAGCTCTGGTTCAACAAATGAGTTTTGGCTCAGCTAAAGCTAATTCTTGCAAAGCCTTTTCATATGAGCCAGGCTGTGGGAAAGCAGGAAGCAGTGGAGACTGTATCCAACATGGACAAGGAGGTAGCAGAACTCCAGAAATCCAGCCCTAGCAGGACAGCGTGCTAAGCAGTTCCACAGGAGAAAGAACAGCCAGATTTGACTTGGATCCTTAACACCCTGCTAAAGCTTCACGTGGTATAAACAACATCTCTGCACCATTTCTCACTGTGTTCTCTAATAGTAACATTATCCAAGCAGTAAACTACAATTATTCTGCTATATGGGGCCCCTAAACAACTCAATGGGGAAAAAACCAAATCCTCCCATCCCTTACATAAGAACACACCGTTTTTTCTATTCCTGACCTCTGCTTTGTAGTTTCACAACATGAAAGACTGGAGAGGAATGGATGCCCTGGGTTAGGTATAATTTGCCTCTAATACAGTACTTAAAAATCTCTTTTAGTAAGAGTGTATGTTAGCTTATTAACATCACAGCCTTTTCACTTTAAATTGTGTATTTAGTGCCTCTGCTGAAATGTATCATATTTATAGGCACTAAAGCTTATATTAGTTACTTTATCCAAATTTACTGCAAAATGAAGTTGAGTTAGAACTTCAATTTAACCTGAAGCTGCACACAAAGTCCCTTGTACTTGCCTGAACTTAAGATTGCTTAGAATTTTATTGCTGCAAGTTTTTATTGACTTTGAAGTGCAAACATAACTGTCGGCAAAGGGAAATAATATAGATTTTAATATAATTTCTACTGAAAGAAGTGTTAAAGTAATAACTCTGAGCAAATTTAGTATTTGGTAAACTGACAACTCCAGAGATAAGACTACACAAAAAACTCCACTCTCTGGAGGGGAGGCAAATGTACTTCTGAGGTTTGTTTGTTTGTCTTCTTTTAATCATAACATCAAAGTCATATTTTTTACTGGTGATGCCTACAGTAAGGCTTTACATCAATATTTGGGGTGTGCAAAAATGATCAGGAATAGGTGTGTTGTTGCCACTTGGTGACTTATCACTGATCTGCTTCTGTAAAGGTCCAAAGCTTCAGTCCTACACACCTTCAGTAGCAGTTCATACTGTTTTAAGCAAATGTGTTTTTGTTTCTTACTCAAAACAGGAGGACATCTTACACCAACAGCATACCAACTCTGCCATGATTTCTATTGCTACTTTAAAATATGGCTGCAAGCAACAAATAGCTTCCTGCTCCAAGACAGGAGAAGTTCTGGTAAACTTGAATGCCTCAGATGCAAGTCTCAAGGACCTATTTCACCAGGCAAGCTCTGAGAAATAAAATAATCCTGGTGACAGAAACACAGGACAGTGCATGCACACTGAACATTATTAGCCAGACATTGTTACCTGTGTTTACCTGTTTTCCATTATTTTGTGTTTATCATTTTCATAATTTAGTATCATTCGCTTCTTATGTCTGTTCCCACGTCAATTCTCACCACCTTCCTTTTTCCTTTTATTTTCCACTACATTTTTTCTCCTAAACACACTTTTTATATCCTCTCCCTCCCTAAAGCAGTCCATTTCTCTTCAGTTCCTACTGAGGAAATCTTGTACTCATCTGTTTTCTGTAAGCAGGTACTTAAAATTGTTCTACCCCAAAGCTATGAAGAGAAATCCCACAACAGACAATATAAACTGGTTGTGGTCAAACTCCGCTGAGTCACTGACAGGAATGTGCAATTCAGACAAAATTAATCTGGATCTGTGAGGACCATGCTATCATCCCAATCTCCAGGTGTCCTGGGTTGACTATATGATGCTTTTATCCACAATTGTCTCATTCTGTTTATGTTGAATAATAAGTTTGTACCTTTAAGAGTGTTCCAGAGAGTGAAGGGGGGGAGAGAAGAACCGCGCAGTTGTTTTCAGACACTGCACTCCTCCTTCACATTCCTGCTCCCGACTGTGCTGTCTGCGGATGGACAGACAGCAGGACAGAGCTCTCCTTTGCTCTTAGTTAATTTTAGCTGGCTGAGGCAAAGAAGTTCCCTGAACTGTTTTTTTTCCTTTTTCTTTGGACCTCTTGAAATTGCTCTGCACTGAACACCCAGGAGAGCACTGGCAGCTGCAGCTGTGGCCCACTGGGCCAGGCCTGGCCTAAGACAACTCCAGCACCGGAGGGGCTGATCAGAGACTGTGGTAGTGTGTTGTTAAGTTTCTTGTGTTATTCCCCCAATTCATGTATTGTTCTCCCCTATTATGTGTAAAATGGTTTCGTTCCCCCAGTTTTTCCCGCCACTGCTAGCCTGTCAGCTAAGTTGCTATAGCAACTGCTATTCATAGTTGCCGATATGTAATTGCTTCTCCCCTTGGTTTCCCTTATAAGTGAAAGTTGTTTCCTCCCTGTCCAGTCAATCACTCCCTTCCTCCTCCCAGGTTTCGAGAACCTTCTCCTCTCTAGAGATGGTGGTTGGCTGGGGCCCCAGGACACCTCCTTTACCTTTTGATTATTGGTCTCCATGGAGTGTCAGTTCTGTGAAGTTCATCCCCTCACCTTTCCTGATTGGCTCTGTCTGTACCCACCCCCTTGCTTTATAATCCTGTTTTCACCCCCTATGAAAAAAAACTTTTTCCCGGATGGTTTCCCGGTGTTTGGATGCAGCATCACCGTGAATAAACCGATGTTTAACCCCCGGGAAATGGTCAGCTCCGTTCCTCTCATATACCAGCGAGGTACGCCAGTCCGCAGCCAGCACAGCCCGAGGCCATCAGGCTCCGAAGGGTGCTGGCCAGGAATTGCAGAGGGGCGTCGGCCTTTCGCCCTCAGCTAGTCGGATTCTAAACTTCGGGCCACATACGATCCTCTCCGCAAGAGACTGAGTGAGCTGAGCTTCAACCCGGGGTTTTCTCAGTTTGTCTCTTTTTAGAGTGGCAAGGGGTCTCATTGTTTGATATTGTTTTGGTTTTATTGTTTAACAAATAGGGTTTTTTTCCACCTTTCTCCAAGGAGGTATTTTTCCAGTTGGGAAAAACCAATTGGACCAGTTGGGGGGAGGGGCCGATTGGATCTGCTTTTCCCACCGGAGCTCCTTTGGGGGATTCTTCCCCAAATTTGCTCTAAACCTGGACACCAGGCCAGGGGGAATCAGCTTAAAAATTCAGTAAGTACAAAGGTACACCTCTAATTTTAGAACCATAGAATTATAAAATGGCTTGGGTTGCAAGTGACATCAAAAATTACTTAGTTCCAACCCCCTTCCATGGACATAGACACCTTCCACTAGACCTGGTTACTCAAAGCTCCATCCAGACAGGCCTTGAACACTTCCATGGATGGGGTATCCACCACTCCTCTGAGCAACCTGTTTCACCACCCTCATAGCAAAGAATTTCTTCCTAATATCTAATATGAACCTACTCTATTTTAGTATAAACATATTTTCCCTTGTCCTTTGACTACATGCACACATTTCTCTTCATCTCTCCTACAGGCTTCCTTTAGGTATTGGAAATCTCTGGTTAGGTCATCCTGAAGACTTCACTTTTCCTGGCTGAACAATCCCAATCCTTTCCCCATAGAAGAAGTTCTCTATTCCTCTAATCAACTCTGTAGCCTCCTCTGGATGTGTTCCAACAGATCCATGTGTCCCTCCTGTGCTGTGCCCCTAGAGCTGATGCAGCCCTGCAGGTGGGGTCTCAGCAGAGCAGAGCAGAGGGGCAGAATCCCCTCTCTGCCCTGCTGCCCACCCTGCTCTGGATGCAGCCCAGGACACGTGTGGCTCTCTGGGCTGGCAGTGCCATGGCTGGGGCATGTGCAGCCTCTCAGCCACCAGCACCCCCAAGCCCTTCTGGGCAGGGCTGCTGGGATCTGCCCATCCCCAGCCTGAACTGATACCGGGGTTTGCCCTGACCCAGGTACAGCACCAGCACTTCGTCTTGAGGTTCGCGTGAGCCACTTCTCCAGCTTGTCCAGGTCCCTCTGGATGACAGCCCATCCTTCAGGTGTGTCAACAGCACCACTTGGGGTCATCTGCAAATCTGCTGAGGGTGCACTTGACTCCTCTATGCCATTTAAGAAGATATTAAATAACACTTGTCCCAGTACAAACCTCTGATGGTCACCATTTTTCATAGATGTCCATTGGGACTGAGCAGCTGACCACTACCCGCTGGGTCCAACTAATTCCTTATCCACCAAACACCCCACCTATTAAATTCTTCTCTCCAGCTTAGAAGGACATTGTGATGGACTGTGCCAAAAGCTTTACAGAAGTCCAGATTAATTACATCCAAAGCCCTCCCCTTTTCCACTGATGTGGAAAAGTCACTCCATCATAGAAGGGCATTGGGTTGGTCAGGGAGGACTTGCCCTCGGTGAAGCTAAGCTGGATATCCTGAATCACCTCTCTGTCCTCCATGTACCTTAGCACAGCTTCCAGGATAATCTGTTCCGTCATCTTCCCAGGCACAAAAGTGAGGCTGACAGGTTGGCAGGTCCCAGAGTCTTCCTTTCTACCCTCTCCTAAGATTGGTACCATGTTCTCCTTTTTCTAGTCACGTGGGGCTTCATCTGACTGCCATCACTATCTTCCTCAAGTGCCAGTTGAAGCAAACACAGAATATTTCTGGAAGCCTGAGAAAACCTCTTCAATTTCTACCTACCGGTTCAGTCTTCCAAGATTTAGTGCCAACAGAATTCTCTAATGCCATTGAGTTTTATTTAGTTGCAGCCTATGACTAATTTGCATGTTCTATATGCCTGTAAAGGTAATGCAGTATATTAACAATGACCTAAGAAATACACATTGAAGATAACTCTGTTTAAGGAAAAAAAATGAGCTTTTGAATCTGGTAAATAGAATAGGAAAATGCCTAACATGGTGGTCAATTAGGAGCAGCATCCCGGAATCCTTCACAATAAAAAGAGGTTAAAAATAAAGTATAGAAATAGAACAGCCTCTGATATGGTCTGCTAGGTCTAAGAGTTTTGTACTACTCTAATGTTATTTCAAAATAGTGAAGAAGTAACTTATCACACAAAAACGAATAAGTTTCTAAAGCCGGTTTCTGTCATTATTTTTCTGTTTACAAAGTGATTTTGCATAAAGTGCAAATAAAAATAATTCCACTCATTGCCTATGGGCAATAAGACATTAAAGACTTCATTATATTTTTGATGCTTAACTCCCACTTATATGCTCATATATTAAAACAAGAACCTTAAACTCCAGAGATCATGTTGTCATGAAAAACAGCCAACATTCCCATCTCAAATTAAGGTAAATATCTTCCTTGCTGTTTTACAAATGCGTCAAGCCAACATTGCTGGTTTTTGCTGAGATGCAATATGCTCATGGCATATGTGATATCTCCAAATTAATTCAGGGTTCATCTGTCTCCAGTTGTGCAAGTTCATCTTAAAAATGGGACAAAATTATTCTGTTCTTCATTTTTCAATCTCAGGACAGATTTCGTGAGCAAATTCAACCTTAGACATCACAAGATTGGATCATTCCTTCCACAACTAATTTGCCAGCTGTAGGTGTCAAGGTAGAAATTCTGCCTTTCCCCAAATTAGTCTTCCCTTTACAAGAAATCAAAATAAAACATCACCTCCTCTCTTCTGAAGAGGTCCTCACCTCCTTTGGGTTTTGCTCCTGACATATCCTCATTGTAAAGGTTCAGATATTTCTCCTTCCTCATGACAGAGTACCTGTAAGACCCTTCCAGTCTGTAGAAATTCATATCCTCTTCTTATTATGGGTCTATCTAGCCTCTAACCCAAATACTGGCCAGTACTCTGCTCTATGAACAATCCTGTTTCTTCTCCACGCCCAGTAACATTGGGATCCACTGAGTTTCACCATTTTATCTTCCTTTGCGCGGGGGCGTGAATGGCCCTGGAATCCGGCTATCTGGTGAGGGGCGAAGGCCAGGGCCCCTGCGCATCAGAAAACAGCCCCCCTCGGCGGCTTTGGCCTCGGGCTGAGCTGGGGGATAGCTCGGAGCAGCGCGGTGAGAGATGAATTAGGAGGCGACCACTTGCTGGGGGTAAACTGTCGGTTTATTACAGAAGAACCAACAAGGAGGGGAAACACCCAGCAAATGGCCCCAAACAAGGGGCAGGAGAGGGTTTTAAGGGGAAAAGGGGGGAAGAAGGCAGGGAAACCCGGCTATCCAATAGAAATACATATTTGGAGGTACGAAACATAACTGATATACTAAAGTAACCAACTGTTATAAATCATAGGAGGGGCTCCGGGGCTACAGCCAACCATACCTCCCCGAGAAAAGAAAATTCTCGAAACCTGGGAGGAGAAAAAGAGTGATTGACTGACCCCAAGGAGGAAACAACTTTCACTTTATAAGAGAAACCAAGGGAGGAGCAGTTTCATTTTCCATAGCAACATAACTGGCAGGGTAGCAGCAGGAAGTAATACAGAAAATGGGGGGAGCAAACTAACGAACTTAAGAACACACCACAGCATTCCTTGAGAAAATTTGTCCCTAAACACACTCCACAGATAGAGACTGTCAAATTTTGAGGGATCTTAGCAGTATGTATGGATACCCAACAAGAGAGATGAAGAAAAGGGAGCTGAGTTCCTCTTAGGCATGCTCACTCACAGCACAAGAGGCAGTGGACAAAAACTGAAACATGTAATTTTGTTTGAGCACAAGATGTGAGCGTGGTCAAAGAGGCTGCCCAGCAGGCTGTGGAGCCCTCATCTGTGGAGGTACTCAAGAAACAACGGGACATGAGTCTAGGCAATCTGCTGCAGCTGACTGTCTTTACCAGGAGAGTAAACTGTGTGACCTCAAGAGAATATTCCAACCTACACAATTCTGTGAAATCTCATTTCCAGCTGTGTGAACTTGTTCGAATGCTCTTCCTCAACAATGGAACCCTCCAGATTTCCATTTCTAGATTTCCATTTCACAAGCCCCAAGCAAAACATGACACACAAGGGCTGATTGAACCATCTGTCACAAGGCAGATCAGCATTTTCCAGCTCTAGACCTTCATCCATCTTTGTGTTGCTACTCGTGTTGGTTCTACATAGCCTGATTTTGGTACTGGGTGGGGGGGTTGGCAGAGAGTTGGCTTCTCTGAGAAACTGCCAGAAGCTTCCACCATGTCCAGCAGAGTCAATCCCAGATGGCTCTCAGGATGGACATGCTGCTGGCCAAGGCTGGGCCAGTTAGAGATGATGGCAACACCTCTATGATAACATGTTTAAGAAAACAAAACAAAAGTAGTGGTTTGGTTTTAATTCCAGTCAGACAAGAGGAGGAGTTGAGAATATGTGATGGAAACTTGAAGACACCAAGGCCAGTGGAGAAGGAGGGGCAGGAGGTGCTCCAGGTGCTGGAGCCAAGATTCCCCTGCAGGCTGTGGTGAGACCACGGTGAAGCAGCTGTGCCCCTGCAGCCGATGGGGATCCATGGAAGAGGCAGTGATCCACCTGCAGCCCATGCAGGAGGTGCCCACACCAGAGCAGGTGGATGCCTGGAAGAGGCTGTGGTCCCGTGGGAGACTCTATGGAGAGAGACGGCCCTGCTTCCATGCTGGAGCAGCCTGTCCTTGGAGGACTGCACCCTGTGGAAGTGACCCTTGCCACAGCAGTTTTGGGAGGACTGTCTGCCCATAGGAGGGACTCAAGTTGCAGCAGTTTTGACAGAACTGCTGGTCTTGAGATTAGAAGGTGCTGCTTGTGAGGTTGGAAGGAACCACACTGGAGAAATTCACAGAGAACTGTGTCCTGTGGGTGGGACCCCACGGTGCAGCAGGGGAAGGACTCCTCTTCCTGAGCAGCGGAAGAAAACTTCAGGTGAGGGACTGACCAAACTCTCATGCCCGATCTCTCTGCACTGCTGGTGGGAAGGAGGGAGGGTGTGGGGGAAGAAAAAGTGTTTTTAAGGGCTTATTTTATTTCTCATTATCCTCCGATTTTGTTAGTAATAAACTCACTTTGTACTTCTAACTTGAGCCTGTTTTGCCCTTGGAGTGTTTTCTCCAGTCCTTAACTCATGAAACCTTTGTTAAATTTTTCACTCCTCTGCCCTGCTGTGGAAGTCTGGCCAGTGACAACCTGCAACACTACGTCACCCTGCTCAGTAACATTCTTGCCATTTCTATTTCACTGGCAGTTTTTTTCATCAGTGCTCCTAAACCATCCATAAAGTTTGATAAAACTCAGTCCTGATACAGAAACTATGTGGAATCTCCCTTCAGCCAGGCTGAAAATGGCTTCACTCTCTTCATTACTGCCTGTTACTTGGAAGTTAGCATTTCACATCTGACTGCACCACCAGCCAGCCTCCCCAGAAGCCTCTGTGCTGCAGCCTTCTGAAAGACCAACTCGTCTCATTCAGCCGTGTGTTTGACACTGTGCTTGCAGAATCTCAAGAAAGAGGCTGAGATAAATTTGTTGATTTCTTCACAAGTACTTCAGGAGGTGGAGGATGAAAAGGAACTTCTGTGGAGCAGAACAATTCTGTTTGCAGGGCTCTCGGATCGATTTTCAGGAGAGAGACAATAATGCATCAAAATGTTTCAACAAATGAGTACTGCTAGCAGCAAAAAACCTAGATGAGGACTCTTGGGATCTGGGGTCTACCCACACATGAGGCATTACAGTAAAATTATTAAATAGCTTTAAAGCCAGATAGGCGAATATGGGACTAACCACTTCCTTTACCCACAGCTGTTGGACAAACCAATCTGCATCTTTTATTCCTCACCAGAGTGCTTAACAGCCAGCATACAAAAATTTCATTTATGTATTTAAGAACTGAAAAACACAAGTGCTTGTGAAACAGCAGGCACTTGTTACAGATGTAGTAAACCAAAAAGCTACACCTGGTAAAGTGTGGGGAAATACAGGGCAGAGTATTTCAACAGCTGAAATAAGTGAAAAGCTGTTTGCGCATGTAGTTTACGTCTGTAAGCTTCCTTGCATACCTGCACAATGTTTAAAGTTGGGTTGGTGAAGCCTCAGGGTGAAGGTATAGTTAAGTCTCTATTCCCTTAAAGGTTCAGTTAGTTAGTCAGCAGTCACTCCCACAATCCAGATGTATAAGAATTATGAGTTTTTCTCAGTAACCTATAAAAAATCTGTAAGATATCTTTGTCATTTTAGTTTTAAAAAATCAAATTGTAACAATTAATAAATAGATCATTTGGCATTAAAATAAAGACTACTTGGTTTAAAATACTTTTGAAATTACTCATGTTGTATTTTCCAAACACTGCCATGCAACAAAATAATGTGTACGCTTTCTCTGCTCAGAATTTACCTATCAGCAATTTCCATTTTTCAAGGTGGTAAGTTATTGGGCATTTGTCTATATTGTATAACTGATTCAAGTGTTCCCTGAAAACTGAGGAAATATTCTAAGTTTAAACCACAACTACCGTCTATTGGACAGGCCCCACAATGTTCTGCTACTTTCTCTGATTAACACCAAATATTGTGCTGGTGCAAATATTAAAAAAAACAATACATCTCCTGGGTCAAATATTCGCGTCACCAAAACATTTTCTGTCCGTTTCTACATGCTGCTTTAATAACCACTTTTGCTGGTTAAAATTCCAGTGGGAGGGGTTGAAAACCTGCAGTCACAGTAAACATGACTGATTTTTTCTCATCGTTTTAAGCAGTATCTCTACACTCCATTATAGAATTGGATATGTTTTTGAAAGATTACTCTAACAACTGAAAACTTTCATACTACCTGAACCAATATGCACATTCAGCAAAATGTTTTATCTATGAGTATTCATTGTCAACGTTTTGGGCTTTTCACAGGTTTAGAAGTGACAGCCTGACATCAAAATTTGCTGGTATTTTATTAAAAGCAGGTTAAGAAGTCTTAAAAAAGAGTGAAATACAGCATTAAACCTTAGGTCAAGTAATACGCTTCTCTTAAGCATTTTCCCTTCTTCAAAAATGGAATGAAAAGTCAACTGCTTGTACAACTCCAGCCCAGGTAAACTTCTTTGCCACCTGCCAACATCTGCTGCTTACTTCAGAAATGACACACACCTTGATCTGGGTTGTGATTTTATTTCCTATAATCAACTACGAAGAGGCATGTTCTAGTTATGTTTATGTTTTGCTGGTGGAATTTCCTGGTTTGCAGCAAATCCTTTTAGTCCTTTTCACTTCATTTTAGACCAAAACTGATCACCCATTCTTTGTAAATTTGAAAATTAACTTCTTCATAATCAGTGTTTTCAAGCATGCCATATATATACCAGTTGATGCAGTAGTACACACAGCTTAACAAACAGCCCAGCCTGGTCACTATGAGGAGCAGAGCCTGTAAAATTTGTAAGCATTACTTATGAATACCCAATTATATTTTTAAGGGGGTTGTCTCCACTCAATTAGATTTCATTTCCCCAAGGATCAGCAAAATATGTTATGAACAAGCCATTGAGCCTTATGAAATGTTTCTACAGAGGTAGTCAAATCTGACTACCTGGTGATTAGTCAGATTGTTAATCACAGTCAGCAGTAAAATGGAAATTGTGTTAGCAATAATTTATTTTTTGAAGCGGCAGCATTGAAGCAAGACAACGAGTCTGAAGCAAGTAAATGAGTCTGAAGAGCCTTCAAAATGTGTATCTTAGTTACTAAGGTGCTGCTTGTTCTAAAAAGATGCGGCATGTTCAATGTTCTAACACTATGAGCTGCAATTTAGGAGTTGCACTACACTAGAGCTTGGAATTGAATAAAAATGAAGGAAAGTCAAGCATACTAAACAGTATTTAGTATTAACTCCAAACTGGTATCTGTGTTAATATGATGTAAAGAAGCAATTTCATCATTGCCAAATCATCAGAGAGAAAACCATATCTGTTACAATTTTTAGCTATGACCTGTGATTCTGCTTAGGACTTCGGCCTTCACTCCAGATTCCTTGGCAGAACATGTCTGAACACCTGACTTTCCCTCCTGCAAGTCCTCTAAGACTTAGGAGGATCAAAATCATAGAGTAGCTTGGGTTGGAAGAGACCTTAAAACCATCTAGATCCAACCCGTCTATCATGGGTTGATACCTTCCACTAGACCAGGGTACTCAGAGTCCCATCTGAAACAGTCTCAGTTATTTAGGGAAAATACACTGGAAAAAGCTGATGAGTTAGCTGTATGCAATACTTTGTATTACTAGAGTAATTTGCATACTAGAGTATGCAAATACTTTGAGGAAAAAGAAGTAGACAGGAATGACCTGCTATCCTAGGGTGACGTTATGATGTCTGTATCCCCAGTTGTCCACTCTGTTTATGCGGTGGGGAGAAGAAGAAGCATAGTTTTGTTATCTGCTGCACTCTCCCCCACAGTCTGCTGGAACACAGAACTCCACTGTTGTTGTCTGGGCACGGACAAGGCAGAACACAGTGCTGCTTTTGCTTTTTAGCTAGTTAGTTTAGCTAGCTGAGGCAGTCCAAGCTTTCCCTGGATTGTTTTTCCTTCCCTTTTCTTGGAACCATTTGAACTTGCTCCAGACCAGGACATAGGGAGCACCGAGAGCTTGCACATTGTGGCCACTGGGGCCTACTCTGGGCAGTGGCCTTTCCCAGCACTGGAGGGATTGATAACAGAGCAAGGGCCCACAGCAGAGACTTTCTGAATTTATCATCTCTTCAGAGCAGTAAATGAGTTTTGTCATCCAGTATTGTTAATTTTGTGTGCTGGGGAGTGCCTTGCCTGTTAAATAAGCAGGTTTTTTTTCCACATCTCTCTGAGGAAATTTTTCTGAACCGGTTGGGGAGAGGGGCCTTGTGGGTTGGCTTTCTGAGGGGCCTGTTTGGGAAGTTTTCACCCAAATTTGCCCTAAACCAGGACAGCTGCATGGCATGTTCTTCTCTGCCAGATCCCAGCACTTGCTCACAAATGAGGCAAAATACTCCACCATTTCACTGCAGGGAGGGTGGGAGGCCACGGCCTCACTGCTGGCAAGGCAAAGGCACTGTGAGAACATCAGACCATGCTCACAGGTTATCCAACCTGAAAACATCCTTGGAAGTTAGTCCAGTTGTATTTTACATGAGACAAACACCTCAACTATTAAATAGAAGTAAGTTACAGCTTGGATAAATTTAGTTTCTGAAGCTGAAAAAGATTTAACAGATTGCAAAGACAGCACATGAGTTATTAACACTTCAGTTAGGCCAGGGGCCTAAAAATGGGCATCACTGATACAGCAAAGCTGATGTTTTGAAGATTGAAACAGCAGAATTAGTCCTCTCATTTAACTCTTATCAGAAGCAGAAAGTTTTTCTTCACCTTAATCATCGCCTTTTCTGAAAAGTAAACTGATAGCATTTTTAAGTATTCAGTGTGCCATAGGAAAAAAAACCCACCCCAACTGAAATTACTTTTGCCTTGAAAATCAAAGCCCAGAATACAAGAGAATCCAAGATCCTTCCTCAGGAGAATTTCAGAAACTGTACTTTACTGCTTTGGCATCAGGCTAATTGCTATATTTGGTTTCCGTTCTTTCCCTAGAGACTAAAGTTAAAAATTTCACTATCAAATTGAAAAAGGGCTATAGCTTGCTGCAGTTATAACCCATATTCTTCCAGTGAAAATTTAATCCTATGTCTAAGGGTTTAATATATAATGATTGTATGTAATAGTTTTTCTGCTGTTTCAAGCTGAAATTTCTCCACTTTGTGTACTAGATTGTTATGGCTGCAGATAGTCACTTGTTTGGCATTGTGCTCATTGACAATGGCTGTCATATAAAGAGTTATGATAACGATGATTGTTTTCAATTATAGTCCAAGCCTCAGAGAAATATCTTCCAAGATCACAAGTCAAACACCTAGTAACAAATTTAACTTGTTCCCTAATGCATATGAAATTGAACACATGCACTATACAAAGACATTACTCAGAAAGTTAATCACAACTTCTTGTGCTGTTATTAGCTGAAAGCACATCCATCAGCCTTGACAGGGTCTCAGCCACCATCGTGCATTAACATAAACTGCAGTTAACACTCCACCACATGAGGTAACAGGGGTGGAAGTGCTCTGAGAATGATGCAGGAAGGCCTGCCTCAGCCAGGATGAGAGACCTGACCTGTGAGAAGCTGCATGGGGAGCAGGGTGGCTTGGCCACAGAGCAGAGAGCAGCCTTTAGGCCAGGGCTGGACTACAGCAGTAGGACCTGCCTCCCTCTGAAACTCCAGGGAGCGCCATTCAGCACAGCACAAGAGATTCTGCAGAACAGTGCAGGGGCAGCAGTACTGCTTGCTGCCAGGACGTGTTTCTGTACACCAGGCCATCATTCCTGGCGGGGTCAAAGCTAGCAAAGATGACCAGATCTGCACAGACTTTATACTGAGCTAAAAGCTTGGGGTGTCTGCAGATTAACTGTGCAACAAATCTAAACACAGTCAAAAGCTGCCAGGTTCTGGTAACTGTGGTTCCCAACTGAATGGGACCATCAGCACACTGAGTCTCCTCCCTTGCAAGTACCAAATGTAACCAGATAAACCTCTTAATTATGAGATGATGATGGTGGATGATTGAGGAAATGACAAACCTATAACATACAAACAAAGAATAGCAATTCTTCTGGTAAACCTCCCTATGCTAAGCTAAAAGGCAGGAAACAACGAGCTGAGTTCTCACACAACTTCTCCTGACAGATGCTGGCAGCAGGGGACAGGGGAGGTTTCACATTTAGAACTGTAAGAGCCCAAACAGTCTCTGATACTAATGCCAAAGGAGGAGAGAAAGATGAGCCTTCCTCTACAATCTGAGAGATGGTTTCAAGAGAGATTATTCCAAAAAGATCAGTAAAAAAGGCTCATATTTTTAAAAGCATCTGGTAATCTACTAAGATTGTCAAAAGCTTGTAGGTGTCTTTAAACAGCTAATCTCCTCTGAAAAAAAAATCTTATTTAATAGCTGAATCATCCCTTAGTGAGGCAAAGTTAACTTCAACTTTAAAGGTGGAAGATCAGTACTTAAAAGGAAAAAATCTGAAAATGGAAATCAGATTTTTCCTCCCACTCCTACGTGCAAGGTACAAAAGACAAAGGCACATAGAAAGGAGGAGCTTTACTTTGCAGGTAACTAATAAATAATTGAAAGTGAGCCTCTTGTTTGTAAATAGTTGTTATAACTGTGACCATTTTGGCTTAAACATTTTAGCAACAATTCTGAAGTATCCTCATGACATGTCTTTGATGAAAAAACAGAAAGAATTGAGATACTGTACATTGTAATCTTAAGTAGTCCAGGTATGGCCACAAATTAACTAGAATTAATTGCTCATCTACCTCTGGTGAGTTTCTTTGTGTTATGACAGCTAAAAGTGAAACAGAAGGAACTCAAGAAATTAATTTCTTGGTAACAGAAAAAAAGAAAACTTGGTGATAAAAATTAAAACTCACATCTTCAGACAGAAATATATACTGATTTCTCTAACAATTTGAACACAATTTAAGTGTTACAATCAAAGTTTTTTTTCTCTGAGACAATCAACTCAAATGGGAATTATTTTTCTCTCATGAAGGAATATTTCTGTTTACAGTCTTACAGCTTTCTAAATCCTTCTGTTCGTAAGGTTCAACATACAGTCTAAAAAGGCAATAGAAAGGGATAAAGTTACAGATCTACAGTATTAAAGGAAACAGCTCCTGATACTGAATTATAGTGCTGAATTAACAGATGCTTCCCTTCAATATACATTAGTAAGTTCCTTCAGACTGCTGACTTTATGATGTACCTTTGTGAACCAATAGCATGGTAAAGGGTATCAAAAATTGGTACTACCTAGGGCAGCATATACCATGTTAGGAATCATAGAAATGTTAGCTTAATGATAGAAGCCTTAATTAACCTTTTGTCATTAAAAAAAAAAAATCAATATAGCATAGTTTAGGAGCAACAGCAGAAACTTTTTTTATTCTTTTGTATCAAGTTATTTTCTCCTTTAATTAGACTCATCCATAAAAGACCCAAGGCTAGAGTTCTTTCATATTTTTGAAATATAAATTTGAAATAAAAAATCTTTTTTCTGCTTATTTAAAAGCCTTGTAAAAATTCTTGTAGCTGGGCCACTATTTCTGTATCCACGGTTTCCATAAGGGCGTGAAAACCTTGTTCTCCCAGTAATTCCTGCTGTGCCTTTAACTTCTCATAGACGAATTGCTGCAGTGACACGGCGTGCACTGGGTCCTTCAGCGCAAGCTGTGGAAAATATGCAAAATAAAAACAGATAACAATGCAAAAAAATTACTATACGACTTACACATTTTGATTATAACCCCAGCTCAAGAAAAAAATCTACTTTTATTTTTTTCATATTTACTTGAGAAACAAGAGGAAACACTAGTGCAAAACAAAGATCAAATTAATTATTATCAAGGCAGATATCAGTTTTAAACTATTTGAAACAGTGTCAAATCATGAGTCTTACACTTTGCTCTAAGGTTTAATGCTTTTATAAGATAAAATAATTTCAAAGTTACTTTATTAGTTACTGATGAATGGGGTTCCTGTAACTCCTAAAAATCAGATCAGATCTTATCAAGGACTTTATAATGATGGCATGCACTATGGTCAGTTTTATTTTATTAGTAAGAAAACAAAACACCGAAAAAGTCAAACTTGTTTAAATAATATAACAAACAAAATAAACTGTCCACATGTATAAAGAATGGCCACACTTCAGTACTGATACCTGTAGACCTCAAAAATCTAGCTGGATTATACAATTTTCTTTTGACAGGGAAAGACAGGATATTTGTTACTATTTTCCCACATTAGCTGCCTTTTAATAGCAAAAATAGGTAAAAGAAGGAGCTACATTGACAGAGGATGTACTGCTAATTTTAGTGTCAGCAGACACATGGCCAGGCTCAGGGCACTGACAGTTATGCCACACTTGTCCCTCAGTCCACCAGGCTGGGAAGAAGGGGATGGGAGATGGGGACACCTGGTGCTTGCTGTATCAAAGAAGTAGGATGTTGAAATTAATGGCAATTAATGAAGACCTGTGGTCTGTTCATCTTAGTGTCAAACCCAAACAACACTACTGTTTATGCTGGAAGGCAAACTATATAAACTATTTTGCTGTTTCAAGGTAAGACTTGATAATTTTATTTCCTATGATTACCATAACACTATTTAGAAAGGGGAAGTAAGTGCAGTAACACTTTGGTACTCTGTAGGAGGATTTTTTTTCAGTAAATGTAATTTGAATCTGTAGAATATAATAGACTTTTTTAACAAAATTTCTAAATCACAACTAATCTAATCAATATTTGCCGAAGTCAGTAGCATTTTTTTCCTGCCGTGCCAGGCAAAGAATCTGCCAGTTTCTGAATGATTTGCATTTGTTCACCTAAAACTGTAATTTGGGACATATAGTGCACTTACATGTAGTTTCTCTAAGTTCATAGCTCTGAACAGTCATGCATAAAATTACTCTAGGAAAGACTGCACAGAAAAACAGGTACTTAAATACAAGTGTTCTCATCCTTGTGACCCTGACCAAAACCACTATAGACATAGCCAATGCATTTTTCTCCATTCCTCTGGCAGCAGAATGCAGGCCTCAGTTTGCCTTCACATGGAGGGGAGTGCAGTACACCTGGAACCGATTGCCCCAGGGGTGGAAGCACAGCCCCACCATCTGCCATGGACTGATCCAGACTGCACTGGAAAAGGGTGAGGCTCCAGAACATCTGCAGTATATTGATGACATCATTGTGTGGGGGAACACAGCTGCGGTAGTGTTCAAGAAAGGGAAGGAAATTATCCAGATCCTCCTGGGAGCTGGTTTCGCCATTAAAAAGAGCAAAGTAAAGGGACCAGCTCGTGAGATTCAATTCCTGGGAGTGAAGTGGCAAGATGGACGGCGTCAGATTCCTACAGATGTCATCAACAAGATCACAGCAATGTCTCCACCCACCAGTAAGAAAGAGACACAAGCTTTCTTGGGTGCAATAGGTTTTTGGAGGATGCATATTCCTGAGTACAGTCAGATCGTGAGCCCTCTCTACCTGGTCACCCGCAAGAAAAACAATTTCAGTGGGGCCCTGAGCAGCAACAGGCCTTTGTCCAGATCAAGCAGGAGATTGCTCATGCAGTAGCCCTTGGCCCAGTCAGGACAGGACCAGAGGTGAAGAATGTGCTCTACTCTGCAGCCAGGAACCATGGCTTGTCCTGGAGCTTTTGGCAGAAGGTGCCTGAGGAGACTCGGGGTCGACCACTGGGATTTTGGAGTTGAAGTTACAGAGGGTCTGAAGCCAACTATACTCCAACAGAGAAAGAAATCCTGGCTGCCTATGAAGGAGTCCAGGCTGCTTCAGAGGTAATAGGCACTGAAGCACAACTCCTCCTGGCACCCCGACTACCCGTGCTGGGGTGGATGTTCAAAGGCAAGGTTCCTTCCACTCACTATGCCACCAGTACTACATGGAGCAAGTGGATTGCTCTCATCACTCAGCGCACCCGTATAGGTAAACTGAATCGCCCTGGGATTTTGGAGGTAATTACAAATTGGCCCGAAGGTGAGAATTTTGGTGTCACAAATGAAGAGGAACAAGAACCAGTGACACGTGCTGAAGAGGCTCCTTCCTATAACCAACTGCCCCCAGAGGAAACACGCTACGCTCTTTTCACTAACGGTTTCTGTCGCATTGTAGGGATGAACCGGAAGTGGAAAGCAGCCATATGGAGCCCCACACGACAGGTTGCACAAGCTACCGAAGGAGAAGGTGGATCAAGCCAATTTGCTGAACTCAAGGCTGTTCAACTGGCCCTAGACATTGCTGAGAGAGAAAAGTGGCCAAAGCTCTACCTCTACACTGATTCATGGATGGTAGCCAATGCTCTGTGGGGATGGCTGGAGAGGTGGAAAAAGGCTAACTGGCAACGTAGAGGGAAACCAATTTGGGCTGCTGGTGAGTGGAAAAACATTGCCACCAGGGTAGGGAGGCTACCTGTGAAAGTCCGCCATGTAGATGCCCATGTACCCAAGAGTAGGGCCACGGAGGAACACCAAAACAATGAGCAGGTAGACCAAGCTGCAAAGATAGGGGTGTCCAAAATAGACCTAGATTGGGAACATAAGGGAGAGTTATTCCTAGCTCGATGGGCCCATGATGCCTCAGGCCACCAGGGCAGAGATGCCACCTATAAGTGGGCACGAGACCGAGGGGTGGATCTAACCATGGACAGTATCTCTCAGGTTATCCATGACTGTGAGACGTGTGCTGCCATCAAGCAGGCCAAGCGAGTGAAGCCCCTCTGGTACGGTGGGCAGTGGTCCAAGTACAAGTATGGGGAGGCCTGGCAGATTGATTACATCACACTGCCCCAGACACGCCAGGGCAAGCGCTACGTGCTGACCATGGTGGAGGCCACCACAGGATGGTTGGAAACCTACCCTGTGTCTCATGCTACAGCCTGGAACACCATCCTGGGCCTTGAAAAGCAAGTTCTGTGGAGACATGGCACCCCTGAGAGGATCGAGTCAGACAACGGGACTCATTTCAAGAATAGCCTTATCAACACCTGGGTTACGGAACATGGCATTGAGTGGGTGTACCATATCCCCTACCATGCACCAGCTGCAGGAAAAGTGGAGAGGTACAATGGACTACTAAAAACCCAGTTGAAAGCTCTGGGTGGGGGATCTTTCAAGAATTGGAAGTAGCATCTGGCAAAAGCCACCTGGTTAGTTAACACCCGAGGTTCCATCAACCGAGCAGGTCTTGCCCAGTCTGAGTCCCTGAATGTAATAGAAGGGGACAAAGTCCCAGTGGTACATATCAGAGGTTTGTTAGGGAAGACTGTGTGGATCAATTCTGCCTCGAGTACAGACAAACCCCTTCATGGGGTTGTCTTTGCTCAGGGACCAGGTTGCATGTGGTGGATAATGCAAAGAGATGGAACAACACAATGTGTACCTCAGGGAGATCTGATTGTGGGGTAAGAATGATATGGGGATAAGGGGTGGAATGTCCTGGGGTGATGTTATGATGCTTGTATATCCCCATTCATCTGTTCTGTGCCTTTAAGACCGGCTCTGAAGAGTGGAAGTTTTGTTTGGGTTTCTCTTATCAAGGACACAGAGGAAAGCGGTACACAGAGCTGTTTTTTCACTTCCAGCTTCAGCTTGCTGCTTTTGCTTGCTCTCTTTTTCTGCTCTTGCTTCTGCTCTGCTTTCTGCCTCTGCTTATTAGCTAGCTCTAGCTAAACAGTCCACATTCCTTCCTGGACTGTTTCTCCTCTCCAGTTCCTGTGACCATCTCGAACCTGCTCCAGACTGGGACCCGGGAACACCGAAGGTTCGGCTGCAGCAGTTGCCCCAGCGCCGGAGGGACTGAGAACAGAGCAACCACCCCCCGAAAGAGACTTTCTGATTTTGCCATCTTTCTCAGAGCGGTGTCATCGGGTATTGTTCATTTTGTGTGCTGGGAGGTGCGGGGCCAGTCAAATAAACAGGTTCTTTCCACCTCTCTCCGAGGAATTTTTCCCGAACTGGTTGGGGGAAGGGGCCGTGTGGGTTTCGCTTTCTGGAGGGGCCCTCCTTTGCAGATTCTTTAACAAATTTGCCCTAAACCAGGACAACATGGATCTCTGCATCCCCAGGGACCTCCATGGCTGCAGGGCCACAGCTGCCTTACCATCGTCTGCACCAGGGGCTGCAGGGGAGCCTCAGCTCTGGTGCCTGGAGCACCTCCTGCCTTTCCTTTCTCCCTGATCTCAGTGTCTGCAGATTTGTTGCTCTCACATATCTCCTTGCTCCCTGGCTGCCTCACCGCTCAAAGCAGTAGCACTTGAAGCCAGTAAAGACTTCTGTAGTATAAGTAATGCTTGCTGCTACCATCTGTAAGTCAAATGTGACTTAAGAGTCTTCAGACTTAATTAAGGAGTTAATACACTAACTTGTTTTCATTCAGATAGTCATATCAAAAGTATTTCAAGTAAATAAATGTTTCCTGCAACAAGAAGTTGATTTTCTTTTGCTCTACTTTTTTGAAACTAGTATTCAGAACTAACAAAACAAATGAAATAGTTTGATATAATGAGTTTGTCAACAATATTCAACAGACAGCTGCAGTCTTCACTGATTAAGCAAACAAAATCATAAGTTTGGAAGAACAGTAAGCATAGTTGGCGAAGGACTATATACTAAGTATGTATGCTGAGTTCCTAGGTGTGTGGCCATAGCTGAGTTATTGAAATGTGACTGATTCTGATAAGACAAAACAAATCTATCACAGAGAGGTAGGAATGGGCCCAGGTAATGTTTTCTTTTTAATCCTGTTTCTAAAATCAAATGCTAGCTGTTGCTTTTGAAGCCATGATTAACAATTCTGATTATTATCTGACACTTCTGCTACTAGTGACCTGCCCAAAGGACCCGTACAATTTTGAAGTAAATAGCCAAGTGTTGTGTCTCAATTTCTGCACCATCTGCAATCCCATATATCTCACTATTTCAGTTGGGATTCAGAATGAATTTATAGCAAACATTCATAACAACTGCAGTTCACTTGCTTTCACAGCTGCAAGAAATTACATTAAAAAGAGTAAGAATACAGTGTATACTAAAGTTAGCTGAAAAAATGACAGTGTAGAAGGCTTAAGTGAGAAATATATCAGGAAAAATTAACTAAATATAAGAATGAAAAGACTAAAATAGGCAGCTGTTCTTACAAAGAAGGCTTGAAAGGAGAAAAACAAAGAATAATGCTCAGGAATCTAGAAACAGCAACCATGGAAATAGTTAAATTTAGACTATGAGATTCAAAACGAAAATGAAGCTTTGACGTTCATGTATGATAATTTATTTTCTGTAAACTTTACAAGGAAACAAAGGCTGAAAATGTGTTTAAGCTTAACGTTAAAGAGAAGACGAGGAACAAAGCTCAAGCAATTCTTTAGGGAAAAAAGGAAAGTGACATGCAAAGGAAGACATATGTAAGGGAAGATAGACACAAGGGAAGTAAATCAAGACCTTTGATGTGGTGCTTTTAGTTTGGTGAAGCTCCTCCTTATCCAAGCACATTTGTCATTATTCAAATGACAACTGATGTCATACTGCATGTCACCCCAGAACTGTCCCCTCACTGTAACTGTGCACATCGGCAGCATATTGGTATGTTGTATAATTTAATGATACAGCATAATTCAATGTGCCCCGCTTTTCATTTTGCCTGACATATCCACACTGAAGGTAATCCATCACAAATCTAACAAGTCTAAATTCCTCAACACATATCCAAACTATTGAACTTAACCTGCAACAGAAAACTTAACATCTGACACAATGTTATTAAAACTTTAGCCAAATAGCAATGTAGTCTGAGTACACTCAAAAGTAATGAAAATTAACTTTTGCTTTTTACATCTGATTAACAAACAAAACATGTCTTTCTTCTCCTGTTGATCTATAGATATATCAATCCCTATTCATAACAATAACAATATACACATATATATCTATATTGAGAGATTATACAAAACCACAAAGAATAAATGTCACTGTGCAACAAACAGCTAGAATTTAAGCTCATAAGCAAGAAGGAAATTTAACAGAGTCTAGAGATGCTTTTAAGAGTAACAATTATAGAACTGTGTAGTACATTTTTAAGGACCACTGAAAATTACATTTCTGCATTCTGTTTAAATATGAAATTGCAAGACACTAGGAATTTCTCTTAAGGCATTTCTAATAGCAGAAGAATATGGAAAGGTTTACATTATTTTAAAAAATACATATATTATATTGCTTTTATATGTAAAAGAAAAGTTACACAAGTATACACTGGCTTCTTTGTAAGAGTTCTTCACACTAGAAACAAAGTCTATGCAGGCACATTAATTCTTTTAAATATGAGAAATTTGGCCTGCCATGACATTTCAATAAAGTTGAGCTCTCTTCTTTTTTCAGTAAATTCCTTCTATATTGTGTTAGTATTGTAATACCCAGATTTTGTGGACAGATGATGTTTATTTTGATAACAGTTATGAAGATCCAAAAGGCAAGCAGAAGCCTAAGTGTTGTGGTTGCAATGTTTGGCAGTAAACTTCCTTTTTTGATTCAAAACATGAATTTTCCAAGAACAACAGATCAACCAAACCTAAAAAGAATTTAGTGTGACAGAAGTGCAGCACATAATCAGGTCTATGACTGAATAACAGATCTAAAACTTACAATTTTTTTCCTTTTGTCTTGTTCTGTGGGAGGTTCCTCATCTTCTGTAGCTTTGGGCTCTTCAAAATGAGACATTAACATGCAGCTAAAAATGGGAACAAGAAGAGTTTTAATATACATTATCATTAAAAATTATTTTAAAACACTTTTAAAAACACAGGACAGATAGAGGAGTTTGCTGAAAGTCAGGCAATCTGATCACAAGTAATTTTTTCCTGAGAACAGTGAATCTAAGGAAGCCTGGAATGCATGTTGTCTGTCACCTCCACCCATGTAACAATCTCAGTTATCCTTCATGTTTTAGCTTAAGTTGTGGGTTTAAATACATTTGTGCACATAGAAAACAGACTGCATGGCTTTAAAAAAAATACAGAAAACCTACTGTTCTTTAAAAAAAATTTCCACTCCTTTTCAAGAAAATGCCGTATACAAGCACTCTGTATATACAAAGTCATAGTGGCTAAACATATACAAAGATTGCAAAGATGTCTCATGGTATCCATGTTTTTCTGTGAGATCTTTGTCATTATTCAAAAGGACCTGAAACTAGTAAGGACAGTGCTATCCTACAATAAAATCTGCAAGACACTGAACAAAGGTTTTAAACTCATTTTTTACGTGCCTCAAGTGGCAGGTACCCATATGTAAAATTAACAGCCATATTTTAACTTGTATTTTTGAAGTATAAAACCAGAAAATATGAAAAAAATTCAATTTAAAAGCCAGAGATTTTCCTGCCTGCTGAAATTATTTGAATGGGCTTAATAAAGACATTAATGAAAGCTATCCAATAGAAAGTATGCCTTTCATTAACTTTATATGCTCTAAGCTGAAACATTAGACAAATATTCCACCATTTTATCAAATCTTTTCCTATAATTTCTGCCTTAAACCCCAAAACTATTTAAAAAACAATCAGGTGATGACAACTTGCCACCATGTATCAGGTATGATTTAAGACACAAAGGACACATAATTCACATATTACAAAGAACCAAGACAGATGCAGATTATTGTTCATTTTCAGTCCTGCATTACTGTGCATTTTTAATTACTGCATTCCACTAGCATGTGAAATACTCCATCAACTAAGATGAAGAACCCATTTTAATGTTACTAACATGAAAAAAGGTTGTGATCTTATGTGTTTTTATATGACTTTTTATGAAAATGTTCAGACTTATTCTGTTTACATATTTAGTTCTATTAACATGTACTTAGAGCTGCATGAAACACTTGCTAAACAGCATGACAAGCAGGGTCAAATACTAACACAGAAGCCATTTTTAATAAAGGGATTAGTTATTTTGCATATCTCCTCTGCTTACAAAGGGCTGCTTGCATCTCAGTTTATTAAAGGAAAAGGAGAAAAAACTGTCAATGTCAACATACAAGACTAAATTAACTTTTTCAGATCTTCATAAATTTTAGGTACCACAGAATCCCAAACACAAGGAGAGGAGAGAATAGAAGAAGAGATGGTGGCACAATTAGGAAAAATCTAAGTGTTGGTGAAACAAGTCTAGAGCAATGGAATGCTCCCCATTCCAGAAAATTTGAGCTTTGTAAATTTCTCTCATAATTATCCCAACAATGTGAAATATGAACTCTATGAAACCCAGCTAAGTGCAATCGCTTTGTAATATAAGACAGTGTAAACATTTCCATAGCCTGATTAAAATCCAATATAAATCTAAAAACTCACAAGGCTTTTATTGCTTTCAAAATCTCACTGCTCTAACTACAGCAGTGTCTTTAAAATTCCAGTTTAAATGTATTCATTTGAAGAGGTTAAGTCACTTCAGCCATTGCCATCGTTTAACCTTTACAATCTTCCCTCTACATGTTTACCCCACTCTTCACCCTTCAGTGGCTAAAGTTCTATAGCATTTCAGCTTTGATCTCCCCTTGTTAAACATGCACATAATTTTATTTCCTGCACTGCAATATTTAGCTAATATGATAATCAGTGGACATCACATTATCTTTGTTCTGAACCAGATCGGGCTTAAGCCATTATTCTTTAGTTTGGAGAGCCACAACAGGGCACATGATTTCAGATGACTGCTCTCACTTTACTTCTAAATGATGCCAAGATATATTAGGCAAAAGTCAAAATCTTTCAAACAGCTCTTTCAGAAACTGCCAACATAAATATGTCCTTCGTTCAGTGTGACTACATTTTATGAAGTAAAAACAATGCCCAGACTTCGGAAAAGTAGTGACAAATTCTACAAGCCATCAGGTTTAAAATATGAAATTAACTAGGATAAAGTTGAGAACTATTTTCAATAAGTACCAGCAAAGCAACATGCTTAGAAATAAAAGGGCTCTGAAAGGTTTTCTCTAATAGTAAACAAAACACAGTGCCAGACATTGTGCATATTCCCAGACTTTGGACTTACATCTTCTTTACTAAGAGTTTGGTGCAAGTACTTTGGCAAGAAATTCTTAGACATAGTTCAGGCTCAGTGTGAGTGTGGACTGCTCTGAACACACAGTTGTGTGCATACCATCAGTTTTAAGTGGAGAAGAACTAAATAATTGCATTCTGGCTGTTCTGTGCCACCTAGTTTCAGTGGCAGAGAACATCCCCTTAAGCAGTAAATTAATTAGCTCAGATAGAGTCTGTTCAATCACCATGTAATGATCTGAAAGAAAATGCTTGATTCTTTCCATCAGAGCATCAGTAAATTCTGTTATTACAACTCTCAATTCTAAAAGTAAGTAATCATTACAGAGATAAAAATGACATTAAGATGTCTGCCCAAAAAATATCTTACTATTCATTAGGTTGGCATTTTTCCCCCCAGCTTTGATGGGCTCCAACCAGCAACCAGGGAACCATCAGAAGATGAATGAGTGTGGTGCTGGGTGGCAGAACACCACCAGGACACCTCCATCATCCACATTCCGACCACAAGCAAGCTCCAACTCCTAGCCTGGGAAACTCTTGAGATATATTCTGTAGCAGTTACATGTGTTACATGGAACAAATGAAGAACTCTTCTTGTGGGATATGCTTCTAAGTTCTCCAGGCTGTGAAATACTGTACACTAGGTAAACTCACATGAAGTTCATGTCACATTCAAATAAACTCTGAACTACCTCTAAGCAAGGGTGGTCCCTATCAATACACAAGATTGTTATATTGAAATTTTAGATGCAAAAGTCAAATAAGCAAAAAGTAAATCTAAGTATATGAATGTTTTAAAACATCATTTAGTAGATAACTTAATGAACAATACAAAATTATACTATCATTTTAAGACCTCTGTCCCCATTGCAAATATTTTAAGACCAAAAGCTCCGTGTCTTCCTAAAACACTCACTCTTGAGAAAATAGATCTCTAACAAACATGTCTTAACTGCCTACAGAATTTTCAAATGAAAATACTTCATATAAAACAGTACTGCTACTGTTAAACCCTGTTTAAATTAGATTTTCCGCTTACTCTTTGTATGTTCCTGTTTCAGAATCTTCAGTCATAACATCATTCAGTCCTTCCACTGAAATGTTGATGATACCACAAAACTTATCTTGGACAACACTGTAAAAGAACAAAATTTACTTTGGATAACATTGGAAAAGAACAGGAAAGTGACTTAGCTAAAGGAACTGCACAGGAAATTTGCTCAATTGTGGAATACATTTATTGAGAGGTATTTTCCTTGCTTACTGCTTAGCTGAGCATGCTATCAAGTAACTAATTCAGTATATTGTTTAATTACAAAAAGGCTTCAAAATATACAAGAAACATTATTTTTAAATATAATAGAACTTAGTGTGCCACTGAAAACCTAAAAGTAATTGCAAATGAACAGAAGAAAATACACATTAGCAATATCCTTCACATTAGGAGTCAAGAAACTGAGTGGGAAGGGCATGCTCCTGCCAGCAGGGAAGAGAGTAGTGGCTTCTACTCCCAAAACATTTAGGACTTTTCTACCATCACTCTTCAGTACATAAACCTACACAACTCCTTGAGCAATGGCTGCTTGTAAAGAAGGTACACTCTCCTACTTACCTGTATTTCTTCACTGTCCAGCTGACTGGGGAGTCAGCTCCCCAGAGTGAGTGGAAAAACCCTGCAACCAGTTCTGCAAGAAAGTCACTTTCCTGACTGTACACAGAAAGGACAATAGGATTTATCTGTTTAAACACAGACAGCTTCTGCCATTTTGACACATAAAGCTATTTAAGACTAATGCAAAAGGCTGGTAGATATCACTTGGGAGTTAAAAGACACGAGTACCTTTACTCAGCATGACCTGAGGGCTTGACTAGACAGGTCCACAATGCCCAAAATGACACTGAACACATTTACATGTGCCCCTGCCTTGAGAAAGGATGTGCTGCTAGGGAAAGGGCGTAGCAACAAGATCTCCCGTTGACGGACATAGTAGGGGACACCAGCTCCTCGTTAATGGAGAGCAGCCAGCTGCTGCTTCTGCTCCATTTCCTGCTACTGTGGATCTAACGCCAGAGACATGCTGCTGTAGAACATGGGTTCTCAGACTCCTACTCCATGAACTGTGAAAGCATGATGACAAAATGCAAGTGAAAACCTTGCAGCATGACGACAAACTGCAAGGGAAAAGATGTTCATCTCAGGAATACCTCCAGCTACATGCAGCAAAGAAAGAGAAAAGGCCAAACTGGTGATCATAAACTACAACCCTTTTCCTGGGACTTGCCACTGACTGATGCACCTTATTGCTCCCTGTTTGGAATTTCAGGCTTAATTCTCCCAAAAAGATGCTGCTGATGCTGCTCCCTAAGAGGCAGAGGCAGAAGCAGACACATTGCTGACACAAGCAGACACATATTTATTTATAGGCATTGAACATGAACATATATTATACTTCGTAGTTGATAATTGTTTTAACACAGACAAATCTATTTCCTAATATTCTTTCATTTCCTTTTCTTATTTGGGGTGAAAACTGAAGACATGGATGAACTGTAGCCCCTTACACAACAGCAATTGCTTTTGAAAAATTTCTTATCGGACACACAACAACATTGTATACATATGACAAAGAGTTAAATAACAATAGATACCTTAGAAAAAATGCTTACCACATTAGAATACTAAGCATAGAAAGTATTTCTTTTATGTTTGTTTTGATACAACTGTAATCTCATTCATGATCCTTTCTTTCAAAGGGATTAGTTTTTGTTCCCTTTTTAAAATTCAGCTACTCTTGTATGCCAGAATCTGAAGTGTATTTTGCATCATCAGTCTTGAAACTCTTGAATTCCACAAGATGAAAACTGACATGATTTCTACTGCCTGATTGCCAGTTATGTATTTTAAAAGACATTTAGTCCTTTGCCAACAGGCTTCCCCATCACATTCAGAACAGCAAAATGTTACATGTTGTGAGACTGAATCTGTTAAGTTCTGCAGACAGCAAGCAAACAACCTACTGACCTCACAGCACAGCTGAGAAAGTCAAGAGTGCCTCAGTCACCTGCACAATGAGCCCTCTGAGACAGAGCAGGTTTCTTCACCAAGTCAAAGGTCCTGCCTAGCACACCTCCATTAAGACTCTTTTGCCTCATCCTTGTTTTTGAAACACATCTCTAAGAATATGCCTAAACCAGTTAATATTTTCCAACATGAGTAAGGCTAGTATTCCCCAACAGGCTGCCCTCAGATTCACATCAATAGTAGATAGGAAGCATTCAATGGAGAAAAATGTGAACACTTCGAGCCCTGGAGAAGTTAACACTATTCTATTAAAAAAATACAGGATGCTGTCCAATATCTGTATTATTTCTTCCTTCCAAGTTGCACGAATCCCAGAATGGACTGGGTTGAAAGTGAGGTCACCTAGTTCTGACTCTTGCTGCCATAGGCAGGTCACCTTCCAATGGACCAGGCTGCTCAAAGCCCCATCCAACCTGGCCTCAAACACTTTCAGGGAGGGAGCATCCACAGCTTCTCTGGGCAACTCAGTGCTTCATTACCCTCACAGTAAGGAATTTCTCCCTAAAATCTAATCAAAACCTACTCTCACTTTTAAGTCATTCCCCCTTGTCCTATCACTACAGTTTCTGATGAACAGTCCCTCTCTGGCTTCCTTGCAGGCCCTTTCAGAGACTGGAAGTTTGAAGTCAGGTCTCCACACGACATTCTCTTCTCCAGGCTGAACAACCACAACTTTCTCAGCCTGTCTTCATAGGAGAGCGTTCCACTCCTCTCATCAACCTCGTGGTCCCTGGACTTGCTCCTGGAGTATCAGGTCCTTCTTACATTAAGGCCCAGAGCAGGATGCAGCACTCCAGCCATGGTCTCATCAGCACAGAGCAGCAAAAATATTGCTCTTGATAGTTACCACAAAAGCTCATAAGGAAATCACTGATTTCTTGGAAAGAATATTCCTACTTTAAGACATAAATGAGAAATAGTACTTCACTTCTTTAGTGTAAGATTCATGAGAGTGTTTTTAGGTTTTTTTAAGGAAAAAAAAGAACGTAGAGCACCTTTCAAAATGTAATTTGCTTTCAGCTTTCAGTAAATACAATTCCTTTTCTTTGCTTTTTTCTCCCCTTTAAATGTGACATACAGTTTCTTTCTACCAAAGACCCGCTGGAATATTTACCAAGTATGGAGCCATTAAACACTGTGACTATTCCTAGAACACAAGACACATGATGGTGAAAAATAAAGATACTACAGACTCACGCTTTAAAAAAAGAAACCCCAAAGTTCAGTGGCAATATAAAATGCATCAGGCCTTATTTTCATAGATAAGAAAGCATGCCATGTCACTCAAAGTAATACCTTTTCAAAGAGACTAAAATTAGCCTACTTATTTAAAGAAATAATTAGAAAATTCATGAGTGGATACAAAGAAGACAAATGCTGCATTTAGATGAATTTTCAGAATAGAGCAGTTAATATGTTTCATACTAAAATCTTAAACCTGGAGGAAGGCACCATTTAAGCAGTTCCCCCATTGAATTGCATACAATCCAGATTAGCAATGCAACAAACAAAACCATCAGGCTACAACTGGTTTTATATCTACCCAGTCTTCCTAAATTATTGGCACAAAAAATGTTTTGGTATGCAGCAAAAGTAAAAGGCTCACAATTGGGACTAAAACACTTCATAATCCAGTTTCAAAGATATAAGCACTACTTTTTTTTTTTTTTATTACAGAACGGATATTTTATGCTGCCTGTTAATAAAATTCACCTCACCAACAGAAAACAAATTTAGCATTCAGGGCAGCTTCCATAAGAACAATCTCAAAACTTCAAAATAGAAGTTTGCATAAGTTTTAAAATAAAAGAATAAAGGCTTTGCAAAGGACAGAACAGATCCCATCTATTCTGAAAATAAAAAACATACTTTGCTTGGTTTTTTCATTCTGTTTTAATTTCTAATGCACACGGCTCTATGTACAATTTATTATCCTGAGGTTTTATGTGAAAATTCCTAATTTTTACTTCACTTACATAGCAAACTACTGGAGACAAAAGTCTGTCATCATGTTAAAACATGTCCTGACATATTTTTAGTGGTGCTTAAATAAAATGGATCCCATATCTACTTTGCATGTCCCTCAGAGAATGAGAAAAAAATCTGTATGAGAAAAGACTTTTTCAGAGATAAAAGAAGAGAAAACATTTTCTGCTTTTCTACATTCACCAGGATGATGCAAACACCAAGAAGAGTTTGATTTCATATCTTTACTAGTTTACATATTGAGCAAGTTAAATTCTTTTTTCTCATCTCTTTAGCCAAGGAAAGAGGTGGAGTGGGACAAGCAGAGATTACTCGGCACATACTGTAAGTGACGTAAATGATTATTACACACACACACACACCCACCCTTAGGAGCAGCACACTTCTAGGGAGCTCCTAAAGCAGTGAAGTAGCAGCTAAGACAGTACTGCCAGGGGAGTCCTATGGTTGACCATAAACCTGATCTTCATGAAGCACCACTTAGCTTCACGAGGGCAGATTTCACTAAGGCTTCTAATAATTCCCTAGTGATTTTAATTGACATATGAACCACATGTGAAAATTAAAGAGTTGGCTTCCTCAAGTGAACATTTAAATACAAAAGATACTGGCTGCTAAAGAAAGGCCTTTCCCTCACAACTGCATAATAAATCTCTCAGGGCCTTGTCAGTCTAATCCCTGTGTCAGCAAGCTGGTAATTCGAGGATATCTCCACTCCAAAGGATGGCTTTCAGTGGCTCTAACTCTCTGCTGCACAAACAGCTGTGACACCAGTTTCCTTTCATGTTCCCCCACTACAGATGGTGAGAGGCATACCTGGCAAACAACTCCCACAGCAGCTTGTCAGTGAAAAAGATGCACCTACAGAGAGAAGCTCTCATGCCTTTCTGTAAAGAGCAGCTGTGGAAATTAGAGCCTAAAATAACAGAGCTGCTCTATGCCAGATTTGAGAATTAGGTTTATTCAGTTTTTAACCTTTGTGAATTACCAAAACTCCTCTGTAAAAAAGGCATAGCAGCATTTCTAGCAAGAGAAACTTAACTAGTTTCTACTGCATTTGAAGTCCACTATTTCTGAAGGCGTTCACATAAAATTAAAAATTTAAAAATATAGCACATAAAATTGCAGAATCTACTACGTGCAATCATTGATTGTGCAGTTGTTACTAAGTGAAAACAAAATTAATATTTATCACAACAAATTATGTAGGAGAGACAGAAGGTAACAAAAATGAGTTGAAGAGAAAGAGACTGCAGTGGATGAGCCTTTGGAAAAAGGTGCATAAATTACAGCCAGAGTTTTCCCTTCCTAAAAGCATTTGTCCATTATATTTAACATCTGATCCTAAGTTAGAAAATAATTTTAAAAAATAGTTTCTACTCAAGCAATACTAAACAGTTTAAGCTTTTGTCCAAGAAGCTGAATTGTGTGTTCCCTAGAAGTATTTGATCTATGATACAATAAATTACACACAAATACAATATTATTTCATTACACTAATAACAAACAATAATGAAGTCATACTTGCACTTTCACACCCACTCAGTGCAGTCAAGATTTCTGTATGTCCTGGTAGTAGAAAATAGATTTTTTTTCCCCTGCTGGAAAAGGACTGCAGATGGACAAACAGAATGACTGGGATCTGCACAGCCCAGAGTTACAGCAGCAGGAAAGAGAGGAGAGAGAACAAGAATGCTGAGGGCAGCTCTGGCTCAGCTGGAGAATGCAACAGGCTCCAGGCTGGAGCCTGGAACAGCAATATGCTTCTACACAATTTAAATCAACACCACAGAGGAAAGTCTATAAAATCATTGTTCCCCACTTTTCCTTGAGGAAAATGGTCTAGCTGTAAACTGTGTAACTTATAAACGTGGCCAAAATCTCTAGGGCACAGCCTGTACAAGAAAAACAGCATCTACAAAAATAAGTAGATTTTACAACATAGGACTATTTAGCACATAGTTTTATGACATTTAATTCCAGAAAAAAAAATTTGAATTATTGAATTAACAGAAAAACAAAAATTGCAGACATTCAGGTTGAAAATAAAGCTACAGCATACTAGACATGCCCTGACAACAACATAACACTAACATTTGAAATAGAAATAAAAAGTTATATGCAAACTATAAAAGAAAATATCCCTATTTTGAAGATGAAGCTTTAACTAAGAATACATATCTTGACCTGACACCTTCAAATAAAAACCAATATGTAAATGTTTTCAGCCATTAATTTAGCATTATATACTTACAGTGTAGTGTATTTCTTCAATTTGTACCTCTTATCTAGCTAAAAAGTCCCTAGGAAATATTACTACATAGATGACATAGATGATGATCTGTTATTGACAATAATTAACCAGCTCTATTACTTTAGACATAATAAATTTGGTCATCACACTTTGGTAAAATTCAACAGCATTTTGGTTTTCCTAACTCCAATTTAGGGTATTTCATAAAACCATATAGATACACACTAATAAAAATCACTTTAATATATACATTATACAGACTGAACACACAACTTTGTATATTACAATATGCTATAGATAGAATTTGTATAGTTTGAAATTTTTCTCTTACTCAAGAATTTGAACATGCTAACTGTAAATGTGGAGGGTTTTCCCCTGTGCTTTATTTAATAGAGGAAGAGTATAAACTCTATTACAATAAACACATGAAACACTTTTTTCTGATTCCCCAAGATTTCTTGGCTTCGTGATCCTACTAAGAACTGATGTTTTGCTTGCTGCACAATAGCTATGGAATTTCTATAGGAACTTACATCATTAAGTATGGCAAAATAAATTAAACTGTACTTTATACTACATGTATACTTGAGCATAAGTGAAAAACTACTACAAACAGGGACCTAGGTTAATAAACTTATCCATGTTAGACTGAAATGACATATAATGAAATAATCAATAAATTTCAAAACATTCAGTAAGCAAATGTGGATGCAGAACCCAAATTGTGCCATTTTCCACAGTTCTATTAAGCAGTTGATTTTAATTGGTAGAGGTATTTGTACAGAATTGAGCTCTTGATTTCTTGGCCTTTCATATCACAGTTAACACCAAATCAAATGAGATAAATTACAATGATGAATGTTCGAACAAGATGACCTGTGCCTGACTTTCTGATACTGTTCGCTTGAGCAGCCTTATTTGGTCCAGTTCGGAATGTTCCACTGATTTCCGAGTTAGAGACTGCACTGAGTCAGTTATGTTGTATCTGCCAGGCTGATAAAAGCCATAATATTCTATACTCTTTTCCCCTGAGTTTTCCAGCACCTTTAGTTTTTGCCTAAACTGAATAATTTTACAGGTTAAGAACAGGATAACAGCACAAGCCAGAATGAAAAAGGCTAGTAAAATATCAAAAGCTTGATTCAGCTTTTCAATCTGTTTTGTACAAATCTGGGTTGTTTTTACTGATACAGGAGAAGGATCTGTTGTAAACAACCATTCTTCTTCTACATTTCCATTAGTAGGTATAATTTTTGCTGGAATTTGCACTGGTAACGTCGATAACACTGTAGCTGCCTGTGATGGCACTTCAACAGCATGTTCCTGATAAGGCAATGGGGTAGAAGATGTAGCTGCAGTTCCCTCCCAGAAACCAATATACTTAGTTTCTGCAGTGACAAATTGCTCCAATGTGTTGTGCCTGCTCCCTTTATGCCAGGCCATCAGCAGAGTGGTAGCGCTGTGACGCACCACGACAGATCCCAGACTTGGGGCAGAGCCCAGGCTGGCAGTGGGGCCAATGCAGTTTGAAAACCAAGCCCATTTCATATAATGCAAAGGTCTACCACGCATACTCTGAGGATGCTGACAGTGGATTTTTGCAGAAACAGAAGATGATGCTAGCCAATTAAGTAATGCAAGCATTTTGCAGCTGCAGTTCCAAGGATTAGCGTATACCTGCAGATGAGTTAGAGATACTAAAGGCTTGAGGACTTCAGGTTGTAACTCTGTGATATTATTAAATGCTAAATTGAGTACTTTAAGTGACCGCCCCATTTTTTCAAAGGTACCATTGCCAATACTGCCTATTCTATTTCTGTCTAGCTGTAGATACATTAAATTGGTCAATAAGGTAAAAGTGCCGGAATTTATCATTTCTAAATTATTATAACTTAAGACTAGCTGGCTAAGGTTGTTTAATCCAAAAAATCCATTTACAGCAACACATTTTAGCTTGACATTTTTCAAAGACAGATATTTAAGCTTATTAAGTCCCTTAAATGCAAAAGACTGAATTGATCCAATGGGATTGTGAGACAAAGAAAGTCTTTCAAGATTTTTGAGCCTTCCAATGGCATTTGATGGCACAAGTGGTAAGTTGTTACCTTCAAGAAACAAATATGTAAGATTTTCAAGATGATGAAATGCTGCATCTGATATCCGTGAAATCTTATTATTTGCTAGGTTTAGTGTTTGGAGACTTATCATTCCCCAGAAAGTCCCACTTCCAAGGACACTGAGACGATTTCTTTGAAGTGTTAAATATCTAACAGAAAGAAGATCACTAAATAATCCTCTGGGTAGAAAAGCTATTTGGTTATTCTGAAGATATAAACAATGAAGATTGGAAAGGCCTTCAAAGATTCCTGGATCCAGGCGTTTAATATGATTGCTATTTAGATGCAAGTAGCACAGTTTGGGGAGTTCCACAAAAGCTTTTGGGTGCACATACAAAATACTGGAATTATCCATGTGGAGTGCAGCAAGCTTCAGAAAGCCTCTTAGATCATTTGGAGTGACATGTGATATATTATTCCCACTGAGGTAAACAAGAATTGTTGTTTTAGGAAGGTTCCAAGGGATGCGCGAAAGCCCTGCATTACGACAGCTAACTTGTCTCCCTGTGCAGAGCTGACAAGCAGATGGACAGCCAAAAGCCTCCTTCTGGAGCAGCAACCAAAGAAAACAATTAAATATATACAGGAATGCTCCTGGGCAGGATGAAGAACTTTGCAGAACACACATATCCCTGTCTTTGGCCTTCTTAGTCCTCTCTGACTTCACTATTAGAGATAAAAAGAAGTATATAAATATTATTAATTCAAATATATTTATTATATATATTAATAATTATTTGGATCTATGTGTACAGTCTTAAAAATATTAGCATTACTCTCAAAATTGGTATTTGACATATTATTCTTTCATGCCAAAGGAGTTTAGAACTCCAACTTACTAACTGGACTTCACTGCAAAGATTTTTCAAAGTAAATGCATAATTACATAAATATACTGGTAACTTAGCCAGAAAATATTCAATTGGCTGTAGCGTATCTAAGCTGCCAAAATAACAGCTTCTATTAATTTAAAAATACTATACATTCTCTACTTCTTATAGCTAACCATCACTAAGAAATGTTTCAAAAGCATTCAAGTAAAAATGCCAACTGTAAATAAGTTACATTTTACTGGCAGATCACTTACAATTTGAATTTTACTTTTATAAAGCTGAGTCACATTTAAAAGAAATAGAAGCATTTCCTTACCCCAAATCTGAAGTTCATTATTTCCGTTATTTTGCTGTTTGCAATCCGCTAGATTATGTTATAAAATGACCAACTACACTCATCTGGAAAACCTTGGTAAAGGCAGTATTGCTGTGTACTACAACTCTGACATTTTTGCCCCAGGGTTTGCAACAGTTTGCTCAGGAAACTAGGAAAGAAGTGCCTGAAGTCAGGTTGCCATGGATACAGGAAACCCTGGGACAGGAAGCCATTTTATCTGTGCTTCAAAAGTATTGTTAGAAAGGAAATCTCAATGATTTGTTTCTAGAAAACCAAGAACTATCTTAGTCTGTAACTGCTGGGTTTTGTTGTTTGGGGATTTTTTTTTGTTCTTTTTCTGTTTTGCCTTTTTTTTTAAGTCCACTGACTTAACTTAAGATAATACTCTTTTAAGCTCTCCTTAAGTCTAACTTTCAGAATAAAGCACAACTATTTGTAACAGCACTATTGCATTACCTGTAACTCCCTTATCTTTCAGCCAGAACCTGAAAAGCTTTATTAAATTTGTAGCAACACTTACACTGTTCCCTGTATACAGAACCAAACTGCTGCCACATGCACAGACATTCCAGTGGCCTGGACAACAGGGAAAAGAAACACTCTGAAGGGAAGAGCCCAGTGTCTCCTGCCCTCTGACAAGGCACAATCTGCCAGCAATCCCATGGAAACCTATGAAATCCCAGGATATGAGACTCACATGATGTGGCACTAAGATGCTATGTACTTGTATTTCTGACCTGACCCAAGCACTTTGTAAAGTCTCACTTTAGGCCACCCTTTTAAAACCAAATTTATCCACAGAGGATTATGAGATGGTTTCCGGTTCTGAAAGCCACACCTTTCATGCACAGCTTTCATTTCCTGCAGTGTCCCCTGTGCAGAAAAAGACTACATGAGCTATAAACATCCCTCTGCTTAAGGACCAGAGATTACACCCTCAGTTTATCCATCACAGTCAAGAAACACTTGCAAAGCTCAGTCACATCAGTCATCAAAGGGGGAAAGGGGAGATTAAGCCTACAAATAGCAACATAACTAAAACTCCATTATTTTACTGCAACGAGACCTTCTGCTCAGCAAAAGAAAGATGACAAAGCCCATCAGTAGCCACAGCCAAAAAAGAGGCACAGCAGCAGGATAATCAAGTCCCTTCCGCTACAGTGATCTCACACAGGAAGCCTGAGTTCACATAAGGGGTGAAATGTAACCCAAATGTCTTTGTCTATATAATCCAATCTGAAATGCAGGACACAGATGAGAAAGGGAAGCAGAATAGACAAAGACATGCTTTTGAAGAAGCTTTCTTCCAAATACATGGTCTAAAATAAGAAATAAAATAAGTAAAATTGGTCCATGGGCCATTTTAGACAAAGCCTGTATCAGTTACAACCCAGAATTAGAACTACATTTGTTTCTTTTTTTCTGAGACCAATAGATCAATAAGAAAACTAATTCTTCCTTAGATTTGAATATTTATTTTCACACATTTTTTCACAGTATTTAACATAATTGTTGACATAATGAGAAAACTCAAATAAAATGTCATGTCATTTACTTAAAGGGAAAACACCATATAGTCCACAGGAACAATGGTGAAGCACCCTGGATGTGGGGGACAGAACAGTAAGCGTAAAGGAAAAGGATTATCAATAGAGTCAGATGAGGGGAAAATGAGAGACAGGCAAAGAATGCAAAGTGACTTCAAACAGGAAATTATGTTCTACCTAGACTTCACTGCCTATAGTCCCTTTATATTGAAATCTATATGTATAAAAAAAACCCAGACAAAAAAAAATTATTCTTCCAAGATCTGCTATATGAAACAACCCTTTATAGCTACAAAAAGTAAGTAAAATTTTAAAAAAGGTTTTTAAAGGCAAATGTTCATAGAGCTCTCTTTTTGAAAATGTCAGAAGCAACGCATTTTGAAAAACTAAAGCAATTAATGAAGCTCTACGGTATATCGTGAAAATTTAGAGCAGTGGCCAGATTAAAGAAAGTTGATGACCAGTAACTAATTGGCTAAATGTCTCTGTGGTCTTGCACTGAAAGTACCTTATGAATATTCACAAAACTTTTGCTTGAACCCTAGCTCCACTGTGGTTCTGACCACACTAAGGACTTTTCTGATAGTTGAATCCCATGCCCAAAACAGGGGAAAAAAGTCTTAATCCAGGTCATGGCTCCTTCCATTCTGCACTATGAAATCTAGAGAAGTCCTGCTTTATACTTTGTCAATACTGCAGCCTGCACTGCCTGCAGATCTGATTGCAATGTATATTAGAGTTATTATTTCATTAATACTACATATCATTAAAGTATCTGAAAGCAGTATCTGTTAAGAACAAGATGCAAAATTATGTGCCACATAACTGATACCATTTTGGGGAAAACCATAAAAAAGGCTAGATGGGACACATACCTAACTTGGATGAGCATTAGTCAAAGAGGCTTATACTTAGAAATAAAATCCATTACTTTTTGAAAACTGTACAAAAAAACCCAGGAAACACTAACAAGCTTAGGCTGCTCTCATATTTCATTCACTGCAAATTTTCTTCTGCAGAGAGAGCATTACTAGGTTTTTACCTGAATACAGCTTCACATGGTAACAGAAAATTATTTTTCAACCCACAAGTGAATTTCATCTTAATATACTAATATTGAAAGCTATTAGCTTTTTAACATTAAAATCTAGTTCAACTATGACTCCTTGTAAATACAAGCATGAAGCCTGAGTAACAGCAATTTGTCAAACTGGGCATAAAATGACAGGTCAAAGTAACTGAAAGAACATACAAGCACTTCACCCATGTTACATTAATGCCAATATAATGAATATTAGGTGGCACAAAGTAGTCATCCAAATCCCACTTACATACAACAGAAAACATGCAAGAAGTTCAAAACCAGGGTCAAAAGTGAATTTTTGAGAAGGGATTTCATTCTTATAATTACTACAAAATTCTGTTAAAGCCCACAAACGAGGACAAATAATTTTAGCACTGTAATTATTCTTTTAAGCTTATTTGAGTGAAACTATTTATTGCTGTCCCATTATGTATTTAGCAACCATCTGCTGTTGCAGGGCTTCCTTCCTTATACTTTTATTCTCCACAAGTAGGCTATTGTACAGCTTTATTTTTTCAAATCCCTACTTCCTTCTGACCACATCATCTCTAGATATGACCCCAAATCAAAGAAATTCAGAAACTAAACTACTGCTTAGGTAGCACAGACATCAACATTTAGTTAACATCCAGTAGGCAGGTGAACTGTTGACACCTTATTAACTTATCAGGCCCCGAAACACTTTTCTGTTTTTCTCATTATCTAGTTTACCAAAACATTTCTGATAGTTTCAAATATTGCAGATTCCTTCTAGGATTTGATGCTTCTGTTTCAATAAGATTGCTGACTTGCTGCTGCATTTACTGAAAATTTCTCTCTTCCACAGCATAAAAACAACAAAATTATTTTTCCCATTGAGGATATGAAAATAAGTTTCCATTCCATAAACCTAATTTGACCTTAGACTCCAGTAAAATAATATGACAGAAAGCTCTCATGAAACTAAAAGCTTACTTAGAGAAAGCAGTTTATTCTCTTTATTCAGAAATTTAAATCTTCTATGGAGCAACCACCAAGTTTGTGAACAAAATAGTAATATAAAAAAGGGTGGCCATGAACGTAACACACAGATGTGATATACTGATAACAACACTACAGCTTTAGCCTTTACTTTTCACTGCAATATTTAGCAATTCTGCTCAAACTATAAAAGCATTAATGTACTCTATATGAATGCAGTTCAAACCAAAAGGTTCAAAGAACTCAAATTAATTTCCCAAATTTCAACTTCTAGAAATTTAATCAAAACTAAATTCAATTCCAAAACCACACTCTGCCTGCTAGTTTAGGAGACAGGATGGACATACACTTGGCATTAACAACTGATAGCTCCAAATATTCAACAGAGAAAATATCAACAGTTCCTAACAACTACTACAGAGAATACTCACACACAAAATATAATAGCTATTTCTTAAAAATACAAGCTTCCTTTATACTTGGGCATTTTTTTAAATATCAAAACCTGATGTTTTGTTTTAAACACTCACTTTCTCATTAATTATTTGAATATGAAACATAATTTTTCAAGACAGTACTTATTTGCAGAAGGTCCTGTAGTGACATGGGTTGTGGTGTTTATCACTTTTGGTATCTCATCATAGTAGTCTGGCACTGTTAAAGAAAGTCACTGAAAAATCTCAGCTACTCTCTGGCAGTCTCAAATTTCACAGAGTATAGCACAGACAGATAAGCAGATATACCAAAATGGCTCCAACACACACAGGTGCAAAAACAGCTGTAAATCTATGTTTTGGGTTTGGGACATTTTTTTTTTACTTTTGTTACAATCTTGTGATATTTACACATTTTTAGTAATATGCTATACTTCAGTCACTACTTATTCAGTATCTAATTTGCAAACATGTAAACCACACATTGCAAAGAGTTTGAAGGAAGCTAGTTAGTCTGTTATCTTTTGCTTTTATATCATTAAAATCTTAAATTTTAGGGTAATTCTAATTAGAATAGTTTTAGGAAAGACTTCTGAAATATTTTATATAGGCCATAAACAAAATCAAGATAGCAGCAGCAACCAAACCCTTATGACTGTAGGTTATTTTTTTTGCAGCAGTTTAGATGCAATTAATGACAATTTCTTGCTATCACTTGGTACATTTTTCCTTGAAATCAAGGCTTAAGCGTCCTAGGGGAAAAGATAATATGCTCCTGACCAGTCCATACTAGCTATCAAGTGTAGGAGAAAAATTAATGGAGACTGTGAACAAGGGAAGTTTAATGACTGCATCATTTTGCCAATGCCATAACGTAACATGCAATTAAAGAAATTGGCAGTGCTCTGTGTAACCTTCTGAATTATGCAGACTCTGATAGTCAGACTAAGACTAAAGCCACATTTTTCACTCTTATCATTAAAATTGCACCGTTACCTGTCAGGCAAGCTAAATAAATCCACGGCCAAACACTGATGACAACTGCAAAATCATATTTTAAAGAGCTCCTTTAAATGCTAATAATCTATTAGAGGCGTGGGTGAGCATTCCTTTAACTAGAGGGATTAAAAAAATGGAGGGGAAGATAAAATAGCATCAGAGTATCATCCCTATAAAGAAAGGAGGATGTACAAGTAATTATGTAAGAAATTCTGACTTTATAAATGAGGACATAACTATCATGAGGACAGCATGACATTTTATTAGGCACTTTCTTACCATTTAGCTAACATTACATATAGACAACTTTTTGAGAAGAAAATTAAAATTTCTAAGTAATTTTAACAAATGACAGAGGCAAAACTCTATAATAATCTAATGAAGATTTATAATTGCATACTGTAAATGCTTACACTCACAAAATGCCAATTACCTAACTGGCAGAACTCATACTGGCTGACATATCAGACTTGATACACAATGAGAAAAAGCAGACATTCACTTACAAATTACTAGAAACCTGGGGAACCTCTTAACCCCTTCCCCACAATACATAAACATACTTAACTCAAAGGGGTAAAATGAAAACTACTTGTGTACCAGAAACCAAAATGAAGAAAGATAAATTAAAATACTTCATATTTTAAGCTCAGTAAAGTCTCCTCTACTTCAGAATGGTACCACTCTACACAGGTAGTTCCACCAAAAATAAGCCTATCCTCAAGGACCACAATTTGTGGCCTGTTTTGGAAAGCACTGAGTAAAAGTAAACATGGCAATCTCCCATTGCCAAGAGTGACACACATGGAAATAACATTCACTTGCAGAAGGGGAGTGCTTAGCTTTCAACATGGTGTCAAATGCTGCCTGTGGGTACAGTCAGGCACCACCCCAAACAAAGCTGATCATTGACACTATAATCCTCCCAAAATCTGTTTCCATTTTCTTAGTAGAGAAGAAATGTTCCTATCACTCTCTAGCATTTTTCAGTGTTGCATTCCACTAAAATACACACAACTGTAGGAATAAAAAAGATAACTACTTTGCTAAATAAATCATTAAAAGCTTTCAATATCTCCAGAGAAGGACATTCCAAAACACTGTAACATTGACATTATACTGCAGTAAGCAAACTAATTATTTCCAGATAGATATGGGTAGGAGAAGAGGCCATAGTACTATTTTAGCCACTCTGGCATCAGGAATTACAAGGATGACAAAGGATACTGAAGAGCTCAAAACGCAGAACCCTAGATAGTGGTGGAGGCCCACACATTTTCTACAACAAATAAGAGGTAGAATGCTGCCACTGACCATATTCACTAGTCATTACTTTAGGGACTAAGGGCACATCTAATAAAACTCAACTCAGCCTGGAAGAGTACTCTTGCAGCTGTATGTTCATGAACAAGCCATTAAGGTTGTAGACAAGCACAAATGACTGATAACAGTAGGAAAATCACAACATTTGTGAATTTACTCATCCAGGTTGCTGTCACACTCTAGCTTAAATACAAATTTCCTCCAAAAAACTTCAAGTCTTTGCATGTTTTTCAAAAAGCCATTCCCATTAGAGCTACTGTGTGTTTATCCACACTTTTCTCATGTACTTAACATGGAGCTACTCACTCCACAAGTGCATTCTTCCTGCCTGAATGTTATTGGTCCCCACTGTTATACACAGCAGTTTAAAGACAGAAGTCTTCTGCCTACTTTATGAAATAAGATTTTTTTAATAAATTAATGAAAATGCACATGGATGGATGCGTGATAAACAGGCAGTAAGAATACAAAATACAGAAAATATTGCCAATGCATGTACTTGTCAAACATCAAAAAACAAGCTAACATTAACTGGATACCAAAAGCAGACAATTATATAACATTTAATTTGGGCAAAGCCCTAAGTAATACCAGGAAATTACTGTTCCGTGAAAAGGTGCTGCAACACTAATCAGGAAAGTAGCAGTTATTGTTCTTTTTTTAATGTGAATTTCTAACCACTAACGCAATGTGCAGCTGTGAGAAGATAAACAGGATGCTAGATTGAAGGACAAGCACACGATTAAAATGCAGCACTACTGTTGATACCAAAAGCATGCCATTACGTCTATCTCTGTATGGTACTGCCTAGATGAGAAAATTAGTGTGGCTAACAATTAGTCAATTCATAATCTGCTTAGTCAAACTAGTCAGCCCAAGAGCCACTGTGAACAACTGCTCTGCACTGAATCCTGTCTTATCTGCTCTAAAATCCTTCACTCATGACACTGTCAAAGGTGTTGTTTTTCGAAACAGAAAATTGTGTCAAACTGTTTTAAATTAATAATGCTGGAGTCTACCTTTTACATTCCCCTAAAATGCAGAAAGTCTAGAGTTCCACATATTTGTAATTATAAAACTGATCACAAACTAGAGAAACAATTAAAATCCATGAACTAATACTACACGGAAAATAAAAATGGTTACTGTTTAAAACTTTCCCCAACATTTTATGCATAAAACAACTCTGAGGGAAGAATGAGAATACATGTAATCTTCATTTTCCCCCCACTGTTATTGTCTACTACCTCCCTCTCCTCTCTAAAATAAACCAGTGCTTCAGCTATAGGCTAGAGAAAACAACTGACAAAAGGAAAGAAATTCTCAGAAAGTGTTAGACACAGCACAGATGCCTGTTTTCCTTTCAGCAGAACCTTGAAAATCTGAGCTTGCTACTGGTACCAATCCTGGCACCCACTGAGCAGCAAGCTGAGGGAAGAATCTCACTCTCACTTTGGCATTCTCAAGACCCCCTATCAGCCATCCACATAAGATAGAATTCTGTTCTGCCTCTGCAGCTGAGAAATCCTGAACTAACCTTGGATATCTAAAGCAAAATCTAGTCAGGCTAGTGAAGCATTCCAACAGGAAAAATTACTACAACACATTAATCATTGAAAACATATTAATCCAAACGTTGTTTAAATACCGTATTCCATTTAAAACTTTTTTTTTTGTTTCAACTGTGCAAATGGAGTTGCGCAAGAAGCCTGAAGAGACAGGATGCAGCAAGTATCTGTAGTATAATCCCTGAGATACAGCAAAACCAGAGTGACTCACATTGTTCTAGTAAAAGAAGAATCAATTGACAGAATCCATTTCACACACTCAGTCTGAAGCTAAGTTTGGCAGTCTATCAATTGTATAAGTGAAATTTTCATAGCCTTGACATAAATACATCCACTAAAGAGAGATTTTTATTTGAGAAGCAGCTTTCTTAAATTATATGGGTAACTGAAAAATAAAGCTGTCATTAGAGAAGGTTTTATTAGGTTACAGACTGCCAGAAATAATTGGCTTTTGCAGCAGGAAATCTGGAACAGCTGAACATAGTTCAAAATAATATGGTTATCTAAAGGAATTTATTTTTTTCCTTCCTCTAACAGAAACTTCACATGAAGACCGATGTAGTTCAGCACGTTACATTTTAGCTAACATCTTCTTAAAAATATTTCAAATATACTTATAAACAACATAATACTGTTACATTTACTGGGAAAAAACCTTTCAAAGCAGCTGCTTGGTTCACCTTTAGCTAGATGGTTATCCTGACTACCCATCTGATCAAAAAAAAGGAAAAATTTCTATGCATATAAAAAGCAATGAAGCCTGTAAACTACACATAAGTGTTCCCTGATTTTTTTTTTAGATAGTGACTACATAGACTACAGCTTTGACAGATACTACATATTCTACAGATACTAACGTAGCTTTTAGGATTTGGGAGCAACATCTAAATTCTCGACAGACAATACAACAGACAAGAATGGTCAGGAAACCCAACAGACTAAATGTAAACTCATTCAGTCTCGTCTTCCTGAATGTCAAACGCATAAAAATAATCTGAAGGTAACTATGGACTGAACTCTCAGCTAAATGTGTTATACATGACTTCTAGTATTGACAACTTAGAAGTCAGTGTATTCAGCATTTTCATTTAAAACTTTCATTTTCTATGTATGTCCAGGAATGACAATGGCTGCTGAAAGGATAACAGGAAAATCTCCTTGCTATAAGTGTTTCACAGAAACAACACAGTCTTCCATAGCAACTCTTTCTTACACTTAATGTCATAAAGGAGAAAACCAGAATGAAAGTTCAGATCACCTATAACAGGAAAGAAAATTGAACACTGCTCCCTGGAAGGGACACCAAAATAGTAACATGTCAACTAAAGCAACTACTTAATCACAGATGAGAGAAGCAGATAGTTCTAAGTTAATATGAGAACCAACAATAAAATTTGCAGTGCTGGTTCCTCACTTTACCTAAATGACATTCCCTATGAAATGGAAGAAAGGTTACTGTAATGCTTTTGAAGCCAAATAAGAAGTTAATATAATATAAGTAGCATGGAATTTCTATCTTCATAAAATTTCTCTTGGTGGAGAACAACAAGCAAATAAAACTATTTGTATTGGAATATTTAGCTGCAGAATTGTGAAATACTTTAAAAACAATTCCAAGGGTCTTCAAAGTATTCTTATTTAATATATTGTACATTTGCTTACCTATTCAATGATGGCAGAAGAGAAAGCAATGCCAAAGCAGAAAGTTTTCTTCTTTCTGGCTGAGTGATGTTATCCATCCGATCAACCCATATTTCAATCATGTTACCAAGAATTTGGTCCAACTGCATTGGGAAACACAAGGTTCTTTTTCAATTATAAGTACATCAGTGTGTTTAGAAAAGAACTTATTTTAATTTTTCTAGCAAATGAATACATTATTTAGTCTTGGAAAGACACTACACAATTGTATACCTGGCAGAAGTAATAAGCAACATGTACTTTTTATATTTTCTGTGACAATGCTTCTAGGCCCTGAACCCTACATACCATTAGCTGTAACCTAGATGCTTGAAATGTATTTCATTTATGGAGAGGGAACTAATTCAGGACAGCAAATTATTCCCTAACAGTCTCATAGAAACAAAGCACATGGACTTATTCTGTTTTATCTACACAGCGACCAATTAAAAAAAAAAAAAAAAAGACTGGTAATTATATGTTTGAAAACTGTATTATACCCCAGAAAAGCAAATTTCACTGAAAGACATAATAGAACACCTGTGGCAAAAGACCCTCAGTGAAACTGAATCACACTGAATTTGATACTCTAGAAATGCTGAGGAGAATCATTAGATCATCCTCCAGGCTGCAAGATCCAACAAGGAAAGAAATTCTCCCCCTACAATTGCATGTGAACTAAGGGGGTTTACATGGCTAATTGTGGGATAAAGCCAGAAGAGAATTTAGGGGCTCTAAAAACATCTCATTAAAATTTTTAAAGTAATTATGGGAACATGTAAGTTGTTACATGGTGTTCAGGGAAAGGAGAGAAGGAGGGAGAAGAGCTCCTTTTCAAGATTAACTGGGCAGGAACAAGCATGGATAATAAGAGGGAAAAGTTTAGTCAGATCAAAAGAAGGCAAGAATACTCTATGTAATACAGCTGAAATACCAAGACACAAAAAACCCGAAAGGACAAAAAAGGACAATAAACCTTACCTCCTGACCCAATTCACATGCCATCTGGCTCAAAAGTAATGAAAAAAACCTTGCATTTTGTAGTAGAACTCTACCCATGATCCCCAGATAAGTAGACATCACCACTGGGTACCTCTGAAATGAAAATAAACCAAAACAAAAGGTGCTTAGTGTAAGTAAAAAAAATATTTGACACACACAGCAGCAGTACCTGGAAAATACTTGTATGCATCCCTTATGTCTTTCACGAAATTTTTAATTATAAATTGCAATTTAAGAGCCTCTAGTAACAGAAGACTGAGTGAGCAATCTTTACCAGTTTTCAGTTCTTACAATATGTAAACTAAAGCAATTTCAAAGTCAATTTCATCCAAACAGACTCATCCCTCAACTTGCAGGGTGATTTTACTTTAAATTTCAAAACCTGTATCTTAAGGAACTAACAGTTTATTGTACTGTTAAAACACCACTTTGGAAGTTGATGCTGGTTCCAAGTTACTGCTTACAATTTCAGTAAAATTAAGAACACTTAGTATCTCTGAAGTTTCTACTTTTTTCAGATAGAAGCCATAATACATTTGCCAAAAACTAATCTGCAGGTGTCTCAAAATTAACTGGATAGAGTAATAAGTTCACTAGTTTATTATCTTTGGTTATTTTAAAAGAAGCTATAGATTTTTTCATATTAAATTCAGCACATAACAATATAACTGTATTTTGTGAAATAGCCTACCTGAAAAACAAAATGCCAACATTTACCTGAAAATTCTAACCCAGAGTAATATATTTTGAATGGGGTACAATGAATTTATTAGTCATAAATCAGAAGACATTGTAAAAATCCACTCTCTATCCTTGTGCTGTGAACAGCAAAAAGTACTTTGCTATATAGCATTACTTGCTTAAATTTGGAAATCTTATCCAGCTCAGATACTGGAGCTACTTCTTGATATTTGAAGGTCTTCAACTGAGAAAAAAGCAAAGATTTTGATCAAAAAAGTAAAAAAACTTTAAGAATTCCACCCACTGATTCCTGCTAGAAACTGAAAGGTTCAACACAGTTAAAGCCTATTTGATTTTACTCATTTGTTGTCTACAAAGAGAGAACATGGAGATGATGTTATGACATGTAAGCCAGCAAAATCCTAAAGACTATCTCACACAACTCATTCAGCTCTTCATATTAGATATATCAATTAGGAAAAGAAGGTCAAGTTGATCTTCTCCGGGTTCAGTTTGTTTTTCTCTCATCCAGGTACAATTAAAAAGGAATACTATGTGTCTTAAAAAAAAAAAACCCACACAATAAAAAACTCCATCACTGACTAAGGGTTACACTAGGCCTAATGTTATAACTCTTAAAAATGTTAATAGTGAAGAAACAGTGGAACAGCAGAATTAAATTTCTGCTATTTTATTAAAACAAACACTGCATGACAAAACAAGTGCTGGACAGGTTGTTTTTTCTTGTGCTACTGTGTTACCTTTAATGATTTTTAAACTAGATATGAAAAATCTATCTAATGCTCTTAAAACAAGAGAAAATACAACATCAATATGAAAAAGCTGGAGATAATGGAAGGTACTTTCATTTTCCAAATGAAAAGTAGAGCGTAGTTAAAGGAACTCTTACCTCCCCTTCTATAATCCCCCTGAATACTGATGGCAGAAGGGGTTGAAACATTTGAGGACCCAACACAGGGTTGACTTTTAGAACATTTTCTACAACCTTAAGAACAAAAGCAAAAACAAGATCATTAGCAAGGTACATTCATAAACCTTAACCAAAGCTTTAAACCCATGTGAACTGGAGTACACATATAAAGTGCTCAGAGGATGCTTACCATTAAATACCAGCAAATCCCAGATTGCTGAAACTATATTCTAGTAAAATATTCTGCAAACCTGATTTGCATAAATACACCTGGTTAAAGCTGACAGGCCAATGAAACCCACCTAGCCAGGCACCTCACAAGCCTCCCCATGTCCCAGGCAAAGTTGATGAGGTGGTTTGGAAAAAGGGACCTTGTTATGGTTCCAGGAAAGCAGAGGATTGAGGGGGTTGGTAGGGTGAAGTACCAGCAGTTCTGAGCGTATTTCCATAGCTGTCATGTCATTTTTTGAGAACCTGCTGATTAGGACCTATCAGCTCCTTGCAGGTGTGCTCTCAGAGGTGCTATTCTGGGCACCTTGCTCTGGTTCCCAATGTTTAAAATCTTTACCCTTTGTTTTTCAGATCCTTTTCCCCTCATGTGCTCTTCCCTGAAGTAATTTGTTTTCCTGCCTTCTTCCATTTTTCTTTGCCCAGATGTTTGTGCTCCACCCTTGTACCAAGAGAGATGGGAAGAGCCTGTGAGAATAATGGGCTGAGAGCTCCTCACTCCTGCTTCCAGGTAGAGAAAGTGATGCCACATGCATGAACACACTGATGTGTTTTCAAGCACATAAAGGTATCATAAATGTACCCCACCTAAACACTCTTAGTCTCCATTTACTTCCACCTCAGAGGAATTTCAACAAGGACCAATTATTCTGTGCTCTTGACCAAATTGTCCTAAATATTTTTTTCTCCGTTTTGAACCTTGTTGCCAATAGCTTCATTTAATACTCTATTTCTTGCACTGAGAAAAGTGTTAAGCAGTTGACCTTTCTCAATGCCTCTCAATTTGGTAGACCTTCAATATACAGAGGTATAAAAAAGGCTTATTATAAACAGAGGTAAACATAACTTCTTCCCTACTCTTTCTGGGTACTGGAAGTTTTGGCCATCTCCCTTGTTCCTTGCACAGTCTTTTTAAACCCTTTATTGTCTGTGTCAAGATAATTATAAAATCAAGTCACATCAAGACTCAGCAATCTTGCAACAAATTGTCTTATCAGTCCAAATTAGTATTTTTCAACCTTATTAATTTAATTACTGTTCTAATATCCATTTACAATCCACGAAAGCTGTTTGAATGAAACTATTTCAGAGAACACCCCCGGGTGTTTCTGTTTCCAATGCTTATCTAGATTTTGGGGTTTTTTTGTTTCACAAGTCAGCACAGTGAAGTCTGACAAAACTTTTGCTTTTTCTAAAAATATTTACAAGGATGATAGCTCAGTTATCCCTCTGGAATCAAGAGGGCATTGCTAGGAAAGTGTTCCAAGTATACTACACAAATCTTGCAGCAAGGCCACACTGGGACCCAAGTGAATAAATTATTCTGTACTAGCAGTATAATTCCATTTTAGAAATTTGATTAAAAGCTGCTGCATAAAACATTTGCTCAACTACAGACTTTAAATAATATCACTGAATAGACTGAAACTGACATTTTAAATTTCAGACCTAGAGGTCTTAAGCTCTTCACAGAAGTAACTATAAACAGGTGAGACTCTGAACTTCACCAGTTGTTTTCTGCCCTGGATTCTGGAACCAGCTGTGAATCCACCAAAGGGACAGCTGGGATCCAATTTATATCCCCCCATCACATTTACAATTAATTTAATTCAAGTCCAAATTTTCATAAACAACACAGAGCCTCCTGTTAGTGCAACCACTGTTACTAGCAGTACACTACAGCTACAAGTCAGTTACCTTGCAATCATATATTCCAACTTTATTTCCCAAAATTCTTTAAAAGATACATTAAAATCATTGTTATTAACATTTCAAAAGCTTATGAGTTCCACAACATCATTTTAAGGCAGTGTGAAAATATAAATTTCTGGTTCTTTGAAAAACCTTTAGCAACTTCATTTAAGCAGTTATGGCCATTACAACAGCAACTTATGCCAAAGGCAAACAAAGATTGTTTGAACTCTGTGTCTGGTACAAATGGAAGTATGGTACACAAAGGAATTTCATGGAGACCACATACATATGCCATTCAATAAAGATAGGAGAAGTTTGCTCTATACTCACTTCAAGTAAGTAGTTAAACCACCACTGATGTCAGTGTCAAATTCTGCTAAAGAAATTGGTTTCTTCTACATGTTCTAAATTCTACTTGAAAACATTACATGTACAAGCTGAGCCTCTGAATATTATTTTCATTATACTCCACCTTTAAAACTTGAACTTGACCTTCAATAGTTATGTCCTTCAAAAGCTCACAAAATGACCGACATAAATCAGCAGCATACATCTGAAACAAAATGAAAACGAATGTATTATGCAATGCGTTTTATATATTGGTATATATTTCAAAACTCAATTCCTTAGGGGTTTACATATGCCTAAAGACCCAGTTTCTCTTCAAAGATTGTATCTGCTAAAATGTTCATCATTCTAAACTAATTAAAATCTAATCTAAGCATTTTGTTCCATTTTTAACATTGCAAGACATTGAAACAATCTCGAAGAATTTTCTAATCAAGAAGGTGTGACAACAAGACATAATATCTTGTTCAACTCCCGCTAGCATGTATATTCATAATTTTCATCTGGTAGGATAATAACAGTAACTATTATTAGCCAGCATAGGACCATAAAGATATCAAACTATTAAATCAATCCACAAAGCATTAATTCTAAATAATATTTCTCAAATCTGAATGTCCACCATGCACCACAAAGAGCTAACATTAAAACAGTATGTTTGTATACACATATATGAATAAGAGTATAAATGTTTGTGTGTATGGCATGCTCCAAGACGAGAGAAAAAACAGTTTGCCAGTAAAGACCTGAGGCGGTAGTATGGATCTTTATATAATGGTAACATACCTGCAAAAATTCAGATGAAGATAAGAAAAGATAAGCATTGATGATCTTAAAGCAATTTTTGAGATTTTCTGAACTCAGCTCTGGAAGAAACAGAAATCACAATTCAGAATCTGATCATCAAACTGAAGTACAACCAAGATGATTTCCTTCTAAAAGTCTTCTCCTCCCACAGCTTGTAGTGCCAGATGCCAACAAATAGAAAAAAGATCTTAGATCCAGTGCCAATCAGGCTTGCTCTCTCTCTCTCTCTCCAAAGACAATTACTCGTGCGGGATGACAGCTCTCGTGCTCAAATGGAAGCACAAGAAATCCTACAACCTCAAAAGCCAATGGCAACTAAAAATGAAAAACAAGCAAACAAAAGTCAGGTTTTGGATGCAATACTGGGTTAAGGAGATATTAAACACAGAATAAATGAAACGTACTTTAGAGACTTGCAGTTACAGATAAATGGTCTCTCTCACACCGAGTCAGTAAATGCTGAGCAAAAAGAACGCAATAAAGATTGCAGTTCTGCTCTTCTGAACCAGATGCCATATCAAATGGCATTGAGCTGACACACACTGAGCTGTAGGGCATAGCTTGAGTATTTCAATAAAGAAATACAAGCCTAAGAGACAGACACACATGGAGGAAGATTTACAGCAGCAGCTAGAAGAGAGAAAAAAATGATATATCCTCAGGTATTACCTGCAAGACTGTTAAAGGAAAAAAAAATCACTCTGGAACATGTATAAGCAGAACTCACAGCAAAACGAAAAGTTTCAAAGTTTCACATGGATGTTGATAATAGTGCAGAAAGTCCACATTGTGTAAAACCAAGGCAAAAGACCAAAGAACCTCAAAGAGATAAATTTCCTTTAAAGCAGTTTGGAAGACAAACTATTATTGGATAAAAGAGTTGGACCTCAGTTCCATCAGCTTTTAAATATCTAATAAAATCATTATGGAGAAGCAACAGGAAAATATTTTTACATTAATTTTAAATAAAATTCCTTCACCAGATGGAACAAGCATCTGGCTAAGACCTCATGTGTCTCCCAAGGCTTAGATGAAAGCAGTCATATGAAAGTGTTGCTTACACCTAGCAATATTTATATATAAAAAGTTCTACCAAAACCAGTTATCGCCATGACTGTGGCTGCTTTTCCATTATAACATCTGTATAGTTCTGGGGAGGTTCAGCAGATTTTCTTTTTTCCCCCCACTCATTAGGTGAATATTGATGCTCTTCCATTGGATAGGGCCATAGGACAGCTTTGCATTCCTGTGTATGTTCGTATGTCAGTACTCAGACAGGTCATATCTTGTAAATATTTATTATGAGTATTTTTGTCTCTTGACTTGAAAAGAGATCACCTACCAATCCAAAATGCTCATCAAAAGATTACAAGATAACTATGAGTTTAGTTTAAGTAGCATATTACTAGAGTTACACATTGAGTTCTCCTTAGAGGTCGGCATTTGTGTTTTTCTCTTTACTGGATAGAATAATATTTAAAGTTTCAGACACTGAAGCAAGTAGGTAAATTCTAAATAAATGGTCACATAAACATTAATTACTACTAAGTTTTCCATATCTTCCCATTCTGTGATAACCAATAAAAGGTAATAAAATGTGTGTAGCAAAATTGTACTTCAGGTCAAAATGAAAACAGGTAGGACAGATGCAACAGAAATAACTGAACCTCAGTCACTCAAACACAGCTCAATGTTTAGCAAAATTTTCTGGAAAGACTTCATGTTGAACTAACTACATTTAGAAGCTAATTATACATCAATTCTCTTGCCAGGATTTCCTGAATCAAACATTTTTCTGAATTTATTAATGTGCTCCTTTGAGTTTTGTTTGGATCAGAGGAGTTAGACCAGTTTCAGTAACCTGGATTTTGCCAGCACCTTTATAAATACAGCACATGCACATTAAACTTAGTGCTTCTTGGAATAGATATGTCTCGACCATGACCGTATTCCCAACCTGAAATTGTACCAAATTCAACTGTCATTTTAAGCAGCCTCAGTGCAGAAACACTTCCATCCTCAGACAATTAATGTCTTTCTGACATTTGCTTCTAAAGGCAAATCTAATTGACTTGTATAACTCCTCTGACATCCACTTCCAACAACAGTAGTATCTTGAAATGGGAATAAAAAGATATTTTCATAACGACAATTATATCTGGAAGTGAACAACTACACATTATTTTCAGATTAGTTAAAAAAGGAAAATCAAAAACATATTTACAAATATCTTTCCCCTTCTCAAGTTCAAAAATCTCACATATGAATTCTTCTTTCCCTGCCCTCTGCTCTTCTACTTTGTCCATGTTCACCTCTGACATATTTTCTGAATGACTTACATGCTTATATAGAAGCTAAACACACCAGCAAAATCATTACATTACCTGTATATTACAGTAATTCCATTCAGTAAAAATAAATTCAGAAACAAAGGTCAGGAGGTTAATACTACTTACATTGTATTTTCAAGAACTAATTTTCTGGAGCATCTTGTTGCTAATTCTCCACCCCACCCCACAAGACATAAACATGATAGTTTACCTATACAGAACTTCCCTTTACCTCATCTGTCCTTTGACTTTTACTTTGATGACTTCAGACTGAATTGAAAACCAGTCTTGGACAGATTATCTTTTTTCCCCATATCTCAGACACTTAAGGCACACAAGAATTTGCAATTTTGACTTCTCACCTGTTCTGACAGCTACATCACCATGCTAAGAAGGACAGAAGAGTCTGACTTAAAATGCTGGAAGTTTCAGCTGAATGCAGCTACTGGTGTACTAGAAAAATTCTGCTACATGTTTAAAACTGAACAGTTATTTAATTAACTAGCACTATTGATCATCAGTGATCAATATGTTTTCTTTTGCAAGATGCTGCACCTTAAACTATACTGTTGCACTTGATTTAAGTGAAGAATCTCTTTTTCAAGTGTCCTGAATGAAGTAGCTCCATGATGGGTAGCAGATGGCAGTATTGTACTGGTTTTCTAACTACCATGTTTTAAAATAAGGTTAGCACTAATCCAAAATTCCAGCTCTATTTAAGCATCACAATACCATAGCTATGTCGCGTGGAGGCTATCTTGTGAGATTCTCCTGATGTAAACAGTATTTGTAGGCAAAGAGCATATCAGAATGGTTTCCACTGGAAAACATTCCACCTGGCAAAATGTGCATCATTTGTAGCAATCAAAATTTTTGACAAACATGACACTCAAAAACAGTTTTTCAGAAATATGCTCAGGAAGTGAAGTAGTACAGAAGCCTATAGGATGATTACACATCAGCTGCTGTGTTTCACTCCCAAGCCTAATTAAAAAAAAGTTTGAGATAAGCATGTTTGAAGGCTTGTCCTAAGGAAACCCTACCCAGCTTAACTGTACTACTTACTCTACACCAGCATCATGCAGCTTTCATTTTTCAGAATTAATAATTCCCCTTGAGAATGTATTTTTTTTCCAAAGGAGAGCGTCACTATTCTCCAGGATCCATTCATAAAACAAGGAAAACATTATAAGTGTAGAATATTCCAGAGTACCTCTTTTCTAAGAGTATGCCAGGGTTTCCATTTCTACTCATCTCTACTCTCTGAAAAGTATCACATGAGGACTGGGGGGAAATATCAGTAACAAACAAACAAGCCACAAATACCGAGTACTTCTAAATTTAAGTCAAGCAGATTAGCAGTGTGACAAACCATGAAAATCACAGCCATTCATGCAGTGCAGGTGTCCTGCAGCAGATACCACCTCTGAGTGACACAGAAAAGAAGGCAGAAGGGGAGGTTGCAGTTGTGGATGATCACAACAGTCATCAGGACTCAGCAGACACTGAATTTTAGCAGTAGCTGTGGAGTACTTCACCATAAAGCAACTACTACTCAACAGAGCAGTTTTGTCATTAGAGATCTTGTATACAAGGGGAAATAACAGAAGACATCATAATCCACCTACCTGCCATGACATAACTTTCTATTGACCAGTAGAAATAGAATAAAATATTAAGTCCTGAAAACAATTATCAATTAAAAAGCTAACTTCTGTAATTCTGTGAACACATTTCTCTTAAAAAATGGAACCATTTTCTGCAGTAGTGTTGAAACCTCAATAACACAGCTAAAGTTCTAAACACAAACATATTAACAAAAAATTAAACCACTGAATTTTTATACTCCCTTTAATTATGAAGCAAAAGTACTCGAAATATCAGTATTTCTTAAGCATTGAATCCTATTTCTCATTACTAAGTTTGTATTTTGCCAGCACTGCATTTCAGTGCTTGACCCAAGTGTTTATAGACATATCTAGGTAGTTTGAAAACATCCTACATTGCTATTAACTGGATAAGGGAAAAGCTAATAACTTTACTCTGGTTGCAAGCAGAACATGCAACTATTCCAGATAATCAGTATCAATAACACTTGGCACATTTGGTGCTCAATTTCAGAAACTTCTTAAAATAACCTCTGAAATTATAAACTTTCTCTGAAATCTATCTCTCATGTACAGCAACTCCAATTTATTAAAAAAGAAGGGTATGTAGATCATAAGTGTTATAAAATATGAGATCATAAGTCAGACAACAAAAACCTATTCCTCAATTTTTGTTACAATTCTGCAAGCTCCCTTAGTACTTGCAACCACACAAGCATTGCTTAGTGCATGAACAACAAGTAGCAGGGAAAAAACCCTGAAATTTTATTAGTGAAAGACTTACCAAGAAGGGCAGACATATTCTGAAATATTCTCAGGAGTTCTGGTGTAAGACATGGACTATTCTCCAATGTCACTAACCTAAGAACAGATCAAACAAAATGTTTAAGATGATGTATAACTAACATTAAACAATCACTTTGACAGATGTAAATATTTTAACTTTGAGTAACCATCTATGTTATCAACAATGTGTAACAATTATCCTAGAGCGTACTTCAAGCAGAGCAATAGTCCTCTGCCAAGGTAGGAAAACAAAGAACAACATCATACTATGTTTTTATGAAGACAGCATAAGCGCTGAAATGCAACAGTGAGAATGTCTAAGTAGCCAGTCAAGGAACTTGGAGAAGGTGGGTAGAGAGGGATATCTACAGTGCAAGGACAACACATGTTGTGTTCTAAACCTCAGAGGAGAAGCTGTGACAGACCAGCTCACTCGTTTATATTTTTTTTTAAGTCTGAAATGAGGCATTATCTTACATTGTTTATAACAATTTAAAATTCCTGACATTTGAAAACAGTAGTTATAAATTAAACTTGCATTTAAAGCCACAGCAACAAACTCCATTTTCTCCTAGATCTTCAGCATGGGATTACCACATTTAAGTAACGTCTGGTTATGTGAAATATCTTAATTATTTTCCTGCTCTTGGTTCAAGAAGTTCTCAAAGTCCTAACTGTCTCTGCCAGCTCCCCAGATTTCTCTGATGCTCTGAGACATCTTAGAATATCATTCTTCTGCACCGACATCAGAAGAGCAACCTCAAGATCAGTATTATTAAGAAGATATAAAAGTTCTGTACTGATACAGGTAAAAGGCCCCAATTCTATATTTTGAGACACTCTTGCACCTTTACTTGCTGCCACCAGTATTATAAATCTCAATTTTGCTGTGTATATAGAACAGAGCATTTATAGGCTCTTTGTAATTTAAATTCTCATTTATAATTTAGATCAAAGGAATTGCTCACAATTTCAAGACAAATCCTATGTATTCATATTCTTCAGAATTTGGTCTCCTCTTACAGCATCAGCTGCGTCAGAAACAAATAAATCAGGCTCTTGGCAAACTGAGCACAGTGTCACTTCAGTCACCAGACAGTCTGAGATACAGAAAGTAACTTTCACATTTTATCCTTGTAATTATGGCATCTCTTCCTGCAGCCAGCTCTGATCCACTGGCTCGCTGTTCTCCCTAAGTCAAGCACACCAAATTGTTAAATTAGCTCACAGTGTGAGTCTAGAGTGTGAGTGAGTCTCACACATAGTGAGCCTAGACTTTTTGTCTTGCTACAGAACGGTATCTTCAGTATCAACAGCCTGAAAATGAATAAAAGACAAAACACAACTAAAAATAGTTGTATTAGAGTATATAAATTTCCTAACCTCCTCTCCTCTGAGAAAAGGTATGATATAGGAGATGTCAAGGTAAGGTAACAAGAACATATCAAATTTAATAGTCAAAGCTTTTTACAACTGTTTTTTCTCCTGGGAATACAAAAATAAAGAAAACATTCCTACCACAGCTCTAAACCATCTTCCAGAAGATAGACATGTGGAGGCTGAGAAACATCTGTACTTAGTTGGATAACTGGAAGTAGAAAAGGGTAGAGATTTTTGCTGTCTGCTCCAAGTCCCTAAAAAAGTAAGTAATGTAAAGCAAGTAAGTAAGAAATGTAAAATATGTCAAAAGCCTTAAATCAAGCATTTCAAAAATAGCATGGAAAATATCTACACTGCTGTTACATCAGCATATAAACATGCATTCAAGAAATCAAAGGTGGAACTTGCTTCCATTTCACATAATAAAACAGCCCAATATTCCTAAGCTATCTCTCAACATGTCTTGAGAACTTTTGTTTTTTTAAACAATCCAGTTACCAATAGCCTGCAAAAAGAAAATATAAAGAACATACATTCCTAAAAACATTCACTGGTCATTCTCTTTCTTGGAGAGGTCAATGGTTTAACAAATACCAGACGACTAAAAGCTGAATGTTTTACAGGTCACGAAAAAAATTACTCTTTGGTTCTCATAATTTACAAAAACATGTGCCATATTCTAATGGGTTTATTTTTATAGCTACCCAAAGATTCACAGGCCGATGACAGTGATTCAGTTTTTAAATGATCCAAGAGACTTTTGAACAATAAAGAGTAAAGTGGGAACAACTGCCAATTACTGAACAGCATTACAGAGTCCTATAATATTACTACTCAAGAGAGCTAAGGCTAGTGGAAAGCTGAGCATGCATAATTCCTGTATTTTGATAATGGAAAAGTTCAAAATATTTGGTACTTTTAAGTTGCAGCTTCTTTGTGTATTTATCTACTTACTTAAACAAACATGCCTTAAAAGAAAAAGAATTTTCTACAAATCTGTCTCATCGTTTTGTGACTACCAACACCAAGAGATACACCTTTTGTAAAAAAAACCTTCATATTATAATCTCCACAGGGGACTAAAAAAGTATTTCCACAGTTTGTTTATGGTAAAAATCAATTTCCTCTTCCTTAAAAGTTACACCACTTTGGAAAGAACCTTTGTTTCTCCTTTCATAATATTTCCCTTTCACTTTCTCTCCACTGTTAACCTCTGCAATACCATCCTATTAAGTCATGCATTTCCACATGTTCAAGACTGCACATTAAGTCTGTTCCTGTACAGACACTGTCATAGGAGACTTCTCTTGCTCTCTGCTAGTCCTACCACATTTTCTTTGAGACACAGCAGGGGTTGGAGAAGGTAGTGTGGCATATAGTCTGCATTAAAGAAGTATCCAATAGCACAGATTCTGCAGGCAATATAACCACGTGCTGTTTTATCATCAAAAAACAACTGTAGGAAGTACTGACAATGTTTATGTGACTCAGATTCCTTACCTGGACGAGATGGATTAGGGTGGTTAGAATGGCACATCGTAGCATATTGTGCTCCTCACTCTGCTTCCATAGCAGTGGTAAATACTGAACCAAACATCCCACATATGGTCGTATCTGAAGTTCAGAACACAAACTGGTTTCTTAATATGTGAAACAAGACTAATAACTTATCCAAAGCATAGCTTCTGAAAAATATAGGAGCTGATTTTGTCTCAGTAAAAACACAGAGTTTGCTTAAATCTTTTTATAACACTGTATTCTTCATCCGTGGCTAAAGTAACTTCTGACTGCAGAGTAGTCTCAAACAAACATATTACTTATGGTGATATTTGTGCGCAGCAAGCAAGCTTATGTAGTAAATAGGACACAAGAAGTACATAAAGCTTGATACATAGAGGTATTTTCATATTAGCATATTGTTAACTTGGACAGGATTCCTAAACAGCATTCTTTAAAACCAGAAACAGTCCTAGTAAAAAAAAACCAACAAACAACAAAAAACACAAACAATGGAATAACCTCTGGAGTCACTGAGCAGAAGTTAGACTGCGTAACTTTGAGAGATTTGTCCTAGCTTGTATTATTTTCTATTATGGTCTTCAATACTAAAAGGTTAATCTATTTGTCTTTGAAAGTATTTAATTAGGAATTAACCTAAACATATTCAAGGGGTTTTTTCTCAACTTGTTTTTAATGCTGCATCTCTAAACTGCAGGGAAATCTGCTGTCATGTTGACTTTTTCTTCAAGGGACAATTATGAAAGCTTCATCCGGCTCTCAGACAGGATTACTCATAGAAAGACGAGATAAACTCAAAGACATGCATTATCTCTGTCCTTAATACAGTAATGCTGAAAAAAAAATCCCATACCATACCCACCCACAATGGAACCTGAGACAAAAGGAGCCAACTATTCATTGCTTAATTCTGCAAAACCATCTTCTAATTCTTCATGTAAAAGCTGAAGCACATAATTTAACACTAAAGTACTGAGAATCATAATGTGTATTTGAAACCTGTCATGCAGTTAAGGAAAGTAGAGGCAATGCTGACCCATATCAATATCAACAAGAAATTACAAATTTAACTGCACACTCCCTACGAGTGCAAAGCATTTTTCCCCAAAAATGCCTTTTTTAATATGTAATATAGATTAAAATATTTGCTTAGATATAAGAAAATTAGAATAAATCAGAAATAAATAGATCACAAATAAAAAGAATAAAATTGCAAGAAATGCCACAAGATGCAAAACTCCTTCAATACTCTAAAAGCTGATTAAATACAAAAAATACATTACTTGCATAACTTGAGGAAATTAAGTTAACATTTTACACAAAAGATAAATGAGAATTGAGAAGAGGACCAAGTAATGCCAACAGTGCAGGCATCTCTGACAACAACAACCAGTCTATTAATTGATGACATTTTCCTTCCACAACAAGTCCTCCTCCATGTTCTTAGGATAAAGCTAAAACTGAAACATATATTAAAAAATACCTGCATATTGACTCTTTCAATCACACAGGACAGAACATGAAGAACATGCATTTTGGTGTCACACTGAGTTACTTCCTGAAGTAGCTGAAAGAGCAGTGTAAACATGGACTCCAGGTACTAAAAGAAAAATAAAGAACCACAGATCAGACTATCAAAAATATAACTGGTCACATGAACTGGTAATTTTCCCATATGCTTAAAACTCTAACATGTAAACTTTGAAAACCCTTAAAAAGTGTGGAAAAATATTACTCTTTCACTTGCAAAAAAGCACACTACCCAATCCCTGACTAAGCAAGGTAAAAAAATTCAGATCTACCCCTACATACCAGTTCAAACATGAATGGTTTGAACGTATACCATTTCACATTTTGATAAGTGTAAATGTGATTTCACAGGTAAAACAGGCTGTCTCTCCAGAAGGAGCATTTTATTAGAGTCAAACCAAAAGTAATCTTCCAGCTTTTGGGCCAGTAAATAAAAGTTAAATATTGAACCAAAAAAGAAAACTTAGAAAATTCCAGTGTTTACAGTCTAGAGGCACTCTGCATTTTGGTTTATTTGTTCTCAAGAGATTTAAGATTAACATGGAAGTCAAAATGAAATGAGGAAAAACATCTGCTAGATTTGAGTGACCAAAATAAAACTTTGGCATACTTATCCCATTCCACTTTTTACTAACTGACAACAGTAATGACTATGGTAAAGAACACAACCACAGGAGAACTAGAAAGTGGTGCCTTTTAAAGGCACTACTGTAACCACACACTTGTATTTAATATTTTTAAGAAGCAGGAGGTAAAAAAGTACTGCGTGAAGCAAGCATGTAGAAGAGCCACAGAGTTGTGTAGATGTATTTCTTAGATACAATTTTAATATATTCTTATCATAAAGAAACGTACTATCTGGCAACACTTGGTATATAAAGCACTAAACACACTGCTATAAAGTTGTAATAGCATAATACTAAAATCTACACATTAGCAACTTTAACAGCAACAGTATGAGTATATATTTGGGTCTGTGAAGACTGAACATACAATACAAACATGCACACACATCAATTATTAAATAACACAGTTCAAAATAAAATTGGAAAATATATTTTCCTGCTTTTCTCTATGTATTTCTCTATGTATTCATACTCTTCAGAATATGTAAATGCTCTTACCGGTAAGAACTGGTCAGTTCTGAACTCAAAGTCATCTACAGGTAAACAAACATTAAGGAAAAATAATACAGACTGAAGACAGATACCAAGACTCAAATGAGCAAATATTTCATGGATACTCAAAAAATATAATGTGAAGAATTTGGTAGTAAGCTTAAAATTGATTGTTTTCCAGTAATTCAGAATTAAGAACTAATCAAACAGCTTTGCAAATAAGGATATTTAACTTCAGTGTCGTAGCTGTCTCAATACGGACCTAAAAGACAAAAGTCAAGAAGCATCATACATACGTCCATTAAACATTTTGATTACCCAGAGAGTACCTGACAATATCAAATCACTTTATGTTTTGGAAATTGAATCACTCTGTGTTTTATCATCCTCTAAGAAATGTAGTCAGTTCATTTTCATTCACTTTCATTTGAGTATCCTTTACATTTTATTTGTCATTGCTCAAGTGGTAGAAATTGAAAAAACTACTCAGGCAAAACCTTCAAGGACAAGACGTAATTAAACAAGAAGATAACTACTCAGACTGTGATAATTCCATGTAAAATTCCTCCTCTATTGCAAGAGTTTTTATCTCACAGCTTGCTGTCAACCAAGAAGCACAGAAACTAATGAACTTAACAAGTTAGACTGTTCTTCCTGTAGATGTTTAGAAATGCCTTGGAAAGCATTACATAAAAACAGCTGACACAAACACACTCCAGTCTGCTAAAGCTGTCTTTAGGAATCACAGAAATTATAATTATGACTGGCAATTGCTACTTTAAATGTATTTACCAAACTAGCAAAGTTTATTTATTGGTTGTTGGGGTTTTTTTGTGGGCTGGTAGCCCAGTTTGTTTAAAAACAAAAACAAAATAAACGATGGCAAAACCAGCATCTCAACTTCATCTCACCTGCTGGTAAACTGAAGTTGTAGCTTAAAACTACAGATTTGTACTTAACAGTTTAGCAAACAATGCCATTTATCATATCCTGATAGCAGGTATCTTTAAAGCCTAAATAACCATAGAATCACAGAATCATTATGGATGTAAAAGACCTTTAAGATCATCTAGCCCAACCACCAAACCAGCACCACCATCAATAAACCATATTCCCAGCTGCCATATCCACACATTATTGAACATTTCCAAGTGACTCCACCTGTTCCAATGCTTGACAACTCTTTCAGTGAAGAAATTTTTCCTTATGTCCAACCTGGACCTCACTTGGTGCAGCTCAAGGCAAATTCTTCTTGCCCTGTCACCAGTTGCCTGGGAGAAGAGACCGACACACCTGGCCACAAGCTCCTTCTTATCCCAGGGATGAGGTCATCCCTGAGCCTCCTTGTCTCACACCCCTAAATCTCTCCAGCACTCCTCACAGCACTTGTGCCCCAGACCCTGCCCCAGCTCCATTGCCCTTCTCTGGACTCTCTCCAGCCCCTCAGGGCCTTTCCTGCAGTGAGGGCCCAGCCCTGAGCACAGCACTGGAGGTGCGGCCTCAGCACAGGGGGACATCCCTGCCCTGGCCCTGCTGGCCACAGCATTGCTGATCCAGGCCAGGATGCCATTGGCCTTCTTGGCCACCTGGGCACAGCCTGGCTCATGTCCAGCTGCTGTCACCAGCACCCCCAGCTCCTTTCCAGCCACTCTGCCCCAGCCTGCGGAGCTGCCTGGGGTTGTTGTGACCCAAGGGCAGGACCCAGCACTGGGCCTTGTTGAGCCTCACGCCATTGGCCTCAGCCCATGATCCAGCCTGCCCAGATCTCTCTGCAGAGCCTCCCTGCCCTCCAGCAGATCAGCACTCCCAACACAGCTTGGTGTGATCTGCAAACTCACTTCATCAATGCTGTATACTAAAGGTACTAGTCAAAGAATAACTCAGTTCTAGCTACATTAGTTTATAAATCACTGTAAGACATTTCATCATTTTATTCCTATAAAACAAAAAGATTGTTGCTTTTGGAATTAATTTTCCCACCAAGTCATCACTTATTGAACATTCAGGCCTTATTTAATGTATTTGACATTACTGTTCAGTATCTCCACAATTAAACATCAGCACATCTTCTCAATTATTTACCTTCTGCAAGACACAACACACTTTAAAGGCATGACATCATGAAATTCTCTATCAAGTGTACACAAAGTGAAGTATTTCTGTTTCATCTGTGATTACAACAAATGTGTAGTCCAAAAGATTAGCTATTTATGCTTACCACTAAGTCACGGTCTTGAAGCAAGTTACGAATTGCTTCATACAAAACAGGTCTCAAGTCTGATTTGAATTTTACAGAAATCCACTGTCCAATCAGCCATATTACTCGTCGGCGTATTGGTTTATACCTTTAAAAGTAGGAGGAAAAAAATTGCACTTGTTAACTCATTACACTAGTTGTTATAGAGTACTCTGATGAAAAAGAAATCCAAGAATCATGATGAAAATGTTATTGCCCAAAACAATTAAAAGACTTAGTTGTTCAATATCAACTTCAGTGCAAAAACTGAACTCTCCATTAAAATTCTTCACAAAAAGGCTCAGGAAACACCAGCTTAGTCTGAAAAAGAATTTTCATCCTAAATGACTAAATCTTGAATGTTTCTCCCTAGGGATGCAGTTCATTTTACATGCAGCACACCAATTAAAAAAATAAAAATAAATGTACACTTATTACTGCAGTCATGGTATCTACTGCTTTCACTACAGTTCCCAGCAATTCCCTTGATATCCTCTTTATGCTCAAAAATTTTAAGTCAGATACAATTTAAAAATGCAAACTTAAGGACTGCACTACAGCAACTGTCAGAGTAGTTCACTTCATCAGTCTAAAACCATTCTAAGAACAGACATTACCTAATCTTGCACTAGTGCCACAACAAGGGCACAAATCAAACAGCTTTAGAGTTGATGGGAAGAACAAACCAGAACAATGATAGAGAAAAGCATTTCACAGAGCTAATATTTTTCTCCACTGATGGAATAACTCATAATTATATGTTTAATTTACAGATGTATGAAGAAAGACAAACCATATTTAGAGAATTTTAACTACTATATGATTACGATAAATCTGGTTTTCCCAGGAAGAATTACTCCCCTGTAAGCCATCAAAAAGACATTTAAACTGAAGTTAATGAGGTTTCTCTACCTTTAGTAAGTGTGTTTTATTAAGCATTCCCATAACTATAAGACTATAAACAAAAAACATCTTCAGAGAACATGAAAGTTGTGGAAATGGCATATATAAAGTAATTCATTAGACTGGAACACATATCTAATGTGGAGTAACAGTCCAGTGTTGCTTCATGTTTACTGAGTGGCAGGGAAGCATAAATAACACATACCGAAGTATGACTTACACAAAAGATTGCCTTATTAATGCGCCCTTAATTTTGTTCAAGAAGCTGTGATGATACAACTTTTTTTACTCTTAGAAGGCCCATATCCGACACCTAATCTTGCAAACATCAGAGTATTTTAAAAACTAAGTGATTTTATTGAGATTTTTATATATATGTGTATTTTTCATATATAGACCAATATCACAAAGAAAAGTTTTAAATTACGTGATCTAAGTACATAACTGAGTGCTGACAACAAAGATTTTCAGGTCTGGTTGTAGGTACTATATGTTTAATACATATATCCTACCTCTGCATCTCTATATTATTTCTCTCTCTCTACATGGTAGAGAAAATACAACATGTTTTTGAGATTTTTTTTGGGGTAGGTGTGTGTTTGGGTTTTGTCTGGGTTGAGTTTTGTTTGGGTTTTTTTGGAGGTTTTTTGTGGGTTTGTTTTTTAATACTGAAGTTTCTCATAGGTGCTCATTTTTGAGGGCCTATTTTTTCTACATTCACTATTTCTGGGAAAAGCTTAGCTGTTTTTTTAGCTTTTTTTTCAGAAGATTAGCTTTTACAAAAAGAGCACACAGTGACTGAATATAGGTCCACCACTAAGCCTGGTGGACCTAAAGCTCACATAAGAAAACTGATCATATTCCAAAATAAGGCCATCTCTGCTGCATTAGTCGTAGGACAGTATCTTTAAGCAGTCTGGACTGCATCAGGTTGTCCAAGTCAGAAGTACTTCACTTTCTCTCTCAGGAGGAAATACTGCTTTACAAGAGAGTAATTGCAACAAAAAAATGTATTCAGTAACATACTTTCATGTTATGGAAAAGTTTCTCATTAATCAGTACAAAGCATCATTGCAAGTGATAAATCTGGCAGTGCACTATTTCTAAAAATCTTTTAGAACTTTTTTTTTAATTCCATATTTCTTCTATTACTGTGGTCATGGTTGATGGGCTTACTATCAAGGGGTAATGAAACATTCAGAGAAAACAAAACATTGCAAACACCACGCTCACTGCTGACAACACATAGGTTTGTGTTTCCAAACATCAACCAGTTCTGAACAAGAACACAAGAAACCATGGGACATTCTGTGGGACAGCAGAGGATGCTCTCCAACCCACTCTATCTGAACTGCATATGTATTCCCAAAGCTTCTGTTGAAGCAGTACTCCATTGAACCCACAAACACTGCCTTCCCTTATTGCCATGGTGGTCTCCTATGACGAAGGCAGTAAAAGCAGTTAAAGTAAACAGGGTTTCAAAATTCCAGACAACTTCTACTGCAAGCTTTTGTCCCCACAGGAACTTACTTCATTCTGGGATATCTCAAATGCCAACCAAATGATTAAATCAGGTGTCTTCCTGACTGTATACAACTGTATCAACAACAAAAAGCTTATCAGTTTCACTTATGCTAGATGGGTGAATACCATAAAAATGCCATAGCCAGCACGGGCTTCTAAGATCATGGCAGCTTTATTTGGAGACTGCTGCTGGAGGAGCACAACAGCAAATGAACTATCTCACACAAGATCTCCCATTTTTCCTGCTCTTCTGACATTTAGCCTAATCATTAGAGTACTTGGCAATTTGAAAATAGTAAGTAAATCTTAGTAAAAAAACCCAGTCTAATGAGAAGAAGAATAAAAGCATGAGGAGACAGCAAGTAAACAACTGTGGCAATCATTCTTCGACACTAACATAAAGTTATACATCCAAAAATAAGTAATTAATTGTTTCAAAGTTTACTGCAGTAGAAAAAAGCAATTTAAGTTCCACTCTACAGGAAACTGAACTCTCTTTGTAAACAGAGCATTTAGAAATAAAAAAGCCAACTAGCGACTCATTATGGAAAATCATTTACAATTTATAGTAGCTCCTAAGGGTATAAGGAAACAAATTAGTTTATGTTTCACATAAAATTTGCCACTGGTAAGATGAATTGCAAATGTAGAAGAAAAACATAGTAACAGTCTTCAAAGGACATTCAGGTCACTGCTGATGACTGTGCTGAGAAAAATAGGACATACTTATTTAGAGTCAACGGCTGATTTGAACTTGTCTGATAAGGATTAGCACGCACAATAGTGGTCACTGTCCTTCCCCTAGGGAGTGAGCTTCAGGGAAAGGGAGGAACAGTGTCTTCCAGATAGTTACAAAGAGTGACAGCTCAGTCTGTACTGAGATGACAAAACGATCTTTCAAAATACCCCATGACATCCACTGAACAATAGAGGTACTGCTGTGAAGGCCATCCAAGTGAGGGTGACCTTGGTGAGAAGGAAACACCACAGCAGATGGACTGCATAAAACTCTTCATGCAGAAGAAGGTGCAATCATCCACACTTTACAACACAACCCAAACCATTATTTCCCCTCTTTATTGCAGCAAAATTAACTGATCAGAATTACAGAGGGCTTGTATTTAAACTTAAAGAGAACAACAAATCACTATCTTGGCTAAACTACCATTTTACAGGGATGATTTCCACAGACTTCATTTGAACTCTGCTGCCTAGAAGTCTCTGGAGGCCTAAATATCATTTTTTAAACAAGCAAAGGTGGTTATCCTGAGAAGGTTAGTCAACTCTAATGTATGCAAGAAGACAGACAATGTACTTCTACAGAACCCTGAAATGTTCACCACACAGTAATTTAAATAAGAACTATCAAGAACACTGTCACTTCTGTGACTGCTATCAGTTATCTGCAAGCATTTCATACCTCTCCTCATTTAGTGGATATGTTTCAAGCTGAGTATTTTGCAGCTTGGCAATTTTTAGGCATTATATCTTATGAACTTGTGTCAATCGTCTATATTTAAATGATGAAGGCATAACAAATCAAAGTGTTTACCTGTCATGAGAAACCTGTAGTTCTGCTAACAGTTGATTTTTAAACCATTGATCAAAATCCACACTATCAAATAGTTCATAGGCAGCCAGTCCAACCGCATTATACACTGGGGAAAAATGATAGTTATGCATATTGTTTACTTCAATGTTAACTTTTTAATATTGAATAATCAGATTAATATTCAAACCACATTTTCATAACCTGAACATAATAAAGAAAACAAAACTAAAGCCTATCTTTCTAAAGAAAGTTTTATCAGATCATGATGAAAGGAACTCTGGTGCAAATTATTAGTAAAAGAAAGACACTACAGAAGAAAGGTTAGATTCTAAAAAAAAAATAGAAGTCAAAAGAACAATGAGGATCTTATTCTATCATCAAGGACAGTTCCATAAGAAACAATTATTTTCTTTTGCCATAAAATCTCCTCACTTGTAAAATGGACAGAGTATCTCTATTTTCTTCAGAAAATACTGAAGGTCATTTACTTGGCACAGCAGAAAGAACAGGACAGTAAAGGAGATTGCTTATTTCAGAAAAAAGCCAAAAAGCACTGTATTTTTACATAAACATTTTCAAAAGTGAAAACCAACATCAATGAAAGGAGAATTAGTATTTAGGTCCCACTTTCCAAATTATTTTAAAAAAATCTTGCAAATTCTTCATGCATTTTTTAAGAAGTAAAACACATGAACGAAAGTGGCTCTGTTACTTCAAAGATAAAGTAAAATTTAATTTACCAGCATCTTTAATCAGTATAGCATTGGTATTTTCCACGTTGGTAGATCCTACAAGCCAAAGTTAAAATAAATAAAGTGTCACTAAAACAAGGAATGCAAGCAACTTGGCACTTCAGTTTTGATACTCTGTTCAGTGACTATACCAAAATCAAATTTCTGCTTTCACACCCTATTTTTGACTTACTTCTCTGGAGACAAACTTACTTCTTTGGAGACAAACATTTTTAATAACACAGCATACATATAAGTCAGAAGGGAGTATTTTAAATGAAAAGACTCAAAACCTGCAAATTGCAGACAACCGTCAATTACATAGTACCACGTCCAAAAGGGTCATAGACCTAGCTCCCTGATTTTTTATATATGTGTGCCTAAAACCAAATATTTTCTGAAGGCATCCTAAAACCTACGCACAAAGTACTTTATGAACAGATTTTGTGAAGGCAGAAACCACACTCAGAAAATGATTATTTATTTTATTTTAGTAGAATGTAATGATCCTTTCTGATAAGCTCAAATACAAAATACTGTAACTCAACTAAGACAGCTGGGGGAAAAACTGAGCTGAACTGACAGGGGGAAAAAAAGCCACTCCCACTTATTATCTTTCCTGGCCATTATAAAACTTAGTTTGGGGGCAAAGAATCATAAGGTAAAACAAAGAAAACATTAATCACTCGTCAACCTATGAATAATTTAGTCTTCATACAAAAAAACCCTAAATTTTTAAAGCAGATTCTTCAGATTTGGAAAGTCATCTAGACTCTACAAAATGACAGCATAACTTAAAGTTTTTCTTTTAAAATTTTTTCTCCCTCCAAGATTTTAGCAGAGACAAAGCATGAACTACCTTGCAACATTTGAACGGGAAGTTCCCAACTATTAACAACCCAAAGAATTCATTAAGCTTGCGAGTAGATCACTACTAAGAAAGCCTGAAACCTCTTAAAATTAGAAATGCCACAACATTTGTCAATTATCTAGAATAGTTACCATAAAACCAAAGACCCTTTGGGACTTCCTCCTCCTAGATACACAATGCATTCTGTTCTGGTAGGTTTAGAAATAATTTTGGAATATTAACATGTACTTTCAAACATACAGATAGAACGCACTATAAAAAATTAGATGTTACAAGGTCAAATAGTTTAATAGTTGACAAGAGTATGTTATGAATGTAAACAATTATACATTTTATACTTCTCTTATTTTTTTCCACAACTTACCTTGTAGACTGTGAACCATTTCCAAAAGAACTGGGGTAAGAGTCTGATTATATTCATGAAAAATATCAATAAAAAGGACTTCCGTGCATGGCTGAAAAATTAAAAGATCTGGTTAGAATCTATCAAAATAAAGGCAAGTAAAATACATTTTATGCTAAAATTTTAAGTGCTGAATACCTCACACTGAAAGTCACAATTTAGAACACAACAGTAGCAAAATTAATATTGTAAGAAATACCACTTTTTTTCTATTATACTTTGTGCTTAACTCTAGCACGAGTTTGATGGCTGTATCTGTATCACCCAGTTCTGTGACAGAAGAATGGTCAATCTGCGGAGTGAAACAGCTGGTGCTGTGCGGCCAGTGACCACACTGCAGCTATGTCCCAGGTTCTTGGTGCATTGGCTTAGTGGCTCTAGGCCAGGGACTTGGTCTGAACACCATTCTACAACCAGAACATATTATGTGCACTATGCTAGGTTTTTTAGTTTAAAATAAAAGTGCTCCAGCAAAGAAGTTTTGAGATCTCCTGCAAAGCAAATCACAGCAGTTACAATTGGAAGATACACTACGACAGCATATTTCTGATCAGAACACTAAATTAACTAATAAAATAATTAATTAATGAATATAATTAATTAATAAAGATGCACCTGCAACTTCCTTCACTCATCATGTCTACTAACAAAGTCATAAGTGATTACATTAATTATCAGTTTAAAAAAGAGACAACTTCTGCTGGCTTTAACCAGATTCTACATAATTCAAATGGAAGCAAACTCATTTTCCCTCCCTCCTAAAATATGAAGTGCATAGATTCCCATGTATTTCATCAAGTTTGAATACTGAAAAAAGAATAAAGTGAAATTTTACTAAACCTGAAGAAGCAAAAGGATTTTTTCCAAATATTATCCATCTTGGTAACAAAACTGTCGAGAATTGCATTCAGGAATCTTTAATGGATTTATTTCAAATTGAACACTTACTCTGAGACTGTACTTCCAAGAATCTCCTCCAGTCTCTTCTACAGCTATTATTTCAAAAAGACAAGAAAAAAAAACATTATTTCAGCTATGGTTCAAAGAAAGTCTAGTGGTAGGTTAAGGGTATCATAGACTATCAAGAATCTTTTATTACAGAAAGAATGTCTAGAAAGAATATTTGTCCAAGAAAACTGCAGGAAATAAAATGGCCAATAATGAAGCACTTAGGCAAATACCTAATTACACTACCACCAAGTATATAGCATGTTTCTTACTGAAGCTTTCTGGATCCTCTTCCCACATAGTCAATTCTTCCTTTGTCAGCAGGAAATAGTGAGTGACTAATCTCCTACAGATTTCCATTAGTGTTGGGTATGTGAAAAAAGCAGTTTTTATCTTATGTGCTTCAAGAGTTTCAGGGCTGCTGTCTGAAATAAAACATGATGGACAATCAAGTGGCTTAATGATCAAAGACTAGTATAGTAAAATTATAAAAAATCAATCAATAAAAAATTCTTATATTCTGAGAAAAACAGAAAAAACTTACTTACATGGCAGACTAACTAACTTTCAGCTCGTAAGACAGGTTTTTAAGCAAGTAATTGATTCTGACACATACCAGTATGTATTTAAAACTTTTTTCAAATTCAAAGAGAATGCTAATTGTTATCTAGTCACTGCCACTAATGTGAAAAGTTGAGGGATTTTTTTAAATTCACCCATACAGAAATGTATGAAGTTTCAAAATGAAACAGTCCTACAAAGCAAAACATATGAATTCCTTTATATACAACTGCATCTCCAATCAACTGTATTTCATTGTACTGGTATTAGTAATTACAGAAAATACACCATTTTATCAAACATATCTCATGGGAAAGATGCAACAAACTAGCTGATTATAATAAACCAAACTCTGTACCTCAGTACTTTTTAAAATTCATTCAATGGAAACTAGAACAATCAAAAAAATATATTTGTGCTCCTTTTGCATTTAAAAGTCCTTTGGAATGTCATTATCTGTATACATTAATACTTTAAAACTTAAAATAACAATTCTCAATATAGCGGTGGAACCATACATATTTCAATAATTATTAAAACATTAATAAGGGAGTTTAACTGTTGAGAATAGCTAGCAAAATATTTCTCAAGACATAAAAAATTATTTTAGTAACGACAGTACCTTCAATATTTTTGGATGGTTTGTATGCATAATTTTTTACAATCATCTTAATGAGATTCATGCATTGTACAATAAACTGCTCAAATACAACTCCTTCACCAGCTTCTGTGAAAACGTAGCTTACAGAGAACTCCAGTGATCTCTGAATCAAAGCAGTGAATGAGCAAGGATGTTGATCCAGGAAGTCCAAAAGCTTAAAAAAAGGAAGTAGAAACAGAAAAATCAAAACACTTTTGTTGAAGTCTTACTAAATGCTTTAGTAAACTAGTTATCAAAAACAGGTGCCAATTTATATAAAACTACAGAAAACTGAACATGGACAGGAAATTAGGAAGAGATAAGTATCAACTGTTAATGAAGCATTATTTAATGGCAAAATTCTTGATTTTGATTCAAAATTACTTTTTTTAAGTATGGGGAAGAATATCAATTTTCAAATGGACCAGCTTACTAGTAGTAAATAAAATATATCAGCCATACTTAAAACAGTGAGTATTTCAGCAGATAATTGTGTAAGCAAAAGCAGTATGAGGGCTATATAACTCCTCCCCCAACATAACCAATGCAGTACAAGAACTTGCTTCTTCAACTTAGCTTTTCCAATTAGTGATCAAAAATACACTGGTGGATTCCTTTAATCTCCTTTAGTACTGCAAAAATGCCTAAACCTACATTCTTGCAAGTGAATTTCCATAGGTGGTAGATTAATCAAATTTACTTTCTCTTCAGGTCTGTGAAAAAAGATTCACATTTGCAATCTAAGTAGCATGACAAAGACCAAAAATAATGTGTCAGAGCATTTTCAGTTCAATTTTAGTGAAGCTGATGGGTGCTTTTTACTTCTGATAACTAGGCTGAATATTTAAAATACATCCATGGCCTCTAGATAGAATCTGAAAACAATGGGAACTCTGTAGGTTTTGTAACTTTAAAAAAAATAACAGAACCCAAAAAAACAAGACCAAGTGTCTATGTTTACATTACCTTCAATACAATATGCATTTAACACTTGCACAGAATCAGCTGACAAGTCCAAGCGTATTAGACAATACAAGCCTCAGAGGGGAAGAGTATGTTGGTAATTTTCTTTTGATTAATTAGTGTGGCCAGTAATTCCACAGAAATAACAAAGCCATAGAAACAGTGATCTAACTACCTATAAAGGGTATGATGCAAATCCTATCTCTTCTTTATTCCTTAATACCAGTACCATTGTTTAACCAATGCTTCCCCAACTCTTCTTTAAACAAATCCTAGCTAAAGAATTTACGAATGAAATGCACTTAATTTTGTTTGAGCTAAGAAAATGTACTCTTCACTGCTGCAACTTACAACAGCATGAGTAAACAGACACCCCTTTCTTCAAAAATACATCTCCTAACAAACAAGTCTTAAGTTATAGTACCTTCCACTTCTTTGAAAGGTCTGAAACAGATTCGTTTTAAGGCACCTAAGTGTCTGAATGGGGACTGATCCTCCAGAAATATAAGCTATACAACAACTGAAAGGAGATTTTACTTACCACTTTAGTGAACAGAATTATGGTCTTTTCTAGACGATCTCTGCATATGCTTTCTGCTCTTATACTTCTACCTGGTAAATCAGACATTTCACCACTATCATTTTTTAGACTTTCATTTTCCTTCTGGATAGCTAGGTTTTAAATAATTAACACTGGAGAGGAACTTATTTTTACTGTAGTTAAGAGATTAAGTTAAACCTAAAAAAAATTTTAGGGCAAAATAAATTCTAAATCAAATTCAAGGTAATGACTAGGAATAGAAATATTAAACTGTTTCTCTCAAGTGTACTGAAATTCACTGCAGTTGATCAGGGTATAAAAATTGTGACATCATTACAGATACAGAAAATTCAATGATAAAAGGCAGTTAAAATAATGCAAGCAAATGCTAGTGCAGACAAAAAATAATTATGCATTGAAAATATAAAGATGTCCTTTTAATAAAGCCACATACTGTTATGTGCTTTTCTAGAAACACCACCTTAAAGAATAATTTATTATGGGCATTAGAAAACATTCTGAATTAGGAAAATAAACCAGACAGTTTTTATTAAAAGAAAGAAAAACCAGAAAGGGCCATATTGAAAGCATACAGGCAGAAACACAATACAACAAAAGCAAACAGTAATCCTATAAGCTAGTTGTACCTGCTTTTGCAAAACAATCTACTGATTAGAAATGTAGAAATGGGAAGGTTCAGCCCAGTTCTTGTCTTAGGACACAGAAACCCTGAAGTCCTCATATTCTAGGGGACTACGCCAAACCTCAGTATGGGATGGCCTTCAATCCCTTCTATTCAACTCTGCACCTTGTCAAAAATGAAATAAGAGCCAGAAGGAGCCTGACTGTAGTATAGCCAAAGTGACAATTGGAGGCAGTTTCCATCTCTTTTAAAAATGAGGCTCAAAGCCCCAGTCAGACCTCTTACTGAAGTACAGGCTCCGGAATCCAGGAACTTCACCAAAATATTAAAACTGCATATGACTTATTTTAAAAAAAATTTTCCTATTCAGTTTAGACATCTATTCTTGTAAAAAGTGTTGTTGAAATATTACACCAAATAGAATTTTGATGTGATTTTAGCCCATTGATACAAAAATACACTTTTACTGAATTCCTCCTTAATAGTTTCAGCAGCATTTTAAAAAAGTGTCAACTTCTACAAAAATACCTTGCACCCAAATGGTTACTGATCATGCACTAGCCTGTATATTTTCATCCAGCTTCTAACATTTACCAATGAATACAAAGAAAAATGCTCAGATACTTACTACACTCCAGAAACTGTTTCAGCCGTTCAAATACGGCATGCAAAAAACCCTGAAAAACAAACATGTCTTTAAAGGTGAAGCTTATTCTGCGCTGTTATGAGAACAAAATTATGTCAGACTAAAGTTAGTTCATTTGTGTTACCAGCTCAGACATGACCACATAACTTTGAACTGAACTCTTCGATTACTTTAAACAATTTCTTCAAGAAATTAACAATTAGCTAGCAAGCAGACTGCACAGATGATCCAAACTGACCTTATCAGTACAACTTAAAGGCATTGCAACTCTAGTAGAAGGAAAGATAGTAACTGGAGACATGTCCTTTAAAATATGTTTATCAAGTTGTACCTTGTTCTCAACTTCCTAGTGCAGGCCGTAGGTTGTAGGTACTCAACTCCACCACAGGCAGCACTGGAGGTTAAGGAAGGTGCTTGGGTCTCTTTGTCTGACCCTACCCTCCCCAGGGGCTGCAGACTACAGGCTTTTATCTCTCTCAAATGTGACAGGACAAGCATGGCATCAAATTCATCACTTAACGAAATGGTTTTAACTGGGGTGGGGGGGAGCACATGTAAGACACCTTTCAGTAAGCAACAGGCGTGACCACCATGTGGTGTGTAACTTGGAATGGATGTCCTTTCTTTTTTCAAACATGATGCCATTAGAATCCATCTAGGATTTGAGAGCCCTTGGCTGACAGGAGGACAACTTTGAGAGGATGTTGCTTGATCTTCCTTTGCATAATACAAATGCGTGCCTTTCAATGATTTCCAGACATAGCTCCAATAACACCTGAAATCATCACAAAAGTTTTCTAATCTAGAACTAGAAACGCACTTACCATCACCTCTGCATTCCAATGAGGTTCTACAAAGCCGTGGACTGTAAGTTTCCGAAGCACTAGGAAAACAAATTACTTGTGTAGCTATTTATTAGCTCTTGCTTCAACAGATTTCAGAACACAATAAAAATTCCACTTGCCGTGCCTTTCTTTCAACTCAACGCTTTAAAAATACACATAATTTTCGGTTGTGGATCCGAAACATCCATATCTAACATTCACCTTGTTGAAATTACTTTAAAATATATCTTGTGTGAAATAATGAAGAGAACTTTTAACAATTACTCCATCAGGAAGAATGCTGCCAAAACTCTTAAGTATTAAACTCCTGAAAGATCCTGCAGTAGCAGGAAAGGGGCCAAGTACAGTCAGGTAAGGCACATAAGCCACTGGTAAATTCTCTCCGGTTTATCACTGCCTGCAACCCAGCAAAAGCTGCATGCTGCATCTTCTGAAACAACTCAGGACATGTATTATTTACATTGCAAGAATTGCAGAGAATAAGATCCCAATTGTTAAAAGCAGCAAAGTAGTCAGGATATGCATTTACTCCACTCATAAGCCCTTGAGCATCAACCTAAGACAAACTAACTGCTAAGGCTAGCTTTTCAGTGGACACAGGGTGAACTTAATGGAATGAAACTTGTAGCTCAGCTTCCTCAATTGAGTGCTGAAGACATGCAAGCCTAAATTACAACACACATAAGAAAACATCCTGTTATGCCACCCACCTTCCAACCTCCTAGACATTGACTTCTTAAAACATGCACAGTGGAGTGCACAGCTTCTCGCATACTGAGAAACAAAAGCACTCTCTCTCCCTTCTGCATGAGAAATAGTCCTTCTGCCTTGCTAACAGTACAGGTAAAACAAACCAAAAATACAGTTATTTCCAATGGGAATGGCTTTGTTAGAGAATGGGAACTATTTACCAAAGAACTTCTATGCATTCCCTGTGAAGAAAGTTATTTGATTCCTTACACTTAACATCATTCTATATTATTACCTTTCAATGACAACAAGGTCCTTTCTAGGGAATTTGCAGCTGCAGCTTCATCCCCTGTACAAATCTGTTGTAGGAATGTATCTGTATGGTGATTCCATAAGGAACATGCAAAGCTATAAATACTTGATGTAAGCTGCAAAAGGAAGATGTAGAATGTATTTTGTTTCCTGAATTTTGCTATACCATAATAAATCCCCAAATTTCAAAGGCTGGTTTTGACTATTAAAATATTTAATACAGCTTCTTGTATGTATCGTGGACCACAATGTTTAATTTGCTTCTTTGTCATGAGTCATACTAATCTTAAGACATTTTCCAGAAAAATACCTTGTCTTGATTTGAAGATATTATGATAGACTCATTGGTGTCCCTGACTACTTGGGACTATGACTCTCACCTTAAACAAAACTATTTAGGGCTCCTTTCTTACCTGATTTTCAGTAAATACAGCTGCTGGTGCATAATATGCTATGATGCTTCAAAAAATTATAAGCTTTCCTCATCACCTCTTCTCCCACAAAGACAAGGACAAGCAGTTCATCTTACAGTTAAATTAATGTCTGAATCATCTTACTCTGGGACACACTTAGCAGTTACAGGTGCAATACAGTATTGAACAACGCCTACTCCCAAACTAACTCTACTTTGTCAATAGCTGCAAGCAGTAATTTTTTTTAAAACACAGAATGACAAACAGCTTCTAATCAGGTAGAACTGAACAAATCTCTAACTTAATTCACATTACAGTTCACACACAGTGCTTAACTGATAAAGATTTCTAAATTACAAACAGAAGATGAAGATTTTCTCAGTTATGGTAGCAATGGATGGCTTCATAATTACATAAATGTGCATTTAGTCTGTTACACCTTATATCAATGGAGTCATAAGCACATGACCGGTTTATTTAGTTGCTTTGAATGAGTAAAGGTTAGTAAAGGTCCTATTTACAAGTCAGTCTTGAATGCCTCAGACTCCTGATGTTTAAAATTTCATCTTATTGATTACATAGACAGAAATTTCTACATAGATAACTAAGTAAACATCCATAAACAGTCTTCATTTTCAGTACTCACTTCTTCCTTTAAAATGAAGGAATAAACTGAAATTTCAAAAATTCCAGAGGAACATGATTGGAAAAAATGTTTAAGTCATTACAATCAGTTAGCTGGTACTACACTGTTGCCCAACTCCAAATGGGTTTGGAGCTGCATGGCCTATAGCCAAAATTACATCCGTGTTCTAATCAGTGCATTTTTACAGTGGAGAATATAAGCTGAATGACTCGATATTTGGCATTTGGATTCACATCTTGCCTTTTAATTAACCTGAAGAGATGGCCTGGAAAAATCTCAAACACATTCCTGCTGGTGGTAAAAACTAAAATATGGTAATATAGAAGTTTAAATCCCAGTATTTCCTAAAGACTATAATGACTTAAAAATTCAGAACACACTTCCAAAAAAACTCCATAAATTCCTAGAAAAGGTCTATAGATGTTCTATAGATGAATTTCAGTATCTTTACATAAATTAAGATAATGCTCAAGCTGTATGCAAAATTAATAAAGATCGCAAACATCTCACCCAGAAAATGACCTCCAGTTATTCCACAGTACACAGATACCCACAACATAAGAGCAGATATTTAAGTCCACAGACATGCCATTAATGCCCTGCCAGCTAAACTCAGGAAGAAGCAAGCATGTGCAATACCCAGTTTGCATGCTGTACAATACTGCATCACGTTACTTACATCATAGAAAAGCTTCCTATCTGCAGCAAGCCGTTTGGATGCCAGAGTCTTCGTAACATGGTAAAATGTAAGTAGTGCCCTGTGTTGCTGAAGATCGTCCTGCACCTTCACAGATTCTACAAGAGTGGGTATAAGTTCTGGCCATTGTCTTGGGCAGTCCACTCTGGCAACTTTAGCAATCAATACAGAGATCTGAGTTGCTATCTGCAAAAAATACCACCGACACCACTAAGTCAAGGGGCATTTAGGAAATGAATAATGACAAGATCCAAAGTCAAATAAAGCCCAAACAAAAAAAACCCTAGAATGATACATTTTTTGTGCTTTTTCTCAAGCTGTTTTTAAGTTTGCTGAATGCAAATACATGTGGAAAAAAAGTTTATGTTTGTAGCAAGCATGACATAAAATACTAAACTTAATACCTTGCTTAAATTTTACATGAAGACCAGTAACTGTATTTATTCTAGAAATCACAAAAAGAAACAAATATCTGGGAACCACTTCTTACTTAGCAATCTTTTCTATCACTTTCTATGAGCACACACTGCTGAATACGCATTACTCACAGTTTGCCTCTACCTGACTTTTAGATAGAGCCATCCCTAGGCCCAGGAACACAGATGTGAACGCTAAGCCCTGAGACTCTCTCTTGCTCCAGATCTTCAGAACCTCAGGCCAGAAGCACCTGCACTACTCACACCACCTGACTCTGGTTGCTAGGCCCAAGTTCCACTGGCACCAGTCTTGCCAGCAGCTGGAGCCTGGTCCTTGGAACACACATGCATGATGAACAGAGTGAGATTACACAGTAAGACAGGTAAGTGATGCAATCAGAACACAGGACAGGCAGTGATCATCAGGCACAGGGTTTGTTCAGACAGAGGTACAGACCACCCATGTTTACACATGACTGGCCCTTCTTATGCCCTCTTTCTGTCTATTCCACACTTGGCTGCTGTGCAACTCCCTTCCCCTAAACATTCCTTAGCATATTTTGCATGGTCACCCAAAACCCTACCTCAAACATCCAAAAATTTCACATTCTTCTTTTCCCTGTTCTTCCCATTCTAATTGAAAAGGTCCTTGACTGGATTGATGAAGTAGACACTCTCTCCCCTCAGCACACTAGAACAACCACACTTCCAGCCTGGGAAAAAAGTCACCTTCTTAGGCTACCAGAAGGAATCAAAATCCAAGGAATTTCAGGCCTAAGACGGATAGAGCAATGCCCTTCTTTACTGGCGCCTGAGCTGTTTCATCTGGAGTCTGACAACCCCACCAAGTCTTTCACAACATTTACTTCTGCCATGCTACTTAGTGAGAAGAATTGCTTCAGGAAAATGATGTCAAGGTTCACAATAAAGAGCTGGGAGTCCTACTTGTTCCTATATCAAATTACGTCAATTGACATAACAGGGGGAGCAAACAAATTTTTCTCCCTATGTGACACAAGAAGCAACCTCCCAGGAAAGGCAAAAGTACTTTTATCTTGAGCACAGGCTTTTTAAATGGGGAGAAAGAAGAAAAAGAACTTGCTGTAATACATTTGAAAAAGTACTCTGTTCCACTGTTCCCTCCATATGCTAAATATCTTCAGAGGGCATGGCAACTACGCTTTCAGCAGATGGTATGTTCTCTTTTTCTGCTACACCTCCTCTGGAAGTCAAGTTGTATCATCACATTTCCATACTATGCCTACTTCTCACTTTTTTGTGTTGTTTTTCTTTCTATACAAGAGGCATAATTTTTTCTGCTTTCAGTGATGCAAAAATCATAGGCAGATAGCAACTGTGTTATGAACTGTCTGTGACTGGAAAAGTGCAGTTATCAGGAACACAGGATATCAACACTCAGATATATCAAGCAGGCTGGGAACTAAAGATTCCTTGGAAAGGACACCTCAGGATACCTACAAGACAGATTGGGGAACAAAGGGAAAGAAAGGGATATGGAAACATATTTCCATATCACATGTAATTGTTTGGGCAATTATTTAGACTGCTGCGATAAAAAACAAATAAAAATCTCCACATCTTAAAAAATTACATCCCAAAAAATGTCATAAGGACGTATAACCAAAACATGAAGCCACTACTCTTTAAAATGTCAGTTAAAATAGATTCCAATCTCAGCTGCAACTATAGTTGGACAACTCCAGAACTGTTCATCAGCAGTGGCATTCTTAACTATGAAAAATGTTATGCTATCATCTTAGCAGGCAAACTGATGAAATACTAATGAATGTACGAATGTAGGAAAAAAAATTGATAAAAAGTTTCGGTTTGCAAAAAATATATTTAATATTAGAGTTTCATAGTTAATTTACCTATTAATATATGCCAAAAACCATACAAACTTCAAAATTAAATATTTGATAAATTATATTCCACCTAGTAAAGTATAAATGACACACACTATGGTTCAGCTTGCCATACTTCATAATTCTTTTTAGTTAGCATTCAGAAACAAGCAATATTTGTCATATTGTTTACATTGAAACTATATCTGCAGAACAAATTTTAAAACACTTCATATGCTTTTTTAAAAATTGCATTTGCAATGAAAATTCTTAGCTCTACTCAAAACTGTCATTCACAATGGGCTTCTACAAAGACTAAACTACCCTAATTTTGATAAAATGCTCTAAAATCCTAGAAGTTACATTAATCCTGTCAAGAAATCCCAAGAAGTTAAAACTGAACTGTCTGCAGAACAGAAGTTTATTCCCAATGCCTTTTCCTTTCAATCTTAACCTTAAGCCTATAATTTCTGTATTTTCTTGACAAAGTTTTTTAAGATCCAGCTCAAAATATTAGCAAATACTTCCCTGTAGAATCTTATACTTACCTGATGAAGAAGCTATCAAAAGTAAGATTGATTCACCTAGTATGGGCATATTCTGTGCCCCTAACATTAGTTCTGGACTCAATATAATAAATTCTTATCCTAATCAAAATCATGGCTTACAATTAGTCATTTTATGTAAGAAAAGACACTATCACACTGAAGCTTTATTAAGCTTATTTAAATTCACCAAACTGCTGTAACTAGACATGTGACAGCAATACTGCTCAGGCGGGTTTATACAGCAGCAACATCAGCAGCTCGCTCCTGCTTTGCCTCTGCCACATTTCCTTGCATGGCCACACTGGTAACTAGGTAAGAGAACAGACACAGCTGAAAAAAACAAAATCACTCAGGGAAAGGTTATTTTTCAGCTACATCCATTCCCTGGACCATTTCACCAAACAGTTGCACAAACAGCAAGGGAAAACAAACTGCCACTGCAACACCAAAAGAAACAAACCACAAAGAGACAAAATGTTGTTTCCAGCCAAAGTGGTTCTATAATTCAATGAGTTATGACCGATGGTAAAAAAATCTCACTTCAAGGTCTGTCTGCAAAGCACTATGTAAACTGCAACTTCATTATTATAATTAAATACTTTGTAAAGAAAGAAAATAAGATATCTATCAATACAAGTATTTCTTGGAAGAGTAATAAACAATCACCACTAACCTGATTCACTGGCTCATTAAAGTTGGTGATAAGTCCAGCACGCAATGTAGATTTTTCTTCTTCCGAAAGAGCACTGCCAGGATATATTTATCAAAATATTATTTATTTTCAATTAAAAAACTACTATCAATTCATTTGTAACTATCAAAAAAAACTATCAAAACTAACAAAAGAACATCATTTGCTCTTCCACTATCTCAAATATCCTTAAAAAGAAAGGGAACTGTGAAAAAAATACTTATAAGGTATTTTGGTCTCACATTCTGAGACTTGGTGTGACCTTTTCAAAGATAAATGGCAAAAGAGTTGACAGAGTGAAATACACATATATACAATGAAAAAACTGCACAAAACTGTACAAAATACAAATGGATTGCTCATAGACAATTGTCATATAGTTATTACTGACAGAATAGAGGATTTGAACATAAATTTGCCCATGTACACTAATGGACAGTGGCCAAAAATTGTCCAGAATAAGGCAATCACCACATCAGATGACAGCTTTTTTGGAAAAGCAGTTAAGTCTTTTCTATTATAAACTCTTTTCTATAAGAAAGCAATATATTTACACTTAAAAATACAGATCCATTGAAAATTATAGCTTTGTGTGAAAAGTATGTTGATATATTCTCCATAATGTGCAGGGGAAAATAGTGAGCAGGGAAAAAATTCTAAGCCATAAAGGTTAATTTTCATTCAAGTGCAGCACTGTGGTATCTTAATACTTAATTTTAAGTGACCTCTGTCACTTTAAGACTACAAGTTACAGTATGATATCACTACTGTATTACTTCAGATTTTATATCATTCATGCAATTTTCCTATAATTTCCAGGCAGGAAACACAACACACTGCTCTAAAAAAGGTTTTGTTGGTATTTATAGATTACACTACTGGGGGAAAAGAAAAACCAAACCAAACTAAACAAAAAACCCCAACAAATTTTCATCTACTGATAGCACCTGGAAAGCTGTTTCTCCTTCATAAAAAGACTGGAAGTTATCACACAAGGTCGTTCAGATTAAAGTTTCACCTAACATTGCAATGACTTAGAAGCATGCAAACATCACATCTCAGTGAAGGCTAGAGGCTGGAAATTAAGAAGATTAAACACACCAACACAACAACTTCCTCTTGTCTGACCTCAGGCACAGATATTAACTGACTAGTTTTATGTACTGAGGTTTAAAATTATATCTAAAGCTCCCTAAAGCATAGGTTTTACTCTAATCTAGACAAATACTAAATATTAATCTCAAAATAATAAGAAAATAGAGGCAGGAATTGCCATAAGAACAAACATTTACAAAAATATTCTAGTTTTCACTTTGTCTTCACCTCTGCAAAAACACAAGTATTCACTATTTTCTCGATCAAAGACTTATCATTTGAAGTATAGTTCAAAAGGGGGGCAATTCATTGTTTCACTGGTGACTCAGAACTGTACACTAAGTCTTATTTTCCAAGGTAATTCTAGCATTCAGGAGCCACAATTTTATTTTTTATATTTTAAATCAAGACATAGGCTTTAAGATTTTTTCTGAAAAAAATTAAATTATCCCTAAAAGTATTTTGGTTAAAATTTACAGAGATCTCTGCAACAGTAAAAGCTTTTCTGCATGTAACTATTTTACTTATTAATCTAAAGCCATGAGATGATGTTCCATGACAATAAATTTTTGAGGGTTTCTCTTTTATAATATGAAAATGCAGTATATAATATCCACACATGCAGGCATCGTCTACGTGGTTTCTAAAACTTAAAAACTCTTATTAATAAAATTTAAAAATCTATAGTCAATTAAATGTAGATTGTATAATAACTCACTTTCAGAGACAAGAGAAAGCATGTAAATCCTGGTTTGTAAAAAAAAATATACCCCGTTTTACTATATGACTGAATTTATTTTGTTTCTGGGCTCACAAGACCCCTGGCTTTAAACTCTTTTTCATAATTATATTAACTTATCATATGCACAGTCTAAGAGCAGCAAGAACTCAGTTCATTACTTACTGTAAATAAAAACGCTGTAATTAAGCTTTTGCCATTGCAGACAAAACAAAGGAAAGAAAAGAAACAGATTCATGAGGATCAATGCCTTAAAGACACCAGCTTGTGATAAGCAAAACGAGAAAACAGTAACGGAAAAAACCTAAGAACTCAATGTCGATGCAAGTGTCACCCGGCAGCACGGTGTGACAGAGCTCCTGAGGGTTTGCCGGACCGTGAGCGGAGAACTCCGAGCTCAAACAACACGAGAGTGACATCTGCCGGAGAGCAGGGACACCCTCAGCCCCTGAAGGAGACACAGACCCGCACCACTGCCCCAGCCTCCCTTAATGCCTTGCAAGAAAGCCAATTCCACAATCCCGCCTGTAAAAGTTACAGACAGGCGAGAAGTCAGGAAGAACGTGCCTCCTTCAGCCAGTTATTTCCCTTCAGCATTGAATTATATGTGCCCAAAAATTAAAACAACTTCATCTACACATGAACTTCTAAGTACTATCTACTATGCTGTAGTCTTTCACAATTTGCAAATTCAACATTACTTAGATCTTTCTCTGTGTTTGTGGTACGGAGAAATACACATCCAAATACTTTAAAAATTATTTTGGAGCTTTTTTTAAAAAAGCCTGATATTTCACATTTGGATTTATGGCTTATGAGAAGTAATCACACAAGTGAAAACATATATTTGAAAAGTACTGTTAAAGTATTGCACCGTGTTGCTAACATAGTACTCAAATAAGAGAACAAAGTCCACAAGAGACAGGATACAATTGTCTGTAAAATCAAAAACACGTTCAGCTCTTGAAATCAAGACAAACCATTTCTGAAGAAAATAAAAACACATACAAAATCATCCTGTGAGACCAGCTTTTGAGGAGGCTGACAACAAATTTCAAAAGAAGAAACCAAACTGTGCCTGAAAAGAGTCTATGACAACTCTAGGCTCTTCGCCACAGCTATATGAAAAGCTGCCTGAAAAAGGAGGAGGGAGGAAGTTCACAGGCCCATCTTCTAAATCACTCTCACTGGAAAATGCAGTTTTAAGCCTGATCTATACATCAAAACATGCTTTGATGTACTACTATGGATGGAGAGCAGACAGCTGCTGAAGTGAGATACAAGACAAAAGACAAGAATTTTGCAAAGACAACAAAAATGCAGCATCTACAATGAAGACTTGAAATAAATCATGGTATTCAAAGCATGATTGATTCACAAAATAATCAACCAAAAGTTTAGTTTAAATCAGGATTTTTCAAAATTACCTCAACATATTCTACAAGAAATGTGATCTGGTTGAGTGCTGACAAAATGTCACATCTAACATATTTAGAAAGAAAAACAGTTGGACACAGAATAAAAATTTAGTATGCATTACTCCATTGAATCCTTAACAGCAGCCAACAAATTTTAAAATTTATTTTATCATTTAATTGCACTAAATTAGTGGCAGAAAAGTTAGAAATGGGGAAAAATAGGGTTGCATGGGAAATTTAATATAGATTTAACTCATGGAATCTTTAACAGTCAAGAAAAAATTACTTTTTAAATTACATTTAATTTAAAACTACAGGGAAGCTACATTAAAATATTTCTATGTAATTTTTACCTCAAACAGTAAAATTCTAGTTTTTAGTTCTGCAAGAAATAAACTACACTTTTTTACCAGAAATACTACTAGTGGCTAAAAATACTAACAAATTGAAACAACATTTAACTTCTTCCAACAGTTCTTGCGAAGTACCAGTGTTATAAGCTGAATCCTGTTAGCCAGAAATGTCAAAGATATATGCTATCTTTCATGAAAAAGATGCTATTTTCCTGTTACATAAAAAAGAATCCAAATGCTTGCAGATGTTTTGCACTTATATACTAATTCACACATACAAATACTCTAGTGCTCTATGCCATAATGAAGGAGTACTACACCACTTAAAATGTGCTGTGGATACAGAATTTTATAAGTTTTCACTCCTTTGGTAGATCTTTGGAAAGGCTTACAATGCAAGGCAAAATACATTGAACTGTCTCAAACAATGAAAATCATATTTTGCATCATAACACAAACTTAGATTTGTGATCCAGAAAAACTGTATCTAGAATTCCATCTAATACCCTACATCTGACAGTGACAGTCCCACCTATTACACGCATTTGAGACTGAACACTTGCAAACCTTTGAGTTCTGGAATTGAAACACTTTGTGAAAACACACCTGTTTTTAAAGGAAAAATAAGCACTCCACACAAAAGACTGGGAAGTATATAATTCTACAGGTTACATATTAAAATGGCACTTTTTGTAAATTTTAAGTAAATTACATGTTACTCATGAAAAGTGCTTATATTTCTCATCTTCTTTGGAGAACTCTTTGTCGCGCATTATCAGAACAATGAAAAAAGAAGACCAGAACTTTTTAGTATGATAACTGCTGCCTCCTTCCCATGTACACATTCAGTACACATCAGCTTGAACAAAATCAAAGTTCCTTCTCACTGTCATAGACATTACCTTTCACTTCTGTCACTCTCAGTAAACCCAGGTGTTAACGTTGCAACACATACAGCATCACTTCAAAACCTATTACCTGTGAAAGAGCCTTCTAACTCAGCTCTCAAAAGTAAATCATGAACAGTCATAAGAAGCAATATAAAGACAAAATGTTTTATCAGCAAGTCCTGAAAGTTTAAGCATGTTGTCAGTTCCACCACAAATTCTAAAGTAACTTCTACCAACTAAGGATCTCCTGTTTTTCCAGCCTGGCAACCATAACAAAGCCAACTTCAAGATGGTTAAGTGGAAGATCTCAAAACTTACTGTGGTGCAACCCGTCTCCAGTAGCGATCAATTCCATTTTTAAAGTACAGCACAGCTAACCATCTTACATTCACATCCAGGCTATGATTTGTAAAAATGTTCTGTTAAAAAAAAGAAAAAGTTAAAAATTTCTCAAGATAGCACAAGCAAGACAGAAATTGTATCAATGCATACCCTGGTATATGTAGAAATACACACACCACTGTGATATGGGTGTACATAAACAAAAAGCCTTGATCATCATTTGACAGGGAAGTGAAAACACTGTTCTAAACATAAATTTTTAGAGATTAAAAAAATTTTTATCACTTGCCCAAATTTTGACTGATTTAAAAAAAACAACCTATAAGGCAAACATGTTGCTAATCTTGTCTGGCAGAGAAGGAAATATAAGGGTGGTAATTAATATAATCAGACAATTTTTACATTCTTTAATGACATAGCCCTCAGAAGTTTGTGCCACCGCAGAACACAAGCTAATTCCTTATTCTAGTCAGAATCCAATCTTCAGATTATTTATTCATTATGTTATTTATTCATATGGCAAGAACCATCCTATCTAGCAATACTGTTTGTAAAATAGTGACCTGGTAGGTCTGCAATTCTCAAATTTGACTATGCTTAGGAAATCAGGAAATTATTTTCTACCAATAAAAGCTATATATCTGTAGATACATACATATATATCTCTCTATACATATATATACACTTTTATATATCTGTATGTACATACAGACAAACACAGAGGAGTTATTTTGTATGGTAATGGTGTAAAATTAATCAACCAAGAGAAACTAAAATAAAGGCAGGCTACTGAATTTCAGCACAGGCACTACTCTGAACAGCAGCTCTCCTCCTGTTTTCTACTGCATCAGATGGATCCCTCTCAAGGGATGACACATCATTACTCCGACCTTTAGAGAGCAAGCATGTGTGAAGTATGTTCTTACTATGCAGTACACTGCAGAAAGAGTGCACCACTTGTATTTCTTGCTTTTAGAAGTCCAGTAAGAAGGGACCTGAAAAACGCAGGGATTCTGGTCAAAAGTATCTTCTACTTTTGGGCAGCATGCCTGCAAACACAGGCATAAACAAACCTTTCAAATAACTCAGCAGTTATAAGTAGAAACCTGGGACCTCATTTTCACTATGAATTCAAAACCTAATTTTCTCTCAATATCTACTTTTATTAATAGTAACATGTTTCTTAGAGGTAATGGCCAACCCAGAAAAACCTAACACACTCCAATCACTAGAAAGTAGACAGATTTACATGCCAACAATGATATAAACTTCAAAACTAGCAACTGTAGAAAAATATCAGAAAGGTGGTAACCCACCAAAAATACCACACAACACAAAAATGATCTATATGTAGTATGCTCTCCTTCCCCAAAGCTGATTTAGGAAGACAGACTGAATCTCTAAAAGACTTGACCTTTCCCAAATGCAATTTAAGCATATTAAAATACTAACAGCTAACTTCAAACACCACTTCCATATTACAAAAATAACATTTCAAAATAAATGAAACATGGAAAACCCAAACTACTCATACTGAATATTCCTCTCCTGGCTAAAATATTTAGCAGAAACAAAGCTTCCACAGATAAAGACCCTAAAACTAGACCAACCTAGATAAAAAATGAAAAAAAAAAACCAAAGAATCTACACAAAAACAAGTAGAACGTCTCATTACACTCTTTATCTTCATATGAACTTTGTAAAACATGAAGTACTTAATATAACACAGTAATGCTGTCATAGACAGAACAGGAATGAACTAATATACAAACTGATATAACTTGCACAGAGGTTCTTTTCAAAACCATCCAATTCTGAATCAAAAGAGAGAGATGTAATACCTTCAAAAGAGAAACAGAAAAGTAATGATAGCAACTCCACTAGGTACTAAAAATGGTAGGATCAAGGATGCATGTCTCATGATCTTCTTCATGATTTTCTCTCCTCTGTTCCAGAAGCAAGTGTATCTCACAGTAAGCAATTATATTACTTGGCACAACCCACAGATATCAGCTGTCTTACCCACTCTCCACTTGTTTCCCTGAACCCTTTTCTTCTCCACTAAGAAGATGTCAACTACTTTCTCTCCCAGACAGCACACCTGTCATGATCAAGTTAAACAAAGAAGCAGACACTTCACTTGTTTAGTTTGGAAGACTATCTTGATATTTCACTCTTAAAGAAAGGCTGATGTGGCCCCAACAAATCCACCTAACCACTTAAAAAAATTTATCAGCATTTGAATATTATGTGCCAGCATATACATCTTTAATAAGCATCTAAACACCTGAATTTTTAGTCCTTACATTTAAAATTAACTCATATTTGTTCCAGTTACCTGTGAGTGCCCAATTTGTCTACACCCCAAAGTACAAGGTCTCAAACCAAACATGCAGAGGAATAAAAAAAATCACTAGTGGCAATTTCCACTGGTTTCTATCAATATTATTTACCACCAAAACTACACTATTGCAAAGGCAGTACATAAAAGGAAACTTGGCAGCTCAAAGTATCTTCTTCTACTCCTTTCCCTAAATCCTTGGGCTCACCTTCAACTTTTCAAACAAGTTAGAGGGTTTATAGAGAACAGAACACATCACCCAACAAATCTGAGGCATTCAATCTATGCACTGAGGACAGATGTTTGTAGAAAAAACATTTTACCTCTCTTTTTAATATTATTATAAATATATGCAGAGATATTGAAGAATAACAACAGCGTTAACTTTCAGGTGTCTTTGCTGAAACAGGTTCATTTCCTTTTTGACTGTGTTGTCATCATTTTGACCATATTAATGCATCCATTTCATCAATGGCCATAGCACTTCTAGAAGCATTCACCTTCCCCATTCCAGGACCTTACTACCACAGCCAGGTCAGTTAGTCTCCCTGGGAGTCTCCCTCCACTAACAAAAAGGAAAGTAACCCCAGAGAGGTATCACACACTTCAATGGAAAGCAGGAGGGAATGCCTATTAAAATGCTCATAAAGCACCATCTCCCCAAAAAAGAAAAGGTCCTCATTGCCTTGATATATAAAAGGTCCCCTGCCTCTTGACGCAGTAAAGGCAATTCCTTTGAGAAGGGTTCTCTTGGCCTTTTACCATCCACAATTCACAATAGGTAAATGAAAGATTTAGCACTACTGCCCACTCATACTGCTAGAGACTGGATTTCCACCTTCTGAATACCCGGGAAAAGAGCTTACTTTGAGATACAGTAATGACAATGCCTAGCATTGACACATCCTACCTACCCTATCCTTCAGCATAAGGATTCTGCTGCCTGGACCATGACAACTCAGGGCTTCCCTCAGGCAGAGGTGATGGCTCAACCATGTTCTAGAGACCAGTACTCAAAATTATTCAGTTTACTTAATAGCACTTTTCCACTGTAACTTACCAACAAGACTGAATAAAAACCTGGCTGTGTCTCCCACTGCTTCAGCTGCTCCTCAGCTGGCTTCAACACTGCAGTATCTTGGCTAGTAGCTTGCGTCAAGACTTGCAAAACAACAGTGCTAGCACTGTTGAGGTCCATGAAAATCTGAAAACATTTAAAAAGGAGAAAAAACACCTAATGAGTAAAAGATAGCAAATATAGACAGGTATTTTCCATTCTTATTATCCAAACATCCCACGCTCATTTTTCATTAGACTACACAGTGTAAAGATAGCACGACACCCACTCACAGGCAGTTGAGGTACAGGGATAGAACTATTTGCTTTCAGAAATCTGTCAGCAGAAGGAGCAGGCATTAAATCAATCATTACAAACAGATTTGCTAGATCTGAGGAACTGCAGGAAATATTTTGATTGCAAATAGTTACCTCTCTTGTGAAGCACAGCAGCTAAGAGCAAAACTGCAACTAGAGATAATTACTCAGCTGTAAGCAGAGCCAACCATGGGGTGTCTGAAAGAGGCAAAAATGCAGATTATTAACATTTTTTCATATTACTTTTTCTTCAAGACAGAAAATTACACATTCATATAGTCACATTCTATAACTCAAATTCATCCAAACAATTCATATAAATTAAAAAGAAAGCATTAAGTCTCACAATTAGTCTTATATGATACAGAATTTTCCTCAATATATTTGGTTTCCTTCTTATTTAGCATACAAATGTTGGAATAATAGCTAACCAGGAATTGGAAAAGTACAAGGCCATGGCTAATCTAGTCCCTGCAGCTGCAAAACCAGTGTGTCCTTGAAGCATAGCTGCATTGTGATAGCAAGATGCTGTAATTGAGAAAGAGACATGTAACTTCTAAAGAATGAGGAAGAGCTGATATTGTAGTATAACCAAGAGACTGCTTGGCTTATAGAATATGCATGAGTTTATTACTTGTTGTAAATAAATGTCTGGTGGTCTGATTAATAAACGAAGCTTGCTGATTCTCACATTGAGCATCCCGAGTTTCCCTGCGCCGTGACATACAAATGCTAACCAGCTGAACTACAAATGCATATTGCCGAATTTCCAGTTTATATACATGGTTTTGCACTCTTGTACTCTATGAAAGCAAAACAAAACCCTGCTCTCCAGATGATAGAAATTACACTTATAATGACCACAGAAACAAGGTTACAAGAAGAAAAAGACACATATATGAAAGAAACTATGAAGTCTGTTTTCTGCTTATAAAAAAAAGTCAGTTTAAAGCCTATGTTAACTTTTAATAACACAGACAGTGAATATTCATATACTTAGGTTTTCTAAATGAACAACAAAGAACAGTTTCTCTTCAAAGAGGAGAGAGAAGGAGCTTCAGGTGGGGGGCATCAGGAGGAATTTCTTCATGGAAAGGATTGCTAAGCATCAGAATGGGTTGCCCAGAGAAGCTGTGGAGTTGTCATCCCTGGAGGTGGTCAGGAAAAGCCTGGATGTGGTACTTAGTGCAGTGGTGTAGCTGACAAAGAAGTGATCCGTCAAAGGCTGGACTCAGTCTTGGAGGTCTTTTCCAATATCATGATTGGAAATCACTTCTGTGATTTGCTTTTGTTTAATGGGAAAAAAAGGTTTATTTTTCCACCTTCAGGAAAAAGACCAAGATTAAAATTGTTACAATAGTAGTAAGAAAGTGGAAGACATGAAATTTATTTTGACAGAGGCTTAAAAATTTTGATTTTTTTTTAGAAAAATCACCTTAACAACTAAACTAGACACAATACTGGAGATCTTTTATACCAGTAATAGCATTGCATAGTTGAAAAAAAAGTATTACACCCCTAAAAAAAAAGTTCTTCATCTCGAAATCTCCAACCATCCTCTAAAAAAGCTGACTAAAATTTGAAGGTCCTAAGGTTAAAAAAAGTCTACATTTAAACCCATGAAACACAAAATCACATCTCTCCTCACAGCAATAATTAAACAGTTGACTCCATCTATGCTTAATACTTCCCACGTGAAGACCCTTGCAATCTTTCTGCTTTAACCAGTTGTGCACAAGGTAGCAGAAGGGGGGGGTGCCTTCTGTGACAAGCTGCAAGCAGCTTCCTGCATGTCTGACAGAAGCAGTGCCAGATGGCCCCAAGACACATCTGCCACTGCACCCACCAGCAACAGTGGTGGCACCTCTAGGATAACATGTCTGAGAAGAGGGAGGAAAAACCTAAAGGCTTTGGCTTCCACTGGAAATTTATATACTCCACCTAGAACACTTCTCATTAGAAGACATACTTAAGTTAGTAAAATGCAAGCACAAAAAACAGGTGACTTTTTTCCAGTTTCTTATTTCAAAACAATTACCTGACAGTTCTAAAGATAACAACAAAGGACAGCAACAAAAATCAAAGTGAAATATTTGCTTCTTTTTTAATAATGTTTCTCATTCTTGAAAAGGTACTTTTGTACTTCCATGTAAAAACTGGAACAGCTACGGTTTGAGCTACTGCTCAAAAAAAAAAAAAAAAAACTCAAGAAAAATCAAACAGCTTAGTGGGTCAGAACAAAAATTTATTTAATCCAATGCTCTTGCTCTGTCAAAACCACTGCAGATACTCAGGTCAGAACATTTTACATAATGCTGGCTTGCCACCCAGAAAACTCTGGTTCAAGAATTTTCTATTAAGAGGCAGGGAATTTAACAGCCCTCAAGATTTAGTCTCCAATGAGTCACTTTCTGATCCCATGTAAAGATCATTGGATGAGGCCACCACAAGCCAAATAGCAAAACTGAACTAGAAAATAATCTCCCTGGAGATGGGTCAACTACAAATAATGTTTATAAATACTGCAAAATATTTGGTGAAGTGGTATGATTTGGATAGCAAAAAATTAACTGGAAAAAACATGTAATAAACATGTAGCAAACACAAATGGCAGACATGCAAAAAAGCTGTCTATTGCTACTGCTTTTTAAAAATTCCTCTGAACAGTTTGTTTTCTTCTAGTAAGTCACTATTTAACTTGTATTAATTTCGAATTTAAAAAAACAAAAAGAGAATAAAAAGAAATTTTAAAATTTCAACAAAATATTCTGAATCAATCCTTACTGTACAAAACTCGAATTTGCAGTTTAAGCTAGCTACAAATTAGTTAAGCTAAAACAAAGAGCTACAGTGACCAAAATAAATAGTATAACCCTCTGCTTCTCCCTGAAGAGGAGGGTTATATACTATCATACCACTTAAATACCCAAAGATGGAAGGAGCAGGAAAAATGCAGGTTTTCCTTTGGATCAAGTTTTCCAATAATTTTCACACCACACTGTTGACAGATAAATGTGCTAGGCATAAAAAAGCAGACAGAACAGCAAGCAGCTTTTATTTCACGCTCTTGACAAAATATGATGTAAACTTAGAACAAGCTCACAAACTGTGACTGAGCCATAACTGCCCACCAAAAGGCAAAAGGCAGGGGTGGGATCCCAGGGGCACACACAACAAAAAAAACCCAAACAAGCAAAAGGTCAAACCATCTAAGCACACTGTTCCACAAACACTAGAGGACATTACAGGAGCCAGGACGACTACATGACTTCAAACAATGTCAAGCCATTCAGGTTCAAGTCCTAGCATGTAACCTCAACTCTGACAAAGTCCCTACCTTCCCTTCTCACTGACAGGATTTCTACAGGGAGCTTATTCCCTGCATGCTCCCTGTAAAGACAATTGACTCAGGGAGGGCACCAGCTCCTATCTTAGTGGGATCTGCTCAAAATACTGTTTTAATTACTGCCATGTACAGATGCACTTGTGAAAGTTATTCCTGTAGACAGACACAGCTGCACCTTGGGAGTTTAAACCCAGATCTCTCCAATCTTAGATTGTTGTGATACCCTCACACTGCCCTCTTTCTTTTTCTTTTTTAATTGATGAGATAGAGACAATCCTCACTATTTAAATATCCGACTTCGCCTGTTGCATGGGAAAGGCAAAAGGGACATAGGTTACCCCAGAGACTGGTTAAATCACAGGGACAAGGACTTTCTCCATAGCTCATGGGACTTCTACAGCTTTACTCACTACTGAACTATATCTACAAGACTGTCCTAGAGATGAAACTCAGAAGGTGAGTATTAAATAGCTTTTGTCTTTTGGGTACTTTCTGAGACATGAGGCACCTACAGAAATTTTTGCCTTATAAGCAACACATTTTTAGAAGGAATGGTCCAAAGGTCTGCATCTGTGTCACAACAGTCAGAATTTCCAGGTTTGATTACTGAGTAAGGGTGTCATTTCCCCCTTTTATTTACTAACATCAGTCTGTGTCTTCACCATAAACACTGAGCAGTATCAGGAATGTTCACTGCCTTCTGCTACCTTTCTGTGGTCCACACCCATTGCTATAATAACAAAATTGCACACAAACATTTTGCAGGAAGTAAAAGAAATCCCCGTCACTAGAAAGTATTCAATGTCTTAAATGTTCTAGTTTTATTTTAGCCATGCCAGTGTAATGTTTTTCCTTTACAGCCGATGTTTCTGATACTAACAAATAAGTATGTAGTATTTTCCCTTCACACTAAAAAGCATCCTAATTTTAAAATCACATGTGCCAAAAGAAATTGGCAACTACTAAACATCTGAAGGGGTAAAAAACAAAGGATTTCATCACTAAACACCTCTCTACTTCACTTTTTCTGAGAGAATGCAGTATAACAACTTGCTCATATCCAGATAATTATTTCTGTGTATTTTTGTTTTCTTTTGTTAAGAATTCAATTAATTCTTTCCAGCTGTAAGAAGGTACAAGAATAAACTAAGATTTTATGAAATCAGAAGACGACAAAGCCATAAACACATGACACAAAATACAGTGTGCTCTCTCTGACCATAGTGCAAATACATTCTGGGCTACTTCAAGTGCACCAGTGGCTCTGATGATGTTGTGATCCTTCTCTACCCAGTGTCTGAGATGGCTCCTAGGACCCCATTTCCACTTGGTTCTCACAGTTCTCCCTCTCTTCAGTTCAAGAAGGAGCAAACTGGAGAGAGGTCAGGATAGTCTGTGGTCTAAAGCAAATTATCTGTGAGGAGGTAAAGTTTAATGTTGTTTATGACAGTGGAACCTAAGGAAGACTTTGCAGACACCTAAAACTAATTGCCTGAAGAGTGCTTACAAAGACAACTTGCTGCTTCCTATCAGCAGATTACACAACCAACAAACAACTATAAAGCTACACCCTGCAGCTCAGAAGGTTCAAGTAGAAAATTGGGACTGTCGTTTACAGCACATTTGTTTCAAGAGAAACATGAAAAACTAAGTTTCCATGCTGAAAAGCCAGAAGAACTCCTGAAATAAGTAACACAAACACTGGCATTCAGTCATAGAGATAGGATATATTACCAAGGATACTGTCACCTTCAGGAAAAGCTGGTAGTTACACTGATTTTTCTCCAGCCTTCCACAAACTCCTGCATGAATCTCTTTTCTAGCACTGCAGTATCTGCATCAATCATGCCACATGCTCATAGTCCTACTGAGGAATGCACCCAAAAGAAATAAAACTATCCTGGTTATTGAAGATACTACTTAAACTCACTAATAACTACAGCAATCACCAAAACCAACACAATTACTAATACTAAGCATTACTAACATTTTTCAGAACCCACATATTAACTTTTGTTTATGTAATTGAACCAAGCTATGTAAAGTTTGCTCAATTTTTAAGCCACAATAAAGAAGACAAAATGTCTGAGCAGCAAAGAGAGTTAGAGGTGTTTTTTTCCCATACTGCTAGTAACAGAAACACAGAAGTAGAATTTCCAAAATTTCATTTTTACAAAAATTTAACATTGAAACTAAAACTTAGGTCTGAAAAAAGTATGCAGAACACACGAAGGATGCAAGAACTAAGAACAGCAAGGACCACAGTATTAAAGGACAGCAACAAGCAAGGCTGACAACAATGTTAAGGAAAGCCAATCAGATTATATTAAAAATTCTGAGGAGAAGAATGAACTTTGATATTAAACAGTAACCACCAAAGTGACCAAAAATTCCCAACAGAAAGAACAGGGAGCAATGAAATGAGTGAGACAATTCCAAGGATTAACTCAAAAATTACTCTGTCACAGTGTTCAGGATTGATGACACAGGGAAAGACAAATGTAAGACAGAGACAATGTAAGAATATTTTTAACATTTAATAGTAACTTTCTATGATGACCACTACTACAAGGTCAATCTCATTCCTTTAATTTCTTCCTAATTTACCTAACTTAATGGATTTTTAAAAAGGCCTGACAGACCACTTAAAACAAACTAGTGCCACACAGCTGAGATGGATACACATGTTTCATTCAGTCCTCGTGTTCTGAAACAGGTTTAAACACTTTAATTTTAACTACAGTTAAATCCCACTCTTGATGATACAGTTTCAAAATGTCATATGTAAAGCATGGGTGACAAACACCTTTATCATTTATACACATGATAATATCCACATATACACATGATAATATCATTTATACACATGATAAAGGTCCTTGATGAGAACAGTACAGTGAAAGAATGAGAGAAGAAAAACAGAGAGCAGTGATAAATTTGGTGTTGCCATGAAGTCTGAAGAAACCAAACTCCATAAGGAACACACTTTCGGCAAAAACTTGGATATATCTTATGTACATATAAATTTGAACTCAGAGCATTTTGCTGATGTGCTGTGTGAGCTGATTTAAAAGCCAGACCAAATGTGTTACAGATATGACTTCATGTATGAGACATGGGAAACAAGGCACATGGAATTGTAAGTGGGAAACAGCAACACCATTGCATTTAGGGCCTTGTACTTGTACACAGTGCTGTCTTCGACGGTAACAAATTGGAGAAATAACTCACCACTGCTGCACTGAGCCTGCCTCTGATTAAGGGAAGACTGCTCGGCAGAAAAATTGCTGTTCTTCAGCCTGCAGGAAGAAAGCAACCACCTGGAATAAAGGCAAGTACGCGCCCCTTCCCGCACAAAGCAACCACCTGGAATAAAGGCAAGTACGCGCCCCTTCCCGCACAAAACAAGTTCTCTCGGGTTAACGCCTCATCTTCCTCCCAAGCCTTCCATTAATTCCAGCCTGACTCAAAACTGTTCCAAGGAGAAAGCGGGAAACTGTTCCCTGCCAGGAATTAGGCAACAGTTATTTACTTCCTGCTCCGAGCAGGCCCTTTGTCGCGGCCAGCAATAATAGGCAAAGGAGGCCTGTCTGCCCTAACCGCGGGGGCGGTGCCCCGGAGCCGGTACCGTGGCGGGCACTCCACGCCGGAGCCGCGCCGGCTCGGGAAGCGCAAACGGGGGCACAGCCGGCAGAGCAGCAGCCGAAGGAAGTGCGTAGGAGCGGCGCCGCCCGCAGGGGCACAGCCCCGGGCTCCGTGCCCCGAGCGCTGCCCCGCTGGAGCCGCCTGCGCCGCCCGTCCCCTCCCGTCCCGGCCTCGCACGAACCGGGACCAGCGAGCGCCGCGCCGGCACCACCGCCTCCCCGGCGCGCGAGTCTGACGTCACGTCCCCGCGACGCCAGAGCGCTGCCCGCGCCGCTCCGCCGGCAAAAGCGCGGCGGGGGCGGGGCCTGGGGTGGAGGGGCCGGGGCTTAGGGCGGCGGGGGCGGGGCTCTCGGAGCGCGCAGCGCGCTGACGTCAGGCGGCGGCTGCGCGCGCGCAGGGTGGTGTGGCGCGCGGGGCATTGTGCCGCGCTTGCGTGAGACGTTCCCGGTGCGGGGCGTCACGGCCGGCGCGCGTGGTGCTCGCGTCAGAACATAACGGTGAATATATGAGAAAGTCAAGCAAAAAATACAGAAAGGATTAAAAAAATTAGTGTACTTTATTGGCGTGGCAGCGGCTGGGAATGACTGCGCCCGTACTGTGACTCCCGGCCACGAGCGGGCGGGCTCTTTGTGCGGAGTCAGGGGGTTAAAGAGCCGCGTTTTCTTATCGGCAGAAACTTATGAGGATCGCCGTGGAAAATCCTCCCTCCCTTTCCTTCCTTCCCCCCTTCTTTTCTTTATTCTATTTTTTTCTTCCTCTAGCCCTTTTTTTCTCTTCCGCTCCCCCTCTTTCATTCATCTCGCATTTTCTCTTTTCGTTTTCACCCTGCCCATTTATCAAAAACCCACTGCCGCCTGCTTACGGACTAGGTCGGGGTACTAAACACACTCATTTTTAGGCCGTGTGTCATTTACTAATAAACCTTGGAAAGCTTCTGTGGACACGCTGACACCCGCCGCCCCTGTAGCCCACGGTCACTTAGGACTCACGGCTGCTCCCATTCCTCCGAAGGGTGGGACGGGCCGGCCGTTCCCGGGAGGATCGAGCGCCCGCGGTCCGCTAGCCCGCCAGGGGGCGCTGCCTCGCCCACCGGCCGCACGCGGAGCCGCTCGCCAGCTGCGGTGCCGCGCGGCACGTGGGGAGGGGGGCCGGAGCGAACCGAGCCGGACCGGAACGAGCCGAGCGGGGCCGAGGTGAGACACGCGGGGCCAGAGCGAGCCGAGCCGGACCGGACCGAGCGGGCCTGAAGGGAGCCGAGCGGAGCTGCCGCCATGCCCAAGGCGAAGGCCGGGAAGCGGCCGGAGCGCCGGGAGGGCCGCGCCGGCGGTGAGTGTGGAGCGGAGCGGGCGGGATCCTGGGACCCGAGGCCGGGCCGGCGCTCGCACCCGAGCTGGGGCTGGCGGGGTGCCGGCGGATCGCGGCTGCCCACGGTAACACAGCAGTCTCTTCCCCAGGCATCCTGTTCAACACCGGGGCCGGGCAGCACATCCTGAAGAACCCGCTCGTGGTGAACAGCATCATCGACAAGGTGGGCGCGGCGGGCCCGGGAGCCGGGGCTGGCGGGACGGCCGGGACAGCCGCCGCGCAAGGTGCCGCCTGTCGGAGCGTGCCGTGGCCTTGGCCCTCGTCTGTCCTCTGCGTGCGTGCTCGCTGGTTGCTCACGCGTGGCCAGCCAGCGCCAGTACATTCCTGGTCTCCCCGTTTCCCACTCCGTCCTTCCTAAACGACTCTAGTGCTCCCCTGAATACTCGGTTCCAACTTTTTACTGTGTCAAAGGCGCTTACTTTCATTCTAAAGTCAAATGATTGAACGAAATTGGTGCTGTGGAAGCACTCATAATGCTGTTTGTCCTTAGGCTGCCCTGCGCCGCACAGATGTCATTCTGGAGGTGGGCCCGGGAACTGGAAACCTGACAGTAAAGATGCTGGAGAAAGTCAAAAAAGTAAGTGCAAATTCTCTCACTTCTGAAGCTCTGACTGTGCTGTGGCTTAGACTACAACAAACAGAAGAGTCTTCATAGGCGTGATGAACATAAGCAGAATTACTCCATTGATATTTTTCTTAACATATGAATAATCCCAATGGGTTTTTAGCTGATCACATAAATTTTGTGTGGTTTTATCCATTGCTGTTGTCCATTTATGTGGTAAAGCTTGCTTGTATTTGGAGAGGGTAGAAGGTGCATAGCCTAATAGGGACTTTGAAAGGATTCTTTAAACCCACAGCAACAGATACAGGGTTGGGGTTTTTATGATTAAATTCCAGTTAGGAGATGCATGGAGTTGCAAATATATACTTTTTTTTCAGGTTATTGCATGTGAAATTGACCCTAGACTTGTTGGTGAGCTTCAGAAGAGAGTCCAGGGCACGTAAGTATCGATTATGGAAACAGGGAGCACTTAAAGCAGCAGAGCTACTTTGGTACAAATTTTGCAACAGTGCTTTTCTGAGGATAACCACAATGTATCTTTTCCCCCAGGTGTTTAGCAAACAAACTTGAAATCAAGGTTGGAGATGTCTTGAAAACAGATTTACCATTCTTTGATGCATGTGTGGCTAACTTGCCTTACCAGGTATGGGACAAACAACGTAGCATACAACAACATTAAAAAAAAAAATTTTAAATGCTGATTTCCCAGGAATTATACTAACATTATGAATTATATTTTCTCAGATTTCTTCACCTTTTGTTTTCAAGTTATTGCTTCATAGACCTTTTTTCAGGTATGTGGAAGAATAGAGCTCTGTATTACTTGGGAGGAAGAAAAATAGTTTTAAAAGTATTTTCAAATCCATTATATTTTTAGTTCCTAAGATGTTTGATGGATCAGAGTTTGATGGATCAGAGCTGCACTAAAGTTTTTCTGTGATACATAGTCTGACAGTGCCTGGAAATTAAGTTTATGTTGATGTATTGAGCATGAGGAGAAAATTTAAACTTGACAGCAGTGAGTCCCCAGCAGATAAAAACAGGAGTTACATCTCCTTAGTATTATAACTATTCTAGGGATAAGCAGGGCATGATAGCATTTCAAATACCTTCCTGTCTAAGTTAGGCTGGAAAGGGTAGAATCAATGCCAAGTCACTTTCTTGTTGTCTGATCTAAAAGTGTAACTGCTCTGTCTGTGTGTCAGTCATCAATGATTTCTCTCAAAGGAACATTGGTAACGTTATCGGTCAACTTTGAAAAGCTTGGATTTGAACTCTCAGCAGAGTTACTCTAAATGATTCATTACAGTCAGTCAACTCTGACACCAGACTGTCTCTTTGATCCTGATCCATTTAGCAGTATAAATAATCAAATTATGTAATAGCTTTAAGGAGACTTGGATGGCTTCACCAAGTTCTGTGATGGGTTTTGGGTTTTTTTCAACACACTAATCAAGGCAGAGTTGTTTATTATGAACATTTACTCTTCTAAGTGCTGAGGCAAATTGTGTGTTTTCCAAGTGTGTTAATTGGCTTCTGACATAAAAATTGAATACTTAGAATTGATTTTTTCATTTCTGTTATTCTCAGGTGTGCAATCCTTATGTTTCAAAGGGAGTTTGCACTTCGTTTGGTTGCCAAACCAGGAAGCAAACTGTACTGCAGACTCTCTATTAACACTCAGCTATTGGCTCGAGTGGACCATCTGATGAAGGTACGTCACTCTGCCTTTGGGTAACTCAGCTATCAAACATAAGAGAAGAGTGTTGCAAGGGATGTGAGGAGTTTGTTGCTTATTCACACAGCTGCTTGACTGCTCTTATCTAACAGGTTGGAAAGAACAACTTCAAGCCTCCTCCCAAAGTCGAATCCAGTGTTGTCAGAATAGAGCCAAAGAACCCACCACCACCTATCAACTTTCAGGTGAGCAGCGTATACTCAATGTAACCCATTAGTGATAATTTCCTACTTCTTCCCACTGACTATTCAATTCCTTTGTGTTCAGTATCATTCTGAAATTGTTGGTAGTGACTGTTTTTGTTTGTCGTAGCTTATGTTACTTTCTAAAATTCTGAAATTTTCATTTTCAGGAGTGGGATGGTCTGGTACGGATAGCCTTTGTTAGGAAAAACAAGACGCTCTCTGCAGCATTTAAGTAAGTAACTTCTGTCAGAGAACCTGTTTAACATTTCTTTTGTGCAGATGCATAGCGGTGTTACATAGTCAGTAATAAACCATGGTGGAAGATTTATACTGATGTCACAAGCTTTTTCTTTTAGAAGAAAACTAGGCAGCTTTTTATAAAGAACAGTTCTGCATAATCGTTACAGTTTTTTATAGTAGACATTAACAACCAATTGAGTGAATAATAGTCACAGTTCGGTTTTCATGCTAAACTTGTATTTCTTTCAGATCAAGTGCTGTAGAGCAGTTGCTGGATCATAATTACCGAGTTCATTGTTCCTTACATAATACAGTAAGTTCCTTCCTAATCTCTTCTACTTCTGTGCTCTGTGGCCTACATACTGACTTTTATAAGAGTAAAAAATTAACATTGAAAAGCTTAATGTATCAAAGTTTTTCCAAAAGAGTTTGAAGGTTGGAAGAACTTGCCTCTTTTTGTAGAGAAAAATCTAAAAGGGTAATTAAATCATAGTAAAAAAGCTTAAAATTAAGTATATTGTCCATATATGTATGTCTCAAGGTCTTTTACTAATTTAATAAAACATTTCTTGTCTGCTTTTCAATACTGTTGTGATTCATACATAATGAATGAACTGAGATACAAAAATTCAGATTCAACAGAATAATACAATAATCCATAATAGAAAAAATATAACCTACATTTTTTCACTTGAAACAAGAACTGTTCTAAGAACAGGAAATAATTAATTATTTAAATGAACCTTTTCCTGTGTTTTGAGTAGAAAATCATTTCTATCCCGTTTTTTTTCATTGACAGGAAATTCCTGAGAACTTCAAAATTGCAGAGAAAATACAGACAGTCCTAAAAGATACAGGTTACTCTGAAAAACGAGCCCGTTCAATGGATATAGATGATTTCATTCGGTATTGTTTTTTTTTTTTCTCTTTATGCCTTCCTTTTAAGCTTCTTGAAATTCTATCTGCATCTGTAGCTGCGTAGCACAGATTAGTATTGGGCTGCACAGGAATAGTAGGGTTTCCCTCATAGTACCAGACACTCCTTGCTTCCAGTCCTGAACATGAGCAAACACTTAAGGCCTACTTATATATTTCAAATGCTGTTTATAATATTGAGAGCAACTAGGTAAGGATCCCTGTTTCAGGTGTTTCTGTACTAGACCCTTCTGTGTCTCCTTTAAGAATGGCCGTAGTGTAAACTGGTTATTAAAATTTTTCTAGAGCCCCACATGGCCTTTCTCTGCCTTGAGGATTAGGCCGTAGTCTATAGAATAATTTAAAATATGAATGATTAACTGCTGTATTCCGCTCTTACCTCTTACCACAATGCCACCTCTTACCAGGTGGCATTGTGAATCCTGTTGTAATTCAAGACAAAAGTTCCTATCTGCTTCTCATTTGGAGAGCTAAGACAGGTAATGATCTCTGAAAAAACATAGTGAACCTGGTAGGATCCGACATAAGTAACTTTCTTGAGAATAAACCTGCATCTCTAAAATGGCAAATTTGCTAATAACTTCTAGTTTCAGATTTGTTAAAATTCTTTTTTTGCAGTTGATCATTGATGGCTGCTTTCATGCTATTTTCTATCCACATCTTAAAAATGCCTCAAATTGCTAGAATTATAATACACATATTTCAATCTTTCAGATTGCTACATGGCTTCAATTCAGAAGGCATCCATTTTTCATAGATACTCCTAGAAGAATGAAAGATGCTGTATTTTTTCACCAAAGTTTTACCCAAGCCAGCGTGAGTGCAATGGTACAAGCTCCTCATAAAAGCAATGAACAGAATACAGCGGGTATGCTTGGACTCAGAATGTTAGATGTGATTTTATCGCAGACAATAGGCAAGGAGCTGCTGCCTGTCTTTTAAAAGCAGCAAATTCTTTCAGAGCTGAAGCGAGGTGCTGGACTGCCTCATGACTGTGTTTTCCTATATATATACATCCAAAAACATGGACTGATGATAATTGAAATATGTTCTCCAGTGATGGACTTCACCTCAGTATATTCATGTACAGTACTCAACAGTACAAACCATAATGGGTCAGAACAACAAAAAAAAAGTTGTAGCAATTCCTTTTATGGTATCATTCATTTGTGTGTTTGTTTTAAAGTGTGTTTAAAAACTTCCTTCTGATTTGAGATGCCTGTCTCTCTCATCCTTCTGGTAACTAACAAGCCTGTTAAAAATCTGCTTCTCTTAGAGAACCCCAGTGAGTGTTTCTCAGAAAACAAAAGAATTTACCTTGTGGGCTTGATATCCTTTACATTATTGCCTTTACCCTCTCCTCCACTGTAGGAACTGGAGAAAAAACTACCAGTGGGCCAGGGCTCAAAAAAAGACAGCATGGGTTTTTTGTTAACTAAATTCAAGTAATAATTTTTTAAGGTAACTCCTTCACTGTTAATGCAGGAAAAAGTTTTAGCACAGATCATAGCTTTCAGTGAGATTTAGAGCAATGCATGCAAATTAGCAAAACCTCCTCTAAGAAAAGCTTATATTTATATACATCATTACATTATTAAGGTTGGAAAAGATGTCCTGAGTCCAGCTAGCAGCACCACTGACATCCCAATGACTTTTAAAAGTAATTGATTCAGAAGCATGTACAGAAACAGGCATCCTGAAGCATCAACTTAAAAAACTGAATTGCACATTTATTTCACAATTTAATAATTCAGTAATTCTAGTGCTGCTTCACTTCATGCAGTGAAGTGAGCCAAATGATGAGTTAGGTAGACAGCCACAAAGAATACCAGTCTTACCAATTTTTCTACTGCTTCAGTATCAGGTGTAGATCTGACTTATAGCAGGCTCTGGCACAAAGACTGGCAGTAGACAGTTGCAGCTAGCATGTGCTACGTGACAGGACACATGTAATTTACAGGGCTTTGTAAAAAGGTGCTGAAAGCTGACTGTCCTTTTTGTCCTTGTGGGACCCACAGTAAGCCATAGCCTGGCTGTGGTGCTAGGCTTGCATGGACAGATACATGGAAGCTGCTGTTACTCCTGTGGGATGCCTCAGTCTTCAGAAGTTTCTGAGAAAGTGAGAATTGTCCAGAGCAGCTTGAGAGAAAACTTCTGATGCTATATGATAGCCTGTACTATCACCTGCCAACAGAACCTATTGCCTTCTATTCCATTGGGTTTTTTTCTTTTAGCTGTGATGGGTGATGATCTTAAAAAAATGTTCAGAAAGAAGTGTGATGTTTTTTAAGATCTGCTGCAAAATTAAAGTCAGGACAATGGTCTGGGGAACTTCCTTCCATATAACAAACTTGTATAGAAGAGTTGGCTTTATTTTGAAATCAGAGGCCTTTTCAAAAATGTAACTGATCTACTTACAAACTGAAACCCTTCCCAAAGCATAACAGAAATTCTCAGATGTAATTCATTTAATAGCTTAATTTATTAAACACATTATGTAAAATCTACATTGTTTCAGTTTTCATGTTTACACACAAGAGGATTTTTTATTTTTAACCATGATGCGACAAGAGCTTCCCATAGCCTACCTTTCTATGGGAGATACAAACATTAAACACTACAAGAAGTTCTGGCTCATTTAAGTATCTTTTCATTGCCTTCCCTTTATTCCCCCCCTCCAGGCCTGGCACAAACAAACAGGCTTGTATTCCAAAAGTAGTTTTTAAACATCCCCAAGGGAAAGTCTGCTGATGCAAACTCCTGGAAAGGAGGAGAACTCCTAGAGAGATCTACAGTTCTTACATGAAAGGTCAATCTTTTTTGCATACTGACTTGCAAAAATAACTTGAGTGCCACCACCTAAAAAGTGCTGATACACATGGCGCCATTTGTGAGAATTCAGGTATTTGTGGGATTTCTATTAGCGCTAGGTAGAGGTATTGTGCAAAATCGTCAAATGATGCAATTTCACCCCACTTTTCAGCTGCTGGCACGGTACAAAGGGAAAAATAGGTATTAGCTACTTCTTAAAGCAACAGAACTACTCAAGCTACCTGCAAACTACGGTTAATGTACATGTAACTTTGTCATGCATCAAAATCCAAGTTTTTAAAACAGTATGTGAAAGGCCAGTATGGACGTATTTATCCCCAAAGTTTGATAGTTAACTTATCCATACATAGCATTATCACACCATACCACATATCATATTATCTGCATTATCCTAAGATACAACTCTCCTCAGTACTTAAAACATTACCCTTTAATATACATCAACTAATTTATATTTTTGTGGGTTTTTGTTGATTTGTTGGTTTTTTTGGTTTTTTTTAATTGTTACAGATAAATGTTAAAATTATATAACCATTCTTAATGGAATTCAAACAAAACAAAGATTCCAGATTTTCACACAAAAAATGGAATGTCCAGCTGTTCGTCTACTCCTAACAGCCTGCAGTTCCTCTTAAAATGATATGGCACATCCTGTGAAATGAAACTATCCACCAAAAAATAAGTCTTCTTGAAACACACACACACTAAAGTAATTTATATTGACAAATAAGGAATGTATTTTTTAAGGCTGTGCTTCAGAAAGAGGATATTTAGGGTTAAGTAGCCTTCATCAAGGCACAGAATGGGAAGAGTTAAGCACAGCTGTTTGTGGAAGAGAAGTTACGTTAAACCACTAGTGAGGTGTGCATGCACGCCACAATTTTAAACTGCACAGCTGGTCTTTGTCATAAAACTGAACATGGTCAGAAGGAAGTGCTGTGACTTTTTAATGGCCACAGTTTTACTTTATTAAAAATATGGCAAGTATTTCCAAACATTTCACTATTTGAATAAATGAAATATTTAAACAAAGTGCTTCACAGATCTGAACCCTGCAGGTTGTGCTGTCTGGTCTAGAAGCATTTTGTAGACATCAGGAGCATTTCACATAAAACTGAAAATGTCATTCAGGTGAATAAGAAACAGGAGATTTCCACAAACATTGCTAACATTTTTACGCTTTCAAGTAGTTGAGTTCTCTCGGTCACTAGGTTTTGTAACAAATGTGTGCTACAGCAGTACAGGTTCCTTTAGCAGCAGAGGCCCTTTTCAAAGGGCACGCGGTCTTTTCGGGTTGATCTGTTTACTGGCCTGCTCCTCTTCTTGTAGAGCTGCCCGGAAAGATTTCACTTTGTCTTTAAGGAAAAAAACAGAAGGTTGAGAACTGATGTGCCTGTGCTCAACAGATCTTGAAACTAAGCCCTGATCCTCCATCTCTAACAAACAACAAAGAACATTCCTCCACAAAAATAGCTGACTCTACAAACTACCAGGGGATTGAGCTACACTTGCATTCAAAACCATACAAACAAGCTGCTTAGCAACTTAGTGTCTTCTTGCATACTACCCCTGTCTCTAGGCAGGATAGGTTTGTAAACAGCACGAGTGTATTCCCAGCATGTGAACTTTTCATACTTCCATTCTCCTATCTTAGAGAGTCTAGGGATGTATATACTACCGCTATCCTATTCCTTCCCAGCACCTTCCAAACCACTTTTATCATAAAGTGAAATCATACCACTAAAATCATATTTAGAGTACAGTCTGCCATTTCTAGTACATTCCAAAACCCAGAATAGTAAATTATAGTCCCCTCTGTTTCCTTATGAATGTGAAAAACACTTGTGAATAAGTTTTGGAACTTACTCGTTGTAAATAGTAAAATGCAATGTTCACTGGTTTCATTGTAATTCAGTAAAAGTGGGAAAAACTTAGGGAAGTGTAGCATCCTTGTTTTTCTATTCCTATCCCTTCTATTCCCCAGTAATATGCCCAAGAATGGAAAGAAGGAAACCGAAATGATGGCAGTAATATGTCATCATATTGCACAGTGACAGAAGTAAAGGCTGAACAATTGCACAGTGACCATTACGTGCCATGAGCACAACATAGACGATACCAAGACAGCATTTTTAACGTTATACACGTTTTCTCTTGTGAAACTGCAGTTATATTAAGCTGGTTGTAAAGATGCAAGATCTCATAGCATTTTACCTCCAGCAGGCTTCTCAAAAACAGTATCTGCTAAGTTTTTGAAGAACAGGTAGTCATCTAAACTGCATTTTTTCACTGCTGGTGTCTCAAAAGCCATCATCCTTAAAAAACAAAAGGAAACTCTAACTCCTAGCAAAAGTGTAACTAGCATGCTCAGGAGGCAAGCATCTGATCTGCTTGTATTCCAAGCAGATACTCAGACTGAGTAAAAAGTGAGATTTTAACTTACAGTTTTTTAACATAGATCAAGAAAACTGCTCCTTGAGCCCCCCAACCCACCCCTGAGCTTCTGCCAGTAGAGCAATATGTCTCCTGGAGTCTAAACAGTTAACAAAAAATGAAAAGGAAAATTAATCTCCAGGATATAACCAACTGACAAGCTCATTTTAGAAGACGAGAGTTAATTTTGGGCACTAAGAATTAGCTGCAGTTTGTTTTTCAACAAGCATGAGCTGCCAAAATTCAAACAAAGGCTGTTAGAAAAAAAACCAAGAAAAATACTCAGAGCTTGATGGCACTCTTAAGCAGTCTTAAAAATGACAGCAGGCTCCCTGCTACACTACACAACAGCAGGTACTGGGAATTCCTACTGCTTTTTCCTCATTGCATGGCCTTCTGTTCTTTTTCATACAGTTGGTTTGGATTTCTTACTTTCCTTTAGTGTTTTTGAAAAAAAGAAAAGTTGCAAGACTCAGTTTGTACTTCCTGGAGGTAAAACATAGACTCCTTCTTTACATTAGGATGAACTGATCTTAGATGTGAACTCGTTCTTAGACTGCAGAAGAAATGCTCCTTCCATTGAAGGCCGGCATAAGCAGGGAAAAAAGACCCTACAATATAACCACTTTTTATTTCCTCCTTGTTTTGACTGCAAGTCTCCATGGTATATGCTAATAATGTACAGAGCAATGATTAAAAGCAACTTACCTCTAAGTTCAGTCAGAATATCAATTTTTTGCTCTAGAATTGCTTCAAGTTGGGTAGCGTAAGAATCCACATCATAGTCTACTTCTTCTGTCATCTCAAGAAGTAGTTTTTCAACTTCCAACCATCTAATGGATTCCTAGATAAAAGTTTAAAAATACAACAAAATACATCAGCAACATGTCAAGACCAAAAGCTGATTAAGACTTTTTCACACAATTAGCAGACATTGTACAGCCTAGCAACCTCAATAAACCAGATTTCAATCCAAAAAAGAAACCTTATTACTAATGCAGCAAAATGGCATTTTCTCTACATTATTTTTTAATTTCAGTGTCACATCATCACAGGCAAACCCCAGCTACCCAGCTGTCTTCAAATTCAGAACATTAGATGGTTGTAAAGATGAGAAATTTAGGGAACAGAACTTTGTCATGTTTGTCTCCCCTTAGACAAGAAGTCAGGCTGTAAGTTTGGGCTGCTTACGACTACATAGTCACGTAGTCATTATTACATTCAAGGAGCCAAGATAATTCTGCCCTGTTTTGAGAGAAGCTGTATAAAAGGATACCTATTTTAAACTCACTATTATATGATCTAAATCCACATACAGGAATACAATAAAGGTTGGTTAAAGAAGCTTATCTTTGCACTCTGAGCATTACAAAAAATAAGGGGGGAAAAAAAAGCTTGCAGCAAAGAAGAGTGCAGCCAGGAGTTTAAATGTTACAGAACCATGCAAAATTGTGATCAGAAGAACTGAGCCCATTGGAAATGCTTTGGTTTAAAATAAAAAAGAAAGCAGCTGACAGTTCTAGGCATACTAGAAAGCTTGGTTTGACATATTAGGATGAAGTCCTTCCCTCTGTGCTCCATAGCCCAAGCAAAACTGAAAATGTAGTCAAAACCCCTTGTCTGTTTTTTGGCTTTCAGAAGAGATGGAGCTGACACTGGGGTAAGATTCATCTCACCTAACATAACCTTGTACATTGAAGACAAAGACTCCTGAACACACAGAGCACTCTGAGTTGCACTGGTGTATTTTAGCCATTTTTGTTAGGAAAGGATGTTGTGTATCAGCTGCTTTCAGGAGAACATTGACAGAAGATGCCTAGTACAGCTGTGGATTTTGTATCAGTGTAGTCCAACTACACACACACAGCATAAACAAGCCATGCTGTGAACAAAGGGACCTTAGGCTTGGACACATTTCCTCCCAGAGACTGCCAGAAGGAGCAATAATCTCCAGCAGAAGGCCAGATGGACACACAGAGGCAATTACATCTTAACTAATGCAGCTTGTCTCTCCAGAAGCCGCATTAGGACATAGCCTCAGCATATGGCACATGACTTTCACACTTCCGTATGTTTTACTTCAGGGCTAATGTTCCATAATAACTAGACCTCTGCATCCGCTGTAAGATGTTTTATTTAGCATCTTGCTTTATTGTGAATGTTCCACTAAGCTAGATACCTAGGCTGAGGAGATAATTTGTATTCCTTACAGGTTTGACAGTCTGCTGTTCTCTAGGAACAGATTTGCCAAACAGACAGGCTTTAAGGTTATGAACAGAAGCAATCCACATTTCCTTCTGAAAATAAGTAACTTACTGCCATGATTTTGTGAGTGTAAAAGGTTCCACAGCACTGACCAGTTCAACATGGGAAGTATTGCTTCCAAAGGCCCTGACTAACAGCGAGTGAAATCTTTATGTACCTGTAACATGGAATCAAATAGGCAGTTTGAAATACATGTCCCTCTTCTGATCTCAGAGGGAGATGTCACAAAAGAATACTCAGATTCAGACACAATACTTGGAGGGAGACAGCCAAACAGAAATGGCACCAACAGACACATAACTATTAATTACCAGCCCAGCAAAGGAAAATTTTACTAATTTCTGGAATGACACAGAAATCATAGGGACAAAGACTGGGTGTTACAGAATCTGTTCCTGTTTGTTTGATACAATCAGCTTAACATAATAAATCAGTTTAGGTATCTTTGACAGACAGAATGACTATGGATCAGATGCTCCTCTATCTTCAAGAGTATGCACTTTCATTAGGAAAACCTGGATTCCTGAATTACGACAAAACAAAATGGAGGTCCATCTTTTACCTGGAACACAGTCCTGTGGTCTTCTACTACTTGCTCCTCCATTTCTACCATTTGTGACACAGCTTCATGGAAACTAAACAACTGTGGCGAAACTTCTTCTTCCTAAAAACAGCAGTTAACCTTGTTAGCCTGGAAAGAACTGTGGCTACAGAAAAATGTTGAATGTGACCCATTTCATCACAGAACATGAAAAAAAAAATATGCAGAAGGCAAAACTGTCACAAATAGAATTTACTAGAATAGAATACTCCTAAGAAGTATTAAGAAAATCTCCAGGAATGAACAAAAGGGGCAATAAATTCAAAATATTTACAGAGTTAAATTTAATTAATATTCACCAAAAATTTCCAGTCACTAATACTAGCAAATACCAGTAATCAGATTATTCCACATAAAAATAACAAGTTAAAATAATGGGAATAGGAAGTCTCAAGGGAAGAATTATAATTTTTAACAGATTTTAATGCCCACAGAAAACTTTGGGTTTCTGTCAGGGCTTTTTGTTGTGCATGCTGCAACAGACAGGAAAAAACTTTCCAAAAAAAGAGAACAGCAATTACATTCAACACATTCCAGGAAATCAAAATTAAATTAAACCTTTGGGAAAAAAAGTTAAATAAATGGAAAGGGAGAAATCTAAAATGTACCTAGGGACTGATAAATTAGAAGAAGGCACACATGGATTTACAAACTGAAGCCTTCTAAAGAAGGCTTCTTTAGAAATGAATAGTCAGCAATAGAAAAGTATTGTAGGCTAGAATTAATGTTTAGCAAGACATGTGCTATGAACAAGAGATATGATAGGATATCTGGTTGTAAGGAACATCCAATAGGAAGCTCTAGGAATCACTACTATGTTCTTATGAAACAGAGTCCTGGAAAAAAATGTAATTTACTAAAGTGAGACATAGCTCAGATATCACAAAGAGATGACTGACCAAACTGAGAGTCTTGTGAGAAATGTTAGGATTGTAAGGATTTTTCCTTTCTATTTTTCATGGGCATTTTCACAAATAGAGTTTTAATCCCCTTTGAAATTTAAGGACCAAGACTAAAGCTGATAATCTGCAATGAGGGAGAATGCCCTTCAGAAGACATCTCTCAGCTCCCTACTCTTCCAGCCCAGGGAGACATACTGGGAACATCATGTGGCTGTCATCCCAAACAGTTTATTGGGGTTTCACCCTAGGAAAACCAGGATGGGTAGCCAGATTTCCACATGCAGGGAAAGGCAAACTCAACTGAAATGAGGTTTGCATGCAGGGAAAATCATGCTCAAAACCAGAAAGGGTTAAATAAAACAGGTGAGTTTTAGGATACTTCCAACTGCCTAAAAAATGTGATGCTATCATGGAAAAAATACATGACAGACATTAAAAGCCCTAGGCATCATGTTACTGTAAGCAAGGAAGATAAAGAAACCATTCAAGAAACATTGTCTTTGTAAGGAAATGAGTGTAACACCATAAACAGAAAAGGTGAAGAGGTATGCTGTATGTGTTTAAGATCTTACTAACAGGCTATTGATCTGGATTTGTTCTGCCCGCTGTATGCCATCATCTCTTTCCATATAATTCTGTAAACCACTCACATTTTGTTCACAAAGCAGTTTGAGATCATCCCTCTGAGGAGAGCTTCCCACACCCCACTGTGTCTCCAAGTCATCCATCTGATTGGGAGCATGGTGTATAATGGAACGGATATCTCCTGCAGCACTAGGATCAACTGTCAGCTCCTTCACCCTATGGGCAGAAAATGTTCTATTTGAAAATTAGTGACCTGTGCAAAAGAGTCACAACCAAAAGCAAGCTCTACAGGTTTATGCACAATCAGTTCATTTAATAAGGAAGATGGTGATGTCAGCTTCACAAATTTAACGTACTTTCAGTGACAAAAAGATGTTAGTCCAGTTCCTAAAAGACATGGACCCTTGCATTTTTACTACTTGCATGTGGATTAAAGTAAATCTAGCAAGAAGTATTTCCTGATTGATATCTTACTACTTATTAACAGTTAGGAGGGCAAAAATTTCAAACCCCTCAACATTAACTCAATGGGTGATATTTCAAAGAGAAAGACATTTTGCACCCTAGACCTGACAATATTTCTTTTTCTGCATATACAGCTGCACTTTAAAAAAAGTTAGTCAGCTCTGCACTAGCTGTTATAAGCAAATGAACCAAGAAATTCTGAAGAAAATAGTAACTTGCACCCAAGCATTTCAGAGAATAAATAGATCCTTTCACTAATTTCCAAGGTGAAAATATTTTAATAAAAAGTTAGGCTCTCACAGCATGTAAGAAGTTTAAAGACTGACCATGATTCTGTCAAAAAAAAGGTTATTTAAAATCAAATTTATAAAAGATGCATGGAAGTCTGTGAGCAAGGTTTAGAAAATATTCTCAATTTCTTTTATGGGAAAAATGTTCTTTCAACTAGCATTTATTTACTACAATAGAAAATATTTTCATTTATCTTCAGAGTGCTGAAAAGCTTTAATAACATATGTATACATATATTTAAGAGAATTTTCCCTTTCAGAGATATTCAAGTTACCCTAAACACAGAATTGCTAGATTTGGTCCATTAAATGTACAAAGGTGACATCACCATTTCTATTTTTTTAAATGTATGAAGGGAACTAGCAAGCCTGGATACAGAATGTGGATGTTTAAGGAGGGTAAACAAAATACTGGGAAGATGATTGCATATCATGCAGAACCATCACCTGCCAAACCAAAATTAAAACAAAGTATGTGTGACTCAAGGCAAGGGGACTAATGAAAGGTTGGTCTGTAAAATTACATAGCCAAAAGGAAAACTTAAAAATAAAGTTCCATGTATAGAATGAAGTCGACCTGGTGTTTGAAGGAGAAAAGTCGTCATACTCATAGGAAGGAGAGAGATCAGAGCGACTGCCACTACCCTGTGAGAAGGGAATGTCCGAAGGACTAATTCCAAATTCCTTTACTCTGCAGCAGCAAAATACAGTGGCAAATTAAAAGAAAATGTTCTCATAAACACAGTTAAAATGACAACTCTTTGTTTAGCATACTTCTTTAATTAACTACAAAATCATTTTTATAACGCAAGTGTTTCAACATCTTTAAACTCTCTGCAAACAGTTCAGATCACTAGCAAAACTGAACAAAACCAGTGCTGCAAATTTGCAGGAGACTATAACAGCAGTGTTTTGAGAAGAGTAATTCCAGATTTCATTTTGTATGGTTAATATTATTTGGTCTACATTCAATATTCCACTAAATCACTCCTTTTAAAATATCAATATACAAAAGCATAAATTCTATTTCACCTCCTGTGGTCACTGTCCACACACCAGTGTCCAGCACCTAAAACTAACTACAATGAATATTATGTATTTTTAGAAAAAATAAAATCTATACAAAACACAAGAAGCAACATTACAGTGACTGGTGAATACTCCATAACAACATACAATTTTAACACTTGGAGGAGGAAACAGTTTCCGTACAACTATTTCGTACACTAGAAAGAGGAGCTTGTTTTGTTTTGTAGTGACTTTTTACAGTCACTTCAGTAATCTAAGTTGTATAAGGGATTATAAGGGGTAAAAGTTCCAACAAGTCTTGAATGTGCAAGGTCCTGCATCATGTTACTGTAAGCAGAGGAGTAGATGCCTCATTCTCTTCAGGGAGGAAATGAGACAGGCTGGTCCAAGCCAGGCAGGTTTACTACCAGCTCCATTAACCCAGACACAAGGACATTTGGAGACAGTGAGGGAAGCAGGCAGTAAGCCTCCCTAGCATGCCTTTGTGCCTTGACAAGCAGAAGAAGTTGTGGTTCTGCCTGACCTCTCACTGGGCAAACAGACCCCCAGATGGTGGCCGCCTCTTCTGGCAAAGCCAGGGCTTCTGATGGTCCAGAGGCTGTCTGCCACCCCTTTGCAGGAAAGCGTGGGGCATCTCTGAGTCACAGGTCTGGCTGCAGGGACACACAGGACCTGACTGCACCATCTCCACAGACTTTAAACACAGGAGAACTGCAGCAGGTGAGGGCTCCATTCACACACTCACTGGAGAGAGCTGAACACTTTTTTACAGCAGTACAGGTCTCCAATGATGCATCTGCCTCTGAAGGTGCTAATTTCCCCACAGCGATCATAAAGTCTGGTGGATTTTCTGCCTTTTTAAGCCTTTACTTAGTGTTCTCAGATATTTGCTTGAATTTGGGAAGCATGAAATTTTATATGTATATATAATACAGACTGGCAACTGCACACAATTCCACAAAAGGGGTGGGGAAAAGAAATCACATCACAGAAAAGTATTTAGCCAACACTCCAGGGAATGAACACCAACCATCCCTAATGTAAAAGATGGTCCTTTCAAAGGGCAAAACTAATAGTAGGATGTCCCACATAACTTGCAATCCACATTATCCATCTCTGGCTAATGGCATACATTCAGTTTTAGTAGATTCTTTTGTAGTGGTTGTACAAAGTGACAATTTAATTTGAGCCTGGATCAGTAAATTGGTTTTAATTTTATTAAGAAACACAACTACCACTGAATTCTTCAAGAAGCTAAAATAATCATACATCACGGAACAGCACGATTTCAAATGTCAGTCATCAACAGCCAGTACAGTTTTAAGAAATAATGTTTTTCATACCTATTTGCGTATCTCAGTGTATTTAGAGTGTTTTCACATGATGCCATCCCTGGAGAAATTGTAGCAATCTGGAGAAAACAAGCCACACATTAGCAAATCACTTTATACAGACGAAAGGGTAGATAAATTTAAATGCATATATTATTTAATCTCCAGCTTCATTTCTGATCTGTCTGCTATGTACAGCTGTCCTTATACAACGATATCTCAGGGACACACTGAATGTCTAGTGAAAGCTTCAATTCAATTTTTTTAACCCTACAAGAAACACCAAGAATTCATAGAAATTAATTTTTTTTTTCCCAACCATCTTGGTAACATACTGTGCATATGTGAAATTGTAACTTAAAAAACACACTCCTCAAAAAAGAAAATATGCAACTGAGTGGACCCTAAGTCTAATATAGCCTACAAACAATTACCACATTATTTTTTTATGTATTCTTTGAGCCTCTCCTCTGTTCAAGGAGATTCTATGCTGATTTTGGCCACATCAGAAATGAACTTGATAGTAGTAAAGATAAGCTTAACTATTTTCCTAAGTAGAGATATATTTTTTCTCAATTAGAAACTACCTGTAAACAGTACTTGATGGCAAATCTTTCATGAGACCTATCTGGAATCTAAAGATCTTTCTTTTTCCAGTTATATTAACTACTCTGAAGAGAGCACCATCTTTCCTGAAATCAGCAAAAATTAAAACTGTGATTAGGAGAAGTGGGATCATTATTTCTCCTAGTTTCTCTCACTAGTCCAATTTTTTCACCCGCTCTCTTCCCTAAGCAGTCATAAAGGCTCTACCCAGAACAAATACTTCTATGATCCTACACACTAACATTTTTGTGCCATCTTAGACTCAGGAGACTGAAACTGATGGTGATTAAATAATCCCTGTCTTCTCTTTCATCCTGCTGCTGACATTTCTGTATAAAAGCAGAGGTAATCATCCCAAGAGGAATTTCTCCTTCTGGACAGAAAGGAAAACTATATGGTGGAAGTGATCATACAGATCTAAGTCTAAAACTCTAATACTGGTATACATCAATTACGAAGGAAAACAACAAGCTTAAATTTGAGATCACACAGCTGCATGTCTCTCGTTCTGTGTGCTAATTAACAAAAATCTAAAATTTCCTATAACACCTCCAAACTGAAATAATGTGAAAAATGCATACATCTCTTCCACCAGTTTCATGTTCAGAGCATGCCACAGACAGTGACATTTAGATAGATGGTATTTGGCTTCCCAAGTCATTGTTACACGTGATACAGCCTAGGGACAGCTGAACTATCCTGACAATTGGAAGTGCTGAATTAATTCCATGTTTTCCTTTGCTTTGTCTTTGTGGCTTTGGCTTTACCTATTTACTACCACTGCTTTAACACTAGGAGACTACTCCAACACTTTAAAGTGAATAAGGTACAGAATAAGCTGCTCTAGGCAAGTGCCATTGTAGATGCCTTGGACTGTGTTAATACCCTGTTCAGGACACATGAACTTGCGCACAAGTCTTGTGTATGACCTCTCCTCAGGCCCCAACAAAGGGATCCTATCCTGCCCCAGTCCAGGCAGGATAGGAGGACTCAGACCTCTCTGTTGCTCACTTTTCTTCTTCCTATTTTGAGCTAATAGGCCTACACTGCTTGTAAGCCATCACAATGCGATCAATGGCTCTGCTGGGACATGGAAGTCTGCAGATTCCTACTCCCACGCTGGAGGGCTGAGGGGTCTGACCACTTCAGCTGTGACTGCAGCACACAAAGGATGCAACATGTCCAGGAGCAGCACTGGTTAAAAAAATGAGACTATTTCATGTAGTCACACTGCAAGTTTCAAATGACAATCCATTATCCTACAATGCAACTCTTAAAAAACTTTAAATGATTTCTCAAACTATTTTGACAAGAACAGTAAAACTGCAATGACTGATAAAATTTTAAAAAATATTTATGCTGATTCCAAGTCTCTCAATTTCTTTTGAAGGAAGCAAGTCCTAGTCGTAACTGTCCACATTATGAAGTTTCAAAACTTTACGAGCTCTCAAAATACTTTTCTGAACAAATTTGAAAAAACAAAGAGTTTCCTAACCATAGTTTAATATTATATGCAGAGAGAATACTCCATCCCTAAAGATGTAACTTTTACAACTGCAACATATCCATTAATAATAAAAGGAAAAATCACATAAAAATGAAGTGTAGAAACCAGCCAATGAGCTTTACTCATATATCCTCCTTACAGATTTGTATATCAGAAAGCAAATGGAAAACATACAGTACAGCAGATACTTTATTATTTCAGGGATCGTTTGGTAAGTTAAAAATCACAAGATTTTACTACATAATTTTATATGCATTCCATATTGAAAAGCACCACATAGTTAAAAACGTCTTATTCAAACAGCACATTTGAAGAGTGGACAAAATCTCTCTTGTTGATAAAGTCCTTAGTAACAACCCCCATTGCTGGCTGGGGGTTAAACCATGACAGTATCTTAATATGAAACTCTGCTGATTACATTCTTAATTAAAAATTAATGTAAACAAACACTAAAACCAGTATGTCACAAGTGGTCCTACTGTTAAGAAAAATAGCAGAAGAATTAATTTGAAGGCAGTATCTTATCCTCAAAGAGGTTTCTTAAGCTTAATTGTGAACTGTAGTTATGTGAATGAGAAAATTAAAAAAAAAACCAGTTCAAGCATATTTCCACTTTCAGAGGGGATTATTTTTATTATTTAAGAACTTCCATGAAATATTCACAAAGGTTAATTATTTGATGTGCAGAGAGTAATTCCCAACAGGCTAATTTTTCAAACCTCCTTCAGCAGTGTGGATACATCTGCTAGAATTGCACCATCTAGCTATCTAATCCTGCATTGGGGTTCATGAAGTTACAGAGTCATACAATGATTTGAGCCGGAAGAGACCTCTAAAGGTCATTTAGTTCAACCCCTATGTAGTGAGCAGGGACATCTTCAGCTTGGTCAGCTATATCTCAGTGGGAAAGCAAACTATCCTGTTGTTTCGTTAGAGAACTGAAGGAAAAAAAAGTTAATAAAAACGTTATTTTACCACCATTTTTGTATTTGAACCATACCTAACAGCTAAAGGGAAGACTAAGCTGTCCTAAGACCATGATTTACACATTGTGGCCTGCAGACTTCTCTAGCCTCTAGACTAATTAATTCAAAGGAGCCTGTAAAAAGTAACCAACACAAATAAGCCTGAAATCAGTATGTACTGCAGACAGTTCACATTCTCATAAAGAGAAATGTCACAGACACACAAATAAAACAACTGGGCATCAGTACTTTTATCTGTCCTTTCAGAAGAATTCTGTTTTTAAGACTGGCACAAATGCACATTTACAGCTATTCAACAATTATTTACATAAGTATATATACTTTTATATTTATAATAGTTAATAATTTATAATATTTACAATAATTTTGATTAATATTCTATTTTATACATTTATATATTCTTATATATTTTTAATATATTTATAACAGTTATTCATGCCATCTATTCCAACAACTTCCTTTTCAACAGCATGAAGCATATTCTGATGAGCTTTATGCCAACTTTTACTTTAATCTTTGTCATTTAAAAAACACAACTCATCACTATTTCCAGTCTACACTCTCTTTTCCAGAATTCTGCAAAAAAAAAAAACAAGACTCTTTTATAATTAAGACACTGCTAAAACAAACAAGCTTCTCAAGGTAGAAGTGTCTCTAGCTGCCAGACTAGCTAGAAAACTAGAACCAGCAATAAGAAAGGTCAATAAAAAAGTAAGAAGGAAACAAGTTATCTAAAATTACATAATCATAGAATCATATGAGCTGGAAAAGACTTCTAAAATAATTTAGTCCCACCATTAACCCCAGGAAGCCCATGAGCATGTCTCTAATTACTACATCTATGCACCTTTTAAAGATCTCTCAGGATTGAGACTAGACCACTTTCCCTAAGCACTGGTTCCAATGCTTGACAGCTCCTTTGGTGAAGAAATTTCTCCTAATATTCAATTTAAATCATTGAGAAATGTCTCTTTTGAAACCTCCCTTCACATACAATGTCAGTTAGTAAATAAATGTAAGTCCAACACACTACCAGTAGCATGCAACCAATTTTAAACATAAAAGCCTAAATTTGCAGTGTTTTTTCTCTTTGTAATTGTTAGAACAGTTAACCAAATCAACTTACCATACAGGTACGTGAGTTTTCTCCAATGAATGAATCTCTTAGCACCTGAGTAAGTTTACTTGCTCTGAAGGGTGTATGAGATTTATTTCGGCCTAAGGCTCTAATGCACTCCTGAAAGAACAAAGAGATTCTTTATCATGGGTTAAATAAAGGTAATAAAAATGCAACTCAGAATCAGAAAATACATGCCCTATCTGATGCACTCCCCCAAAAATATCATTAAAATGTACTGCTAAAAGCTTGAATTCAATAAGCATTAGGGTTCCACTTCTGATTAAGCTCAGTACAGAGGAAAGAATTTTTAAAGGATTAGAAGCCTAAAAGCTGTCTCAATGTCATCCAAATTGTTTACACCTATTGTATCCAACAACACAACCAAACAGTGTTGATGTGAAATGTTCAGGCTAACAATTATTCCTGATTATCAGCTACAAAAGCCTGAAAGAGCTACAACCTCTGCCAGCAGCAACAGTGTGGGCAGGGATATGGGTTAACTGCATCAGTTAAAAGCAGTGGCCTTAACTCTGATTTTACCACTGTCTTTCTTTCCAGCTTAGAAGAAAACAAACTTTCTGAAAGCTCCACAGGTCACAAACCAAGTAGGCATAGCTCTCTACAGGAAGCAAGCTCTCTACTTAGCATTGGAAGAAACCTGGAAACATTAGGTCATTCCCTGTTTTAAAGTAGTCTTTATGTGAAGAAACAGGGATAAGATCTTCTCTTCCGTGCCCAGAGGCAAGGTGCTGCACTAATATTTGCAGCTGATTGGGTTCCAGTGAGCAATACTGCATAGATGTAAATATTACAAAACTACTACAGAAGATACAGCAGCAACTAAGTACAACTAACTGACACCAAGACACCATTACTCTAACCATCACTTCTGTCCACTCAGCACTCTAATACTGTCTAATAAGTTATTCCTATGCAAAGAACTTTTAATTTTAGATTTCTGTATTGTCGCAATCATAATATTTTGACTGTTAATTCCAGACTCTGCATTTTCCTTAACAGACATCTCTTCAGAAGCAAGGCTTCCTTGGTGCATTTTTAAAGTATCTACACATAGAACTTCTACAGCCAACCAAACTTCAAATGTATTTCAAATCAGAGCTTTTTTGCTTTTAGCTGCATTAATAGATGGAATAGGCCTTTGTCTTACATTAATAATTCTACATTAGTTCAACTAATCCTCCAGCTGCAGACATATTCTATATTGAATTACTGATATGGCAATCACCAAGTTTTGAATTTTAATTTACTATAATGACATCTAGTTTCCCTACTGCTGAAAAATTAGAATTGGATTATCTCCTAACTAGTAAAAGATTATAGAAGAACACCACCAGGGTCTAAATTTGTAACAGAGTTTTAAGCTACGTTCAGTTTTCATTACATCTCTGAAACCCAGGTAACAAAATTACAACACTACTCCCTTGTAGAGACATTACAGAAATAAATTCCAGTGCCAAAATCCTGAACAGGTTAAGACAGGACTGATATCCAGATGGAAAGAGCAAATCTTGGATTATCAACAAAGACCGCTTTGTCAGAATGTATTAGTTTAACTGGAACTTGAAAATAACTTCATGGCTTCTAAACACAAATGGTAAAGGTTGTGTAACGTCTTTGAGATAGATGAAAAATAGCAAAAATGTAATTGAGAAACATTTATGGTTTTGTATCACCTTTTAGACTGCTGCAAGATGTACATTTATTTTTATTTCCCCCTTCCCCAAATAATTTTGAAAACCACTAGTACAGCAGCCGAACTTTTTGCTATAATTAAAAAGACAAGTTATTTAAAAATTAACCAAATATGTTGTATGAGCACTATCCAATACAAAATAAATAAACTGAAAAAAACCCCTCAAACCAAACCCCCCAAACAAAATAGCTTTATTCAGTTTCACTTGGAAATGAGTAGTAGCATCAACCCAATGATGCCAGCAATGCTTACTTTGATGTTAAAGCAGAATAGGCTGTTAAGAGCAAAAGTTTTGGAACTGCTGCTTCCAGTTTTTCAACATGCCATAGAATTTTGTAATGATACATTATACATTACAATTTTATCATGTGTTGTGACTTCCTATGTAGTCAGATACCAGTCTCCTCCCAAGTTTGTACTGGGAATAAAAAGGTAACCACACAGATCTTGGGGTTCAGATTTTTTATATAAAACCAGTGTTGGTGCTGAGAGTAGTAAACCTAAGCAAAACTAACCAAAACCAGAGACAAATTCTAAGGCACTCAAAAACTACCATATCTCCAGTTTGAAATAAAAAAATTACTTCCCCTATTTAGACTGAGCCTCTTTTAATCACTATAAAACATCAAACAAAAAAGGCAGATTAATATTTGAGTAGTATTTCTTTATATTCAGTATTTCTTCTGTTTATATGAATTGGATGTATGAAAATCTGTAAAATGACTGTATCAGACAATTTGCTATGAAGAAGGGTTGGCAAAAATGGATTTCACCTTTCAAGGTTTATTTTAATTATTTGCTGTTTTTTTCTGGACAGGCTGCTGTTGTTTTGCTTTAGTCAATATATTAATAGCAGCAAATATGTTGTCAGTGTAGTATTATTTTTTTACGTAAAAAAAGAAATAGTGAGATCAGTAAGAGTACTTCCTGCTAGTATGTCATATTCTGAGCACCAAAGTAAATAATTTGCCTTCCCATTTTAGGTATGCATCAGAAATGTCTACAAATTCAACCACTGGAGACTTTTAGTGAACTTGGTTTTTTGGGGTCTTTTCTTTGTTTAGGGGTTTGGTTTTGTTTTTCACTTGGTTGGTAGGCTGGTTTTTCTGGCATGTTTTGATTTTATTTTACAAAAACTATATTTAAGTTGATAGCACAATGTTTCTGCATTGTTTCTACTTGGGACTTACTAAGTGTTCCCTCATGCATGTAAAGGAAAAATTACTAAATTGGTTTATACCTGTCATATCAATAGACAATGTAGACAAGCAAAGCCTGCAAAAACACTAATTTTACTTGTCATTGCTATTGTATGTAGGCTTGCACCTACTCCAAGGCAATAGAAACATATCAGTTACCTTGAGGGCTAAAAGGCTCTTGTTAATTTCTGCACCTTCCAGTCGCGTCTGCCTATCTGCACTCGAAGTATCTGCTCCTCTTTCATTGCCAGCCAAATCAATCAGAGAAAATTTACCATGCAACTTCCCTTTCCTTCTGAGAATAATCTGAAACACTGCGTGGCTTCGAGATGAGTGTGCATTTGCAGATGTCTGGCCAGATGTCCTTTAAACAAGAGACAACCAGAGAAACGTTAACCAGTAGAGGACCACACATGTTAAACAATAACCTCACAATGATAGGTTTTCAGGGCACATTCCTTTATTTTCTTACAGGCTGACAGAATGTTTACCACTCTTGTGAACACTAGACATAGAACACTAATATTTGGATGTACATAGTACAATTATGCCTCTTCTTCCATCTCTTTGAATGGAAATGGAAGATTAGTAACATTTTGCCTCCCTTTTAAAATCAGATCTTCACATATTTCAGATTATCAGAGAGCTTACATAAAAAATGCTGATGGCATTTTTATCTGATCATGCAGCAGTCCATGCTCAAGGCTAATTTTAAAAACAATGAAGCTGAAGTCTTAAAAAAAAAATTGAGCTTAACCTCTGCCAGTATCCATCAAGGGCTTTTACAGATGAAGAACCTGGAAGCATTCCAGTTTTTAAATTATGTGAATTTAAGTCAGTAAGCTGCTTACATAATGCATGCAATTCACATCCTCTTGAACAATTTCTCTCTAGCAGACAGAGAAACTCCAAACGTCTCTATTTAAAACATAGGTAGATTCTTTACTTGCAGACAACAACATCAAAAAATCACTTGAATATGGAAAGGCATCACTAGAAATACACCCCAAAAAATCTTGTTCTGATTTTTTAATGTACTATGAAAACCTGGTGCAAGCTATAGAAGATACCTGCAGCTGTTGCCTACTTCAATAAGCTTAAGAACATCTTCAACACATTTGACTTCTCGCTCCTGTAATCCCACCACCTGGACTTGCTGTTTACCATCTTCTAACACTCTTAATTTTGTCTTCCGGTTCAACAAGTCAAAAACCTTAAGAAAGGAGGAAAACAGAACAGTTAAAAGAGGAGCTTTAAAAAAAATCCTCTTTCAAATTCCATTTCAAATAATGCAAAACATTCCATGGAAATACATGATTGGAAGAAAAATGTAAAATTCCCTTGAAATACAGCTTTTAAGACAAAGAGGGAAAATTCTTTTATGTGACAAGCTCAAAATTTTGTCACAAGTTTGAGAAACTCCTTCTTTCTCAGAAAAAGATCAGGTAATTACCTTACCACTGTAGATCTCAAAAAACGTTGCATACACTTGAAGTTCTAACTTCTTATAGTTTGGCTTCTTTAGCATTAAAAAGACATCTCGAGCTGTGAATACATTTCCAGAATAAAAAGAAACCTCATCATGTGTTTTCATTTAGTGAAGATTCATTCATGTTTAACAGTCTATTTTACAGCACCTCATATTTTGCAAGAATGACAAATAGAGTCAGTCAACCAAGCCTAAAACAACACAATCTAAACTGCCACATTACACTGGAAGATGCAGAATACCCCAAAATGATAAACTTAAATAATCTGTTAGTGCATCTTTGTTAAGTAGTCTATGTCTACATTGGTGTGTAAAGGAAACATATCTAGGGACAACTTTTGATGTTACCAAAGCTCCACTGCAATGCAAAGAAAGTAAACTGCTATATTTGTATGACAAAGAGTAGAAAATTTATTTATCTCAACTGGTCTAACCAAAGCCAACTAATCAATGAAATCTCACCTGCTAGTGCATATATGCCTTTAGAACAATCTTGGTTCTTTCCTGAAAAGTCACCACCCATAGTCTAAATTTAAAAGAAAAAAGCAAAGAAAAGAAGAAAAGCACCATTAAAGTCACATAATTGTAGTTTACATATTTCTTATTTATTAGAACTCATCTAAGTGTGTAATGTAAAAAAAGAGTATTGGCTGATTTGTAGAAGAACTACTTACATGGGTTTTCCCACTGCCTGTTTGTCCATATGCAAAACAAGTGGCCATTCCCCTTTCAAATATGGTCTCCACTAATGGTCGAGCTGTAAACCTTAAATGCAAAAAAAACTGAACTTAAAAAACTGGAGTACTTTAAGATGCCACTACCCCAAGGAAAATTAAAATGCTAAGGCCAATAGTGACAAAATTGATCCTATACTTTGACAGGTCAAAGGACATTTATACATTAATTTCTGAAGTAAAACCAGCTCTAAGGTATTCAAATTTTCCAAACCATCACAAGCTACAAGGTCTTTCTCATTTGAGGTCTCTCTCATTTGTTTCACAATAATATTATCCTTCTTTAAAACCTAAAACAATGATGTCCTTGTTTTAATGATCCAACACCCTACAGTTTACTAAACAGTCTGGAGCTCCCTCACATGACAGAATATGAAGATATTGAAGTGAAACAGTGTAGCAGGTAAGAGTTTTGTCAATAGTAAATGTCTGCTGTCGTTTTTTTCCTCCTCAAATCAACTTCCAAGATTAAATTTGGAAGAAGAAGCCAAAACAGCACTGCTCAATTTTTGAGAACATGCATACATTAAGAAAGGGGTCAAGATAATGGATACCCAAGCTCTTAAGAATGAAAAAAATCTACTTATCTGTGAGGTACTATTTGCTGTATCAAAAGTATTATCTGAAGTATCATTTCTTTTTTTAGATAATTAATTTTATTTTAAGAAACACTGAGCTATTGTTCCTACTTCAGCTGCTTATCACTATGATTTCATTGTAGACTCCAAAAGCAAAGGGTAAACTTGGAGAGTTATGTATGGAGATGATTCCCTCTGCAAAACTCTAATTTTTTTCCAGTTGTTTACATATAAATAACTTGATAGTGACCAATAAAGCAAAAAAATTAATTGCAGAAATACTGAGATGCTATAACCTTCCTTCATTCTGCTTTCAAACACAAGATCACTTACAAAAACAATATGGGTAAGACTGAGCCATTCAGCAGCAACCCAGGGTTATAGAAAGAATCTACATCTAGCTGAATCATGAATTTTCATTAAGAATACACCAAAGATTACTGAACAGCCTTAGCCTTTCTTTCTTTGCTTTTTTTAAGTATATGTCTTCTGTCTTCTCAAGAGGATATTCTCATATTTTGATGTTTGTTCTTTCTATATATAAAAATTGAAAAATTCACAAAGTCTAGCCACCTTAGAAGCACACTCCATTACTTCTGTTTGCTTGAATTTGAAACTCTTTATTTTGCTGATTTATTAAAAAGAGACTTAAATATATCTATTTTAAAGTAAGAAAAAATGCAAATATATCTTAAAACGTTTTCATAAAGTACTGCACAACTCCAAATGAGACTATGTTAAAAGAGTCCAACTTTATTTTTACTAGAACTTTTATTTGCAACCTTAGTCTTTCAGAAACCTGAACTGGTTCTCCTTTAAAACTCATATGGCACATCCATTCCAACTAGTGAGTTTCTTTTTTTAATATTAACAAAGATTTGCAACTCTGTGTTGTGGTTCGTGGATTAAAAATACTTAAAATACAGGTCAAGCAAAATAATAACAGTAGTAATAATGGTAATAATAATAGTAGTAGTATTAATAATAACAGAGTATGTATTTTTCTTGTACCTTGGACTGAACATTTTTTCAGCATAGATATACCATAAATTTAGCATATTGGAGAAAACTGGAGCATCTTGACACAATATTTTTTTTCTCAGTATGACCCTGAGGCTCTGATGAGAGCACATGATTACACCTATCCCACTCTTATTTCTGTTATTATGGAAGACCTTAAAACAGATTGCCCTTCAAATAATGATCATTATTGTGCCATATGAGGGAGAAGGAGAAAGACTAGAGACCTACTGTTTCAGTTTGAATACAATAATCTTAAAATATATTCCTATATTGCCATTAATGTATTACATAGCTAATAAAAACTCTGAAAAAACTCAGTACAAAACACAACAACATTGTATACCAAAATATACCACCCCTCACACTAAACATCATGTTTACACAGATAAATAAAGGAAGGAGGGAGATTAGAAGAATGGATTGTCAAGCAAGATAATTACTTCATGCATCATCAACCAGCTGGCTCTCCCACAGCTCTTCAGCATCAAGGAAAGCAAAGATGCTTCCAGCAGACAACCAGCAAAGACAGAAATCTCCAAGGATACAGCTTTGCTGTTTACAACTCTTTTGTTAGTATTAGTTTCATAAGATTTTCCTTTTGCCGCCTTCTCTAATTATAACAAACAGAAGACAGAAGTTTTTATTTTCATAACCTTTTAAGAATTCTTTTGCTATCCAGTATCAATCAGGGCATGATCCTAACTTTGACTTCCTAGTTGTGGATTAAAAACAAGAAGTAAGATATTTCTCTGTCAATACTTTTTAAGACTATGGGAAGCATTTCCCAAGCATAAGAAAAATTATATATTCACCAAATTTCTTTTTAATATCAACATTTCCTGCAAAAAGTTTCAAAGTTATTTAGATGCATACTAAGATTCTGACCAATATTATGTCAGTGTCTAACCTTGCCCACTACTGTATGTACCTCATTTAGTGACTTGTTCAAGGGAAATAGCTACTTCTAAACATGGTTTTAAAAGTGCTGTGTGAATTATTCCATACCAACAGTGGAACTGAAACAGAAGAGCAAAGAACAAAATGGAGACCAAATATCTTTGGCCTATAAGAAAGGATATGTCTCTTTGCTGCTGTTTGTTTCTAAATTAGAAGGATTTGGCATTTACAGCATGATAACTGAACTCTATGCACTTCCACATTACATCAGCCAGATTGCTTCCAGAAGATATGTTAGCTCAGACATCTTGGCAATACTGCAATATACACTCTCTCACTTTATTTGTACTCTTTTCTCACCCTCTACTGATTTGTTTCCATCTCTTAATTATCCTATATTCAGACTGCAAGCTCTTTGGTCCTAGGGCTCTCCTTTTCCTCCAGGTTCCCTAATGACCAAAAGTCATGACTCAGGTTTCTCAGGTGCTGCACACACACTAATAATAAGACAATAACCTGGAAGCAAATGGAGAACTGATTACATGGCTCAAGTAATCAGCAGCTGAGGAGGCAGGCGATACTTGCTAGAGCCTGGAATGCAGCAGGGCTTGGAAGAGGACTGGGAGAAGGACTGAGGTCAACAGAGGTGGAAATGACATTGCAGGTGAAAAATTGGGGATAAAGAGTTAAAACAAAAGTAAACAGGTAAAAGAATGGAGGTAGCAATATACCAACTGGTAACACAGAGAATAGGAATAAAGTCTAAGACCAATGTAAGTGTAACAGTCATTAGTATGGAAAAAACATGAGAAAAAAGATTCACCAAAAAAAGCATATACACATACCTGTAAACCATTTCATTAGGAGCCGTGTCATCAAAGGCATAATCAAAACGAAAAGTTTGGTTTTCTAGGTACCTTGTTAAATCCACCTTTTGTTTTGGTTCATGTACCATCACAACATCTTTACTAGGAATTGTTATTACATCAAGGTCTTTCATTAAAGTTTCTATAAAATAAGTGAAATATAAATTTAACTAACAATACATCATTATTTTTTACATTTTCCCATTGTTTACACTCTCATAACATCTCAGATAACACAGCTCCTCCAAGTAACAACACTGCAATGGATTTGGGCTTCTGATGCCTAGATAGTAGTCTGCTAAGCAAGAGATTTCATTTTGGAAGTCTAAGCATCCTATCCTACCAATTGCTAGAAATTAAAGAGAAGTACAAAGCTGTTTAGACTACAGACTATGATCATTAACTACAGCACTATCATTGTAACATGTTATGCCGTCTATAACACCTTTCTTGGACTTGAGGTCTTATTCCTCAGTGATTATATAGTCTTCTACAGCTCACTGCCATATCCTTCGAGTTTTTATAAATATCTTCTCTAGTGGAGAAATTAGATGGTAGTACTAAACTGCTTCAAACTTTAAAACACAAAGAAATTAACCTCCTTATGATAATATGTTTTATTTGAAAATTTTATCTTGCTATTTTCTTTAAATTTCACTTTCATTCCTCAGAGACATTTTCATTTGTGCATTCCTCCTGGAACCTATAGTACATATCTTTAATATATAATTCTTCTAAAGTAAAATACTTTCAAAATATTATCTTGTAAGCAGAATAAGCTGAAAATTATAATGATCCTTCCCATCACTGTGACTCCAACATTGAGATCCTAGATTATAATTACTATACTGCACTGCAATTTACTGCTAATTGTTGTATGGTATATGAGTCAGCAAAACAGAGAACCCAGTGATCCATAGTATGCACAAAAATAAAGACCCTTTGTGTATACAGTCAGGATTCAATAATGCATCCTACTTGCATTTCTTTGTGAAATTTCTTAAGGCATGCAGTTCAAGATTTGACATGACTTTATACAACCAGATATAAACCCTTTCATGAATTAACATCCTGATCAAGCAGTACAATGGTTACCATTGCATTACATTACACACCAATGGAAATGCACATTCCAGTCAATGTATAATGAATTTTTCAACTGCACTGCAATAAAATGAAATGCAATTATTCTGCAGCAATCACAGATAATAAATAAGGAACAGTGACAAAAAGAAATGTATGATGGACAATTCTTTGTAGTAAAAACCTTTTAGTTTAACTAGCCAGAAGAGGATTTTTCTTAAAAAGTTGTTTGGAGTAAGACATATACTTCCTCCTATCTATTTGGTATGAGAAGCTGCATTATCTGCTGATGAAAATTAGGAATAACATCTCTGAAACCCATCATACATTTCACAATTATAAATACATGTCACTGAACTAAAATCTCAAAGTGTCACTCTGAACACCTACTTCCTGTGAAGTCAATCCAGAGAACAATTAATGCTGAGAATACCTAATGTTTTTGGTGATAATTCTGCATTTTTGAGATGACAAAACAAATTAATTTTATTTTTTCTAATCATAAGATTACAGTCTACCATCTTTAATTCTTTTATGCTTTTCTATGATTTTATGAGAAATACTGTTTCTTGTGAACTGAGTGTTTTCAGGAGATTGCATCATGCAGATAGTAGATTATCATCCTCTTCACAGATTATTTAGTTAACAATGTTTTTACTACTGTTTACTCTTAAAAATGCAAAACAGATGTAAGCATCAATCTCATTTTTACTTAGACATTCATATTTCTACAAACACCTCTGGTCTACTTTTTTACTAGCTCCAAACAACTAATATCAAATATATGCAACTTTCACAAAATCAAATCCTGCATCTGAATCCCAACTCATGTCCCTTAACAACCTATTTTCATTTACTGTGATTTCACTTCGTTCACCTCCAGCACAGGTAGAAAGTCACATTTTTCCCAATAGTAAAATTAAAAATTAAAAGAAAAAACAGAAGCAGCAATGTGAAAGGGAAAAATAACTCAAAACCTAACTATATATGAGTATCAACATATGTATGGGAAAGGGAACATCTTTCTCCCATTTTTCTCTGGGCATGCTTCAGATAATCCTAAACGTGTACTTCTGACAGTACAAAAACAATAAATAGCATCCCATGTTGCATCAGCATCAGAGTGGTGCTCTTTTGAGTCCTTCACCTGAACAGAATATAAGAGAAAGAGAAGGAAAAAAAACAGCTTGCAGCACTGGATTCAGACAGGCTGCAATCCAGTAGGCATTTGTGTTCTGAATTCCCACTGAAAGTAAAAAAGCTTCCTAGGAAGTCAAAATTTCAATTTAACTAGAATCAAAAGCTGAACAGGTTTTTTTCGTTTGGTTTTGTTTGTTGTTTTTTTTAATACAGACTGTAGTCTGATGAGCAGGCAGTAAGAAAAGTAGCTCAAACACTCATCACATAAAACAAAAAGTCATTAAGGGGTTCTTTTAAGTACCTAACCAATTTTAGTGGCATTTGATATGCTCTAGAGTAACTCTGCCAGCCCTGAGCAACAACTCCAGGGGATACAAGTCTTCTGTTTGCCTGCAGTCCACTAGCCCTGTGAGGATGTCTTGGACAAGTTCAGGCACCAGCCACATCATAAGATACCTCCTTGATGTCTGATTCAAGATCACTTGGAAGTACAAAAATATATATAAAAACATGTATGAAAGTTTCCACTGTGTAACTCACTGCTCAGGAGATCACTTGAAGCATACTTCAAAAAGACAGTGATCCTAATACAACATAAGAATAGTGAAGACATTACAGCAGAATTAATTTCCAGATCAAGTAAATACATCCTAGATGATCTTGGGAAAAAAATCACACTCTTCCTGTGCCTCACCTTCTATTACATAAAATTGTGTCAGGTAAACTACTTTTCTCCCCAGGTTATGACAAGTCTATGAATTTTCTAGGTTTATCACACATATTGTCTAATATAAGAGCTTCACCTCTTCACCTAGCATTTCTAGAGTTGTTTAACACAAATAATGTTACTATCAGAAGCAGCTTTTCAGATAAACAAATGAACCATATTTTCAACAATCATACCTTTTTTATTGAGTGGTCGTTTTCGTACACAAACACAAATCCTGTGCTCATCAATCTGCAAAGGAAAGTCTTTCAGTGAACTGTATCTCAATTCCAATTACAAAATATTTAACTTTATTTGACTTCAACAAAGTGAAATTTCCAAGACAGTGAGTCATCTGAGCATGTAAAAAACCCCTTGTGCCTGCACAGTAGCCAAGAACCCAAAAGGGAGAACCATATGTTAACAAAACTCCCCACAGACAGTGATCTAATCCAATAGATCAACAGGTACTATTGGACTACGCAAGCAAATCTAGCTTTAACAGGGTAAATATGCTATTGACAGAAATTGTCAGATTCTCTGATTTCCACAGAATTTGAGTCTTGGTCATTTAAGGATTCCACTCCTCTGACTTGGCTGCAAACCAGAATCACATCACCTTCAAAGATCAAATAATAATAATCATTATGTTGAAGACAGCTCTTCAAATAAGTTTCATGGCTTTGTGTGTATATCCCTTAGCATCCCAGGAAATTTTACCATACAAAGGCTGAGTGACTACTTAGTACATATTGGCATTATTTAAAAGTAAAAATATATTTAAATAATTTAATAACAGTTTAGTAAAGTACAACTTCCAAAACCTACTCATTTCAGCATCAACAAATTACTAGAAAAATAAACCAATGTTATGTTAAATACTAATATATATTAAAATACCTATTTTTTGCATTAACAGAAGTATGCATGGGAAAAAAAAAAAGAAAACACACAGCAAAACCACAGAAGGGTAACACACTTCCATGCTGCTGGCATACTTACAGGATCTGCAGTTGTGAGTGGTCTATAATCCAAACTTCCCCTGAAATCTCTTATCATGCACATAATTTCATAGTTTGGGTTTGTAGCATCAACATCCTAGGAAAAAGTAAGAAACAGAATTTCTACTATACTTTTTGTTTCCAGAAAAGGCCTGAATTGATTAACTATGATCTTTTTTTTCCACAAAACACCAGAAACGTCTCTTGCAAGTTTAATAAAAGTTTAATGCCTTTTTGCACTCTGATGTAGCTAATTTACTGACCATAAAGGAAACAATTATATGTTTCCCATGTCATTTTGGTTGGCATATAATAGAAAATACTTATTATTTGAGGACTCATTAATAGTCTAGTCAAGAAAAATTACACCTGCCTTTGCCAGCACCTTCAAACTGAAGAAAGATATAGTCAACACTTCCTTATCTCAGGTCTGGCACTCTGACAGATGCACAGATACTCCACTATACAGGAACAACACACACCACAGAGGACAGTTCAGGAACCCCAGTTGCTCTAAACACAATCCTGCTGGATATAAGCCAGTTAAAGCAGCTTGGTCCTAACTACTGGTCCTGTGTTAATTTACACACATATTTGGATGCACTGCAAATCTTCCCACACCCACAGCAAAGCAGAAGCAATCCCAAGGACACTCAATAGGCTACATCCAGGCTGTGATGGTTTTGGCTGAGATGGAGTTTTCTCCATAGAAGAATGTGATATGCAGCTCTGTTTTGGATTTGTGCTGGAAACAAGGTTGATAATACATGGATGTTTTAGCTACTCCTGAGCAGCATTTACACAGCAAAGTCACTTTTTGGTCCTCATCCCACCCGACAAGCAAGGCAGTCAACACAGCCAGAAGAGCTGATCCCATAACACAGGCACAGAAGATAGCCCATCCTTAAACCTGGAGCAATCAATACCAGAGTGAATGGACATGTAAGAAGCCATGCATGGAGCACCAATAAGCTGAGCCTGAGCCTACCCTCTTTTCTGCAGAACTGATGAAATAACTTCCCGTCACTTCTCCCTGCAAATACCTGTTTTACAACACTTCAGGACATGCTGTTGATGCCAAATATAGCCAGTTCTGGTGCTCAGACCCTACTAAGTTTTGCATGGCTACCCCCACATGATATAAAATTTCTGAATCACAGCTGGCTGTGGACACAGTGTAGGCACTCTCAGGAAGCACCGGATTTGGATTACTAAACTGAAAGGGAGCTGGCTCATTCTTTGCACTTGTGACACAGCCAATCCTCTCCTCAGAAAAAGCTGTGTCCTGGTGATCAGAAGTTGATTGTACCTTGATGTTATTCACTCTCATAACACTGAATTAAAAACTGCTGACAGTAAGTTTTCACAAAATGCTTCTTTATAACATTCAGAAAAGAGTATTGTTTATCATGGAGAAAGGATTTACCTAATATTTTTCAAGCCCTGTTTACATGTCTTGCACACTAGCATTACTTGGTGAATTATTGCTGTGTTTCACAACAACCTACTCACACAAAAGTTTAAGACTCAGATGCAAGAGGGGTGTTCACAGAAGCAATAAAAAGAAAATTTTACAAGTAACACCACTTCAAACTATTTTAATATGTAAAGCCAGAAATGGTCATTCCTCACACATAAGGACATTATAATGTCTTGTGTAAATGGATGTAACTTATAAAACACAAATTTAACATAGGTGATTTTAGGCCAACTTTAGGAAACATTAAACCATGAAAAGTAAATTGTATTAATGATTTGCTTGATGGTGGCAATTGTCAAGTCAGTAGCAGACTGGCACTATCTCTTTAGAGACTAACACATACACACACAGCTGCCAACAAGATTACACTCCTAGCTTTACTAAAGCTTTTGTACCATTGTGACAGAAAATAATTTAATATTAAGAGATTTTTCTCAAAGGATTAGCAACTTCATTCGTTTCACACAAGTTTTTAACAATTGGCTACCAAGCTGCTAGCATGAAGAAATTACAAATGTACAGACTAGTTTAAAGAAAGAAACATTAGAAGTCACTGTTACAACATGAGCCTCAAATAGACCTATAAAGTATCAAAGATTATAATGAATAATTTATCAAAATGTTGTATTACCTCCTGTAGAATAACAGACTTGTCTAAAAGTCAACAGGTTGGTTATTGTCAAAAATACATTTTTTCTAAGAAATAGCTATGATCAGTAGTTGTTCTCTAAAGAACATGCAGCAAGACAGCAATTGAAAGCAATGATTTCTGTAGGAAAAAAAAGAGGGGGAAAACCATCTAAAGTAGTAGTAGTAGATTATGAGAACAATCCTATGAAACAACAAAATATTTGTCAAATCTTGACAAATTTGACACTTATTTTCAAGATTATCACAGTCCATAAAAGTTATTAAAGACAGAAAAAAGCATAATTTTGCAGATTTCTCTTGCAGATGTATGATTTTCAGTTGAGCTAAAAATACTAACCTGAGCTCTCTTTTCTCTAAGTTCCTGCTGCTGTAACCTTCTTTTTTCACGCTTCTCTTGCAATTTTTCAACCTCTTTTACACAGTTAGATTTTCTACGTGCTAAAGGAAAAAGATGCAAGTTAAAAATACTTTCCATATTTACACTGTAAACTTCAATTAAATTAATATATCAATAATTAGAATTCATCAACTATTTACTATATTTTCAAGCAAATCTGATTAGTGAAGAATCATTACGGCATTTAAATTTCTAAAATGCATAAAATTTACTAGAAAAATGCCATGGGAATGGGACAATAATCACACAAACAAAAATATATGACCTTGAAAAAATACTTGGACAGAATACATGTGATCTCTTGGTTTGAATTAAAAGTAAGCCCAGACAAATTTTAAAAAAATTGGAAAAAAAAGCACTAAAAAATACTACCATGGTTAATAGAAAACAAAGGAAAAGTAATTTCCAAATACTAGTACAATTATGATGAAAATGATTATATGTTTAACCACATCTTTCTGAGAAGCTCCTCAAGGAAGCTCACAGACAACTGAACATGTAGACCATTTGTCATTTATGGATAACAACGTAATCCAAGAGAATGTACATGTAATGCCCAGAATGAACGAGTCCTTGATACACAATTTACATACAAGGGGGTCCAAATTCCTTTTTTGCAGCTTGAACTGGAGATATATCTGAAACACTACCATTCTGTTGAGAGGAGGAAGACTGCTCAGGAAGCTGAGTAGGTCGTGCACGTGCAGAACCAACCACTGCAAAGGAAAGGCAAAAAGCTCATCTGGACATGGAGGAGTAATCTTTCTACCCATTTTTGAAATGCTTTGTTAAGATGAGATAAAATGAGGCCCCTTTCTAAACACAACAATTTACTGTGGATGAGGAGGAGGCATACTCATGTAAAGTCTATTAATAAAAACATCTGGTATGCAGACTTTTTTACCCTAGTACTGTACAACATGATTATTAAGTACCAATGCTGCATGTGCATATTTTTAAATTCTGCAGAATTAGTACAACTTACTATACACACCGAATGAATCATTTACTTGGAGATATGCAGTCCTGAAGCATAAAGTGCTTCAATTTTATTAATATTGTAATTATACCCAAAAGACTAATAAGAAAAGAAGTCCTGCTGTTTCACATTCTCTAGATTGCACAAAATGCCCCAACCCCATTAAGCCTATGATCACTGGAGGAGCAAAGCAAAAGAAATTAAGGCCAGTGAAGTGCAGCACAATCTGTAAGTGGAAGAAGGCATACAGATACAATGAATATGTCTAAACTTATGCATTGATTCTATATGTGCTAAGAATGCCAGCTTCTGAAAATGCTGTGATGTCTTTTTCCAGTGAATGCAGTGGGAGTGGTGAGCATGTAAGCATGTGTGATAGAGCTGAATGCTTTAAATTGTATTTCAAATAGTTGCTTCGAACAGCTCTGCTTCAGCTGGCCCATTTCCTGCACACACTTAAAACAGAGTGTGTCAGAAGAGTACTAAAGTGAAGGTATCAGCTTTGATCAGTAGCCAGAGATGAGACTCCAAGCAAAGGCCAGCACACTGTACAACACAGAAACAACTACAGAAAAAGTTTTGAACAGGACAGACAAGATGAATGCCATCATTCCACCTATCAAAAGAAATCTAGCTTAGAGTATAAATTGACTAGATAAAATAAGACAGTGTGCTGTGCTGAGAAAAGCTAAATTATACGGCCAGAAAGAAAAATATTTAGGCCAACAGTGAATGGTAAGAGGCAAGGTACACATTAATATACAAGTTACAGCATTATTTCATACTAAACAGATAATTTACTACAAATGAAAAAATGTATGGATGTGAGGATATTCCATCAGTAAGACATCTCATATTTAAACCAGACTATATAGGAAAAAAACCCCAAAATACTCTTGTATTTTCAATCTGCTTAATACCCCCAGAGCCAAATGGCAGAAGGGCAAAAGTGGTCCACATCAGAAGAGTCTGATTACTTGCAAGCCTACTTGTTTTCCAAGTTTAAACAGATGGACTGGAATCTAGTCTGAAGAAATGCTAGTAGATTAATATTTGGAAGAAGAATCATCATCATCACTATCATCAGTATAAGTCAGTTAAGTTCAATGTAGGAGAGAAAATGAAAACAATAAACACTAACTATTCTTCCACAAGTCAGAGATGCATTTTATCTGTATTCATCCAATACATACTTTTCACCCATTCTCTTGAGGCAGTTCAGCAATTTTTTTTCACTATTAACTGCAGAGTGATTAAAAAAATCTATAGGACTTAAGAATTGTATTCTTATGACTGTTCACACACAGACCATTACAAAACAACAGGCTGTTAAGAAAAATAGTTTAAAATTTGAAAATTTAAAAAATTTAAAGCATGATACTTAGTGTATACTGAAACATTCAAATAAGCTGAGGACACCTATATATGAGAAGTCCATGCATGATTTACCCTTGCATAATTAATTATCTTCAAATTTCTGCACCATCAGTTAATTCAGCTTAACTTTTATAATTATATATTGCTTAAACTTGTATATAAATATTATTTGTATAGTGTAAATTCCTAAGTATACACAGGAATAATTTTAGAAATTTTATACCATATCTTTCACATGTCACAGGCCTACATACCAAATAAGAAATGCAAAACTGTTAAGGAATGCAAGATAAACAGGAGGTTAAAATGTTACCATATTTTTAACTTCATTGAAATGGAAAGAGATAACTTTTACCTCTATTATCTCTGGCAGGAGGGTCATTCTTATTAGGTAACACAGTTCGTCGACTCTATAAAAAAAGAAGTCTCTCTTATTTGATCACCATATTATTGAAACCATAAACTGCAGCCCCACCTCTGCTTCTTTCCAGTGAATAAAAAAAATAACACAGCATCAATAAAAGAGATTTGATTGCAAATCCCAGCAGGAAAAGTGAAGGGATGAAGGCTGATTGAACTGTCTGTAATGTTTCAGAAAACTCCAAAACCTTTTCTTTATCCCTCATTAAGACATTTAGTTATACAAATATTAGTTCCCAACTTCCTCTCCCTCAAAACTGTTCTGAAAAAAAAATAGAAATCCCTATTCAACACAGGAAAAAGAAAAGAACACTGTTATGAAATAGCACCACAGACACAAAAGTTAAGTTAAAAATTCTAGTATGACATCATGTATAGAGCTACTGTAAAGTTACCAAGAACACATTGCATAGATATTACCAACCTTCACAATTTTGTTTACTTTGGCTGATGAAGCAGGTGGTGGTAGTGTCTCTGGGCTAGGCTCAATATCTTCATCAGGTGCAAGATCTGGGTTAAGTGAAAATATGCTCTCTAAATCAATCTGTGAAAAAGAGCATAAAACACATTAATGACACTTGACATAAATCCTCTCTTTATCTCCTGTTATGTTTGACAGTAAACAGTAATTATATTAAGTGGTTTTACCCCACAATTTGTTCATGCTAAGATCTGAATTATTTTCTGTTCACTAAAAAAAGATGAATCTTTGGTCTTTGTATTATTTGAAAACACTTCATTCAGTAAAGGGATGAATTAAAAATGACCAATAGATAGTATAATTTTGTAAGGTGATCAAACTAAAAGAAAAATAGCTAGTATTACTATGGCAATTTGACAATTATTGCAAAATATGTAAGACATTCTGTAACATAAAAAGAAGGAGATCTCAGTTATCTTAAATTTCCCAGACAGTGCATAAGAAATAAATTGCAGAGCCCCCCCCCCCCAAAAAAATTAAACGATAGCTGTAATCATATTAAATTTATTATGGGTGTGTTTTTTTTTTAAAGTATTACTGACTGTCGTTCAACCTGCTGTAAAATGTAAGGGAAGAGGAGCAGGATCGTAAAATTATGATTTTGTAAAAATGTTGATGAGCTTTGGTCTCTATAGACTTCTGTTTCTCTTTGCTGAAGCTTTCAAAGACCTCAGTGCTGTATAAATTCTGTGTGTCTTCAGCTGATGAAATCTTCGGGACTTTCTCATGGTTTTTTTTTTCCCTGTGTTTTCACAAAATCAGTGAAGTGGAAAGTACAATTACTTCTGATATGCTTCTCCAAACTTAAACTGGCTAACATGGTCCAAAATTTAAAGGAAGATGCAGTTGGAAAGTGTTACACAAAAAGACATAGTTTCATAAGGAAGGCAAGTCTGGAAAATTGCTGCAAAGAATAAGTGAATAAGCAAACAAACTGGCGGTTAAATTCCTCAATAATATAAAGACAAGAAAATTTCTAGTTTAGCTCTCCTACTAGTTTCCTGTCTGAATTGTGTGTCATTCTCTCTCTTAAAAATTTTATTTTTCTACTTGTAAACACTGGATAACAAAGTCAGCCTTTGTACTCCGGTTCAAAATCAATAGATGCAAACATCTGTCTAAAAGCTCTGACACAGAGCTCAGGAATTCAAATTTACAACAGAAAACAATGTGCTCAACACTTTCTGCACAAAACAGTCTGTAAGCAAAGAATCATGAAGTAAATTAAGATTTATGTCTCATTTTTGTTTCCAGCACAAATTCCAAGTAATATTCACATAGATTACACATTTGTTTTAAAGTCCTAAATAAATGAGCTTACCTCTTTCCCTTTAGTATCCCCATTTTCAATCCATTCAACAGTTACACTTTCATTATCTTCATTTAGAGATGTTACCATAGCTTGGTGAATTCGGCCTAGAAAGCAAACACAAGGTGATCATTTATTGATGGAAATGATCTGGTGGAAAAAATTTCCGGAATATATTTTCATTCCTGCACTTAGTCATATAAAGAGAGGTAGGAAGAAGATGGTTAAAAAAAATGTGATTAATAGAAGGCAGTTGTAGGCCACACAGTGTGAAGTGGCTCAGACCTGATCCACAAGTAGAGCCTGTAATGGGACAGTCAACACCAATCAACAGAAAATCCAGTGGTAAGTAAACAGAACCTCTCAGGAAAGCCACACCACTCAGACTCTCTGTCCTCAAGAACAGAAAACTCCAATACCAGAAGATTCTGACAGGTGCTAAAGGTCCCTTAGGTGCCCTTCACAAAGGCTCATTTGTCCCTCCTTCTAGACTGATACAACATCAGACATCTCAACACTGAAATTAATCCCTTCGAAATTGTGTTCTGATACTCATTTTTTATAGGCAACAATTAGGTGGTATTCCAACGAAAATTAAACTGCCTGGAACAACATAAACCATTATTTAAAAAAGAGCTACTTACACAGATTGCTGAGCTTAAGATCTGCAAGACCCAAAGGAAGCAAGTCCCCACAAAGTAAGATAAAACCAGTAAACCTTCAGTAGTAATAAGGATTTTTCTTCTAAAATATATAGTACACTGCAATTTTTTATGGCCTCTTTCCTATGCACAGTACAGAAGAGCAACTGGAAGAGCAGGACAGCCATGCACAGATGCAAAAGGATCAAGACCCAAGTGTCACATTGATTTCACATCCGTGCTTTGCCCTCAAGTACCAAGAACTGAGGTTTCTAAACAACACGAATCCAAATCTTCTGCTCCTCGCACACCCTCCTGTAATGATGCCCATACTATGCAGAAGTAATCCTTTGCTCCACCTGCCATGAGCCACCCCCTAGGACTATGTGCAGCTCCCAAAGCATGAGTGATGGTCCTGGAGCAGTTGAGCATACATGGTTGCTGCTGCTGCTGCTAGGCACTTGTTCAGGGTAAAACGCAGTACAATCAGCACAGATGCATCAGTCTGGGCCTTCTCTGCCTTGCACTTTTTCTTCTTTTCTAAAGCTATTCGCCCCACAAACCCCTTTTAGTTTTCTGCTCCATTGATTGTTTCAGCTTTTTGTTTTAGCCACTTCAGTCACAATCTGACAGTTTTCCAAATTAAAAAAAAAAGGATTTTTACAGTCTAAGCCTTCTAGGGCCTGCAGAGAGACAGAATGAAAGCAAAGCCTTGAATAATATCCCAAATTATCTCAGCTAACAGTGAGAGTAACAAATGTATACCTTTAATACTTCTATTACAAAGGCTGCCTAAATATTCACATCTAGTTAAGATTTAGTAAGAAGGGAGAAGACAGGCAAGCATCACAGAAGGTAACAGCAAATCCCTGTACTGTCTCACAGCGTGTGGAGGAAGAGACTAGCTGCAGCTCAGGTGAGGTGCAGCACTCAGGAACTTGCAGAGCAGTCGGCAGCCCTGGGCAGTATCGCCCTCACCTCTGCAGCACTCTCCTCACTGGCAGCACACGTTACACATGCATTTACAGCCTCCACTCTTCTCTTGGCCCAAAGCACAACAGTTGCTCCCACAATAAAGCAAGTTAAGTAGTTTTTTTACATTCTAAATAAAAAGCCTCCCCTTTTTGCTTCACTTAGTTTCTGTCCTCTGGCATTCTCTTGTTTTTATTTCCCTGACCCATGCTTTTTCTGAACAAACCCTTCCATTTGGGCTTCCTGAGCACCATTCTCACCATCCTAAATACACCTCTCCATTAATATTCAGCATTTAACAACCTCTAGGGGCTTAATTTTGTGCAAAAACACTGTTGTACAACTGTTTCAATGAGCTGTCTGGTCCTTCAGCAAAGTAGCAACAGAAGCTGCTATCTTCCTGTACTAATGCCATTCCAGCCTCTTCTGTAAAGAGTGTGCTGAGACCAGGCTGCAAGGACACAAAACTCTGGGAAGTAGGAATTAAAGCTTACTTTGGTATAATCTTCTGCTTCTTTTTTAAGGCCTGACCCAGCTGTCAATTCAGAACCAAGAGAAAAACTGTTGTAATAAGTCAGCTGAGACTCCATTTTCTTCATGCAGGAAAAGCCCCATCTTTATTGTATAGGTCATATTTTATAGGATTATCAGAAAGCACTGTGTCAGCTCTTATTGCCTGACAATACACTCACATTTAGTTCATTCGTCAATACATGGTATTTTGAATATCTATCAAACTTCTGTATTTTTAAGTAGTTTACATACTTTTTCTACTGATTCTCATGAGACAGATCCCCTATTATTACAGGTGCCCTTGTTTTTCACCCACAAATGGTTTGTGGTGTTAATGAACTCTCATTCCCAAGATTGCTTTGCCTGGGAATTTGCAAGCTGTTGTTAGCTGAAGCAGCAGAGCCTAATCCATATCTTAAAAGACCTTTCTTTTATAACATCTTTTACCTGTCTGCAACAAAATACAATGTATGAAAAACATCTGTTTAGTAGAACATATTTGATACAGTATTCCAATAATACTTAGTACATTACCAGATTTTTAAAATTTTGAAGAAAAACACTATTCACAGCTGAAACCTGTGACACTGTCACTGACTTTTCAGCTTGCAAATAATCACAGAGCCACCATGTAAGTCCTACTATGTGTTTCTGTGCTCTGTTACTTTTGACAGAGAACAAGTAATATTTAAAAAAGGTTTCATGTTTTTTGCCATAACGAGTGAGAAGAGATAAAAGCAGGCTGATGAATGAACAGAAAATACCCCACACTCTAACAAACACAGTAAGCCAGCATGCCATAACAAAAGAATCACAATAAATCTTCCATCTCTGTGCCAGATTTCATCCCTTTCCTGGCCAAAAAAGTCAGGGCTGAAAAATACCCATAAAAACTCACATATTAACAAAAATAAAAGTTATGTCCATCTTCTAAATACTCTGAGCTTAAACAGATAATGTTCACTACAGTATTTACACTGGCATTTACAATGTACTCATACAATTTGTTCCTAAAAATTCTTTGTGTTACTAAAAGTTTACATGTTATTGAAGTGTCAGATAAAGCATTTACATTTTTACAATTGCCTCTTGCTCTCTGGAAACAGTATTCCATTATATTTTTCTAGTACACAGCTGAATACAGCAGCTGGGAAATTCAGGAATGCCAGCAACCAATTAGGCTGGCATAAACCTCGTCTAGCATATAAAGCAAGACCAAGTTACAAATGCTAAAATGTAGGAGCCAACGGGCAGAGAGTGTTTCAATGCAACAACCCTAATTTCTGGTGCATTTTAAGAGCTGGCATCAAAATTTGACATATAAGCATGTCCATGTAAACATGAACCAGCATTATAAGCTGAAGAAGTAACAAGTAATTCAAGAAGATGCACCTTAAAACCAAGAGAAGTAGAGCTGATACAACAACTCTTCACTTGGCATTTCCTTAATTTCTAGTGCCTCTCCTCACATGATTAGAATTCAGACCACAACCAACTTTCTTTTTCTGAAAGTTGTTCCATTTCTGTAGGGCTCCCTGTCACAGTAACAAGTCTGTCTGAGTTTGTGTTTGGACAACATTCTCAGGCACATGCTATGACTCTTGTCGTATGTCCCTTGTCAGGGCCAGGAGGTGGGACTAGATAATCCTGACAGGTCCCTTATAACTCAGCATACGCTATGATTCTACTAGTCTCAAAACTAATGGAGAAGTTATTTGAAAAAACAATTATTTGGGTAAGTTCTGTCATACAGCACATGACATCTGGCTAATCTCTAGCAACCAGAAAATACTGCTGCCAGTACAGCAGTAGAAGAGAAAAACGTGGAATGCCAACACTTTACAATTACCTTAAATACACAGACATTAGAATATTCTCACTCCAGTCAAGTGAAAAACATTAATTTCCCATTCCCTTTCTTCCTAGCCACCTGATAAACATTTGACGAACAGAAGGAAGCAAGCATACTGATCTGATCTGCAAACATACAATATAAATCTTCTCTATTGGGAAAGTTCTTATGGCAGCTAATGGTGCACAAAAAGGTTCATGAAGAGCAGTGAAAGCAAATAACCAGAGCTAAATCAAACATTTTAATTAATCCTTAGCCTAGCTAGCAGTGCCAGCTCATTGCAAATACCAAGTGTACTTAGATTCTTCCCTCTAAGGAAAGAAAACATTTTCTACCTACCAAGCTTCTCCAAACCACCACAATTTTGAAGCAGAGATCAATCAGAGTAATAAACCCACGGCCCTTTCATCTCCCTACTATTTTTCAGAGACATAAGTTATCAGTCTGAAATATGGGTTGGTGTCTAAATTGCAGTCTGGACTACAGCTGCGGCTGACATGTGACAAACTCCTCTGTATTTTCCCAAGAAATAGAGTTGGACTACAGCTCTATTTCCCCACCCGCCTACATAACTGAAGTGTCTGCCCCAAAAAACACTGTACTCACACATCTCATGCACAAGCTTTACGAAATCTTAGAAACAGCTTTGAGCTGTAATAATTAAAAATTACAGGCTCTGTATTGGGCTACAGAGAAGACAATTTCAACTATGATCCTCTCATTCCACCCCAAAAAACAGTAGGAGGACCATGCCCTGCAGTGTTACATTATGACCATCATATAGTTCAAGTCTTGGCAGCCCCAACACAGGAAACTATCTTTAGCAGGACCCAGATGTAGCAATGTTAACAGACCTCACCTTGACTTGGGGCTTGGTCACCTTACATTGCTTGTATTTGCCACATCTTCAGGAGCACTAACATGTTATATTAGCTCTGGCAGTGGGCCATCAGCCAAACATGTAGCTTTTTTAAGTGCATCAACAGATTAGGTGAATGCAAAAATATACTACAATTTCACACCTACTACAGTCTTGCTGAGGATGACCACTGCAACAGAAGCTACTCATGCCTTAAAAGATTATAATACACATTTGTGAAATTACTGTGATTTTCCTATTCATGTTCCTGAGTGACTAATGTGAATGTTACCTCATCTAGAGACACCTGGACATGACTGACCTTCACCCTCTGTGAACTGATAATCAAAAATTAAAATTGTAAAAAGTACAATTTATTTTCTTATAAGTACTGTTAACTCCAAGTTAAATACATATTAAAAAAAAAAATTCAGAGAAGCATGAGGCTACAAATACAGAAGCAGCACATACCAGACGGAATTACTGTAGTCCAGAAAATGATCTTCTGTGCTACAAGTTCCAGTTCCTGGCAACGCTGGTGGAAGAGCTTTCCTGCTCTCACAGAGCTCAAGGAGGCAAAAAACCTCACCAAATAATGCCTGTAGCAAACTTTAAGGAAAGAATCCCAAGGAAAAAGAGAATTCCTGGTTTGGTGTCTCCATCAGTGTCAACTATGGGGACATCCCTATTCACACAAATCATCATTTGTCATAGCCTCCCTGCACTACACAGAGAGTCCTGCTGCTCATGCCTCAAGGAAAAACCAGTAGTTACTGCTGACGGATGCTACTTGCTCCATAACACCAAATGTATTCGATTTTATTTTGTTTTGAAGTTTCATTCATCCACAAATCAGTGGATATCGTATTTTATTTTCATTTTATCTACTACTTTTATACCACTTGTTTTCTTAAATCATACAAATTTATTTCAGCTCTGCCAGCCTTTCCTATTGTCTTGTCTGTTACCTTAGTTACAGTGTTATCACAGCATCAAATGGACACTAAATATACACAGTCCCTACAATATTTCTAAAGTTTTATATATATATATATACATATATATATAATTTTAGTATTTAAGAACTTAAATACTAAAATTAAGATATAACTTCATTAAATACATATCTTAATATTTGTTTTTGTGAATCATCCCTAGCTGCTACCAACTAATTTTGTTGTATTATCTAAATTATCCCAGCAATACTCAAGTTCTTCATACATATGTTACAACCATACCTTATCATCTCTGTAAACATCTACAATGTAAGAGACAGGGATTTTGAGAACAGAAAGTAATATTACCCAAATTACGTTTCCCACTTCTGCCTGTATGTTCCAGCTTTAAATTAAAATCTAAATTAATCTTTGTCCCTACATAAAAACCTACCAAACTCAGAAATATCCCAAGCTAGGTATGTAGGTAATTTCTGTGCAAGTACTAATCAAAAATAGTGCTTTACAAAAACAGAGTTCACAGATATTGCCGACAGTCAGCAAAGAAATGAGGAGGGGAGAAATAAACAACACACAGACATGTGACTGAGCTGTGTACAACATTTAGCTTCAAAATACAAACAGTACATTTAATGTTCCTCATACAGCAAGCAGGACATAAGTGACTTTTTGGTTTTCCATCCATTCAACACTAACAAGCCACACCACTATGAATCACTAAATCACAACTGAGTGTGTTCAGCCTAGCAGAGCTTGTTAGCTATCCATACTGAAGCACCTCCTCTAAAAAAGTTACCAAGAGCTGCATCCCCACATTGCTGTCATGGTCTTTGCTTCTCTAATAATTTTCTATCTCCAGTCTTGTCATGTTCTGATTTGGTTGGTTTTTCTGCTGACACTTCATTTTGCAGGCTGATCTCTAAAGTTTCCCTTTACGCTCAAAACAAGTTTTCTGTGGTTTCACCAGTTAAAGGAACACTTTGTTTTTTATTTCCCTTCAAGGCAGGTCCAGTTTCTTTTGGGGGAGGGTGTTAATATCCTTTTAAGCAGATTTCAAAGGGCTTTATTTTACATTAAAAACCTCTGCTTAAAACATCTTGTCTTTATTTGCTTTAGAAGCTTTAACTGCCAGTGAAATCAATGGCAGTGAAATCATTGGCTTCACAAAAGGTTTTCAATATCATCTGACCATGGTGGTACTGGGGAGTTTGCACTACCTACTGCCTCTGGAGGTGCTAGTCAAAGAGAAGCATCTTAATAAACAAGATACATGTTACTAAGGCAGCTCAATTCATAACAAAGTGTCCTATTATTATGCCAACAGATGCACTGATACCTTGATACTTACCATCAAGGTATCTCAGCTGTATCATGCCAGTAATCCTATCATTTTTAAGAGTAGGTGAGCTCTCAGCTTACTAACTTACCCACAGAAAAAATTATTTGGAAGGAAATGCTTTCAAGTCATATCTAATACATGCTGTTATAAGTACCCCAGAAAATTTTCAATAAACCAAAAAAAATTCACTTTGAAATATTTGAAAACTAGCACTTTGATGTCAATATATATAAACTTTTTTAAAGATTTCACGTGTTCACAGTCATTTAGTACTCTATGCTCTATTTTATGGCTTATACAAACACACCTGTACAAGCCCTATCTCTACCTGTTTCTGTCTTTTAAGAGTATCTGCTTTTTCAACACCATCAACCAAAAGATGAAATACCCCTGACACTCCAGATCACTTTCTACAGGAGCACTCATACCCAAATAACATCAGTTCTGAAATGGCACTTACTTTTCTTCTTGGCAGTTCACCCTGCCCACACTTACTTTGTGACTAGCAAGAATATGAAGGTTTTGCACCTATCATTTACATTTTATGGTCTCTTAATCTGTAGCAATAGGATGTTAACTTTGTGCCACTTTTACCCCAGTTGTTTTGCTCTACACCTCTGTCATAGATGAGTAATGTGACGGTTGATTCTCACAGTTGAAGGGCAAATATTAAGTATATGTTAAGAGAAGTTTTATGGATGTACAGGATGTCCCCCCTCCTTACACTGTTATCACAGGATGGCCTGGGTAGTCAGGGCATTTGGGAGGGTTGGCTTTTTACTATGGCAAAACCTGGCCTCAAGTGAAGATGTAAGAATATGATCTCTGCCACTGGAAGCAAAGAAGGAGTCAATTGACATGAGTTTGGGAGGGGGTAAAGGGTTAAAGGGTGGAACATCCATTGTGCGGATGAGCACATGGTGACAGAATCCTGCAGTGCTCCCTGCACTGTATTATCTTCTCTATTCACTCTTCTGTTGTAGTTTTGATAAGGTCAAATACCTCTTAATGTTCTGACACAACATACATCTCCACATACATGATAATCACACTCTAGTGAAGTAATGAAGCTTCCCAAAAGCAGTGTTACTTTCTGTGTTATGACCAGGAATTAATAACTTTAATGTATGGGAAAAACTAGCCATCCAGTCCCAAAACTGATCCCAGGAGTTATATTGTTAGTTAAAAATTACTATGTAAACTATCATCACCTGTCTTAAGCACCTTACCTTTCTTGTGTTAAACTTCATCTGAATCATTTTTCATAGTCTACTACACAGTTTATTAAATTCAGAGAAACTTATGGCTTACCTTCACAAAATGGTCAATACTGGCAGTGCTGCATAAAGTCTCTCCTATCCTGACGCTCTGGCAGGGACAAACTCAGGTCGCCACACACTCAGCTCCGGGATTCAACATCATGCTAACCTGCTTCATCTCTATCACAGAGACTAGAAGCACTTCAGAATCTGTCCTCCACTGCTTGCTACTAATTTTAGTCAAGGTATTGCACATTACTGTATGAATGATTCTATTTAATTTGTAATTTTTCCATCTACTTTAGGGCAAGATCAAGCAGAATGAGCTGTAATCTCATCTGAAATTGATATTAATGCAATCACCAGTTGCTCCATGGCCTAAAATCTTTTTATTCAGTTATGCTGGTTTTGTTGTTGGGGTACCACAACAGTTTTTCTATTTGTGGAGAGGGGAAGGAACTCAGACAAGCATCTAGCATTTGCTGTCAAGGTAGACTGTGCCATGGTCTTACTGAAGCATGGCATAACCCATGACCAACATCTTCATTCTCAAGTATCAGACAGAACTAGGATGTAAGAGAAAATGTCCTGAAAATCAATTCTGTGCCTTTCTTTCAGACCACAGTTGGAGAGAAAACCTAAGACAACTGGTATGGTGTTGGCTCATGTTCACAGCTGCCTGAACCAGTATCTTACATGGCATACTGCTTGGATGTACAGCACTTTAGTGCTCAGCTCAGGTCCCTCAGTTGTGCCTGTAGCACACTACTACACCAGGCACAGACAGGTCTGCAGACCAAAGCTGGTGGTGCTTGGGATCAGCCGTTCATACTGTGTGCTTTGCACAGGACTGGCCCAGCACCACAGTCTGAATACCCTTTGCCAGTGTGCATCATGCACTTTTCTTGCACATACCCTCTAGTTACATTTCATCCAAAAGGAATTTTGTGTCAACTAAAGCACAGCAAAAGAAAGTAAATAGGATCAAAGATATGTGTCCAAAGTCCATTTACTATATGAGCTGAATCCTTGTTACAGACGTACTCGTGGTCCCAAATGGTATCTATATGGATACGCAGAGTATCAAGACCTCATAATTTACCTTGACTTACATAAAAAAAAGAACACTGCATTCAACCTCCAACAACGATGCCTTCAAGAGCATGGCTAGGTGCATGTGCTGTATGTCCACGCACATGCACAACAATATGAAAGCATGATGCTTACCAAAATAAAAGATTATCCAAGCAGTGACAGACAAAACGATGCAATTCAGGCCTCTCCTCAAGAATCAGACACAGGAGTTCAGGTTTTCTCTAGGAGGCAGGTCATTAGGTTCATTCCAGATGGGAGGCTAGAAGTGAACTAGGACACGTGCATTGAGAATTATCATGGTACCAGGACATTAGACTAAAATGAGGTACAAGATAAACTCATGGCCAGAACACTGCAAATTGTGAAATATTTTATTCCTCTGTACAAGGAGATTGCATGCAAACAAGGAATGAAGTAGGGCATGCCAAAAGAGAAGCATGTTTTCTTTTATTATATGGGGCTGTCACAACACTAGCTACAAACTTACAGAACATCTTGAGCCTGGTGTTTAATAACACTACGTTATATTGAATATGCCATCTGATCCTTTGACAAGACAACTTTCTGGGTAGTTAGATGACTCCAAAAGAGTCACCCCAAATATACAGGAGTACAGAAGAATGGCAGATGAGCTTCAACACTGTTGGGGTTTAGGATTTCTTCCTTTTGTATTCTTTCTCTAAAGGAATTTTCTTCCATTTTTGTTGCTAACACTAATGATCAGTACTTAAGAGAGACAAAAGAAGTAACTACTTTCTCTCCAAGGAGCAGAGATACAGTGAGAATTGGGCTGTGGGAAAAGGGACTAGGCACAGCTCCTAGGTAGGTGCCTTGGTCTCTTGGCCTCAGAAGGCGATGATTGAGCTGCTGCTCGGCGTGGGAACTCGCTGCTGCTGCCGGAGCCCAGCCCTGCCCTGCTTCTTGTGCTGTGGGTGAGCCTTTGCGCATGAGAGCAGCCACTGAACAGGACATTATTGGAACCCTGCCTTACTGGAAAACAAGGATTCTTCACCATCTGCTGGGGTGCCTCTGGGGAAATCCCAGGATCCCCAAACCTTTCTCCCTGCCCTGTTCTAGAGTCAGGCTGCCTCTATCCAGTTCTCCTGCCACTGCTCCCAGTTTTCCACTACACTGTAGCCACACACCCCTTGCCTGCTGGGATGCACAGTGGCTCCAGCTGCAACTGCAGAGTTTCTGCTGGGTGAGCCCAGGGTGAGCCCCCCCTGCGTTCCAATCACCGCTCCAAGGTTCCTGCTGCAGCTCCTTTCACTATCCGGATGGGCACTGGGACAGGCTGCCACTGGGGGTTTGTAAAGGAAGCGCCTTCCCATCCCTTCCGCCGCCTGCGTCCGCCATTATTGAAGTTGGAAGGGGAGACGACCCACCTTGCGTTGGTCAGCCATCGACTCCGATTTATTAATCAATCAGTCACCTTTTATAACAGTGTTAATCAAGTTCATGCATATTGCAAAATCTGAGCTCACAATAGGTCAGAGATAACATACCAACCCCTCCTTATGTTTCCAATACCAAGATTTGGGTTCTCAAAATTATTCTTGCTTTCCCAAAACAGCCAAAGATAGAACATCCACTTGTTACGAGAAAGCTGCCTGAGAACTCTGATGTGCAAGGCTCTCAAGGCCTTCATGTTTGTCACTTTTACCTGTAATTAAAAATAACCTGAGAACCTCTGCTGTTCACAGAAACAGGCTGTGAGAACCTGTCCCCCACAGCTGCCTTCCAAGCCATCCCTGAAAAAATCTCCAACACGCCATTACAACGTGAGGGAGCCAGCTGGAGCCGCGGCACAGCGCCCCCTGCAGCCCCGGGGGAGTCATCGCCCGCCCTGCCCCGCCAAGAGCCAGCAGCGCCCCTGCTGGCTGGGATCGGAACTGCATTAAAAGGGGAGTGCCTAAAGAGCGCAGAGACTTTGTTGGGTTTCCTGTTCTTGTTTGTTCTTGCTGCCGTTGTTGTTTCTTTGCCTTGTTATACATACACACACTAGTAAAGAACTGTAAATTCTTTTTTCATCTCTTTGCCTGAAAGCTCTTTCATTTCAAAGTTATAATAATTTGGAGGGAAGGGGGGTCATGTTTTCCATTCCAAGGGAGGCTCCTGCTCTCCTTAGCAGATACTTGTCTTTCAATCAAAGACAAATGCTAAAGGAAAGATAACACATCCAGAGAAATCTTAATTACAGCTTTATAATGCTAAATCTGGAACTAGAAGTTATAGCTCTAGAGATCCTTTAGTTGACACAGCTCTCTCAAAACATCATTGCCTAAACATGCACCTGCAATGACAAAAAAAAAGCTGTTGAAACTTAAAAGCAAGTATCCTTTTCAAAATACAAATAAGACTTTGGTACACCCACATCTCAAGTACAATGGCACACCAAAAAAAAATATGTAGTGGAATTAGAGGATGTTAAGGAAAGGACAGCTAAGAAAACAAAGAGAAAGAGGATACTAAGCAGGTAAAGACTGCTCACTTTTAAGGAGAACACGGAGGGTGGACTTGGTTGCGCTTTACAATCATAAAGGACAAAATGAGTGAAAACTATTATGGACCAAATGCTTCAACACTAAAGCTGGGAGTGGTCTCTTAAAGCATAGGTTACAGACTGATGAAAGTGGTAGTGTATTTCTGTACACAGAAAACAGGGAACTTCTTGATCTTGCGTCTGCAAGAGTCAGGCAGTATAAGTCGGGTCAAAAAGGTATTCAATAAATACACAGACAACTGGTCTATAAATTGCTTGAACTAGGGAAAGTTGTACTTCTAACATCCTAGATAGAATTCTGCATAGTGAAGGAAGACAAAGACTTCAGAAAGAGACAAAGCTGATGTGCTTCCCTAAATAGCCCCTGGTTGCTGGGCTAGATGAACCACCCATCTGATTCACTAGTGTACTTCATATAGAGGTGGTGAGCTTACTGCAAATACCATAAGTGGTAAGGAGACTGAAGAACCTCCCCAAAAAGCAAAGATACTTCAGAAGAGTTTAAAAGAACCCAGCTTTCTCCAATTTCAGTAAGTCTTATAAGGAGAAAAGGGAAAAGTTTTCATTCACCTTTCATAAAGAAAAATTTGGTTACATATTCACACATCAATATCCCTTTTAAAGTGTAAAAAATCCCCAAAATGAAACAATTATAATTATCAATTTCCAAAACTCCTGCAAAGTTTTCCAGCACCTGCCAGTGTCTCCCATAGCCCACACCAACCCCCTCCAGTTCTCATATTTAAGAAAGATTAAACAGCAATGCAAACTTTATTCAAATGAGAACAAGACATCAATGTATAACAGGACTATATTTGCTGTCCTCTAGCAAATTTTTCTTTTACTGATGCTGCATAAGTGAAAGCTTCCATTCAATTCCTGATAAAATTTCTACCTGTCCAATGAGTTCATAACTTGTAAACACTTTGCAGGAATAGTTCAGTATCTTATATGTTCATGGGTTTTTTAATAGTTTTGTAAAACTGAATATAATTTGACATATTTTTGTGCATTTAGTCTTCTTTGGAAACCACTGAACAATTTTGCAGGCAGCTTCTATAAACTTCTAAAGCTGCTTCTCAAAGTTACTCTCAGAATACTTCATAAACTTCTACAGATCCAGACCCTCTGTGTTACGTATCAATTTCCTTACATTTCTGACATGTAAGCAAACTTAGATTCAGTTCAGGTATGTCCTGGTATGGCACTGACTCAGATAGTTATCTTTCTTCCTAGCAGCCAGTATACTGCTGTGTTTTTGACATAGTAAGAGAATAATGTTGGTAACACACTCGTGCTTTGGTTGTTACTCATTAGCGCTTACCCCAAATGAAGGACATATTCATGTCCCATGCCAGTGAGTAGGTGACAAGAACCTGGGAGGAAGCGTAACCAGGAATGTTAAACTGAACTAGCTAAAGGCATATTCCGTATTTATACAATAGCAGGTAGGGATAGGACTAGGGTAACAGTCTTTGACTCATAGAGAGTAGGTTTATACTGGATATTCAGAAAAATTCTTTGTTGTGAGGGTGGTGAGGCACTGGAAATGGTTGTTGAGAGAAGCTGTGAACGCCCCATCCCTGGAAGCTTTCAAGGCCAGACTGGATAGGGTTCTGAGCAACCAGGTCTAGTGAAAGACCCATGACAGGGGTAATGACATGGTGGTAGGGGATAACTTTTGGGTCCTTTTCAACCCAAATCATTCTATGATCCTGTCACTCCATACCTGGTGTAAACTGGTGTAAATTGGCTGGGGGGGTCCAATTCGCTGCACAGGGACAGACTGCATATTGGTCAGCAGGTGGTGAGACCTTGTTCTGTGCATCACTTGTCTTTTTTGACATTTTGTTTCTCTCTCTCTTATTGTTCTCCCTTTTCATTACAATTACCTTACTAATTTTATCACTACTACTATTATTATTATTATTACTCAAACATTAAACTCTTTTTTCAACCTACAGGTTTTAATTTGTTTTTTGTTCTCTAATTCTCCTCCCCACCCACCACGGGTAGAGGTGTGTGGACTGAGCAAACAGCTCAAACAGTGGTACTTAGTTGCTGGCTGGTATTAAACCTTGACAGTCTTTCAAACAGCATTTTGGTTTAGTGGCTGTTGAAATTTGTTTAGTAACAGGATTTAAGATTGTGGTGGATTAAACTAACTTGGTGAATATCATCTGCAAAAGATTCACGTGACTTGGCAAGTCTTCTCCCTCTCTTACCTCCTTTTCCATTTTATTTGAAAAATGAATTTTATTGTTTGAATAAACGGCCAAGACCTCCTTTGGAAGATTTTCTCTACTTTCTCTAAAGCTAACCATACCTGCCTAAAAGCAACAGCTTCCTGCATCATACAGAAAATTTTTAACAGCATCTTCTACAGATATTTTCAAAATGGCACCCTTTGCTTTTCATGACTCATCCTCTAGGGCGATACCATATGGGTAAATGAAGGTGGTACAGAATGTAATCTTATCCCCTTAAGAGTTGCAGCTGAACCAATTACTAAAGATTAGGAGCAGGCATGATGTTAACAGGCCACACCTGTAGCCAATAAGAAGAGTGTTACAAAAGAGCGGACTGGTAGGTGCTAGAGTCAGTTGGCTACTGCAAGGACAGGGAAGAGTCAGTGCTTAGAGGAGCTTCCTACAAGAAACATCAAGGAGGTGTGAAACTCTAGCAATATGGAACCCTTGCAATGTAATGACAATAGAACTCTTGCACTACAATGACAACACCATCCCATCACAGTCTTTTCCCCTTCACAAAATTGTATTTAGTAAGAATATATATACCGTTACTTAATTCATTACTGAGCTGCCAAATGTTGCTCCAGTTCAAAGGTGAGAAGAGTTCATTCACATGCAAATTTAAAGCTTGTATTTTAGCTTAACAAGATTCTAGAAGTTCAAACCAACAAGAAAAACATTAAGAAGTATTTTAATTCTTCTGTGTTTGATGAAAGCTTATCATAACTTAAAAATCCTCTGATCATGATTAAAATATTGACACTATTAATCACCACCTGAATTTCTATTGTACTAAAATGCCAAAATTTACAAAAAAGTTCAAATAATAAAAATACAGAAGTACAAGAAAACATAAGCCAAAGTGAAATTAGAAATTTTGAGTATTCAAAAACCTACATGTTTATGTGCTTTTCAAGCTGAATTTATTTCCACTGCCCTCTTCCTACAGCCAGAGATCCTCATTAGCACATCACTATGCATTCCTGCATCTCTATAAATGAAACACTTCTACAGATCAGTTGTGCAAACACTTCTACAGATCAGCAGGAAATCTTCCTCAAACTCCCTATGTAGTTTAGCCACAGAATAGAAGTAACACATTTTAGTGACCGCAAAATGTGCAGCCCTGTGCAATAAAATTTCTACAGCCATACTCTGCAAGGGCACAAGTATGTGCCACACCACACTTCTAAAGAGAAAGTTTTAGACAAAGACCACTGTGCATCTCTCTCCACCCACACATCCAGTGTACTTGTCCACTGAAGGCAATTCCTAAATACACAATTCTATAATTAAAAGACAAAAATTACACTTCTGATACCTGGGATTACACAAATCTAGAAGTGCCTGATGAGAGCCAAGAGAACATCAAACTTAAAAAACTTGGCACAGCTTTAATGAGACTTCTGATAACTTGAAGTAAACAACATTCTACTAGGTGAACAGAATTACCACACACTCCTAAAAATGAAAACACAGTAAAAGACTTTTTGTTATCTACAAGTCACTTTGTTACTGATTGGGATTGTCCAATTAGTTTTACGTGATGCTGGTGTTACATCAGTGGCAAAAAATGCAGCAGATTGTCCCCTTTAGAGAAACCTGGGAAACATAAAAGCAGCTTATGCCTGATGGAATAAGAACTGCCACTAAATAAAAACTAAGCTACTCTGAAGGCATGTTTATTTGAATAAAAGAAAAAAATCTACTACCACATTCAAGCCTTAAAAGCAACAAAATCCCTCATCCATCTTTCAAGAGTCAAAATATAGTATCAGATCTAGTGTTGCTAAACAAGATCCAATTTAAAAAAGGCAAAAGGAAAAATTGAACAAGTGGCTTACTTAAATTTAATTGATAACTCACATTTTTGAAAACCATCACTAAAAGTTTTGGTTAGGCACAGTTTTACAGAGTAGTCTTTAAGAGCCATTACCCACTCCTTTTAAGAAATTCTAAAATTGAGTTCCTAGCAACAAGAAATAACTGAATTTAGACAGTAATAGTAGAGTTATCAGAAGTCTTCTAAACATGTGGTGTTCATGTAAATGGTTCAGTGCACTACACACATTAAAAAAAGCACACAAGCATAGTCTGATAAATTCATACTCTTATCAAGGAAGGGTAAAGGTAGTGCATTTTTACGCACAGCATTATTGCCTTTCGTCTAACAAATGCAAACCCTAGTTTTATATATTTAGCAATGACCAAATTCAAACGCAGCAAAATTAGCTTTGCTGAACACTTTTTTAATGCGGAAATGGTAATGCCATCTTTGTAACGCCCGCCTGAGAACTACTACCCATGGCAGGAGAAGGGTGGCACAAGAAACCAACATCATGCCTCCTGTTCTAGCTCCACAGGGGGCTCCACATCAGGAAAGCATTCAACAATGGCAGATGAATTCACTGGCTTCCAGCAAACCAATGGTATGTGAATGTTCTAAGGTCAAAATTGACCTTATCATTATTCCTTTTGGGGATATGAACAAAGCATGTTTCCAGGCTATCCGACACAGGCAACACTGTCTCATGGCTAAACACTTAATATAGAATTCAAAGGATCTGTTTACATAAGTCAAAGGTGTAACAAAATCATGACAATCACCCATCTATACATGTATTTGGAACACAACAGAAAATACACACTGTTTCATTCTTTAAATGAAAATTTTAAAATATTGTACCCACAAGCAATATAACCAATATAAAGGTTTTTAGGAAAGGAAAAGAAAACAGCACATGTGTCCATACATACACAGAATGGGTTTGAGGATATAGCAGCATTAGACAACCTCTATCTAAATGACATATCTAAATCACAGTTTTAGTTCCCTGCCCTCCCATCTTCATTTCCCTGCAAGACACCCAACTAAAATCTAACCCCAGTGCAGCAGGCAGCAAAAAGCCGTCTCAGGTTAAACATCCTAGTAGTCAAAACTAACTGCAGCCAACTTAATTATGAAAAATGTTTAACAGTCTTACATATGTAGGGGAACATCTGCCCAAACACAAGAAAAATTGCTCCAAACACTATAGCTATGAATATCTGGTTTTATATCTATATTCAGTCCATAACAAAGAGAAACTTAAATAAAATCCCAAATACCAAGTCACAGTAAAATCTAAAGGTTTGAAATGTACAACTACAAGCAAATGTTTTTAAAAGTTGTTAGAAGGATCTTCAAAAACATAAAAACTTCTTCTTCATAAAAAAACTTCTGAAAAGACATGAGTTGTAAATCTGGAAAACACACACAAGATTTCAAGCAATGAAAAAGAACTGTTCATCTATCTGAAAGTTTTTTTGTGTTTTTGAAATAGATGAAGAGACATAACAGAGAATGTATTGCAGCTACACAAAAATCTTCTGTCCTACATCCGGGAATACACACTGAAAACATATACACCTTTAAACAGTTTTATGTATGCTATAGACATATAATGAGAAATTGACTATTAAAATCCAGTATCTTCTTAAAAACTCCTCAATTTTAAATCACAAACACCACCATGCCTGACCACGTATTATATTTTGTATATATTCTCACTACTGGACAAGGTAAAGATTGCTTAGTAGTTCTTACTATGAACTTCTACATCTTACTTCTTGTATCACATTAGAAATTTAATTCTGAAGTTAACATAAACCTTTAATGCATCAAAAGTAACTGAATTCTTTTCCTCTATGGAATACACACACAGTGAATAATTATAGGGAACACACCTAGTGGTCACCATGGGTTGACCACTGCATTCTCCTCCTGATCCCAAATCCTGTCATACAGTATGGTGAGGAAGACAAGATAACTCAACAAAATATAAGACAGGAAGAAAAGCTGGGGAAAAAAACCCCACTTTATGATATAGGCAGTAGATGTTTATAAACAAGGAACCTAAATAGTAACAGAGCAATGAAGTTAATTTACTCCATTCTGTTACTTGTTCCTCAAACACAAAAAAAACCCCAAAAAAACCAACAAAAAAAAACCCTAATAAAATTGTGTTGACCATGCTTCACAGGTCAACATAACAAATATGCTACAGATTTTGTCTCCAAGAAAAAAGCTCACCTGGTAAATACCTCACTCTTTTCTCTATCTTGTTCCACTGTAAGTGGATGTATGAAAAAAAACTCAAAAGGCTAGTTTGTTTCCTAGAGTAAACAGAAAGAGATACTTTTGCAATGACATTACTCTTCAGTCAAGCATGACTTCTTCCCCATGACTTATTGTCTTGTCCCACCTTAACAAGAGGAAAAGAGATACTTGGTGCCATGGCAGCACAGAGAAGTCTTCCATCCATAAAGCCGTAAGAAGGAAAGACGAGCAACACTATGCTCAGGCAACAGGCCATCAGAGAGCATAGGAGCTCAGAACAATAACTTTACCTATTAAATTCAGAACAGATTCCCCTATAACATCATTACTGGGGGAAAAACATGCAATACAAGCTGTGTGATCCTAGCTCCCACATACAGCACTAAAGACACTAGTGCCAAAAATGCTGTATTAAACACACACAGAACAAAGATGAGAAATTTCTCTGAAGACTAGAACTCAGCTCTTGTTATTCATCTTGCAAAAAAGCTATTTCCACAAAATACAGACAGCCTACATAAATATCTGAGAATCTGTGAGTTACAATAAAAATTCATGGCTTAATGAAAGCTGAAGATGTAAAAAGTGACTCCAAAAAGGAGACAGAAAACTTAACATATCCTCCTGGTCAAATTTTCTGAGGGAAAAATCTCAAGAAACTTTGGATGTAACAATGAGAACATACACCAGATAAGCCTAAATGTTGGACCCAATAGCTGGACTAGCAACAGCAGACTTGAAACCATGGGTGTATTCTGGCTATTATGGAAGTACAAAGACACATTGTATCTGTACATATTACATAGGGATTAGGTAATTCAGTCAAATGATTTAAATGTGGTAACAAACACCTTAATCATAGGGAACACAAATAGATGTATGTCACCAAAGGAAAGAGTAAAAACACATTACCATTTAAATCTATCCTCAATAGCTTGTAAAATAGGGTGACTACTCAAACCTGAACAGAAATTTTATAGCATTATTAAACCTTCTCTCCTGCTATAAAATCATTCTTGCCACTGGGAGTTGTACACGAAGATACAAGATTACCCAGAACACAGAGGATGCTACGGAACTCGCAACTCTGAGAAACAAGAATTTCACAGAAGCTGGGTTTTAAAGAAACAAAGTATGGCCCCAATTGTTGCTACAATGTAGCACCACTTGTCTCTGAAGATGAAAACAGTTACCAAGATGTTTCAGAAGACTAAGCAGCAAGAAGCTCCCAGGAGGTTTTTAGGTGGAATGGACCATCCCCTACCATGACCATTCCAGCTGTTCCAGACACAAATGAAGAAAATTCTTAAGTAGGCAATTAAAAACATCATAGCCATGGGCAAGATTTCTTCCTACCTCACATCAGTAAGAGGTTATTTAAACTACAAACTCAGGAAAAAGAAAAAGTATTTACAGTTCCTGGTGTAGTTCTTTTAGTTTTTATTATAAACTAGATATTCCTACCATCCTTCTTCAAATTCTGCTACGCTTCTAGATTCAATCTCCTCTGGTAACAATCTTCCTAGTACTGTACCTAGTAACTCTACCTAGTCCTTTCCTCTTTTAACAATTTCAAGTTTTCCTCTTCAAACACTGACAGCTCTCCTATTCTTGTATTGTGAAAAACATGGGCATAAATTCATGATCTTTCTTTTTTACACCATTTGATGGTTAATCCTTAAAAATTCAGCATTTGTCCTTTCCTGAAAGTTCAGTCAAATCTTAAGTCAGTCTCCTAACTACTAGAGTGTCCCTTCTCCTCATGCCTGTATGTTATTTCCGACAGAGTGAAGTCAGAATTGTATTTGCCTCTCCCTCTCTCCCATCACACTTTCAAAATGAGCAAATACATAATTAAATTCCCTGCCTTTCTATGTAGTATTTCAGATATGCAAAGCCAAAACAGGAACAGACAGAGGAGGAAATGGTCAGAAAAAGAAAAAAATTCATCAACCTACTAAAGGGATGCAGAGCAGAAGTGATTTATCTTGTTTCAGCAAAAGACTGCATTTATGGAGAAAAAAATGTGAAAGACTATTTCTGCAAATACTTATACAGGTCTTTGTCACCATTAATGGCATAATGCACAGGAAGTGCAGATACAGGTGTAAGTTTACACACAAAGCAGCAAGCTATTATTATTTGTGTAAAGGGAATTCATCAACAGAAAAATGCCTATCTTCAGACCTCAACAAAGGACATCTTCTGGACAGGATCAATACTGTGAGTATGGCAGGTACCTTCGGGTTTCCTACTAAATGCCCTAAGTTTCATGTCAAAAGGCATATTTTTCAAATGTGGAAATACAGTCCATTCTTAGCAACTTGCAAACTAACACAAAGTAGTTCTTCCCATTTCCAAGACAGACTAATCACATTTCAAGCAATGTGCATAAATTAAACCAAGCAGTAAATTTCACTATCAGAAGTTATTATAAAAACCTGAACTAGGTGACCACTTAGTACCTCTTTATGATACATGAACATAACTAGTTATTCCACTGGAACAACCAGTATTTACTAGATAGTAACTGGAAATACTATCTACAGCTGTAGGTAACAGTTATAAGGATATTTACCCACTGAGAAAAAAACAGCAAGCAACTCTGCAACATCAGCTCTTGAAAATGCAAGGGTTTATCCAAACTGCTTTGCGTGTGCTTTTGGCCATGACTTCTAACAATGCCCTTCTTTTGTACCACATTCATTTTCTATTCAGTTCTACAATAAATCTCTCACTTCAGGCTAATTAGAACTTGTCAAAATGACAGAATATGTGACTTATTTTTTCCAGAATGTTCTGGTCTCACTTGTAACAATCACGTTTCACCAAAAATGCATTTCTTTTAGCTTTTCTTTTTACTTAAGGAAAAACAGTCCTCTGGAATCAATAAAACTCTGTATTCAGCAAAGAATGTTTTAAGATTACTGGCAGATAGATGAAAAAACCCACACACTTTTTCACTGACGCCATTAACTAAGTAAAACCATTATTCTCTGAATTCAGTAAATAAAGAGGTAAGTAAGAAAAACTTAATTCCTATCTCCACTGCTCAAAACAATTTTTAGTTTTAAGAACGGACTCACTACAGACAAGAAAATATGTAAAAAGAAAAGCCCATATGAACACATTCCGCTCTCCAAAAGTTTCCTAAACAGTTTTAATGGTTTTCAGCCAACAGCAGCTGACATGACAGACAGCCCTGATTCTTCCTAGAATACAGCTCTGGGGAGAGCAGATCCAGAAGATGATGTGTAAAGACTTCTATGTCATCCGGACTATGACTATATATATTTGCTACATACTGATACTGCTGGGGTCACAGATCCCTCCATAAGCTATTGGAACACACTAATTGTGCAGAAAACTAGCACATCCAAAAGTTTTCTACTGGGTTTAGTTAATCAAATCATCAATTAACGTATTAAATAATCAGAAGAAAAAAATCAATAGACACACTGGAGGGGAGAGAGTCTGTAGGAACAATTCAGCTGACAGAGGAACAAGCAGCAAGACCCTCACCTTGTCATCAGCAACAAGACCGATTTCCACTGCTGTGGAGATCCGCAGCTGAGGTTATAAACTGCCTTCTATGAGGCAATGCAATCTAGTCCTGGCTGTCCTTCCATATATCCCTCAAAATGCTCTTTTCCACATACCTAGGACAGTTTCTCCTACAGTTTAATGGGAAGAGAATGACACTTAGCTGCAGCAGTCTGAGCCAGAACAGGACATCTCTTCCAGTCCCAAAGAAAAAAAAAGGACACATCACAATAACTAGGACCTGCCACTAATTATGACACTGCAGTCTTGCTCACACATGGACCAATTTAACACAAATTCTCAAAACCCTACAGTTTGAGCAACTGCTGTGAAGACATCCCCCTAGTCCATATTACTGATGAGTAATATACTTAATGTGCTGCATCACCTTTCTCAGTGATGCAGCAAAGTACATAAACTGTTAATAGTAATAAAAAGAAGTATTATTTTATTTGAGAGCTACCAAAATCACTTCTGATATTCAAAAGTCTGTACAGCCCTACAGAGCAGAAAACAAGAGGAGCAAAGCATTTTCATGCCTAATTTCCAAAGGCATGATTTCCAAAACCAAACAGTAATGTTTCTTAGGAGTTCACACAGACATCAGAAAAAGTTTTACAAGATGCTACTGCGAGGCTTTTTGAAATCCCAGACAGAGATGCACAGGAGTTACAAAAATAATTGCCAGACTGATCAGATTCATCACGTGGCAAACAGGGCATTTGGCACAAATTGAGGGGCTGGGTGTAATCCAGGGTCCAGCCAACACCAACCATTATTTTATTGTAGGGCTGAATTGCAGCATGGAACACAAGAAAGACAAGCTGCATAAGGCTTGTTGGCTGCTTTTTTCCTGCCTCATGACAGAACCATGCTGGAGCTTCAGAGTCTTGGACCTCCACATCTCTTTTCCCTTAGAAACATCTGCTTACTCTTTAGCAAGCTTCTAGATCCCAGAGGAAAAAAAAAAAACCAAACCAAAAATCAAAAACACACAGCAACAGCAGCAACAACAAAACCTTTCCAGAAAATCCCAGCAGAACCCCACCCCAGTTTAGCAGGTTTCACAGATCTCAGAGATGCTGCAAATAGATTACATATTCCCAACTCATATCCAAGAGCTGAAGTCATGAGTGATCTGCCATTGATTCAGTCAATTTCCCATGTCAGTTGTTTCCTAACGGCAGAACCACTGAATTGTTGATATTGGAAGGGACTTCTGCAGATCATTTAATTGAACACTTCTGCCAAAGCAGGGTCACCTAGAGCAGGTTACACAAGAACACATCCTGGTGGGCTTTGAATATCTCCCGAGATAAATAGGAAGAGTTAGCACCCCAAACCTGTCACACACGCCTTCTTGATTCACATGTATTTTCAGACAGCATCACACATCCTCCCACCAGGAGAAGCTGGGCAAGACGAGAAACACTGGATCCCCAACGGAGAAATTACAACTCACGGGCATAAATAGCAAGTACTCTTCCTACATTTTAATCACAAAGAACATCTGAAATAATAACATCATGCTTTCTGCCAAGTGATGAAAATGTCCAAAGGCATTCTTATCAGGGCATTACCGTTGTGTCATTTTTCAGAGCACCGGAGCAGACAAGAAGTTACCTCTCCCAAATGAAAGGCAGGCAGGCCGGCAGGCCGGCCTGCCTGCCGGCCTGCCTGCCTGCCTTCCCTCTCTCCATCACCTCATCCCCTGCCCGAAGGCCTTCCTTCCTCCCTGCCAAAAGCTCCTCGGCTCCCCTCCCACCGACCCACGTCCGAAACACCACCCCGCCCCCCCCCGCAGGCCACCCCGCCGGGCTCGGCGCCCGCCCCACCCGCGGGTCCCCCCCGGGCCCCCCCGGCCCCGCCCGTGCTCCCCTGACAACCGCAGCGCGCGCCGGGCGTGGCCCCGCCCCGGCCCCGCGCACACAATGGGCCCCGGCGCGCGCGGCCCCGCCCGCCCCCCGCGCCCCGCGCGCGCGGCACCGCCCGGCCGGGATGCGGGGAACGAGGGGGGGTGGGGTGGGGGGAGAGGGGGGAGGGTGTCCGCGGCCGCCGGCCCCCGCGGCCCGCTCACCATCGCTGCGCTTGATCTCCACGTAGATCCCTATCTGGATCTTGCCGAAGTTGGCCGCTGCCATCGCTTCATGGGGCGCACGGGGGAGATCGGAGGCGTCGCCGGCCGGCCACACCGCGGAGAGGGAGAGGAGGCCGTGCACGGCAGAGGCAGCGGCGGCTCTGGGCGGGGGCGACGGGCGGCCGGGAAGAAGGAGGCGGGGAGCGGAGAAAAGGCAACGGCCGGATACAACAGGCGCTGTGGGCGCTGCTGCGCCTGCGCGGCCTCCGCGGCGTCACGGTGGCACCCGCTCCCGGGAGGGGGCGGGGGCGCCGCGCGGCCGCAGCCCGCGCGCCCCGCCTCCTGGCCCCGCCCCTCGCCGCGGGCGCGCGCAGGGGGCGCGGGCACCCCGCGAGGCGCCGGGCGGGGCCGGGCCCGCAGTGCCGGCTGCGCCTTGGGGCGCTGGTCCGGCCTTCATCGTGGAGCACAGGCACACACACTGACACCACACACAGCACACACACTGACACCACACACATAGCACACACACTCCCCTGCAGCACCAGATGGTGACTGAGCTGCTCTGGAGCCTTAGTGTAATAGCTTTATCTACCTGCTGCCTGCTCATGCGGCTCCCATGTGCACAGCAGAGCAGCTTAGGAGCAGTCGTCCTGCTCCACAGCCTGCCAGCGGCTCTTGTGTCCCAGGAAGGCACATGGTGTGGTTTCTGGGGATGTGCAGGGCTAACAGTTGGACTAGATAATCCTTATAGATCTCTTCCAATTCGGAATATTTCATTAATCTTTGAAGGTCACACCGTCAACGGCATCCATCCATCTTGGGAGCCTACAGGGAAGCTGGAGAGGGGCTCTTTGTCAGGAACTGTAGTAAGAGGACAAGGAACAATGGGTACAAACTAAAAGAGGGGAAATTTAGGTAAGATGTTAGAGAGAAATTCTGTGAGTGGTGAGACACTGGAATGGTTACCCAGGGAGGCTGTAGGTGCTGTCCCCATCCAGGCAGTGACCAAGGCCATGTTGACTAAGGCCTTGAGCAGCCTGGTATAGTGAGATGTGTCTCTGCCCCTTGCAAGAGGGTTTGGAACCAGATGTTCTTTAAGGTCCATTCCAACCCTTTAACATTCTATGATTCTATGACCTTTGCTTCATGTCCTGTGTCTTTATACTGCTTAAATAAAAATAAAATACAGATCATGTTCCACATTTCCCTGTTGTGACTTCATCCCAGGCAGGCTACTGTGTTACACACTGCCCTCAGATTTCTCCTCCAAGGGTAGTTCCTGATGTGATGAATCCGCCACTGGTTTAAAATCGTCCTTCCTGCATAGCTTCTGGTGACCTTGAGCAGCATTGCAATAAACTCCCTAATTACTTGCCAAGCAAAAGCTAGTCTAGTAAAAATAATCCCCCAATCCACACATCAACTGGTTATATGGAATGACAGCTGACACCCTGCCACACCACTGGGGGCTGTGCCCTCCCAGTCAGCCTGTCACTCTTGCCTCACCTCCCTGCCTTCACTGTCAGTTTTATACTGAAATCAGTGTGATACCTGGAAAGTCAGAGTCAAGGAGGCGGGGCTCCAAATTCCTACAACCTTTGTGCATGTAGAGTAGCGGCTGGGGTGGTACAGCTTTCTCCCACCACACTACAGTCTCAGAAATACTCATTAGGCCTTGATCACCTGAGCTAAGCTGCTCTTGAGCTTATCAGAAACACTGTCTGCTCTCAGGAACTTACCTTGACTAATGAGCTCCTGTGTTTTATTCAATAAGCTTGGAAACTCATTTTTATTGCCTGAAAGACAACCCAAGTCAAATATTTTTGTCATTGAGCCTTCAAGGCCTGAATTTTGGCCAGGATGGAGAATTGCTGTCTCTAAAATCCATTCTCCTGTGACCCAGTTCACAGCAGTTGTGAGACCCTTGGTGCTCACCTGCAAGGATTTATTTATGATTAGCTTGTTTTAACCCTACCTGATCTTTTTATATAGTGTGAAAATAAAAACATTTAGGTTCTCACGTCAGATGCAGAATAAAGGAAAAGTGACTCATTTGAAATAGTTAAATTAGAAACAAGATATTATTTTTCAAATTACGTGCTCTGTGTACTCCATAAATGTTAGCATATGAGCAGTAAACTATATATGCATTTCTGGAAAGTTATTAGACTCCTGTTGTGGCAGAAAGAGATGACTACTTTTACAAAAAAATCATGCCAGTGAGAAAACTAAAGTGTATCCTAGAAAAATATACACAAGCTTAAGTTTTTACAAAATCAGCTTTTACTCTATATTAAAATAGATCTTTTTTGGTTTTGTCATGATATACACATAGGAGCATTTGTAGAGAAAGTCAGCAAAGCCCAGAAAACTTCTTGTTTCTGCCTGGAAAATATACAGTGCTAATAGTAAATAAATTCAAAATAATTAAAATATATGACCAAGCATGATAAGTCTTCTTAAGAAATTAAAGATTCCTAACTTTTTGTAAGAATGTATTCTTTTCATTTTTTTAAGGAAAAGCTTGCATAACTTAGTCTTGAATACTGGGTCTTACCAAGTATTCTAAATATATATCTCTTCAAAATTTTCATTAATATATATTCAATGCAATTTTAAAGAGAAGAATACAGTTCCCAAAATCTAGTCACACATTTTTAATTGAGGTACAGGAAAATTTTATTACATAGAATATAACATTTTATTGGCTCCCAACATTAAATTACTCAGATCGTTTTTTAGAAAGCGTATTCATGGCTTCTAAAATAATGTTTACAGAATTCCAAGAGCTGTATGTGTCTACTTTTTATGCATTAAGAGCACTAGGACATATTTCTCTTGCCAATACAAAAAATAAGACAATTACTGAAGCTTTGGCACTCCATTCAAAACTTTGACTGCTGTTGGATGAGTCATCCAAAATACTGGAAAATGATCATGCACCAGTTATGTTTCAATGGTTAGCAAGAATTCTTCCGTCTTTAACAAACACTAACATCGGCTTGCGTTTCATACAGACACAGTCATAGCAATTAAAAATTTCAGTTTACTGTATTTCAATATAAAACTTGAGTTATTAATATAAGTCTACATGCTTCATAACTTAGAAGTAATTTATTATTAAATATTTTAACTATTTCACAGCATTAGTGGAAAAAATAGGATTAATCACCATACACATTTATAATCATACTGATATGAAATTACTTCTTTTTAAAGCTCAAATCTGAAAATACATTTCTCTTTCCATTAATGCACCTGGTATCAAATGTGTAAACAGGGCAGCCAACATTCAGGTTTAAGTAATGTGTGGTCACTTGCAAGATTAAAAAAGTAAGCCAGCATATCTATTATAAAGAAACAAATTTTTAAAGGAGACATTATACAACTGTATCTTCTCAGGTCATCATGAGAACCTATTACCAAAAAAACCGAAGTGCAAATTTAATTATAGTAGATTTTTTTTTTCACTTAAGGGTAAGAAAATGTGCAAGAAGAGTCTGAACTAGTTTGACATCCCCATTTCCCGCTTAGACTGATAGACATGTCTTGTCCAGTTCAGTACCTTGGTGAAAACAGTTCAGCTGAGCTGTCTCTCAGATCCCTCCCTGTTATTTTTTTCATTCAAGCATCTCTTCATCTGTATTGTATCACTGTTTAAAGCTACCCCCTGATGGACACAGCACTTCCTGAGTAAATGCACTGTACAAGAGTGTCAATAATTAAAAGAGAACTGCCTTACTTGAAGATAAAATACTAGAATGCATTTCCAACTGCATTACTCTATATAAAAATCTGATTTTGGTGCAACTACCTCTGAATAATGAGCTATTGTAACATTAATAATTTTTCATAGCTGCTTTATCTGAGAGTCAAAATATTTTCAACTGGACATTCAAAGTTTAGTAATTAACCTTTTATCTTCCAGGCATGCATTCTAGATTCCATTGGTTCAAATGTCTACAAATGTGCTTGTAATCAAGTTAGCAGACGACTCATTTGAATAGCAATTCTTTGGGGATTATAATTAACCATTTGTATATTAGAAACAACATGGGATGATTAGATTTTCAGATTTAAACAAATATGTCTAAGCATAAGAGTGTTCTTGCTCTGTATAGGGAATGTAGGTGCCGAAACCCTTGCTGTGAAGCTCAAACATGCTCAAACATAATTTAATAGAGCTGTCAGTGAGTTACTCAGGATCACTGATCTCTGCTCTTGCAGGCACCACACTCCACATGCGTAAAGGCCAACACTCCTCAAGGTTTAATACATTCTATTGGTTTCAATGGTCAGTCAAAAGTGTGGAGAAAAGTAATAACTGAGCAAAGCTGTCCCCAAACCAAATGCAACCATAGAAATAAAATTGTTACTTCTCTTACTGCATTATTATTCCAGATTGAGCTGCACTCTAAAGAGCTTCTGTATGCATAAAATCACAGCATTGCTGGGTAGATAAAGGAGTCAAGAAGTGAAAAGAGTGTGAATGTATTTCAATCCTTTCAAACCAGGAGACATGAGAGAAGCAAAGTGCTTTTGAGAAAAGCACTCCTCCCTCGCTCACCATGCCCTTCAACTCCAATTCTGCATTTGTAGTAATGGTGGCAACATCTTTTGCTCTTCCCTGTATTTATAGCTACTTCTGCACTTGGTAGGATTAGTTATAATATGTCCTTAAGGTGAAAATGGCTGTCCAAGAAAAACTACACTAGTTCAAAAGTCACAGAATAATAGGGGAAGCACTGAAGAATAAGAAAGCTGTGTGTGCTTATTGCAGTAGACAATAATGAGGTCATTATAGCTCTGGCATATACATGACTTATTTTCTTACTCATTCCATATGCTGCTGCTGAGTGTCTGGCCCAGGGTAGCTATCTATTTGGGGTCATGTTTCATTATGCTTCCCTATTGATTGTACTAAAGACAGGCAGTATTCCTAATAGATAGCAAACTGCTTTGGAGAAAAACTGAGAAGATGAATCTCTGTCCAAGCTTCTTGCTGCCTACAGGTTAGCCCAGAACTCTGGTTATTTATATTTAACCTTCATTCTCCTCTTCTTCCATTTCTCTCTTTGCACTCCTCTCCAAGTCTTCATGGAAAATTTCAGAGGGATTATGGTAAAATGGTGTTCCAGTCAGGCATTTTGACTGAGTGATAAACACACATTTCTTACACCCTTCTACTACCCAGTTTCACTTTTCTGTCAGAAGGAAATATCCAGTGACATATTACCTGTGAAAATAACTTCAGCATGTATGCATCTATTTTAGACCTTAATCTAATATTTTCATCCCACCTTTGCACCATCACTACTGAGGCTTCTTCAACAAATCATGTAGAACTATCACACCTTGTGTAAACTGGGGGGTTTCTTTACTTGTCCTTAAAGGTTATTCGGTAGCTGCCCGTACGTTTCTGCACTAGTAGGACACAGTGTTAGTAAAACCAGGCATTCATACATAAGGTATTTTTGTCTTAACACATAGCTCTTTAGCACATTGTTATGTTGAAATTTGAATTAATGTAGATTGTCAATGTGCTTGTTTTGTGGTTTCACCCCTTTTTGATGTCCTTTCATATGTCCAGTGTAACATTTGTGCAACTAGCTAGTACTGCATGGCATCATACTGTGTCAACATCCAAACAGACACTAGGCTTGGTAATATGCCTGGGGGACACAGAGCTCTGTCCTGAAAATACCTGTTCCTCAACATACAAGTGAAAAAAATGCAAAAAGAGCTATTTGTAGTTCCTCAATCGTACAGTAGCCAGGGCCTAAATTCAAACTAAAAGGATATTTATTCTAAAGGAAGTCATGCGATGGATTTGGTTATACAAACCCTGGAAGACAGAAACTTTGAAGTTAGTATGATGGCACAGCAATCCCAAGGTTTTTTCCAAGCACTAGCATAGACTTCTGATGGTAGATATCTTTCTACTGCTACCTGGATTGTGCAACTGGAGCCCACTTGTAACTATAATGATGAATAATCTTATGAAGTAAACATCGTGAGAAAACTTTTTTTAAAATCAAAGTAATTAAAACAGCACTTTTCATCCATACCCTCCTACAAAACAGGCAGGTGCATTTTTGTTCCCAGTGTTTTTTCAAAAAACAAACTTTCATCAAGTCTTCTAAAAAAGAAAAAATACTAGAAATTGTTTTATAAAAAAAACACTACATAAAATTATTTTCTTAAAATGCATTTTTTGTCTAATAATTTGACAGATTCATTGGAAAATTTTATAAGTTTGCTTGCAAATTGATTCATACATGTTTTTGTCTTCATTAATGTCAGAGAAAATATAAATTTGAAAATATTTATCAACTTCTTTATCATTGCAAATCTCACTACATTTCCTATTTATTCATCTTGGAAATTAGAGAGAATTGATACATGCAGACTATTCTGATCAATTATGCATTAGAAAAATTATGTCTGTATCAAAATGAAGAATTTTAGGAGTATTGTAACAAATGTTTTTTGTTTTTAGGGTGCTGTTATAATTTATAAGAACAGCTAGCAGGATGTTTTTGTCTTTAAAGTTAAAAAATAATCTTAGACATTGTAACTACTTATTGTAGAAACCACAATAGCTGAAAGCTATTAATACCCTACCTTTTATTGTAAAACAACCCATATGTTATTTTTCTATTTTAAAGGATTATGGTCAAATTGTGTTTCTTTTTTCTGGGTTTCAGAAATTGTGGAACTTTTAAAATTGAAAAGCCCTACTGTCTTCCCGTCCCAAAGCAAATGTCTTGCCACCTCTTACTTTGCCAAAGCAATGAGAATGAAATGTTAAGATTTGAAGGATGCATTGCCGTAACTTCCCAGTCAAAGCAGATGTTTGCCTCAGTACAGTTGCAGCTGACCTGCTACTTTGAGATCATTTGAAATCAAGGATTCCTTTAGATTCAGTGTGGAGGAGGGCAACTCACAGGCATTTTATGACAGTGAAATCCTACCAATTTTTAAGAAATAAACTGTAACAGAATGGATTCTGTGGCACACACATCTCTCAGGATCAAAATATAAATGGGGAGAAGCTGCATTTTTTTTTGTGGAAGGACTCCAGCAGGCATCAATGTTTGGGCAAGTCCTTTTCTTCTGGAGGAGATGGCGGGAGGTCTCCATCTCTTTAAAGCAGGAGGCATAAAATCTGTCATATTGACAGAGGCACCTTTGAAGAAGATCCAGTGGCTGGCTGAAAGGCCTGGCATGGCTACAGTCACAGCCAGCTGCAGGTGGCTCAGGAGAGCAGTTATTTGAAAATATCAACATGCCTCAATACACTGTGAATGTAGTGTAAAGTTTTTCACCTGAATATTCATAATTGAGTTCCAAAGTTTCAAAGCTCACTACATAAAGTGCATGAAGGAAGAAACACCTAAAATATTTCTGGATCCACCCAGTGAAGTATATTTAAATATATTTAAGCTTTTTATGTCAGGACTAAGTAGTATACAGACAGTGAAAATATACTGGGGAGAAAACTGCTTTATATGTTTAGCTCTGAAGGCGGGTAGGAAATATTTTGAAGTTGTGCTCTTCTGTCAGGTTAAAGAAATACATTTGTATTAGGTTCTGGTTACTAAACTTCTGAGACACACTTGTAAGTGCTATAAAGTACCAGCTGAGTCTCAGAGCTTACCCTAAGAAAGATCCTCTCTTATTTTTCTTCTTTCCTCTGGCAAAGGTATACATGATTTTCTCCTTTTTAGTGCAACATTGCCATCCAGGCAAATGGCAGAAAAACTTCTGGAAGATAAGCAAGTTTTATTTTATTTCCTTTGGACTTTCTAAGAATGAGATGCCCTCAAAAGCTCATAGACATGACTTTTTTATTGAAGTTTCATTTTAAAAGAGACTTTTTTTCCTTCTTCTTAACATGCTTTTAAAAAGATATACTGGGCATATAGAAGAAAGTTACAATTCCCAAAAATTAATATTTCATCAAGATTAAATTTCATAATTGAAATATTAAAATACAAATGAGAAGTAAAATATTGAAATGTGTAGTAGTAGTAGTGTCTTGAAAATTCCCGTATTATATACAATAATAACACTTATTACGACCTGGTGTCATGCTGCTCTTGCAGAAGCAGAGGTCAGTTCAGGCTGGATGTATTCTTGAAGAATAGCATGGGATACGTTGTAGATAAAAAAATCCTTTCTGCTAAGTGTAGTTAAACCCTGGATCAGATTATATGAAGTGTTTGTCATAATTCTCCAGTGAAGGTGATTCAAGAAGAGATTAAGTATCTCTTAGAGATGGTGTATACCTCTGAGCAGGAGGATGGGCTAGATGACCTCTTTCAGATCCTTGCAACCTTACATTTCTGTTGTAATCATCACAAATCCTTTTTCCCCTGCTCAAACCTTCTCCCCCACCTGGATTAACAGATTTCATGTGAACTTCATAGCTGTTACAATTTTAGCAACAAGTTTAATGCTGTGTGTTCAACCCCCGCCAAAATTATTTACCTGGTGGCCTGAGCATGCAGCTAAAGAATTTGAAGAAAGAATCCCTGCCTTTCAATATGCTGACAGAAGAGGTGGAGGAGGGTTTTTTCTATATAATTATATCCAAAACCATCTAAGTGCCCTTCAGTGGCATTAAAATGAACTTAGTAATTACTGAGGTTGTTAGAGTTACTAGCATTTTTCATTTCTAATTCTGAGGTTATACCCTCCTCTAAGGAAATCAGAAACAGACAAAACCAGGCTAACCCAGACAATTTCAGGATATGCAATACATGTACACCTCTGTCAGAAACTACCCAGACAAGTTGTTTTTTTGTTGCTCAGATGTCAACAGCCATCAATACAAAGCAAATAGAAAAATAACAAGACCTAGTTATGATGAGAATAAAATCCCTGTCCTGTAGCTTTCCTGTCCTCATAACTTACAAATTTTTGTATTAATCTCCTTCTGAAACAAAAAGAAGTTTAGATAAACAGGTGGTTTTTACACAAATTGTTCATCCTTGGAGTAAAATAAATTAGTAAAATATCCCAACATATTGAGAAACACTGAAATAGGGATCGTATAAGTTTTTTATTCTACGGGTTATAATCTACTCACAAAGTTGCCGCAGATTTTAGAGAATGGTGTTTAATTCATAGTGGCTAATTTGTAGAAACTGTAACTTTTCCCCCTCAGCTGTGATTTCTTATTTTAACTAAAAATCTTTGAAGAATTTGATTTTATTTGTCTTATGGAGACAAGTGTGGGTACTAAACACTTTACAAATTATGTATTGTAATAAAATGCTCAATTTATATGCCTCAGAGATAAAAGATCATCTAATATCTTCATTCTGCGACTATCTTATAGATTGTCATATATTGATTAAACCAGCTTTTCATGATTTTCCAGTGTTCACCAAAATAGAGGCAAATAGAATGACTCTGGGTTGTGATGGTGCTTGACAGACTCATGGTGAACAATGTAACGATTTTTTGCATGAAGTTTTACTGTGTTCATAGAAATCTCTTTAATTTGTCATAATCCTTGACAGTGACCTGTCATTACACACACAAGTGTAAAGTATTCATATCAGAATAATTGGTAAAGAAAACTTGCATCACTGCAAAACACCTGCTACTCTGGAAGACTGATAATAATTGTGTAAGACTGTGGGAAAGCAACAAAATGGCACATTGAAAGAAGTTGTGTCAAGAGGATGGCTCAGTAATACCTTATCCAGGCAGCTGCCAGGTGGATACGTCTAAATATTGTTGCTGTGTAGAAAAAGAGTTCACCTTAGGCCTGGCAAAATTATGTTAGTAATACATTATTTGGATTAAGACATCCTCTAGACACTAATTTTTTCTTAGACCAATGGCATTTAGACACCCTAGCTGGTGTTAGAACACCAGCAATGTGCAGAGCTATGGCCCCCCAAACCATCAATATTCAAAGGCCATCAATATTTAGGAGATCTCCGTGAAGGCAAGCACAAAACCATTAACCCTACTGTCATCTCTGCTGTTCTGTTTCTGCTACAAAAGCTTGTCTTTCCAACCTAAACTGGTATGTAAGAAAGCAAAGCTAACTACTGAATTTTTTTCTGTGGTCCATATTTGATTCTTAGTATTCCAGGAAATTAGGGCATGAGGAGTCCTCCAATCCAAATACACTAAGTAAGAAAAAGTTAAGTTACAAGGACATGCAGAAGGCCAGCATTCCCCATATTCCCTATTCTATGAGTGTTTCCATGAGGGTTTGTTCTGAGGGCTGAACAAAAACAGCAATTAATCTAACAGTTGATATGTCTTTTGATGTGAAATTGGTACACATAAAGCTGTTTGTTAAAGACCAGACAGCCTAGTGACAAAATAACCTACTATTGCTGGACAATCAAGAATAAATATGGTACAGTGCAGTATTGTTTGCTGAGATAAATATTCGCAGGTCATAGTCTAATGCTTTGCTAAGTAATCTCACTAGTCCAAGTGGACAAATATAGTACCTGTATTGGCTCAAGGATATGGGTTATTACCTGTTTGCGAATTACAAAGCTCAGCAGTTTGCATTGAGTACTATTATATCACTTAAGTAAGATAAGATTCTTCCTTTTATTGAAAGTCTGTCAACATTTCAAGGATTTGTCTGGAAAATAATTTTGTGTCAGATTGCAATTTATGACATTCTTTCTTAACCCTTTTGTGGATATAAATCTTCAGTTTGATTTTCATCTGATCTTTTCCTTTGTGGCTTTCATTTTTCTCTCTGCTTCTAGAGTATGTCAACAGGAATGCATTTCCAAATTATAGCATTTTCCTGCAGAACACAGAACATAGAACATTTTAACCAGATAGAAAAATTATGTGATTTCTCCCTTGTAAGAAACTCTCTGGTCTTGCCCAAGATATATATGATTCTATGAGATGTTGCTCCCCAGCTTTTAGATCTGTACTTAGTATTTTTATGAGATCATATCTATCCAAAGTGCAAACATTTATCAACACTTACAAAGCCATTGGTATTGGACCAGAGAATAAATGTTCTATGGAATACCAATAATAAAGTTATTATTAAAGATTATTGATATGCTTCTAACGGATGAAAACATACGATCAGAAATTCAGCACGTGTGAATACTTGTATGTACTCATTCTTTCTTGTCCGTGTCCTTACAAGGCCCTTGCAGAGTGAAGGGCAGCAGGCTCACCCTCATCCTGATGTGTTCTGAGGTGCCCTGTCCAGAAGTAAACCCAATCCTTTTCTGTGATGCCCACCAGGAGCAGCTCTGCATATTCATTGTACCCTCCTTTTAGTCTGTAATTCTTCCACATGCATTTAGAGCCTTCTCTCTCCCTGAAAATACATAACTGAGATGTGGCAACCTGTTCTTGTAATAACTATCACCTCTCTCTATAACCTTATCACCTCTCCAGGCAATTTTGCCTTAAATAAGGAAATACAGCCACTTACCAAACATGCATTGTCCAGGAACCCCATGGGGTGACTAGTGTGCATAGTGTGCATGCTGTTGTGGGCCAGCTCAGACTTTTCCACCTCAGCCACACAGCTCCCCTTCCAGCACCTACTGGGTGCTTTGAATCCCTCTTTGCACAATGGGCCTCTGCAAAGTGAAGCTTGGTCTGGGAAAGCTGCAGCACAGTGTATCTCCTCTCTTTGTAGAATCATACAACATTTGAGCTGTGAGGGATCTTTAAAGGTCAGCTAATCCCTTCAATGAGCAGGGAGGCCTTCAGTTAGATCAGGTTGCTCAGAGCCTGGTCCCGCCTGAATAAGCCCCAAGGATGGGGTATCTTCCACCTGTCTGAGAAACCTATTCAAGTGCTTCACAACAATCATGGTAAAAAATTCTTTCCTTGTATCTAGTGTAAGACTGTCTCTCAGACAGGCTGTTTGGGTCCAATCCAGCTAGCTATGGACCTTAGCCCACGTGATCTTACACAGCTGAAAGCAAAAGATCAGAAGTGCTTTTCTCCATGTGGGGACGCATGTCCTCTGTTTATTGACTTGTGAGGAGACACCTCAGACTCTGGTGACTCCCCAGGTGAGAAAGAGGCCATTGCCTGATGGTGGGAAAGTTTTATACCTGGTGGAATGGCGGGCAGAGGAGGAGGATCACAGCCAATGGGATACAAGGGGGGAGGGGCAGGGGGAAGGACTGACCAGGGAAGAGACCCCCAGGGACAGCACTTGGTAGGGGAAAAAGGGGAAGACCATGAGCTCATAAGATACAAATCATGTGAACAGTGCAAATTACCAAAACACCCTATGTAAACAACTAAATAACTATTTAGTGCAATACAAAAATCTGGTCTGAATCTGCCTGTTTTAAGTACTGGGACAGGAAAGTCTCCCCAGAACCTTCTGTTCTCTAGGCTGAACAGCCCCAGGTCTCTCAGCTTTTCTTCACAGGAGATGTGCCTCATCCTTCTTGTCATCCTCATAGCCCTCCTCTGTAACTACTGCAACAAGTCCCTGTCCTTCCTGCGCTGGGAGCCCAGAACTGGATGCAGTGCTCGAGGTGGAGTCTCAGCAGAGCAGAGCAGAGGGGCAGAATCCCCTCCCTGCCCTGCTGCCCACCCTGCTCTGGATGCAGCCCAGGACACGTGTGGCTCTCTGGGCTGGCAGTGCCCATGGCTGGGGCAGGTCCAGCCTCTCAGCCACAGCACCCCCAATTTCTTCTGGGCAGGGCTGCTGGGATCTCCAGTCTGTGTTGATAGAGGGGCTCTCCCCAATCCAGATGCAGCACTTTGTTCTTGGTCTGACTGGATCTCATGATCCAGTTCACATGGCTTTACTTCTCAAGCTCTTCCAGGTCACTCTGAATGGCATCCCATTGCATTTTCTGTGATGCAGCTCCAGCTATTGCCCAGACAAGTTCCTCTGAAAATCCTGGTGGTAGTGCTCGTCAAAATCTGTTGAAGCAAATGTAATAAATACTTTCCTAAAACTCCAATGTCATAATATTCTTCAGTAATTTCATTTTTAAGCCAGAGCAATGATTTATATTTCCTGCCATTTCAGAATCTTTCCATCTCAAACCTAGCTACTCAAAGTGAAAATTGTTTTTACTAGCTTCAGCGGGGCCACCATCAAAGACACTTCTTTGAAATGGGCGTCTTCCTGGTTAATCACTAACATAATGATGAAAGTGATACATCAGCCATGTATCTCATTCAAAATGGAGATGTCTAGTCTCCAGAATGAATAAAAATTTTAAAGTCTGATTTCCTGTATGACTGCATGTTTCTGAAATACCCTAAACTGGTTCCTAAAAGATGCATGTGGAGAAACATATTTCTAGTATTTCTCATAGATTCTCTTGAATTAGATTGGAAATTGCTCATGGTATAAGTAACCATACATAGAAAACAATGCCAGGTTTGCAGCTGTATGTGGAATTTTCCTGATAATATTTCTGAAACTGGGTCACTTTTATGCAAAGTGCTAAATATTTAAATTCAAACTTAATCCTTGAAGTGTGCTTATTCTGTCTTTTTAAGAATTTGACAGCATTTGCGAGGCAAACACTTAGGACTAGTAAAACTAAAAGAGCACCAGAATTAAAGGGAAAAAAGGAAAATAGATCCCTAATATAAAAATAAATGAAATTATGCCAAACTGAATAGCATATTTTTACTCCAGTTTAGAGTTACATGAAGTGCATACCAATAGTTTCATATTTGAAATCAACAGTGAATTCCATGCAATAGAAGAGATGAAGGATGAACTGTTGCTGTTCTTCATTTGCCCAGGTTAAAACACTAACATATTCATAAATAAGCATTCCTTAAGCATCATATTTTTTTTTACACGGGAAGGAATTGTTTAGATTAGATTTGTTAGATTAGATTTGTCTTCAGAATACTATAAAATCTGAAATCAATTTATCTCTTATGTTACATACCATTTTTCTGTCACTAAAAGGCAAGAATCGTGAAAGGAAGGTTACAGGGTCTGGAAGAGAAAGAAAAATAATTCTTTTTTAAAGAGGGAGTACAGCAGAATTGGGGTCCTTGTTCATAAAATCTATTATAGTAATTTTGTTTCATAGAGAGGTGACAGAGTGATGACTTTACTCTAAAAGGCATAAATAGATGAAAGATGTAGAAGAGTTTACAGAATGTAATTCTACACAGTTTAAGAAATAAATAAGAATTCAGCTTCTTCAATATATCTATATATCTTTAATATTTTAAATTGCGGTTTACTGGATTGACCAAAGTGATAACATTTACTGTGGCAATGATAAATTTTGACAAAATGCCACTCCTGACTGTGAATGCCAGTTCTCCTTTCACTCGGCAAAAATATTTGGCAGCAGTGTAACTTGGGAAGTCATGGCATCTCCCAAGAGATGACTCACAGAACCTTAAGACAATCCACTTACTGGTTAATATTTTAGAAAAGGATTTGAGAGGTTTATTCTTTTTTATAAGAAAAAGCTGTTGAAATTTAAAGCTGAAAAGTAGGGTATGATCTTGGACACATGAAAAGAAATCTCTTTTATAGATGGAGAAGAAACTGTCATTGCCTTGTAGCTTAAAGTTATTCTGAACATTCTTGTGCCCTAGATTTTTCCTCAACACTCATATACTCATACTTAACAGTATATATTTTGAGATTAAAGTTGTTCTTTCTGATAATCAGAAATAATGAATGTATCTGCAGTAACTTCATACAATGCAATTTTATGAGTTTCAAAAATACTTTGGCACTCTAAACACTAAAACTATTAAAAGACATAGGAAAAAATACCATGAAAGCTACAGGCAATAATTCCTCTCTTCCCTTTGCATTTTGCCTGGTATCTGGCTACATAGGCTGTTTTGTTTACTTCCCTACAGGAATGGTATGTGTATACAAAGCATCATTATTGGTAATTACTCATTGCTACAACAGTCTCCATGGGACTTGTTCCAGCAATGATGCCTGGAATCCTGTGCTATTTCATCAATTTTGTGAAATTGTCATAAGGTTTTCAGCTCAGAGTGGCGTGGTGGGCGGGGAGCTTTCTGGGCTGGGTGGTTTTGCAGCAGTGTTTCCAGCAGGCACACTGAAGCGCATCCTGGTGAGCACCCAGGAGAGCAAACCCCGGCCCTTCAGGGCTCAGCAGTGAACCTGGCTCACAGGCATCCTCTCTGAGACAGAGGGACTGTGTTTACACATCTCCCTTGCTGCAGGGCAAGACTGGCCTCAAGGCAAGTTGTTTCATGAAAACACTCAGAGAGTCCCTCAGGACATCCGCATTTGTGTGATGCAATGGGGACCATGTTAAATAAAACAATCACTGTACCAGAAAAGGTGTATTGACTTTAAATCCATGCAAACCAGCACTAACTAGTTACTTTATGCAGAAATGCTGTCTATTTTACAGGTATTTGTACTCATTAGTACCTAAAATCTATATCTTTTATTTATGGATCTGATTTTTTAAATGTTTTTAAAAATACAAACAAGCTTGGCCAATGGATTACACATGTAAAATGAAGTCTTATTTGTATGCCACTGTCACAACTCACCAGATACAAGCCAAATCCCAGTCACTACATTTTCAACAAATTTGCATAAAAATACAATTTATTAAGCAAGTGTTTCATTTGTTTAACACAGGAAGTGATTCTTTAAGCAAGTGACAATTATATCACAATAATAAATGGATTACACGGAAGTGTTCATTAAAAGAAAAAGTTAATCTCTTCCTAAATTCCTTTTTTCCTGACCTTTGACAGATTTGGAGCAAGTCTTTGGAGTACATATACCGTTAACATTTTAGGAAAGCTTTTGATGCTCTGTGATGCTGAGGGCTTTCTTATTACTTTGGGAACAGCCTAATGATACTAAGATATGTGGTGCTGTAACATCCCTGTACATGGGTCATGGGTCTTTGTGTCTTCTTGGTAACTGCAGAGAGGACATGTCACAACCTTTACGATTTTTGTTGCAGATACACCTTTCAACACAGATACAATTCTACTGCGGCTAAAGTGGATTTCTAATTGTCTTCTCTGAGGAATGAATTGATGTAAACAGTGGGGACTGTCAATATTGCCTGAATCAAGCACAGCATTAAGATTATTCTTCGCTAAAGAGACATTCAAGGAAGCTGTGACGCTTTCAGAAATTCTAAGAATGCAGGTTTGTGTTCAGTTCTCATCAGTTCAAATCCCACTCTGTTGTGTTGGTAGGTTAACACTGTGATCATTACCCATGTAGGGAAGTACAGAATCTGACACAAAATCCATAGAACCATTGTATTGTTACGGTCTGTTGAAGGTCTGGTCTACTGTATGTGGAAGGAGAGTCGGACAGATGCTTATGTGTCTAATATTAAGTGTTTCAAGTTTGGCACTCAAGCCACTATACAAGTTTTGAGATAAATTGGTCTGTGTAAAAGATTAAATGGTGCAACTTTAGTAAGAGAAACAAGAGGATTAACCAAAGGTTGTTGGAACAGGGAAGCAGAAGCTGCAGAAATGGTTTGGATATCTTCTAGCACTTTTGCAGTTTGTTGTCTCCAGAAAACTACAACCCAAAAGAGCCCTTGTTGAAGTCTGACACTTTTTTTATGGTAAACCACAAAAAGCATCTTTGATGTTTACAGTGGGAATCAAGATCAGAGTTGATCACACAGCTGCTGACAAGCTTCCCTGAAAACACAGCACAATGAGGTTGCTATAGTCAAGAGGGTATTTTTGCTTCTGTTAGAATGAACCAATTTTGTTTTGCACTAATAAGGAAAAAAATCTACAAAGTGGAGCCTGGAAAGTTCCATTTCCTGCTTTCTGCCCTTGGTTAGATATCCCACAATAATAAATAACAATATTTGTAAATAAATAACCATCTCCCCAATATACCATTAATGTACTTTTCATGATTTATGTCTTGTTGAAGTGTAATGAAGAATTTTCTGAGCAGCTTGCTTCTATCACATTCTTTGCTTAGAGTAAATGAGGAAAATTAAACAAGGAACCTATAAAAGCAGTGGGAGAGCACTTTGAAAGTTTCCCCATCTCCTAATTTCTAAAGCTCTGTAGATAATTGCTCAGCGGACACAACAACTTCACAGCAAATGAACAAAATATGCAAAACAAGTGTAATAAAACCATCACTGTGACTGACTTGGATTTTCCTGTGTTACAATAGAACTAATATTCATCAAAACCCAATCTTTTTGTAGGATATGAAGGAAAAACCTAACATTTACTCTTGTCAGAGCTAATCAGGAGTTACACCATGTCTGTCCATGGCTTTTGAAATCTCCAGGGATAATTGTCTGGAAAAAGATGGACTTGCTGCAAAATTCTAGAGCCTTTTAGGGCAAGAGTGCTCTCTTTAGACTACGGCAGGAACCCAGGCAGTAAATGGCAGAGGCCACTGAGTTATTCCAATGCCAATTCCTTGTTATTATAGGAGGAACAGGTTAGTGAAAGAAATTACAGTGACAGATTCATGTCAGGAATATATCTCTTCTGATATTGCATCCATTTTTTGAACAGTGCTACTTAATCTCTTTCAATTTGGAAAATATCATTTGTTAGTCACAAACACCAGTTATAAAACCTTCAAATGTTATGCACAAAAGAAGTAGGACCACAGTAGCTGCTGAAATACTACTGGGGAAGGAAGGAAGGTGATTTAACTTCTGGGTGCACGAAGTATTCAATGGTCATGGTTATGCAGATGGATTTTTGCAATGACTTTTCTGGTTTTTGTGGACTCAGTTAGAATCCTTAAACCTGACAGACTATTTTTTAGGCCAAGAATTACAAAAATATGCCTGTGTGCTCATATGTCAGTGGATCTTTGTTGACTAAGAATAATTTATTTAAAAGGTCTTTCTGCTGTGATTGTGACTTTTTTTAGGTGTTCCACTTCTTTCGCTCAGAAATCTGTAGTATTCTTGAAGCTTTGTTGGAATGAAGCTCGACAGTGTCTGTTTAAATATAGCCATATAAACACGTAAGTCAGCCTGTTGAAATGACGCTATTTCTTTCAATTTCTTGATAAAAACATTGTCAGAGAATAGAGCTATAGAAAGTGTTTTGGCAGCTGCAGAAGTAACATTTGAAGCATCTTCATAATTAGTGTTATCTACAGCTTATTTACTATTTAGATGCACTGAAATTTGCTGCCAAATTAAGAGCTTTTGCTCTCTTGGGACTTTTAAAATAACATGGTCCAGCACACAATTTTATTTCCAGCTTGCTCCAATCTCTCTTTATTTTTGTATGTATTTAATGAAGCTGATTATTTGCTTATGTTTTTCTTTTCTGTTGTTCTTTTATTTTTCTTTAATGAGAAATGTGGACAGATTTGGGGTTAAATGGAATGGAATGGAATGGAATGGAATGGAATGGAATGGAATGGAATGGAATGGAATGGAATGGAATGGAAAAAATCCACAGTCATGAATAAGTATTAAGGGAATGAAGAAGAAATCCACAATGCTTAATCTATATGAGTACTATGTTACTGTTGCCTCTCTTGCTCTCTTGGACTGAGCTGTTACCTAGGGATGAGGCAATCTGCAAGAAAGAGACATTAATGATGCAGGAAACATAATTTATTACCACAGGCACAGTCATAATATTTTTCTGTAAATGAGGATTTAATTTTTGAAGATGGGGTAGAGCACAGCAATACCTTTTTGGTAAATGCCAAGAAATACAGCTGCTGTTTCATAACAAAGTAAAAGGACTCCAAAACTGACAGACTGGATTTGCAGTGGAGAGAGGCTTAAGCTATGAGTTCACCAACTTACTTTTTAGTCCTATGTGGTTAAAAATAATAAAGTTGTTCTTTCCCAGTTCATTGCTGCATTTTTCTTCTGAATTCAGCAGTAATAGTGTGTGCTGCATGGTTCTGTCTGTCCTTTGCCTGGGAGAGAAAAAGTCATTAGAATGGTTGGTGTTCGGCTTCCCTTTCCCAGTCTGAGCCCCAGACAGAAGAGGTGCAGTCCTAGTGCCTGAGAACAGAGCACCTGTCTGTGATTCAGCACTCACTCTCATTAGCAGAAGTGTTCTCCCTTAATTAAAGTTGGATCTTTGGGTTGGGGTAGCCAGGGAGGGAAGCTTGACCTGCTGGATTATGCCCCAATTATTATGTGGGGGCCCAAACCAGCCACAGGAAATGGCAGGACAGCACTGTCTATCTGTGTAACTCTCTTCATCCTAATGAAGAGAGATTTGAGAGCAGGGCCATACCTTGATTCTGGCTGGTCAGCACTGGAGTTTGGCATCCACAAGGATGGATCACATCCATCTTCCTTGAACTGCCATGAGGAGTTGAGCGAGAAGGATGTTCCCCTTCATCACACTGCACAGAGCTGATTCCATGTGAGAAGCCATAGTGAGATCTGCTGTTGTTTTGCAAATGGCAAAATGTCACACTACAAAATATAACTCTTGTGGAGCCAGTGATTGGAATCAGTCTCCTTTTAATCCTTTGTACTGATGCCAAACCTTGGCTTCACTGGTGTGTTGTGGAATACCACTTCAGAGGTAGTCCATAAAAATAAAATGTGCACTGCAGGCCCTGATAGATTTTCAGATTTTTAGTGCATTAAGTGGAATATTTTTAAGGTTTTCTGAGATTTTCTCATGGAGTCTTATTTCTGTCTGAGCTTTGATAATGTAAGTCTGTGGAGCGCTTGGAGTTTTCTTCTCTCAATTTGAGAGAATTTTTTTTTTTTTGGTAGAAACAAAGGAATGCTAAATATCTTTCCTCCCTGATTAACAAATCCATTTTTTATGGCATTCACAGATTGCCATGTGAAAGTGCTAGAGCTATTTAAAACAAGGTTAAAACCTGTGAATCTGTGAAGATTCTTCTGCGAATACTCTTCTGTGAAGATTTTTCTGTGAATCCTCTTATTTCAGTGTGCTGTGCTTGATGTCACCAAGCTGCACATGGGTCTTGGCACACCTCAGCTGACAGAAAGCTGTTGTGGAGATGCTGGACACAGACCAATGATGGACAGCTGCATTTCAGAAGGGTTTTGTTTCTTGTGCCCTACAGGGCACAGTCGGGCTTAACTTCTTCCCAGGGCCAGGACCATGGGAATTTCCCAGGGCAGCAAGACAGGACTTCACAGCCAGGGCTCTCTCACTGCTATTGATTTAAGGGTATAGGAATTCAGCAGAAAATAAACTTCTTATGTTCCAGCTGTTGTACAGATACCAGAAGAGAAAGGTGTGGCTGGGCTAAATTTCTCATTATAGCCAGTTTAGCACTCTAAGTCTGGTTGAGCTCAAAAGAAAAAATTGCATGAGCACAGATGCAGAAATGATCAAATTTACCGATTTAATACTACAGGTGTGATCGCATTCAATATGGATTTGCACATCCTGGTTGACAAAGAGCGCGGTTTACTGAAGCAACAGGAAAGCAAGTTCAGGATTGCAGGTGATACATGGTGATACACTAATTAGAGAGTGTTAACATGTGGCACAGATGTAACAGAAAGTATAGCGAGGGAGATTTGTTGACACTGTATACATATGCACAAATGGACCTACAGGAACACAGAGGCAAAAAAGCTCACCTAAAAGAGCTTCTTCAGGAGGGGAGGAGGGACACAGCCCATTGACAGATCCCGACCCAGCAAAGATGTTTTCCTCCTCCAGAGGTGTTTTCTCCCTACAACACATTCTGCTCTCTCCTTTTACACCACAGATTCTGGCCTGTCCCACAGGAATGGAGAAACCACATGTCATAGGTGGGATTTGGAGACACATGATGTGCTTGCTTTACATGGCCCATGTTCTCCCTCAGTTGCATCCTGAGGGGTATGTAAATTAAAATCTAAATGGGAATTAATGAGCATCTCAGTGACTTCCAGAAAGGATTTACAGTTGACAAAAAAAGTAGAACAAACACTTTGATCCTACTCCACATACTGAAGTGGCAATAAAAGCTTTCTCATCAGAGGGTCATTGCACCTATCATTTTCTTATTAATGAACAGGATTTCAAACAAGGTTTGTTTTTCATGGTGAGGGGCGTGTGGCCATTGACTGGTACAGAGGGGCAGATGAAACAACCTTGGGCTGTGAGACCTCATCTGCGGTCCAGACATCATTCAGTTGATAGTCCTTGCTCAAGCCAGGTGAAAGATCAACAAGGCATCCAGCTCATGTTTTCTCAATCAGTCTCATAAATTCTTCTCTGTCTTAGAGTGACATCATACTATTCTGACCCTTTCCTACAATTTCACAGCCAAAGAGCTAGGCAGGATGAGGGGACAGCAAGGCAGCCCTCTCCCTGGGCCTTAGGCATATTCCTGGGGATGGATTGGTATTCACAGAGGGTTGCTGTGGCTTTATGTATAGAAAGCACGTGCTTCACATGCCTTATTTGAAAGCAAAATGAAGCAGTGGAATTTTAGGTGTGCTATTTGCCCACTTTTACTGGACATTACCACTACTGTCACAAGGAGAGAGACGGCCCTGCTTCCATGCTGGAGCAGCCTGTCCTTGGAGGACTGCACCCTGTGGAAGTGACCCTTGCCACAGCAGTTTTGGGAGGACTGTCTGCCCATAGGAGGGACTCAGGTTGCAGCAGTTTTGACAGAACTGCTGGTCTTGAGATTAGAAGGTGCTGCTTGTGAGGTTGGAAGGAACCACACTGGAGAAATTCACAGAGAACTGTGTCCTGTGGGTGGGACCCCACGGTGCAGCAGGGGAAGGACTCCTCTTCCTGAGCAGCAGAAGAAAACTTCAGGTGAGGGACTGACCAAACTCTCATGCCCGATCTCTCTGCACTGCTGGTGGGAAGGAGGGAGGGTGTGGGGGAAGAAAAAGTGTTTTTAAGGGCTTATTTTATTTCTCATTATCTTCTGATTTTGTTAGTAATAAACTCACTTTGCACAACTAAGTTGAGCCTGTTTTGCCTTTGGAGTGTTTTCTCCTGGTCCTTATCTCAATTTGTGAAGCTTTCATTAAATTTTCCTCTCCTCTGCCCAGCTGTGGCAGGGAAGGACAAGTGAGCAACTTTTGTGGGTGCCTGACATTTGGCCAGTGTCAAACCATGACAAGCAGCAATGGCCTGAGAGAGAACAAGCATCCAGGAGTGCACATGTACCTGAACCCATTGGAAGCAGTAACAAAACCTCACTGCAAAGTGAGGTTTTAGCACCCATACTTAGCAATTCAGCTGCAGAGTTAGTGGCAGAAAACAAGGTATTTGTATGCAACGCTGGCTACCCAAGAGATGGGACAACAGCCCCGCAGTGAGCAGAGAACAAAGGCGCGTTGAGCTGGATCCTCAGGCGCTGCACAATACACTGGCTGCGTTTGTACAATTAGCCCATCTGACGTGAGTCATGGCTAATAAAGGGCTGTCTGTAATCCCCCGCAGCAGCAGCAAGGCATGGGAGGAGCTGGGGCTCTGCAGGCAGGATTCCTTAAAGAAGAATAATCGGGTCACTTGACATGTGTTTGGTATCTGTACGGCCAAGCAAAAACTCAGCCAAACACCTGGACACATCACGGGATTGGTAAAACCAGATGTGCGACTAACAGGAAAATCCTGCAAGCCTAGTTTCCTTTTCGTTGCTTTTGAAAGTGTCCATCATTTTCCCAGTACACTCACGGATGCAGATAGACCCATATAAATGATTTTTTTAAATTAAACTAATTTTTAAAAGAAATAAAATGTTGTGCTACTCTCGCTGAAGGCCAGATGTGTGTGGATTAATGTGAGCAAGAAGTTTGTCAGAAAATATTATCTCAGCTTATCAGGACTTCAGTCTCTGCCAGCATATATTATCCTTTCATACATCTATGAGAGTGCTTTTTTTTTTGCTGCATGCTTTGTTCTTTTGTGAATCCTTACAGAGACAGATGTCATTTTGGCTAGCTTGAGAGTTCCCTCCTCTCTGCCACTCCTATGACAGCTCAGTGGGTTGCTGCAGGGTGACAGACAGGAGGCCATTGAAAACAGAACAACAGAATTTCAGTTTCAAGTCCAGGAGACTGCTGTCAATATCTTCAATATCTTGAAGCTCCCTGAAAAGTCTTGAGTATGGGTAGTTTTCCATAACTTGAAAGAGATTGGGAATCACTGATCTGAAAGATTTAAACCCAGCAAAATCTAGAACCTAAGACTTTGCTCTCTTTCTAGGCCCATATAGAGGTAGCCTGGTTAGTTTAAGCTCATATTCTCTTCTGTAAAGCTACCTTTTGAAGGAGACCATCATTCCTTCAGCACACTGTGTTTTCAGTGACAGCTGAAATATTTCAGGCTAATGTTTTTTGAACAATCCTACTTCCAGGAAAGAACTGATATATGACTGGGTTTGTACTAATTCTCACAAGGAAACAATAATTTCACTGAACTGTTAATTCAGCTATCATCCCATCAGCCATGTTGTCATTTGCCAATTTTTTAAAGTTGTTTTAATCTGTAGTGGTGACTTCTGATATCTAAAAATCCTGAATTCACTTGTCTTTTGGTTCATGCAAAGATTTAAATGAACAAGGAAAGATCTTTCCATCAGAAAAACATGGGCAAAAAAAAAAAAAAACATTGAAGTGTATTAGGCTTATCACTCACTTTTCACTTGTCAGCTATACTGGTTTTATAGGAATTTTCTTAAAGAAAGGACACATGAGAAAGTTAATTCCTCAAAGTGCCCTGTGCTTAGCATCAAGAAAAAATCTGTAAGTCTGGACAAGTCAAGCTAGAATTTTTACTTCTCAGTCTTATCAGAGAGGGATTAGAAAAGGATTTGGAAAGAAACATTGTTTACATTTAAGCAGGCAGTACTTAAGCTTCCCAGATTGTTGCTGTGCTAGGCACACTCTACTTCCATCCCATGGTGAGCAGAGACCATAGCCAGCCCTGAGACAAGACACCCTGACCCTGGGATGTTAGTATTTTGTTGGAAATGCAGACATTTCCAAAATATGTGCATTCTGTATGAGACAAAAAGCAAATTGTCCTCTATAATAAGATTTCTTCAAGTCACTCACTTCAAAATAAAATGTACTATTCTGTTTTGATTTAAACTTTTTAATAATATGTATCACATCCTTCAAATTTATTCTTTTGCTTTGAAGAGAATCATTGGTGCTTCAAATCTTAATGCTGCTGGGGAAAAATCATTTGTGAATTAGAGTGAAAAATACAATTGAGTGAGAAACGAGGTAGGTCACTAATGGATACTTAAAAGCAACTCCACCATTTATAAATTGCCTCTGCTAAGAGAATGCATCATGTGACATGTCTCTTCTGACTATGACAAAAAATCACTCCTTTCTTTTCCTGCACATCTATGGCTTATGAGTAAAATGGCAATACCCCATTTGTGGACCCACTGTTGTCTCTTCCACCTTCCCCATTTTGTGATTCTATGATTTACAGTGGTAGATCTCTTCAAAAGAAATAAATTAATTATTTTCCTTCTGAACAAGAAAATAAAAGCTGCATCCTTTTCTATCCATAAGCCAGGGGTCCATGGCTAGACACGCAGAGCCCATGACAAGACTTCTTCAATGCTCAACTGTGTAACCACCCTTTTGTGTTTGGGAGATGCTTTTGGTGCTGTGTCTGGCACGTAGAACTACTTTTAGAGTTTTAGTCAGATTCTTCAATTACTACATCTTTACTTGCATCAAACTTCAACTTTAGGCCACTATAACTGATTTTTTACATGTCTGCAATTTTAGTGAGCCAACTGACTCCCTCACTGTAGAAACTTGGCTTTTTAGACCTTTTTCCCTTGCCATATGCCCCTATACTGACCATGCTTTAGGGCTCAAAACCTTATTGTTATACAGAACACTGTTTTCATAAGAGGAAAATCCTGGCATCCTTCCTGGTGGAGAGGGAGTTCCTCTAACCATGTCTGTTTAGCTCTTGAAGGGTCAACAGCCTGGCTGGCCAGGACACTGGGAAAGCATGAAGGTATACACTGTGAGATGAGGAGGTGAATCATCACTCCCTGGCTACAGGCCTTTTTCTGATGTGTTATGGACATCTCTGACATCCAGGGCGGAGGGAACTGGCTGATGGAGCACCACCAAGGAAAATAGGACTTGCCCTACACACACTCTGCCTTGCTCCAAAATCTGAAAAGTGAAATTTTGTGACAGGTGCAGATGTTGTCATTTGAAGGTGAATCCTGGACTCTTCTATTTGATTTTTCTGGATTTGAACAGGAGATGAGAACTATCAAGAGCAAGGTCTCAGGGTAATTTTTGTATGTCTTTGGCAGGTAAGTGTTATTGCCAGGTATCTTACATTGGCATACAGAACCACGGGTGTCAAAGGAAGGGGACCAGGACACCAGTTGGTTCATCACAGGCCCCTCAGGTCTGGTGTGGTCCCAGTCCCTCAGGTCCTTCGGGTCCAATTTATTAAAGAAAGTATCAAACACTTATACAGCAAATAATAAGCTTATGAATATTCTGTAAGCCATGCAATCTATTGGTTAAACTATAGCATTAACTCATCCTCATTCCTTAGGGGTTACATCTCTCTTTTCTCATGTCTCTTTCACTGTTTGTTATTATACTACAGCTAGGCCTCAAGGACATGCTATCAGCACAGGTGCAGGACTTGGAATTAGCCATGGTTTTGTACTTTTCCATTTTCTAGCAGCTAAATTCCCAACATCTCCCCTGTTTTTATTTTAAAAAAAATCTAATTAAAAGTGACAATCAGAAACATTTATAAGTAAAACTAGTTTTGTTTAAAATATATCTGCTATTTAAGAATAGAAAGAAAACTTTCTTTAGCTTATTTTTATTAATTATATTAGCACATGTGAGTTTGTTTAAGCTTTATAGCACATAGAATTCTTTTTTGTATCTGTTGTATAGCATATCTTATAATTAATGATAGCCTTTTTGGTTTGTTTCCCTAGCTTAGATCCCTTGTAAGAGAGAAACCTTGCTAGCTGAGAATATTGCTTATAATGTAATAATTGTTGGAATTGCCTATTTTTGTGTTACCAAGAGTGTGACAGTTAGCCCATAGAACTTTTCTGATTCTTGTTTAAGTTTTATTAGAGTTAATTGATTTTACATATAAGTTTTGTTGATTTTAAAATAAGCCTGTTAAGTTTAAATATTTTAAGTTTTTTAAATGCATGCTAATTTTTCACTACTCCAAATCAACCAAGGACTGAGAAATAACCCAGATGATGCCATTTGAGCCAAATGACTAAAGGATTACAGTCTGTAAATCTGATCTTGAACTTTTCTGAGAAACCCAAGAAAAGGGTGGATGTGAAAACTTCAAGGACACAAAGGATCATTTTCAGACTCACCGTTCAACTCCTCTCCAGGTGCACATAAGGGAGGACAGCTGACAGCCTTTTGGCTTTTTTGGGGTAAAAGCCATTGCTCGGACCATGGCTGGGGGACCTTATAGAGATACTGAGTGTGCTTTTGAATGCTTTTGCTTATTTTGCTTTATATTTTTGGTTGTATTCAAAATATGGTTGGTAGGATGATAGAGAAAACTTGGCAAACTAACCTTCTTTCTCAAAAAAAAAAAAAAAAACGGGGGAAATGTGGAGAGCCTTGGTTTAAGCATGGCTTAAAGAAAGAGGCCATGAAGGTATTCAGCTAAGGGAAAAAGCAGCCTTTCCCAGGCTTGATCCTGTAAATAATTAGGTTCTCAGCCACCTTTTATATAAACAACAAGATTCTCAGACCGTTCTGTCCTTGGCTGCTACTGGGAACAGACAGCCAGTCTGGGAATAGATATGAATGTTTTGAGAACATTTCATATTTTGGTGGGAACACTGATCTTGGTTTCAGTAGACTAACTTCAGGTATTGTAAACAAAAGGAGGAGCTGAAGTTTCCTCTACAGCCTGTCAGGAGCTCAGATTTTGCAATATGCATGAACTTAATTAACACAGTTATAAAAAGTGACTGATTGAGTGAATAAAAGGAGTCAGATGCGAAAACAACAAAGGTGGTCGCTCCCTCACTTCGACACGTGGGAAACTTGCAAACTGCAAGGGAAAGATCAACAAATTGCAAAAGGCTGGAAACCTGTTCTGATTAAGTCCTTTGGGTTTAAATAAAGAACAAGAGCCCTCTACTTGATTTTGTTTGATCTTGTGTAAAATGAAGAGCCTCTATTGGATCTTACCTGACCTATTAAAGGCAAGTTCACATTATTCATGTAAATTCATGTTTACTGACTTTTTCTGCTGCAGTAGATAATATGTGGCCTCTCCAATCCTGAAAACATACCATCTGTAGTTTGGGCTCCTCGTGGAAAGGGATAGAGCTTATTGACCTAGAAAACATTTGTTTCCTAGCTTCCTAAGGGGTTGTTGTTGTCATCTTCTGGCCTTATCTTGTTGCTAATACTTTGCCATGATGACTTTTAATGTGCATGTTACCTCAAAATTTCTTTATTATTTGTCTCTTGGTGTAGACCAAAAATGGTCAGTTCTGTAATGTTCTTGAAGGAATTAATAAATTTGTGACCTCCTGGCTCTTAAGATATTACTGGGACCTTTTCCCCCCGCTGTCAGTCTTTCCTCCTGAAGAACTCCAGAGGCAGGACATACAGTAGGAAAGCACACAGGTAACATAAATTATAGGAAAGAAGAGAAACTGCTGGTGAATTTGTGAAACTGCACTTTTGAAGACAGTCTGTTGCAGGAGACGTCATGCACTTTACTTGTAAGAAAAAGTTACCAAATGTTTTGTTGATGTAACAAATTTCAGCTGTAGATGTGACTGTTTTAACAAGATTCGATGGCAAGGTACACTCAACTATTTATTGCAGAGAGGGCAGAGTCAGACAAAGCTTTCAGGGAAGTCCATTCCTTGAGCCATGAGTTCCTGACAGGGCCCCCTTTCTTTCTAAACTTCTCAGAGAGGAGTTTAGCTGGGGCCAGATCCAATCCTAGCAGCACAGACTTGGTTTATGGACAGTGGTTTATGTCCGGAGGATTGTATGTACACAATCGATCCTTTGTGTCACTCAGCTGACATGTCCAAGTTTAACAAGCAGTTACATTTAAAAGCCATATTAATCTCTTACTGAGAATGTGCTGCTGCACGGAATCTCTCACCCCTGAGGCATTCCTGGGCAGGAGGAGATCCTGGTGTGCAGCCCGGCTCCCTGCAGGACAGCCCAGAGCTCCCACTGTCCATGGCTTACAGCGAGCTGCGTGGATCACTGCTCCAAACAGCCCTTGGCTGCAGGTTCCTTCCGTGCCCCAAGGTCCCGAGTGAGCTGGGTGCAGCCATCGCAGCCCCACTGGTGACTGTGGCTTCAGCTGGGGCTGCTGCTGCAGGAGAACCCCATCACATAGGCCAGGGAAAAGGATGGATTTTGGAAAAGGATGCACATGGGGGCTTGACCAGACCCATTCAGAGGAACAATGTTAATGCCATGTAGGCTCAGAAATCATGCACTGTGCTGCTGTGCACTGGAAATACAGCTAGTTCCAGGCATGGTCTTCCCTGATCCTCATAGAAGCTCTGATGTCTGTAGTGATGGTTTCAAGTTGGATTCATGAGATCCTGAGTATTCTGTCCTGGTGACAAGGTTTCTCACCAGCATCAGATAAATCATGCAGCACGTGACAGGCTGTGCTGATGCACACAGTGCTTGGGGGATGCTGAGAGCAGGCAGACCACCTTTGGCTCTGGTGTGTGCCTGGAGACATGCTCCATACCCACCCTGCAGTGACTGGGTTCTGGATGAGGGCTGGTGGCAGATGGGCAGGAGCATGAGGAAGGACTGGCACTGGGCTTGTAGTGTCACCCACCATCTAGACTTCTCTTTGTGAGGAGGAAGTTATCTGGCTCAGGCTAAAAGTAGACACTCTGTGTCAGAATTGACCTGTATGTCTTGTTTTTAACTTTATGGATGTATTTTGTTCTGGAATTTTAGTCTTTATTAATGTAGTCAGTATTTGTTCTTACAAAGAAAATATAATCCGATAAACCTTTTTCATTTCTATAATCCCATATTACTTGCCAATTCAAACCCATCCTGCAACCTCAAGCTTAACAAATTAAGTATTTTGTGTTTTTTTTTTTTAAATAAATTCTTCAGGAACTAGTTGCATAAACCATTGGTCATTTCCCCCCTCAGTGAGTGTATTCTAAGCCAAAGAATTATAGGGCCAAAGTGGCATTGAATGATATCAGTGAAACTCTAGATGTGACAACCTTTTCAAAAGTAGAATAAAAGGTTCAAAGGTTTGAAGGTTGAACCTTTTGAAAAGTATAGTAAAAGGTTCAAAGGTTCTCCAAGTTGTTTCCTCTTACAGGCAGGCACTTGCAATCAAAACTGAACTTAGGGGATAAGATCTAGTTTTGGTTATGCTGGTGCACAGCCATGGCAAAACAGTGAAAACTGTGAGTGAAAATGGGTGTGTTTCAGAGCCATTTGCTTTGTACAATTGCTTTGTACAGACCTCATGTCAAAGTAGATGTCAGACCTCTTTTGCTTTGGCTTTATATTTGGAAAGAGGTGGCTGTTCTTAAGTATGTGCTTGCTTGTGATATTCTACACTGAAGCTGAGAGAAGTACGGATTTCAGCTCTCCAAAACTCTCCCATATTTTTTTCAGGATGAGCCATTTTCACATCTGAATTCAACATTTGGAAGGATAGATTTATAGACAGTTCAAAGCATTTCTTTATTTATATCTAAAAAAAATATTACAGTGGGAACTTAAATATTTCTGGATCATACAATTTGCTGAGTTTCAGAGCCCAGTTAAGTAATTCAGGTTTCTTTTCTTGAAAAGAAAAGAAATGGCATAATCATAAATGTCCTTATTAAACTAAATTTGTTGAAGCCAGAAAAATTGTTTATTTGAATATATTTATGCAAAATTAATCTCATCTTCAGAGGTTCATTTCTCAAATTTCGTAGTCTTTCCTAAAATAAATTTAAAATATATTTTAAATGTTACTAATCTAAATGCTCATGAGAGGACTATAATAAATCAGCCCTTTAACAGGCTACAGATGCTTCCTTTAGTGAAAGAATAGATTTTAGCTTTGTTTCTCCAATAGACCGTGCGGGAAAGAAAATCAGCGCTTATTTGGGTGTATTTTCATGGCATTCACCCTTGCAGTATCTAAGTACTCCTTTATACCACATGAAATTTTGCAAGATTTTTTTTTTCCTGCGCCAACCAAAGCTTTACCAGCAACCTTAAGCAGAACCTAATACCATAGGAAGGCTGTGGTTCTCCATGGGGAGTAAGACAGTACTGGAAAGCCGTTGCATGCACATAAAGGGAAATAGTGACTGAAAAAGAGACAGGCAAGCCATCCTGCCAGTGTGCAGGGCAGGCTGCTCAGCAGTGACTGTGTACTGCGCCCACGTAAATCTGTGCCTGGAAGTGCACAGGGCAGACAGCTCAGATCAAAGGACTCCGGGCAATGATTAAACAAAGGTGGAACTCTAACTCTGTGGGTGCCTGGTTGTGTGGGTGGCTCAGAGCAGCTGGAGGCAGCCAAGGGCAGGGAGAGTGTGAGGAGCTCTGGGCGCAGGGAACAACTTGTGAGCGTGGAGAGGGGTCCAGCCAGGCTGGGGTGGCTTCCTCTGCACAGGGGACACTGCATGTTTTGTCCATGCTCAGCAATAAGCCAAGGCAGATGGTGTGGGGTTGTACAAACAGCGTGGCAGACATTGTTGAGATGTGAAACAAAACATCTTTACAAAGCAGTCAGGATAGGAATCCGGGGGAAAAAATGCTGAAAAAGTAAAATGCTGTTTCATATGACATAAACACATGAACTTCTTTGAGATAAAAGACTTTGCTTCCCTCTCTCCACCTTAAAATGTCCAGTTTAAAACAGACATCCACTGCACTGATAAGAATAATATGATAGTTACAAAATATCCAATGTTTCTTGAGATGGGAACCTCTGTTGCTACACTAGAGAGATCTCAGATATGGATGAGATATAAATACTCATTCTCCAAATCACATATCAGCTGCAGAGTGCCAAAGTAGTGAAGAAGAGTCTATAAAAAGTGACTCCATAACTGGCCAGCACAGATTTTGTGATAATCCAGATCCCCTCTTTGGAAATGGGTGAGATTATGTCCATCCTATCATTCTTCTTCCCGAGCTGCAAGAGCACTGCCATCGCCAGCCTACTACCCAGCAGGGCTAATTAGAGCTGGCTCTGCAAATTAGCCATTGAATAGCCTCAGGAGATTGAAATCCTAGAAATTAATAATAGCAATAAGACAAAAAAAAAAAATACACCAAACCAAAAGTTAACAGATACAAGTTAAGCATCTTTTAAAATATTAAAATCAATTTTGCATAAGGCTGAATAGGCTTTCACATCATGCTAGAGGAAAATATGTATCAGTACTCCTAATAATAGTATTCATACCTCTTTTTCCTTTCCCTCAAATTAAAAGGTCACGGACTTTCTCTGTGTCCTTTCTGAGGAACATTATCATATCATACTTCTTGATAAGAACACAATAACTAAAAGTATATTGGTCACAGCGTCTTCAACAATTTTTACCCACAATATTTTTTCATTAGAACTCCTTCTATTTCTAGATTATTCTTCATTCTATATTGCAAATTCAGAGATTTTGAATATGTATCAGTAGTAGTTCCAAGAAGATCCAAGTGTACTTTATAGACACTTCATTTATTAAAACAGTGAGAGTTTATTTTGGTATGTTGTCTCTCTCTAGACCTTTTGATGTTAAATTTAGCAAATTGAGCCCTTTTTTTCGTACTGCGAGCCTGTAAATGTGACACTGAGGAGTCTAACTGCTTATATAGTGTCCTGTTAAAAAAAAACTGGAAACATCACCAGAGACTCAAGGATGAAATAAATTCACATAAGTACAGTAGGTGTATTTAAAATGACCAGGTTTCCTCTGCTGCAGGATGTGGTGCAACTATTGCAGTGATTGATGTACCATTTGTACCCACTGGGAAAGACCATTTTCCATCATCACGTTCAGTGACACCACATTCAGTGGCATCCGTATGAATTTGGACAATAGTGATATCATTACTTTGGGCTTTTCTATACTTAAGATTTATTTTTTATTACAGAGGGACATGGTATTTTCAGCCTTACAGATTAGTGCTCCTGTCAGGCATTGCTAAATTGCTGAAATATGAAAGGAGAAAAATATTCTACTTCATAGCTAGTTCCCTACCCCAGAGTTCAGATCCATCATTTCCATACCATACTGTGCTGGTTTTGTCTGTGCTGGAGTTATTTTTCTTCACAATGGGTAGTATATGACTATGTTTTGGAATTGTGCTTGTGGTGGTTTGACCCTGGCTGGAAGCCAGGTGTCCACTACAGCCACTCTATCACTTCCTTCCTCAAGTGGACAGGGTAGAGAAACTATAATGAAAGTCTCAGAAGCTGAGAAAAGGACAGGGAGAAGTCACTCACTGATCACTCTCATGTGGAAAACAGACGTAACTTGGTTAATTTAATTGAATTTATTACCAATTAACTCAGAGTAGGGTGAAGTGAATGTGAAGAGAAATAAATCTTAAAAACATTTCCCCCACGCTGCAGAAAGGTAGAGATATTACAAAAATAAGGTCTTATAAAATAAGGCCCTGCTACTTTAGCTCAGCTAGCAGTAGCTTTTAAGTTCCCATAAGAAAAAAATCAGAGGAATGAAAAGTCCGTAAACACAGCAATCCATTCTTGGAGAGAAAAATAAGTCTGCACTTGCATAAACAATGAATCTGCCCCATGAGAATCAGTAAAGAAAATATGTAAACAATCCAAAAATGGAGAGATTTTGTGGAAAGGTAAAATGCCCACTACTAACCAATGAATTGAATAGCAAAAAAACTACTAGCCAATTGGAATTCAACACGAGGTGAAAAATATGTACCAATGAATTATGTCAATGAAAAGGGGCTTTCCTGCATGAAGAAAATGAGTCTCATCTGCCTATTATTGCAACAGCCCCACCCTTTCCTGGGAGAGCATGGGAAGCTGGGAGGTGACCCAGCAGGGACAGATGAGCACAAGGAGGTCCCATACCACATGGTATCGTTCTCAGCATATAGAGATGGGGGAGGCAGAAGGAAGAAGCAGAGATTCAGATGGATGCAGTTGGTTTTCCCTAGTCTCCCAAACGTGTGATGGGGCCCTGCCTTCCCAGGGAAGGCTGGACACTGGATTGCCCAAGCAAAATGCTGAATTAATTCCCTGTTTTATTTTACTTGTGTGCATGGCTTTTGCCTTTCCTAAAGAGTCTTTTTCTCAATACACAAGTTTTCTACCTTTTAGTCTTCTGATTCTTTTCCCCTTCCCACCAGGGGAACTAAATGTAGTGTTTAGTTGCTGGCGGGGGTTAAATCATGACACATCCCTTAACAAATATGCACTATTTTATCAACTTTGCTCTCCACATGAGCTGTACAAGTAGGACATACTGTAATGCTTGCAAATAAATAAAATAAATAATAAAAATAAAATGCTTGCAAATAAATAAATTACCCATCCAATGAAGCTGAGGAATGAAAAAATATCGCAAGAGCCTGTTCTCAGTGGCCTACCCACTTTGGGCTCTTCTCTTGCGATCTGCCCATGAAGGCAGGCTGGCTTGCCTGGTTCTGGGCCATGCCAGCCAAGACACTTCTTACAATCTGTGTTGGAAGAGACGTGGGACATCCATGCCCAGACCAGCTGCAGATGGGAAGGACCAATTGAGATACTCAGCAGGATGGCAGTAGGGATGGCTGAACCTGCTCCAGGATCCCTTTAGGAGGGTCTAGGCTGGCCCATGACAGAAGCACTTGCAGGAGCTCTTTTAGCAGCTAATAACTACTGTCATGAACATGTTTTGTGGTACTTCTGGATCCAGAACCATACCATGTAACTCATCCTTCAGAATCATCCCATACACAGCCATATGGACACCATAATGGTACATGACTGACACTCAAGATTATTTAAACAACTAAAACCATAGAGGTTTATTTTGTTTATAAAGGGTTAAAAAACCCCACCAAACTGATTCTTGATGATTTTGGCTTATCAGAAGACAGAAAGCTCACGCATTTTGGTGGCACAATCTCCCAAAGGCATCCTTGGCATGAGTGGGTGGCTGCATTGCTATTAGTCTGGTCACGGGCAACTGCTAAATGCAGTGGGGTTTAGATTCAATAGATTATGAATATATACAAAATAAGAGCACGTAGGATTTAAGGGGGCTCAGCTTAAAACTTTGTTAGCAGGTTAAAGACTGTGCATGTTTCATACAATAGACCAATAAATGAAAGATATTTGTTGTGGTTTTCCATTATATACAAAATCAATAGGCTTCCTTTAGTGGATTAGTAGGAGCAACTAACCTTGCATGGCATAGATGTGCTAGGGTGGAAATGTTTGCAAACTATGAAACGGGACTGTTTAAACATCGAGTGTACTTACAGGATACTAATGAAGTTATGTTATGCATTAAACTAATCAGTGTTGTCAGACAGTCATTCCCCTGTCTGGTGATCTTATAATAGGAGCATTGCAAGCAAAGTGATAAACAGGAGGATTAGCTGCAGGAAGTGCAGAGTAGTTATGACTAATACATGTGCATGTAAATCCCACCACTGAGAATAAAGGCAACATCTCTACATTCTTGCTTAGAGAAGTGTTTTGCTCCCAAGATACATCTTAAAGCTCCCATTCACTTAATTTCTGTTGTAGAACATAGAGAAATTGCTTCTGCTAGGCTCATATGGTCCTTTTATGTTGTTAGAAGCAGGATGAGGTAGAACCACCAGTCATCTGGCCATCTGCAAGCTGGGTTACCTACTGTGTGAAGGCTGTGTCCAGGGATGGTGAGGACAGATGGGCTTTCCCAGAGGGTCGTTTGCTGCATGAGGGTTAGGAAATGGTTTCAGGGGAAAGCATTCCAGCAGTGTCTCCTGCCCCCAGTGATTGGGGAGGATCTTTCCTGATGAGCTTAGACTAGATGCATACTTCCCAGTGACTAGGTTAGATAGAACAATATTTAGTTTTGATCTTGTGTTGCTTATAGCACATGCATTGTTTCCTATAATAACATCAATGGCTTATATATGACAACTTAGGAGGAGGAAGCTAATGATCAACAGATATTTGACTGTTCTATCTTTAGCTCAGTTTAGACAAAGTTAATGATCAACAGATATTTAACTGTTTTACCTTTATCTCTAGCTAAACAGTACTGTACTTTACATCTAAATTGAACAAGAAGAGCAATAATAGATAGTAATAACATGCTGAACAGATGCAAGTCTTTCATACATAATGTGAACTCTAGCTGAAACTTATTCAGTTTCCTAAATGCATACCATAACTTCTAGCTGGGTTTTTTTTCAAATTAATAAAAACAAGTAAAAGAATCTAAAATACATTCTATAAAATCTGGCCAATGGTACGAAGTAATATGGCTGTGGACATACATTCTACCTGGTACTTTTGGATTTCAGAATAGACAATTATTGTCATGTGTCCCAGAGCTGAATGCTGCAGGAAAAGGACAATCCTTATAATTTCAAATAGAGTTTTGCCAAGACGCATATGTAAATTTGTGGATTTGGTCCCAGCAACTGTCAGAAACTTGAGCTACAGACAAAATTGTTGCAGCTCTCCAGGTGGTGGCACCACAACCCTGCTTTTCTCTGAGGCAAAATAGTGCCCTGAGAAAGCTAGGGGAAGCAAACATTTTGTTCCATAATATTTGTTCTGTATTTAAATAAACAGTTAAACTTAATTTGAAGAGTCACACTTAAATCACTAGTAAAAGACAAAAAAACCCCTTCTAATAATTGTTAACTATGATTTCTTTTCTTCAAGCTTTTAAAAATATTCTGTCATTCTGTGCATAAAGACTGTTTAATATTTCATGCAATATTTGCTCATGTTAAAAAATGAAGTAACAAAGAATAGAGGCAAAGGTCTCCTACTTGCAAGCAAGAGTGGATAAATATATTTGTTTGCAGTATGGGACTGCTGTTCCACTAGAAGGAGCACTTGACATTTTGATGAGTGTCTCCAGGGAAAATAGGTACTAACTTCAGAATATAATTTTAATTATACTAAGAAGATTAAATTATTCAAAAGAATCCCACTGGTAAGGTGCAGCACTTCCTGAAACGGTTTAGTGGAAAATGCCATATTAATCATTTCAGTATTTCACGCAAATGGCTTAATGATGGGAAGAAATGCAAATCACTGTAGTTTGACAAAAAAAAGAAAAAAAAAAGAGAGAAGAGAAGAGGCAGAATGTTCATGTAAAGGGAGTAGGATTGTGTTTAACTTCCTTTTCCAAAATTTCCACAGAGGGGAATAACAGTGGGAAGAAGGCTGTACTGATTTTATTCTTGTTGGTGTGCTGCTACCCACAGTGGCTCTGGTACTGTGCTCAGTTGGGCAAAACCAAGATGTACCTGAGAGGCTCAGAACCCCACAAGCTGTGCCCATGGCTTTTGACTGACTAGAAACAGCATAAATAGAATCCACTCTTCACATGCTGGCATTTATGTTGGTGGGATGAGAACTCTGTTTAATGGAGAAGACAGATCCACTTCCAAGCATCTCCAGACCCACTTTGGTTTGTCTGCCCTTACTGTTAAAGCACAAAACCACATGGATTCAGCTGGAGTATTTTTCCTCTCTTCAGAAAGATAAAAGCCAGACATTTGGGTATAACATTTTTAAAATTTACAAAGAAATGAACATAAGTATGAGTTATGGCTGTGTTCACTGCACTTCTGCAATTCACACACAGATCTGGCCATTTTTGTCTTCTATGTGCCCTCCATAGGCATTTTTGATATCTCTGCTACTGATGCATATTACCCATGTGTTTTCCACTTTCCTGTGCCTTAACATTTTATTATCTTCTCCTTTTTCATCATGCTCCTTTTTTCCCCATCTTTATCCCCAGACCCCCAGAAAAGAGTTTGCACAGCTGGTTCAATGCCACCAACAAGAAATGAAATAAAGTTGTCAGTCAAGCTGTTAACCTTATAAAATATCAGAGTGTAGCTGCAATTTTTCTGAAGCAGCAGCACACAAAGGTCTCTCCACACAGAATGTCCTTAGTAGCAATGTCCTTACTGGTACAAGTGACCCATGTGTGGGTGAGAACATTCAGCTAAAAGAGGTGAGGAGTCACACTGAAGCTTTTGGCCACATTGCTTTGTTGGCTCTTCTTCAAAGAGAGGGGAGGGAGTGCAGTCATGGGGCTTTTTGAGTAATGATAGAGATGGCAAATACAGAAAAACAGAAGGGCACTGGAGGTCCTCTCTTGACTTACTGCCACTGAGACACAACCAAATTGTGCTACCAGCAGTTCGCTAATGTACACATTCTGGGACAACGCCAAGAAGTTAATAAAGTCATAAGTAACTGGCAGCATGGATTTGCCAAGAATAGATCATGTCAGACCAGTCTAAGTTCCTTCAATGACAGTGTAAACAGCTTTGTGGCAAAGGGATAAAGTAGAGATGTACTATCTCTGCTTTAGTGTGTTTATTTGCACTGTCCCTGCAGCATGCTCATAGGCAGACTAAAGCAGTGCTGTGCAAGGGAAAATACCAAAACTCATGGCACACAGAGAAAACCAACCACAGCAACCACTGCTTCACCTCCAGCTTGGTCACACATATTGGGGGGCATTAGTATTTATATTCAGTCTTGTGTTGCCTACCATCAAATGAAGACTTGGTTGAAAAATGAGAGAGGATGGCCGATATATTTTCATGTAAGTCTAAGCTGGGAAGGATTGAAAATATTTTAGATAACTGGGGTGGCATTCAAAAGGATCTCAATGAAAATGAGATCTAGTTAAGTTTAAATGGACTGAAATAAATAGGCTGTGATTCAATGAGGATAAATGAAAATCTCCACACATTGACTGAAAAAGTGAACTGCAGTGTTGTGAGGGGGTGGGGGAATGAAACAGGCAGCAGTAACACAGACAAGAATCATCAGCTTTTCACAGGCCAAAAAACAAATGCAGATTAAGCGTGTCAGGATGCTGTAGAGCACTTAAAGCAATCCTTCTTTTCTGCCAAAGCCTCAGTTCGACTTCCACTTCTACATGATTCACATAAAGATATAGATTGAGAGAAGTATTTCTCAGTCTGCAAAAGCAGAAGCAGTACAGAGATTTTACATTACTAGGACTCCTACAGTAAGAAATGAGTTGTAGAATATTACTGCATGCTCTCAAATATTTGAAATCATTAAGGCTGACTTGAGAAGAAATGGAGGCAAATGTGTTGGAGGTTTTCAGGCAAGATTGGTGGAGGTAAATATGTATGGTTTGTTTAGGTAATGATAACAAACAAAAACCCGTGAAAAGTATGGTCTTTGGGGAATGTTACACATATGCAAAGGGGAGTGGTGGTAACAATCAGAACTGGAAGCTGAGCTAATAGTAGAAAGGCTAGAAAGGCCCCTGCACTTGTGAACATGCAATATTATTCAGCAGTGTCCAGCAGGATGTACTAGAAGCCTGGTGTACACAAGTCTGTTACTGCCACCCTTCAGTGTCTCAGTTGGGAACAATCCCATTTTCATGGTTAGTGAGAAAGATAATACTCATATCCAACTTTCTCTAGCTTTTAAGATGCTATGGAAAAAAAAAACCAAACAAACAAAGAACCCCCACAAACAAACAAAAAATCCCAACCGACCAAAAACCAGCCCCAACCCAAACCTGTTTGTTTCATTCGTAATAATATAATTTACAAATTCTGTAATACCCAGTAAGTTTTTCACTTGTTAGTCTGAATTTATACATCCATCTTTAAATAGATATAAACAACCTAATTTCTCTGGTTTAGTCCCCCCTCCTTTCTCATAATTTCTGGCATTTCAAGTTCATTGCTGAAAAAGAGTGTAGGGCTCCTTTTTGAAGGGAGGAATTCACACCATGCACACAAACACCACCAGTCAGAAGGCAAACTGTGCCCATAGGGTGTAGAAGCTGATGAGGCATGTCACTGCTATCGGACAATTGCTCTCATTCCAGAGTTAGTGCTGTGGTTGCTGACTCACCAGTGTGTCATCCAAAACTTGATTCCAGATGCCTCTTTGGAGGTGAAGACGTGGTCACTTCTATCAAAAGCAGAATAGCCTTGGTGTCTCCAAACCCTGGTAGGGATTGAGTCAAGCTGAGATGGGGCAGGAGGCTCTTGCACTGCATGCCCAGAGGTACACAGCCATTGATACATTTCCATCTGTTTTCTTCCTGTTTCTTCCTGATTTTGCTCTTGGTTCTGCAGCTGGGAGCGTTGGAAGCTTTTCATTCCTTTGCCACTTGCTAGCATCCAGGGCGCACAACATACTTGGTTGTGATTTGCTGTTGAGATTTAGCCCTTTTATACATGTGGGATGTCTTATTTTCTAGAGTTTAATTTGTGAGGATAATACCTAGTTTGGTCTGGTTTCTGCTCTCTTTATAGCTTCAATTACTCTTGGCTTAGTGCTGTAGCTACTTCTTCAGAGAGAGAAATATATATATATTTATATATAATAATATATTTCTCCATCTTCAGGTGGAGAAATATAAGAGAGATATTGTGAAAGGACATTCCAGAATTGGAGAAGTCAGCGTTTTGCTTTTTTCTTCCTTTTCCTTAATACTGCCCTTCAAACCTTTTCTTCAAACATTCTCTCAGTGCCTTGAAAAGAAGCCTTCACTTTTATCCTTAAAAAAATTATAAAAAGAACAAAAATCAATTTCCTGCCAGTTGTGAGCTGTTGCAGATTTCTCTGGCATTGAGTGTTGTCTGAGTTGAGCAGTGCTGGCACTGGGTGTCCCCTGGATGTTTCCTTTGTGAAACTTTGGCTCTAACCACAACCAGAGTTGCTACTTCTTTGTGCAGCTTTACAGCCTGGAGACTCAGTGTACCTCAAGGATTCTTATCCTTCAGCTCATTTTCTGGGCACTTGAAGACACAAGGTTTCATTTCTTTTTTATTTCAGCCACTTCTAATGTGTTCAAATGTGCATTGAGATTATGAACCCTTCAGAGCACTAAAAATCTCTTTCATGGTACCAGAAATTTTTCTTAAGCTTTCCAGCTAAACTCTGTACATGTCTCCCTAGTCTTGACACTTAGCATTCCAGTTTACTCTAATTATTCCTGTGAAACCCAATAGGCAGCTACACAGTTGTCACCAATGGTGCTTGGCTGCCACTGATTTTTCCTGGTTATAAAATTCAAAAATTCACATGAGGAAAAGTAGTCAATCTTTCTTTTGAAAGTGTTGACAGTCAGAGGTTTAGCCATTGCAGCTACTTTGGAATGAGTATGTCTACCTCCTGTCACTTCAAATAATGACCTAAACTCTCCTATCAGTTTTCTTTGGAAAACTCCCCAGATTTTTCCAAGATGACATCTCCTTAGGAGAGAGCAGGCTTTCCTCTGTGTTTTTTTTTTCATGAATCCCAGCTGAATAAAATCTATGAGGGTACTGAAGACAGAATATTGACAGAACTGATGGGAAATGAAAGCAAAACAAGATCTGAGAGAGGATGTTTTACACAGCTCAGTCTCTCACTTTGGTATAATCTTGTAATGCTGCACTTGGTGTAAAACTGCTAAAGGATCACACCACGAAACCTGAGGATTTCACCTGGCCTCTGCAGGCAGACACCAGTAGAACAAGAGATAAATGTGAAGGTATTTTTTTAATGCTGGATCGGATTTATAATTATAGCTTTTGTGGATTCAGCTGCCATTAAGGATTGCAGGGAAGACAGCAATCAAGATGGAGAGGAAGTGGGGGAGGGAGAAAGAAAAAGAGTGACAGAGAAACATACGAAGTCGAAAAAATATAATGACTTTGTAGATTCCAACAATGTCCTGTTGGTCCTTTTCCAGTCTTCCCAGTGACTGCAGTCTTGTTGAGATGGTGGCTGTAGACAGTATCCATCCAGTGCTGAGGGAAAAAGTCTGCAAAACACCATGTCCATGAGGTTGATTATGCCCCCTGTACCTCCCCTGAATGAGGTAACACTAGATCGCTGGACACTTCCTGCATCTTTTATATCTTCCTTTTATATCTTCCCTTTTATATCATCTTCCCTTTTGTATCTTCCTAGATGGTGCTGCTGTCTCTGAAGTTAGTGTAGTTGAATCAATCATGGCCCATTGGCAAGGTGAATCCTTCATCCCAGCAGGGAATGTCCCAGTATCTGGGAGGGGAGTTTTCACAGCTGTGTTATCACTGAGAGAGGATATTAGCCTGATAGGAAGGATTTATTTCACCTGGAAGGATTTGCCTCTTATCAGCCTTTTCCCTTATTTGGAAACCTAATTTGTAGCCTCAAGCCCTTCTGCACCTAGGAGCCACTCTGTGCATCCATAGAAAAGCACCCAGCCAATTGTTTGAACCATTAGCACCTACAGTCCTGTCTCTCAGGACACCAGGGTGGTTGCTTCGAGTGGTTGAATGTTTGAGTCATTGATCACCAGCAGTCCAGTGTCTCACAGTATCTGAGGGCTCTCCCAGGCTATCCAACACTGGGCAAACAGTATATCCAGTCTCTCTGGCCATGGGACTTCAGATCATCTAGCCTGAGCTTGCCAGTGAACTGGTTAAAATGCATAACCATACAAACTCCCATGAATGAACATACCCAACACTCTCACCTGCCAGTAATGTGCCTTTTCTGCCATGCTACAGGACAGAATATACTGTCTTCAGGTCAGAAACTTCCCCATGGTTTGTTCATTGTGCAGCTACTGAGGGCAGGAAGTGATATTGGAAGGAAAGTAGTAATAAAAATATCTTGTCAAGAAGAAAACCTTCAAGGACAAGGGCATCTGCCAGGTGGTGCCACTGAAGAGATACCAAAGTTCACAAGCAGTTATTGCAGACAAGTTTTCATTTTAAAAGAGAATCGAGAGAAACAGCACAAGTAAGCTGATCCAGGCAGAGTGGCCTGTGTGAATTTTTTTCTTTTTTAATACTCCATTTTAATGTTTATGAAGCTAACGCTTAAACAAGCACTACTAGTGTTGTCAGTAATACTGTAACATTTGCTTTGAATTCCTTTGTTGCTCAGGGAACATGTCAGATTTTCAGTACATTTAGCCTCACCATTTTCTTTTCAAATCACTGCTGCAGAATAGTGCAACCACACCAATTTTACTAGCAATGAAATGCTGAGAAAATTGAATTCCTCCAGTGCTGTTTCCAGGTATTCTGCAGTGTAATATTTTCATTAATTTTGTTCAGCAAAAATCCAAGCTATAAAATCATGGTATTCCTGTAGGATTAAATAACAAGGATCAGCAGTGAGATTCAAAAATACAGTATTTGTACTTTTGTGGATTCTAGTGCAACTATTCTGTTGTGTCAACAGAATATTTTTCAGACTATAACAATTATGAAGAATATCAGAATATAACAATACTATCAGGGAGGATACCAGAAGATAAATGTAAGAGACAAAAAACCACTTAAGCCTTCAGTAACTTCACAAGCTGGTGTTTGAATTGAAATTAAATGCCCTGTGCTATATGAAATGCTTTTGGTCAAGGTATTTCTTGCTATAAATATTTTATGCTGGATAGTAATGACCAGTTTTATTTTTAAGGCATCTGCAGTGACCTCTGAGGCAGACAGTGGAAGGAAGCTGATTGCACTGGTTGAAATGCTGTTGCTGAATTCCAGATGAAGGACACAGACATCTCATGCAGCTGTCTCTGGCTAATCCAGCAACTAGAAATAATGCTATGTGAATGTACCATATTTTGCCCATTGATAATTTAATTCCATATGTTTATTTTTCAAATATTAAAGAGCTCAAGGGAGATGAAAATGAGAGAGGAAGCTCATTTTCTTCCTCATGGGTGAGAACTGGAAGTCATTCTAATACACTTTACCAGGGGCCTCACAGCAGAGTAATAGCTATGGACAAAAGTATTCCTAAGTCACAGTGGTTCTGCAATGAGACTGAGTCATTTGGAAACAGACACTTTACTTCCTTCTTGTCTTATTGAAACAGAGCTTCCTTTAGGTATTGCACTGCTGTTCAAAATTTGATTTGGAAGGCACTTGGAAACAAAGGTGGTGAATAACAATGTAAATCCTTCAGGTAGCTAAATGTGTGTAGCGAAGGAAATAGCAGAGCTAAGCTACAGTGGTCTGCAAATCCATTTGAATTTTTCCAATGTCATCTATGGAATAACAACTTTGCCCTTCCACACAGCATGATTAAGCATCTTGGTAGTATGTGCTTATTTGTGAGCATGATTTTGTGTGATTTTGATGCTGCATAAAAGCTTGCACAATGTTAGGCTTATTTTAAAGTCCTCGTGTTTCGAAATGAAGTGTGAGTTACTGTGTGAGAGAATCACTCTAATAACTTGTCATAGTCTCTACTCTGTAAAACTCAAAGCTTGAATTCAGATAAATATACACAATGAAATTTGGCCAGCATGCTACTAATTAAGCCAATTAAATACTGTCTCCCTGATCATTATTCTGTTAATTGGCCTATAGAAATTACTTTTATGTAACAGAGGAGCAATTTTGAAGTAATAAATTGTTAGGACTCACTGAATGCTCACGTGTAGGCTTAGTCCATATATGTCCTTTCAATGCTGTGGATTGTGAGTTTCCATAGAAACTCTACAAACATTCAAGAATTAAATTTGGAACACTATGTTAGTAAATTACTTTCTTGCTTAACAAAATGTTTATGTGATAATATTTGTTATTATAAAGAACAATAATGTCTGTTGACAAAATATAGGTTATAAATATTTGTATTTTCTGACTTTGTTCCTGTTTTTCCAATCTTATTCCACTATGAGGCACTTTCTACTACCCTATAATTCTTCTTCAGCTGAATTTTTATCTCAAATACCTTATTATCATTTTGCAATTTCTTTGTTGACTGAACAGAAGGAGAAAATACAGGAAAGTAGTAATTAAGAGTAAACCAAACTCTGCTATGTCCTACTTTTTCCTGCTAAATTCTTTCTAGGTCACCACCTCTTTTCATAAAACAACAGACAAGTGCTCCCCTCCATAGAACAGAAGATTAATGGAAAATAGTTTCCAAGACATGTATTTTCTCCCTTGTGCCACTGCCAATGTCAGCAATAAATTTGCCTGAAAATGCAGCTTCTTTTCTCTGTAAATGAACAGGTGTTTTGCTTTGAATTCAGCAAGATCCATAGCCTAGCTCTGCTGTTTCCATGTCTCTGATTCCAAATCATTACTCTGAGACATAGACTACTAAGAAAGCAGAACCACGTGTTCCCCATCCCTGGGGAACCTCCTGCTTTAAAAAGGCTCTTTCTGGAATGTCAAAGATCAATCCTCCCAGTGTCTGAGCATTTCAGAAACACCTCTTGGTCTGAGATTTGCCTTAGTGCCTTTCATGGCAAGGCTGGGTCTCTTCATCATCAGCTTTAACTCTTCAGACTGATTCTGTAGCCACATAAACATATCATCTTGCATATTAGGCGTTCTTTGCATCAGTGATCTCTTCACAAGTTGTTGTATAACAACTGACACGTCTGACTCACTTGACAGTTCCTTTTACAGCTGTGCAAATTTTGGGGAATGTAAGGAAGAGCACTAGCTGATGACAAAGGCAGTAAGGAGGAAAAGGGCACTGCAAGACAACAAAAAAATCTTAAGCAAATGAACCATTAATTTATAACTCAGCAGATCAGTAGAAGACCTTCCAAATGGTCAACGTGTTGACATCTTCAGGTTGAATATCCATAAAAACACTCTTTAATATATAAATATGGTATTCAAAATTGTTGAATATCCATCCAAAAATTTTGAATATCCATGATGTTGAAAATATATTACAGAAGCTGAAAGAATGAGGACATCTTCTGCCAAAGAGTGAATTCAAATAATGTAGACTACAATATTCCTTATTGAAGTTGTCAAATTATGTACAGTTAATTAAATTATGGCAATCAGTGAGGGGCACAGAAAGTTTCAAAATATGACCAGTGAAACACATCAGTCTTTAAATGACTCAAGCAGAAAGCAGTGGCAAAAATGGTAGACACTGCTGCATGGCCATGCTGGAGCATGGAGGATCCCTCAGGACATGAGGGCTCTGGCCCTGGCAGATCCAGTCTACATTTCAAGCAAGAGCATGAAGAGTGCAGGTAGTGGTACAACAAACGCATTTATAAAGGCCTTTTGAAAGTATGAGTGCAGCACCTGCATGCAGCACTATGTGCTTAAAAACGGAAAGCATGAAGTGTACAATGTCAGCAGAAAGCAGGCTTTACAAAGTGCTTGTTCAGTGCTTCACAGTCTCCCTGCCACTCGCTGACACCTTTCTGAAAGAGTGCACCCTTCCTAGCATGTGAAGATTCCAGCCTTATATTCAGCTCTAGCCCTCATTCTGTCCTTCCTGCCTCTGACTAATATCTGTATTAACCACCTCACAGAGAAACACCTCATCCCCTGCCTTTATCTCTCTTCTCTTTCTGATGTTGCTGAGTACGCTCCACACCTGAAGCTCTTGCCAACCTTCCTTGCTGTGCTACTCTCTTTCCTTGGGTCTATTCATCCTCCCTAAAACCAGTTCAAAATTTCTTTTAGGCAATTCCCCCTTTTTCTCCTTTGAAGAACAGTTCTTTGTCCCTGTCTACTCTATGACCTTTCCTTTGATAATATCCTCTGCCTAATATGCTTGAGCTACTACATTTAACCTTCAAAAACCAAGCAACTATTTTAAACTACTCTGTCACCCATAAGTAAACTCCTTTGATCAAATAAAATATTTCTCCCATACATGAACTCCTTTGATCAAATAAAATATTTCTCTCTTCTTTTCTTCTCTCTTCTCTCTTCTTTTCTGATGATTAGTTTAAAATTAACTTGGTCAAAACTGAGTTCCTTTCAATCCTTTGCCAACTTCCATGCTTTTCTTAAGTGCCAATCACACCAGTATTATTGTTTTCTGTTATGGTTCATAGCTGAACTACAATTTTAACACTTCTTTATTGCTTTCTCTGCATACCTTCAGCTATGTTTATCCTCCCAGCATTTTCTAGTCTCTACTTCTGCCTATCTGTTCTTCTTATTCAACAATTTCAGTCAGATCATTACCTGCATGGATTTTGGATACATTATCCTTCTTCTGGCCTTTCCCAAACTTGTGGCATAATACTTCAGCACGCATAGAACAGATAAACTCATTTCTCTCATCTGCAGTGAATTTTTTGTTATCCACCATCATATGAAAGTTCATTTTTAGAGCTCCTTTTTTTACATCTGCCTTATATTCATTGCCTTAGTGATGATGTCTCTGAAAATCCAATTTCCCAATAATACACAAATACTGTTACCTTCTTGTCCCCTACTGCTCCTTGCACTCAAACTGCTGCCATAAATTAAAGAGGAAAGCATAGCAGATACATGGATTAAGATATAGTTCAGTAAAATAAAATCCAGAAAAAAGAACAAAACAACAAAGTCACCTGCAATGGCTGCATGGGGTTATAAGGTATATTTATTTTATTTACCTCAAAATATAAGGTTTATTTATTTTAGAGGTTTCCAATTATTCAGAGTGATAATTTTGCAGCCTAGGTGTTATTACTTCATTTTAAAGGCTGTATATCCTACTACTCTCTGATGTGCCCTCACATGTTTAACTTGCAAACATTTCACAACACACCCAACTGTGTGACCATCTATTGATAAAGTTAATTTTATTGAAAGTGGGTTTTGTGTTAAAACAGGGTGACATAATTTGTGTCTGACTGTGATAATAATAAAATGATAGGGGCTGAGGATAAAATGCTGCTGCTTTAGTTAGGTTTTGGGTTGTATCCCTTCTGTTCCTGTACAGTTAAAAGTGTGTCAAGAATATTTAGGAATGTTTTCTGAATAAAAGCATTCACATAAATAAGGATTCTCATTGTCAGGAATACAGTCTCTTCTAATTTCTAATAGGCTGAAGCAACAAGAAGGAAAAAAAAAAAAGGGAAAGAGAACACCTTCTTTGAAGGGATTATACCCCTAAGGTAAGAAAAGACACAGCAGTCCAAAAAACAAAAAGAGGCTCAGGAGATAAGGGGTAGCCAGAGCTCTTCAGTAGTCACACAGCCAGTTTTTGAAAAGGTTGATGACTATACCAAATAAAGGGCTTTTATTGTGTTGTTAGCAGCAAAAAAAAGGGAGCATGCTAAACCTACCTATTTTAGTTTATCACATACACTTATCAGAATAAGGAAGCTGTGTTTAAAGGTCATCATGCTATGAGAATCATAAGGGAAGATTTGAAGGAATATCACTATGGATTTGGGCCAAACTGCTCTTTGAAATGTTATCTCAGACCCTTTCTCCTCACATGCTTTTTATCACACTCACATATCCTCCTTCCTCTGAGATTGTCATATTTACCAATTTCTCACAAGCAGAGGCGGTATCACTCTTCTTGTCTGCATAGTCCTTAAAACAAAGGAGGCCTAAGAAAGGTGCATGGTTACTGGGAAAACTATCATTACATCTGTTCTGCATTTTTGTGCCCTTTGCTTTGCTTGCAAAGTTTAAGAAGAAAACAGTCAGAGCGCTGAGATCTTTAAACCCCTGGCTACATGTCACTCGTGCATGATGAATGGGGCAGAAGCCGACAGAAAGATTGTGGATATACACGATGAACAGTACCAAGGTTCCTTAGAAACCCAAACAGGTTTAACACTTGTATCTTGACCATGCATCTAAACCTTCATATTGGCACCATTGCACCCTGATGTGTTTTAGGAATGGTGCTACCCAGTTTAGTGCTCCCACTGAGATTCTCCAAACTATGTGCCATTTGCTTGCCCCTTTCTCCTCTGCCTCTCTCTCTGTGGAGAGCTGGAGATGAGAACTGGAGGCATAAAAAGCAAACATCATGGGTTGGGATAAAATCAGTTAACTGGAAAGGGCACTGGACACTGGACACCACACACCATGAAGCAGACAAGTGCACACCTGTACTGCACACCTGTTCCCAGCACACCTGCGCCATGCTCTGACTGCCCTCCCTGTACCTCCTGTCTCAAAGTACAACACTGCATGACTACCTTCAACCAGGCATTTCACGATGTTAAACCTCTTGACTTCACAAATCTAAATCATATTCTCTGTGTCTATGATTTCCTTTTTATCTAAGAGTCTGGTAAAAAATTCTGTGAAATACACCAGGGCCACTGACACCTTCACTGTGTCTTGGACGGTGAGCTTTCAGCAGAGAGCTCCTGGCACTCTACAGACCGAACAGATTTTGTTTCCAGCTGATGACTGCTACCTTAAGGGGATGACTGGCTGAAGGGAATATGTGCTTGGTCCATGAGGTGATCCATGGTAGCCCAGTCTCACTTCCTTCTATTTTACTGTGCTTCTGCTTCTGTTTCATCTCAGAAGGCTGTCAAGGTTTTCCTGAGCCAAATGAGCCAGAAGAGAAAAATTATGACTTCTGACAGTATGTAAACAGATTTCCTGGAGTGAAGTAGATGGTCTTTGTAACCTAGGACTTTCTCCCCAATAAATAATATGATGCTTGTAATGGTGTAAGTGGCTCAGAAACAGAAAATTATTGAAGCTAATGAATAAATGAATTTAATTATATAGTCAGGGAGCCAGAGCATAAGAGTTAATCTAGACAATCACAGTAGATACACAGTAGATCAAACAACTCATGATTTGGCATCAATTAACATCATCCTAGTCAAGAGGGCAAGAACCCTGGGACATTGGACAGTCAGGTCCATTCCTCCATCAGCTCCTAGATGGTGCACTGGCACTATATTGAGGATAAAAATCTGAACAGAACAGGATCTTTCACTAGATATTTGCAAACAATTTAAGAGGAAGCAACTGGTATCTCCCAATATGAAAGATACACTACTTCATCAAGTCAACATATGGCAGGGGAGTATGGCTACATACCTCAACAAATAATTATTTAAGACAGAAAATGTGAAAATATTTTAAATAGTAAGAAAATGATAATGTGGTTGGGTGCTACAAGTGAACAACTATTATATCACTATGAGAGTATGTATTGTTTTCTTTCACATTACAACTCTGGAGGAAAGAACACATAGTGTGTAGAGAGAAAAGGAGAAACTGTATTTCAAAGGATAAGAGATTCTAAATGTTTGGAGGGAGTAATCCCATTACAGACCTGTATTCTGTAGGTGAGTGCTACAATTAAGTAAAAGGGGAAAATATGTAGCTAACTATACTCACAAAGAAGTTATGCAGCAAAGGCTGGGATCAAGATAAATGAGATGGGCTTATCAGATGGACTGAGTGGCTTACTGAAAGGGTCTCTCTTCTCCTTCAACTGCCTCACTGTTTGCGAATTTTCTTTTTATGCATTTTGCTGCTTTTGTACTTACAGAAATGCACTCTTCATTGTAGCTTGCCCTTAACAATTGTGCTTGTTTTGTGGAAGTCTCTTTAATGGAAGACAGACACAATTTCAATCCTCTAAGGTCATGCTGCTCTTCTCGAAGGTTATGGACATATGCTCAAGTTAGGCCAGTTTTTTTTCACCTAGTTACATCATTGCCTTTCAAGAAAGACTTGTAATGGGCAACATGTTCCTACAGAATTGACATATATTATTAAAAAAATAATAGTCTGCAAGAAATTTATTTTATAGATAATTTATGAAGTATAATCTATCTCTGCTTAGAGATAAATTGGTCTTTCTCATATTATAACTACCGGCTTGTAGTAAACACATTAATACTAATGAGTCACCAATTAGTAGCTTCACAGAATATATCCGGCTTTTCTGGATGGTACAAAACCAGAGACTGGTGGGCAAACTGAGATCAAAGCCCTCAGCAAGAGCAAAAACAAGTCTACTGCTGTCTAAAGCAAAATTTGAGTGTCTGGAGCCACTCAATGATGCTGGCTCCTGAGTACTGCTCAGGGCAGCAGCGCCTGCGCGGGTCACATTCTTGGGGAAGTGGCCTCCTGAGTCGTGGCCTTTGCCAAGAATATGAAGGATTAAGAGCATTTCCTGCTTGTTTAGTTTTGGGTTGTTGGTTTGCTTGATTTTACTTTACTTTGGTTGGCTAGTTTTTTGGGTTTTGGTTTGTTCTTTTAATAATATCTTTCTTCCATTTTTTTATTCATTTCCATATGTCCTTATGCCCTCCCCCAAGTTCTCAAGTGGGAAATAGAAATTCCAGGTCCAATATTAAGTAACATAAGTAATCTAGTAACAAAGATATAAGTAATTGCTGGAATTTAATGATGATTTATGAAGGCTTTTATATCTCACACTTAAGAAAGTCCTAATGAATTAATATCTAGAATCTCTTATAATGTGTCACAATCTGTTGTGATAGGATGTGGTTAGGGAAGTGGTCTTTCAGGATTTCAGATTTTAATTGATCTACAAGGCTAGATATAATTTCTCTTAGCAATTCCATTGAATATGTAAACTAAAATATATAGATAGAGAAGATTTCTCTGGATTTAGACTCTTTAGATCACACCAAAGGGAATTTCTTAATTTTGTCCTAGTTTATATTTCTAAGCAATATTCTCCTGAAGCCCCAAAAATGAGTACACTGAATCTATCCAGAGTGGTGGTCAAAAATACAGATGATTTCTAAGTTCTTTTGATATAGATATAGATGTAGATGTAGATATAGATATGGATATAGATATAGATACAGATATAGATATATTAATAAAATAACATAGTATATACATATACCAATTTAACACCAGCTTTGAAAAACAATTTTCATAAGGACATGGGAATTTCAGAAACAAGCAGGTTTTTACAAGTCTCTGGATTTTCTCATCATGGAATTTTCTGGGGTAATTATGCAGGAATCACAATTATGCCTGATTTATTGAATGTTCTTCTTGGTCAGCTGTAGGTAAGTCTAACATTACTAATATCTAAAATCTGTGGAAGGCAAAATAAGAAGTCATTAACCTGTGTCCAGGAAAGACACAAAAAGACATCTCTCACCCTGAACTGCCGTTATATGCAAGCATGGAAGTATCAGAAAGGAGCGAGAGGATTAACCAAACTGGCAGTGTGGCATTGCTGGGGCTGGTTGCATCCCTCTGAGAAGAGCATCAGTCATCTGGATGCTTCTGTGTCCTATCCAGGTCCAGTAAATGCATAGAAGAAGTGCTGTAAAGAACAAACTTCAGGAGATTGAGCTATTTACCTTGCTAAAATCAATAATGAAAATTATTTGGTATATAGGTGCCTACAGGGGAGAAAATATAAAACATTATAGGTTTCTTATGTTTTCCAGTTAAAAGATACAGTTACCTTGAAACCTACTGAATTCAAATTACTTTCAGATTTTAATAGTTGACAACAGAGTGGGATGGCTGCAAATTTTTGCTTCTCTACATTTTATAGCATCACAGAATATTCTGGGTTGGAAGAGACCTGTGAGGATCACCAAAGTTTGACTGCTGACCCTGCACAGGACAGCCCCATAAACCACACCATTTGACTGAGAGTGTTGTCTGAATGCTTCTTGACCCGTGTCAGGCTTGATGCTGTGGCCACCTCCCTGGGGATCCTGTTCCAGCCTTCCCAGCCCCTCTCTGGGTGAAAGACCTTTCCCTGATATCCACCCTAAACCTCCCCCGGCACAGCTTGAGGCCATTCCCTCGGTCCTGTCACTGCTCGCCAGAGACAAGAGACCAGTGGCTGCCCCTCCTCTTCTCCTCACAAGGAAGCTGTAACAGCAATGGGGCCTCCTCTCCTCCAGGCTGAGCAAACCAAGAGGTTCAGAGGAGAGATTTGACCGAGTGCTGCCCACATACCTCTGGAGTTTGGGGAAAGGTGATCCAGAGGCCTTGGGAAGGGTGAATGGACCAGGCCTAGGTGCTGAGGAGAGAGTCAAGAGCCTGCTGAATCTGAGTCCCTCCAGCCCTGAAAAAGGTCCATCCATCACTAGACTATGATCTGAAATTTGAAAGCTGCACAAAGTATAAAAAGTTTCTTATTTGAACAACTCTGTATAAAGATGTTTTCTATTCAGCAAAATATTTCAATATTCTGGGAGGAATTTTCTCAAACTGGGCTCATCTTGCTGCATAGTGGGTCACAAATCTTACTCCAATAAAAACTGGTATGTGTTTTACTCAAATTGATACCTTGAGAAGGCTGACCTGGAAACAGATGCTGGACAGAATTAAAGAATAAAGCAGGTATTTATTAAAAGGCCTCAATGGATCCACTGTGGGCAGTACAAGAGCCTACACCCAAGATGAAACCAGAATGGTCACAAAGCCTAGGACCAGTCACAAGGTCTCTTGCTTTTATAAGTTCTGGTTCATTTGCATATTGGAGTTAATTTTCCAATTATACCTCTAGATATGAAGTCCCATCCTTCTTGTTTTTGTCTCTTCAGTCCACTACTGTTTATGCTCTTGGGCCTGTAACTTGTATTGATTGTCCGTGGTCCCAAGCTGGAAAAGGAATTGTTTTGTCTAGCTACTCTGTGAAGAGAGCTTACCAACACTTAATATGAAGCTCAGAACTACACACTAAAGCAGCACAGAATCTGAAAACTAAAAAAGCTAAAACTTTAAGCATCAAAGGAAAATTGAAGTTGAATATTGTAGACAGTGTTATCTATTATTTTTATCATAATTACTATTGGTATTGTTATAGTTGTTATTCTATGATTTTTTTTATCATTTGTTAAATGCTCATGTGTTCCACGCTGTAGAAGATGCAGTAGTCAACACCTGCCCCTGTGTGCGTATAATTTCAGCTTCTGATCTGGCAATTTAAAATGCATGGCTGGAATTCCCATTAAAGTTAATAGTGCTCCACTTGAACACAGTAGTCTGCTTGAACATCATAAACTGCAGGGCTGGGGCTGTGAGGATTTTCGTGTGGATATAAGATTCCCCTTAGACTCTTAATCAAAGCTCATGGCTGATACAGACAGTGATTTTCATACCTTGGAAGAGTACCAGAGCTGTCCTGAAACCAGGTGTGCAGCTTTATGGATTTGTAGTTGTTTTAAGTATTTTAAAAGGAAATCTTTCTCTGACCCAAATTTCACGTGAAGCAGAGGCTCCTTCAACCCAGCAGCCTGCCATTGGAATGGCTGTCACTGCCAGCTTTGCCATGGCCAGGGACTCTGGAAATCACCTGTGTCTCTGGGGCAAAGCTGGGATTTGCTGCTGGGAGGGACTGGACACATCCAGCACCCTGCAGGTGCGGCAGGGCTGGAGCCTGGCTCCTCTACACTGCTCCAGGTATCCTCACAGGAGCTGTCAGGGACACCAAATCTGCTTCTGGGGCCAGCAGAAGGAACAAGATGGGACATTTTGAGGGAAGCTATCTGGTTCTGTTAAGCAATTTTTGTGGAAATTTTGTTCATTGGTACACATCTGATTCATCCTTGGATTTTCAGTTATTTTAATTACAAGTCTGTCTGAGTCTGAATTTACTTGTGTGCTTAAAATTGAAAAATACTTGAATGAAAAAGAAGAACATTGCCAGTGGAAATTAATTCCCTGTTGCAATTTTGTTTCACTAAAGCAGAAACTGATGCAGCTGATGATGAGGAAGACTGTGGGAGTGATTTTCACACAAGGCATTTAGAAAGGTCACCACTCCCACATAGCACTGTGGATCTGAACTGTGTGCAGCATCTACCTCCAAACATGTACTGCTATATTTAGAGGAGTCTAGAAAATACTATTGAGTACAGGATGTTGAACAGAAACAATAATTTTCATCAGTGTATTATCCTCCCCCTCTTTACACTGATTCTTCAGGAGAAAACAGCCAGCTAAACTCTAGCTGAGATTAGTAAAAATAGCAGCAACCCGACTGGAAGTAATTTCACTGTTGAGTGCATTGCCATGTATACAACAGCTTTCATTCCATATTCAGAGAAGAGCAATAGTATCATGGCTGTGCTGTCTTTGACCTCTGCCAGCTGCAGCTAGTCAGCATAATACAGAAATAATTATTTTCCTCTCTGAAATAGTGAGTGGCTATTTTAACTTTCAGATTACATATGAATTTTCAGAAACTTAGTGGGACCCTATAATTAATAGGGTAATCTTACCTCCAATGCCTCCCTTCTCTTTGCTTCAATTTCCGTCTTGGACCAGAAAATATCCTTCAAAGTTGTTGTGCTACTTCAGTTAGACTTAAAGATCATGAAAGTTACAGCTGGAGAAGAGCCCACTGACCTCTTAAATGTCAGGTTAGTACAGCACAGGGTCAGGTGCTGCCCTCAATTACACCAGTACAGATCTGGAGAAATTTTGTTTTCTTCAATGACATTAATCCTGTTAACTGAAAGTCAAGAACACCACCTTCCCATTTCCACTTGTACCACTTCCTCAACTCCAGTTCAGAAATAACTTCTGTCAAAAAGGATTTGGGGATATTCTGTATAGCAGAAGGTATATGAATGTCAGTGGTATAATTGCCTGCATGATGTGAGATCCTAGTTAGGTAGTCTGTTTAGAAAGAGCTTGTTTATCCACTGTGGGCACCCTTGAATTTATGGGGTGTAGAGATTTCAGGGAAACAGAGCACCAGGTATTAATTTCTTCCTGAAAATCTCAACTGTCCTGATTCAATATAGTTCTTGATGTCCCATGCTAAGCTCATGCTCTGCTCAAGGAAATATTTTCATCAGAATTTTGATGAAGAACATGCCTTAGCTCTTGCTTATCTTCACCTCGTCCCTCTTAATGTCCTTACTGTTCTATGTTTTTCCTTTCTGCTCTCAGCCCTTCTCCCTGTACCATTCTTCTCCCTGTTCTCCTAATTTACTCAGACCCTTTCTTCATTTCATTCTCTCTCATTTCTCTGCACACAAAAGAAAACCCATGTCTTATATATGTTTTCAGGTTTTGGAGAGGAGAAATTTAGCTTAGATTGTTGTGTAATTACTTTACCTCTTCTGAAATAACAGCTTGAAAAATTTACTTTAATTTGTGTAATTATTTTCTGGACTCATGCTAGCACAAAACTTGAGTAATTGGATTATGCTTGTCAACCAAAAGCTATAACACTGGATGTTTCATTAACAGTTTATGTTTATATTTGGATAATTACCATTATCTTCAGCCTTTCCTCACTTCTGCTGTAAGGTATTTTTTGAGTAAAATTTATGTGAAAACTTTGTTTGAGTGTGCAGAGCTGCAGGACTCTGTCTGAATGCTTGATACCTGTGCATGACCACTAGTATTCTTATAAAGTGAATTCCTTCCTCATGGCAGCTGCCTCCCTTGCAGTCACAACCTGTAACAAAAATTCAGCTGTGTGTCAGTGCAAAAAACCAATGAAGGTACAGCTATAATTAATGTCTTTAGTCTTCAGCAGAGCTGGTCCTCAATGAGAAGAATAGGAAGTTATCTCCATCCCTAATAAACCAGCATTAAACACAAAGTTGCTGAAGTATCACTCTGTGGTTTTGGTGATAGTTTGTGACCCACAAAAATAATGATATGTGTTTCTGAGACTTTTGTTTTTCTCAAAAGAAAAGCTCTACCCTCAATCTATAAATACTTTTTGTCCATATATTGTCTTTCCTCATGTTATATTTTATGCATTTGCAATTTCTCCTTGGGGAAATAACAAAAATCTGATCATTTGAGCAGGAGACAAGAGTCAATATTTCTCAGAGGTGCAAAGTCTATGCTTTTCTAGCTCAAAACAAGTTACCTCAGACAAAGCACTAAAATATCAAGATAAAGCCCAGAACTTCTTGGTCTCTATATTTTATGCTGGTTCAGCTATGTTTTTCCTAAAGTTAACACTGATATGTTTTAATACCCCAACTTACTTCCAGTTTTACTAATCTAAACCAGGGACATTCAGTTTTATGTCAAAAACTCTCCTGGAGCCTGGTCCCTGGCGAGCTAAACATGAGCCAGCAGTGCCCTGGCAGCCAGGAGGGCCACCCGTGTCCTGTGGGGCATCAGGGACAGCATCAGCAGCCGGGCAAGGGAGGGATTGTCCTGCTCTGCTCTGCTCTGCACCGGGGCAGCCTCACCTGCAGCGCTGGGGGCAGTTTTGGTCACAGCTATGTGAGGAGGACAAAAATCTGTTAAAAAAGTGTCCAAAGGAGGGCATGAAGACGGTGAAGGGCCTTGAGGTGAAGCCTTACAAGGAACCTCCAGCCTGTTCAGCCTGGAGAAGAGGAGATTGAGTGGAGACCTCATTGTAGTGGATATCTTCCTGGCAAATGAAAGAGAAGGGGCTCTCTCCTCTGCCATGATCAGATACAAAACCCAGGGAAACAGCATGAAGCTGCGTCAGGCTAGGTGTGTGATGACTGTTAGGAAAATGTTCTTCTCCCAGAGAATGGCTGGGCACGGGAACAGGCTCCCCAGGGAAGTGGTACCGCACCAGCCTGACAGAGTTCAAGGAGCGTTTGAGCAATGTTCTTAGGAAAATGGTGTGATTTCTGGGATGATGCTGTGTAGTGCCAGGAGCTGTATGATCCTCACAGATCCTTTTCAATTCGGGATATTCTATAAAGCTCCCTTCCAGTTTCTGACTTTTTGCTCAGTGATGGAGATACTGAAGTAGGAGTGCCTGTGCAGGAGAGCCTCACTGGAGGAATAGCTGGACATTATTTGGTTCCTCTGACCTTTCTGAAATGGCTGAACACAACTCACACAAGGAGCAGCAGTTATCACAGTATAACAACTGTAGAATTACACTCAGAAAAAGGACCCACCCTAGAATTTAAGGAGCACACTACTGTGTTTTTCTCCAAATAAATAGATTTGTATTCTGGCAAGAACTTTGCAAAAATGAATACAACTGACAGTTGGTTAGTATTTTCCTTCTGCATCGGGATTCCAGGCACATCCTTGAGAATGACAGGGCTTTTCACAGTGTCTGAGTGGTAGACACAGCTGAAATCTGCATAACACCTCAGGAGAAACAACAAATTTAGTTTAAAGATCATGTTGTTTTTTAAAAACAAAGTTATCCTAGAAGTATTTTAAGACTAGTTCTTCCCTTAGCATTCCCATTTAATTCAGTAAGAAAATTCCTAAAAATTATGGATGTCAATGAGATTTGTACAGTATTTTATTAATTAAAGAGAGTATCTCTATCCATTTGAAAAGTACTCTGAACCTACTGGGAAATTTAGTACCACAGAACAGCAGTCCTCTAGGAACTCTATGCATGTCTCTTGCATAAAAGGCAACTGTTTTGTTGACTCTGTACATATTTATGTATAGCTTGTTGCATTTTAAATATGAAACAGTGTGATAGGGCTTCTTTTTTAGTTCTTGTTTGCTTTGAGCTAACTGAACACACACTAGCTTACTATTAAAAATCAGATGTTCATTTAGAGAAAGTAGTTCTTTAAGTAAGAAAAAGACTTTGAAATAAGTGAGGGACAAAGCCTTCTACGGCTTTGGTCTCATCCACTATTTGGTTTAAGTGTTCAGTAATTCTGTGAAGCCATTTGTGTACCAGTTTATTTTTCAGTTTATATGTCTGAAAGATATGATCTGATTTACCAGTAGATGCCTTTTTGTTTTTCTTCCTTGTAAATTAAGGAGCCCTTGAGTGTCATTCCTGGACACAAAAAAAAAAAAAAAATCCCAAAAACCCCAAAATAACCACACCCACAAACAAACAAAAACAAACAAACAAAAAACCCAAAACCAAAACAAAACAAATTGTCTTCATGCTCAGGCAATTACCACAACTATGCTATGAAACAACTCAGGCAGCAAGTTTTGGACTAATCAGCCTTGGGAGAAATAGTAAGATAATACTGTTCTACATAAAAGAACAAATTGTTTTAAAGTAAACATTGTGATACCTCCACTGATCTACTTCTGCTTAGAAGACAGTCAAAATCCAACAAAGCACCAGAATAAAATCACTGCAATACAGTGGCATGGTATGCATCCAGAAGATGATGGTCTGGACAATGCAAGGTAAAAGGATTAACAATGGGGATGCTTATTTAATACTCTGCTGTCTGGAGATTTATCAGATGAGTTCTGTCTTAATATTTCTCAAACATTCTTTCATCTCTTGTCAGCTACTTTTCACTCCCATCTCTGAAATCAATACCATTGCTCCTGATTCCGCTACCAATCACCCCAGGGCCCTGAAGTCTCTTCTGATTGCCCTCAGACTTGTCTTTGTTATTTGGTTGCTGCCAGTTTAAACAAGCAGGAAGAGATAGCAATCAGAAGGCCTTCCTAGACTGGAAGGTTTTTCAGTAATGTCCCTTACCCCAGCTCGTGGGGGACAGAAGACTTTCTTGGGAGTTGAGTCTGGCCCCCATTCTCCTTATAAGAGAAATTCTTATTACAGCTACCCTTCTTTTCTTTTTAACAAAGGGGCCTTGACGCAGGGTACAGGTAGTGTTGTTTCTTGGTGCAGGGTACAGCTGATGCTGTTTTGGGACACCTCAGGGCTGTCTCAGGGCTGCAGCAGAATTCTCTGTAGATGCTCAGAGGCAAGTGAGACTGGGTGCTTCTCACATGGCAAATTTGGAGTAAGGGGAGCTCCTGTATTTCTTATGCTTCTTCCTAGAGTTTTAGAAGGACCTTGCTTTGGCAGATGGAGTTACCACAACCTCAGCTCCTTCTGTTCCTGCACAGCAGGAGGCCAGCAGGAATTCAGAGGAGACACAGCCTGAACCACAGGTCATTCCAACAGTCCATTGTAATGGGCTGTCACAGCCCTGAATTGTCTTTAACTTGCATCTGCTCCTCAAAACAATAACTCTGGACTTATTCCTATAGTATATAAATATGGAGTGACTCTGTCTCACTCACACTTCTTCCATAAAACAGTTTGACTCAGATTAGTGGGTGCAAAAGCCACAAGACTGTCAATAGGTTGTCAAACTCCATCATGCCATATGGGAAGTGGCCTTCTTCTTAACTACGAAATGCTATGGTTGATTAGCTGTAATTTGATTCAATTCTTAAGTCTCTTCTGTGGGAAACAGGATCTGGATGGGAAAAAGTGAGTGAAGGAGATTTTGTTCTGTGTGGAAGTTCTGTCTGTTATGGATTCTGTGCTTTATTTTTAATTTCATAGGAACAAGCTCACCTGGGAAGTGACATTTGTAGAGTTAGCCCACGCCAGGACATTAAATTTTTTAAAATGCAGAATAAAAACCATAAAACATTAAGAAGGAAAATATAATGGACCCCAAAGAGGTTTTCTCATTTAATTCATGTGAAATAATTCATCTTTTCCCTAGGCAATCTATATTTTCCATTGTTTTCAAACAAGCAGGAAATAATGTCTCTAGTGTTGCTGTATTATTATCATCATCAGGCTGAAACAATCTTCACAATCCTCAGCAATATGCCAGTGAAAAATATATTATTCTCACTTGCATCACACTGTTTTTATGGCAGATGACTGATGTCAGAATTGAGACACAATGTATTTTGAGTGACATAATTCAGATTTTGTGTATTTATTACAAAGATTTTAAAAAGCACCATAGGGTTTCGGGTGTGAGAGTACAGTGAGCTTTTCAGGAGACTATGAAAAACGCATCTGAGAACTGGTTCACAGCTAGGAACTGAGTACTCAGGAAATGTTGAAACAGCCAGTCTGCTGCTGGATATGAAGAAACCCAGTCATGAGCAAGGCCCTTCCTATTCCCTGAAGCCTTGATTTCCCTTCCCTGGATATCATCAGAATCACCCGAACCCTTCAAGATGGGGGAGAGCATCCTAAGCTGTTTGAATTACAGAAAATTCCTGTTGAATCTTGCCCACGAGTAGGAGGAGCTGTAAACCAAACCAAGCCTGCTGCTTGGGTTAACATTTGCAGCAATTCTCACACAAATGCCCTTTCATTCCTAGGCATGTGGGCAGCCTCAGTGGCATAAATGGAATGAAGCACATAATGCCTGCAAGTTGTACATGTGTAAAGGACTGCAGGAAGAGAGAGAGGGAGGAATTTTTTTCCACAAGAATGTTCCAAATTTTAAAAATATCCAAAATACAACTTACCTTATCTCAGTCCATTGGGATTTGTTGTGCAAATATATTTGCACAGAGCTCATAAAATTACGGTAAAATTTGGAGCCAATTAATTGCTGACTTCCTAACAGGCATTTATTTTCTTTCCATGAAAATTTTGAATTTCAGATCAACATTGCCCACTAAGACAAAGTACGTTGGAAAATTAATGAAAAGCTCACAGACACATTGTTAACTTGGCAGCATTATCTCTTCTGGATAAAAGCCAGTAAAGCATAACTCTATGTCTCAGTTTAGAAACATAAGCACAAGCTACAAAGACTGGCTTTTTATGGATAAAACCTTTCTACAATGATGGCACACAGACTTGTAAATATGGGAAGCTATTTGGGCCTAAGATGTGGGTCTGTAATTACATGTAGTGACTCTTCCCAGGAGAAGGAAGGAGAAGGTCTCATGCAATTTTAAATTTTATTTTAGCGTGAAGCTTTCCTAGGGTCTTACTAGTATCTTCAAGGACAGTATAGCCCTTTCCAGCAAAAAAAATTGCATTTTTTATATTTGTTGCCTCCTGTACATATATAACATATAAATAAATAAATATATATATATATATATATATATATATATATATATATATATATATATATATATATAATGTTTGTAATAAGGGCCAAATTCTGTTTTTGTGCAGCAACGCCAACCCAGAATAACCCAGCAGAGAGATGTAATTTAACATTGAAAGCTGGCTTAACTGGACTTGCTGCAGATGTGGTAAATGGTAATGGAGTGTAAAGAATCTGGCCTGCAAAATATGTGTTATGCAAGTGCCTCTGCATCTCTTTGCCTTGTTTCTGGGAGGGAGAAATGCCTGGGATAACCTAGCTAGACTAGATTTATCCCCGTAGCCTTCCCTCAGTGTGACAGGGCTCTGAATAAGGCCCTGGAAGTGTTGCTGTTCTGCATCCCCACCCACCACCATAAGTGTCAGGAGAGTCCCTTGCTTCAGTAGCTGCAGGAGGAGTAGTAAGCATGAAAAGGATGTGTGGCAGAAGACACTTTGGATGGATCCCTTTGGACAAGAGAACATATAGCTGCCTCTGCAAATGTGGTCTCAGAAGTATTCTGCAAAATATCTCCTCTTCCCAAGAAACCAAAAATGAATAATTGCTAGTTTGGCTGTTGAAGGCTGTTTTGGTAGTTAAGAAAAATTTGCTACTTTATCTATATTATGTTATTCTTAGAAGAGGTAGGTCACTATTATACGAATTGTTTAGTAAAATCTTTTAGTCAAATGTGCTTAATATGCAGTCAGAGTAACTGTTCGCATATGGCAGTACTGAAGTGACAGTGAAATCTGGGGGTTAGAGGTGAAAACACCAGCCCATTCCAGGACAGGAAAGGTTTGCACTGCTAAATGCACTTAGAGAATGTAGGTGAAAGCATGTCAAAGGAAGCACTGCATTTTTTCCTTTGTAGTGAGGAGGTAACAAGTGTAAGGAACCTCCTGCACATTTGCTTTCTGGTTTTGACAGGGACAAACAGGGACAGCCTGCTTATCACACTGCCTGGAGAGAACCACAAGAGCTGCTCAGCTGCATGAGCCCCTGCGTGTGGGGAAAAAACATTTCATGGTTTCCCCTCTGGCCCCCAGTGTTTCTCCAGTGTTTCTTAGCCCAGGGTAACCTTCCCAGCCAGGGCATCGTTATGGGAGGAGAGGAGTCCCGACTGAGAGCTGCTGTGCCCCGCTGCAGCACACTGCACACAGTCCTGCACTGTCTGCAGGGATGGCAGCTCTGTGCTAATTAAGGAACGGTGCCAATTAGCTGCAGCTGGTCTCTGAGTCAGAGCAGATTATAGACTGTGTTTCAGAGCCTAGTTCCCAGTGTGCATCATTTGCTGTAGAAGTGGCTTTCTGTTTGATCCCTTCTGTTTCACCTTGACCAGCCTCAGATGCACAAGTGGATAGAGGAACAAGCAATGAAGCAGCTTCTTTCTCCATTGCTACTGATTTATACCTGGCTTCTTTGAGACCTTTGTGCTTCCACCTCTCTCACACAGGCTCTGGCCTGTCCCAGGCACACAGTGTCATTGAAAGGCTGACTACATTTGTTTATATCACTACCACAACCAAGGCAAACAACTTGCTTCTTATTTACACTGTGCAGAAGACTGATCTCTAAGCTGCATGTGTGGGAGAGGACCTTGTCACTCTGCACCTGCAAAATCAATTGGTTTAAATTAATTTTATTTCCTGCAGGTGTTCAGCAGTATTTTTGCCAAGTAGTAGCTCAGTGGTAAAGAAATACCTTCTGGGGAGTGGAAAAATGAAATAACATTGTTGCTAGTGTTATCTCATGAGGCTAAATCGTTCTAGTGATGATGCTAGATAATACACTGTGATGGAATAAGCTAATGCTATTGAGACATCCTGAAATTGAGACTTCCTTTCCTTCTCAGATCTTGGCCTCAGTGGAGGGAAAGAATAGATTTAGGAAGTTTAAAATATGTAAATACAGTATTGTTAAAAGTATGGAAATGTAAATGTACATACAGCATGTACAGTTCACATATCATTGTGAACTTACACGTTACCTATTTCTAAATGTTTTATACAAAGAAAAACTCATGCTGAAATTCCTGGCATGTGATATGGTTTAGACAAATCCTTAGGCATTCAAGCTTTTAAAGTCCATATGGAACTGATGTGAGCACTGGGATTCACAAAGACCTTTTTCAGTAAGGATGTATCAGAGAAACAAGTTTTGTTCATAGAAAACCTATCAGATCTCCTTATGTTCAAGCCAATGTGGAAGTCTTGTCATTCAGAGCTCAGAAACACATTTAGAGGTTACGGCTGATACCTTGATTGAACTCTTGATCCACCATCATAAATATGGGCTTCCCTCCCATAAAATTTGATATCTTCTTGATTGTATTTTCTGTCTAGGGTGAGACAAAGTAGCTGAGCCCACAGCTGAGACCACGGCTGCCTTTTTCACTGTTCCCGTCCAGCCAGTTTGCTCTGAGTCTGTCTCCCACAAGGGGATTTATTCCCAATCGGACTGCAGAAGGCTTCCAGTGACAAAATCCCTTCAGGCAGGCTGACAACTCTGTGGCTGAAAGCCTGCCAAGTGCTGTGGTGGCTAAACCACAGAGATGGTGTCCAGGCACCAGCTTTTCAGCAGTGCTCCAGGAATGGGATCAGAGTTGGAAGGATGCATGCTGCCAGGGTGGGGCAAAGGTTTGAGGAGGAAACAGTTTGGGAAACTCTGTCAGAATCCCAACTTTAGCCCGAGTGAAAGGCAGCAGGCTGCCAGTTGGGAGGATCAGTGGTCTTCCTCGGGCTCAGCCTTTCAGGAATATAAAATTTTCTCTTAACTGCAGCAAATTCCTTCCTCTGGTGCCATAAGGGAGTGAATGTGACATTTCCCTCAAGTAAGGACCTGTGATCCTCCGAAGATAATTTCAGTTCACTGCAGGCATTTATTTTAACCACTATAGAGGAAGGGCATGAGGCTCACACCGGTCTATCTCTGAGGAGGGAGGATCTTACATAGGCTGTTGGGGACTTCAGGATTATTTAGAGATGTGAATAGTTACACAGATTTCATTTACACTGACAAATCACACATCCAGTACTTATCTGACTGACCGGCAGTGCATGGACTGCATCAGAGAATCTCTTTCTAGGCCTGGGATGATTTTGTCAAGTTATAGGTGAGGCAGTGTGGCAAAGTTATTGCAGCTATGACTGCCACTGCTTTGCTCTAGGACTGGAGAGTCCCACCTCCAGTTCTGTCAGTCAGGAGCCTTTAAATATACAAAGTGGTCCTAGAAAAAAGACTTCAAAAAAATATAATTCTACCCAAAATCAATTTCCCCGCTGTGAATTGAATAATGCTTTTTTAATACACTAAACTATTAAAAAATTAAGCTTCTTTCTTTATCATCAAAGCAAGGCAACTGCACTTTATCTGGAGAATGTGAATGCCTAAAGCTGCAGTTTCTTTTTCACCAGCTCTCAGTAAGTGGCCATTTAGTCTTAATTGCTATTCACAGTGTAGTCCAATTAAGAATGGCATTAGCAGGCCATGAACTATTTGTAAATCAGTAAAAGGTATGACAGACAGTTCTTGTTTTGCCTGAGGTTTTGATTCACATCTTTGTGTGAAAATCTAACCAGCTGGACACTATCCAAGCAATACAAGAATAATATCAAGCTACCAGTTATAAACAAAATAAATGTACTTAAGTGATTGAGAAGTGCACAACTTAATAAAATGCTTATTTATATTTGGAAAGAGGCATGTTGCTGCACTGACAGAGCCAAGTGACAATATTGACATTTGACTTGAGAAATGCTGCCAAGCTTCCTTGAACTGGAGGTAACTTGTAGGAAGACACCTTATGGTCTGGCACTTCAGGTTGCTTGTCCAGACAAAACAGCTACTCCCTTTCTGCTGGAAGAATATTATTTTCAAGACAGGAATGTGAGATGAATTGTGGAATTCCGATGGAAACTTTCTCCTGTACTTGAAGGGAGCAGTTCAGAAGCCACTCTTACCAATCCAGCTATTTCCTATCATTACTGACACTTGCAGGGGCAGCTTCAGTAAAGTACATTCATGTTGTATTTTTTTTTCTCAGAAAAACACTTCACTCTGCATGGCTGTTTCGTGATTATAGTTTAAAATCAATACATGCTTTAGTTGTGCCTCTTTACATGAATGGAATACTTGGTGCTGTTTTTCAGTCTGACATTAAGGTCTTATATGTCATTTGGTCTAAGTCACCATATTTGTAGGACCAGAAAAGGGAGATAACAAAGTGGGCAGGTACAAAAAGGCACAGACTTGAATGCAGTTTATTTCAGGATACAGAGGAATGTGCATGGGACGTAGAAGCCTGCAGTGAGATCACTTTTGTGGGCCTGCACAAGTGTGGGCCATGCCCTTTTCCACAGTAAACTCAATCCACTCTCCCTTGATGGGAGGTGGTGGGGCTAAGCAAGAGGAGGTTCTGCCTAAAAGACAGAAATCTTTGTACAGGGACTCAGCTTAGGAAAATCAACTTGGACAAAAACAATGCAGAAATGTCTCTCATAATATGGTTAAAAGGCAGCCTTACCGACTGAATTTTATGAAATTTGACAGATTTCAGTAATTCTTAGTCTCAGGCAAAACTCATCTTTTCTTGATACATTGCTAATGAAGACAGACTCTTTATTCCTACAATAAAAGTGTTTAATTTCATGCACTCTCTATTTTTAAGAGAGAACAATATGGTTTGGGTTTTTTTTTTATCACAAGAATATACTCTCTCAACCAAGAGTTTTGCAGTTTTGTATGTGTGCCCTTGTTATTTCACCTGATTGCTTTCTCCCTGGGAGCTTCACCTGTGAGAGGGTGTATGGAGATCCAGGGGGCAGGCTCCAGGTACTTGCTAGGGAAGCTGGTCTGATTAGTGGACTTGTCCCCTTCACTGAGTGATGCATTCAGCTTATTTTCCAAAGGATTTTTACTATCTGTCTAACAGACAGATCTGAAATTCAGTGTTACAGAAGAAGATACACTGTGGTCTTGTTATGCAGTACACATGTCACTAGTGGACCTGTAATTTATTTGCTTTGTGCAGGTCATTATTTTTATCATTAAATGACAAATCATTTTCAAACAGGCTCTCAGTAGAGAGCTTGACTCTTGTCAATCTAAGGTGAAACCCATGGGTCCTCCCTAAATCTGTAGTTAAATTTATTACATTTCTGCTCTCTTTGGTGCAAGAAGTCTTTGCACTGATGTCCTGGCCCTGGCTGTTAGAATGCCAGCTGTATCAGTCGTGGGCTTTTCCACCCCTATTGCTGTGTAGGTTTTTAAAAAGTAATTAGATATAGAATTAGCTGACAACTGCATGAATTGCAACTATTAGCAGCTTTTACAAAGCTGAAGTTAATGCAATATTCACGTGACAATCAACAATAGGACTGAAATGATGAAACAGGTATGGAATAATCCCCACACAATGCGTGCTGCAGTCCCATCAAGCAGCCTCACGTTGTAAACAGCTTTGTGAGATTAATAAACGTATCAATCCACAATCCAATTCAGGAGAGCTGTAAATCCCTGGAAGCACCTGGTGAAATTGTGCCACAAGTGCAGCTAACAGAGGTTTCAGTATCAACTTCACCATGGTCAGGACTTCCTGCCTGGTCTCAGGTGGAACTTTTTACTGATTTACCTCTAGTGAGAAACTGGTGCTGAGCAGAGCCAGGAGACCCCCACTGCCTGGTTTGCCTGCAGGTTTTCTCACCCTGGCTAGGGAAAACTGCTGTGCTTCTGCCCATTTCCAAACCCTAGTGACAGTCTGTTGCCACATCCCTTTGTCTGTCTGTGGGCCCTTTTCTGCTTAGTGATGATACTGAAAATGTCACAAAGTGTGGGCATGGGATTACCTGCTCAGAATAGAGTGACTGGATGGTTGTGAAGGATAAGCATAAATTTTATGCTTCATATAATTGAAAAGTTTATTGTATACAGCTTATAAAAAATTAAATCTAATGATTTTCAAGCAGAACATTTATCAATGAAAATGTTTGCAATATGACAGGATTTATTTTCTCTTGGGTTATGATCTCACTGTTCCTGCCTAAGTAAGGATTTGCCATGTCTGGAGGCATTTCCATCCAGAGTTTTTCTTTTGTGCACTTTCCATGTGAAAGCCTATTCACCTTTCATGGCAAAGGATACAAAAGAATATTGCATTCTCCCTTGACTTCTAAGGACAACACATGAATTAAATAGTTGTAGGGTTACCACACAGAAAACTGGATCCTGACCCAGCACAAAACATAGTTGTGTTTTTTCCCTTAATTTCATTCTTTTTCATCTGAGCTTCTGGACACCCAGAATTGGGCCTCAAATGAGCCACAGGTGTGCAGTGGCACTGACCTTAAAACCATTGGGCTTGTTCTACATACCTGATTGCAATATTTGTCTGTCCCTCTCTGATTCTGTCACTGTCTGTTACTATCTAATTTCCTTCCCCACTGTAGCATATACCAGCAGCATATTCAGGGGATTCAGAACCATTAAACATTTTTAGAAACTCTTCACAATATTAGTGTGGGTTTTAGGCATACAGCATGAAAAAGGCTAATGGATTTAAACACTAATGAAGAGAAAGCCAAAATAGTCACACACCTGGTTAACAGAATCTCCTTCCCAGAATGTGCATATTGTTTCAATCAGAAATAACACATTGAAATCCCAGGCCTTTGCCACTAGGTGGTACACATATTATGTTTCTCAGTTGTACATGCTCTTGTTGGCAGATAAGGTTTGCTCTGAAAGCACTCATGGCAATTGACGTAAATGCTGAAGTCTCCAGGCTGTCCCTGGTAAAGAATTTTGATATGCTTGTTAAACCTCTGACATAATTGTTCAATATTTAGTTATCAGATACTCACTCCAGTGGTTTAACAAGCAGTTTTCTCCTTGATTTGGTGGTGCTGTTGGTTATATATCAAACTAGGACATACTGATTCTGCTGCCAGAGGAAGGGGTACCACCTACCACCTCTATCACCACCCCTAGCACCCTGTTTCTGCCTGCTGCCTGCCGAGCCATGTGCACGGAACAGGCATATGATTGCAGGTCCCAGCACCAGGGATGTGGTGAAGACCATCTTCTAGGAAAGAGGGAGGTGATATTCCTTCTGGTGACAACGACTTCTGCTGAATTCAAGTGACTTGGCAGTGTGAACTGTGAGGTTAAAGATGGTCCAAGTCTCAGAGAATCCCACCTTCATTAACTATATTCATTAAGGCCTCAATTCAACAATATTCTTAAGAACATAAGTAATTTTAATTATCTGAACTGTTCCATCAACTCCAATGAAGCTGCTAATGTGCTTAAAATGAGGTGAGTGCTAAAGCAATTGAGGGGTGAAACCATACAACCTATGGCAGCTACCCCAGAAATCAGCTGCAAAATGTTCCGTGATTGGTTAAACCAGGCACAGCCGTGCTGCCAGTCTGCACTGGAACCACAGCATCCTAGAGGGTCTCTCTGGCCATGGCCCCCTGGATAAAACTGAGAGCACATGCTCCTCTCCCTCTGCCGTCACCTTCTCATCCTGGCGCCTGCAGCGGTGCTGCGCCTGGGGGGCTTACCTCAGCCACTTCACTGACTCAGGAGCTGAGATGAAACGTGCTGGCCCTGAACTTAAGAGCTTGTCTCTGTACCTTGTCCCAAATCCTTCATGCCAGCAAGGCTTCTCTAAAATCATCACGAGTTTTCAGCTGTGAGAACATTTAGGGTTGAGCCCAGAGCAGTGCTTAGAGTTTAGAGGTTTTCATTCCCCTGCTGTAATTTTAGCAGAGATTGATCATTTAATCTCATTTCAAAGAAGTAAGAAACCTTTTAAGTAACATGTCAGAAATAATTACTAAAGCAAAACTTATTTGTGTCCCTGCAGAATACACAGAGCTATTGAAAATTGTAATAGTCCTGAATTTCTATCAGGAGAGCTGAGTAGTGTATTTCAGGAGAAGGTGTACTGTGAGATGAAATCACTCACCTGCACTCAGACTTGGTGTGTGGAACCATCTTTGCAAGCTTCAGCAATGACAGCTGCTCCTCAAGTGGGAAGAGTTGCTGAAACACATTTTATGCTATTGTGTGATGGGATTTAGGTTTTGATTATAAGCCTGACTTTGACTTCAGTTGATTTGATATATAACCAAACTCAGGTAATGGCTGAGGAATCTTTAGCCCAATATTCAATATTAAATATTATCATATTCAGCTATATTTTCAAAGGAGAAAAATAATGGTGTCCTGTAATACAGAAGTTAGGCAGATAGTTCTCCTGTCTGGTCTTCTACCTGCTATGTACAAACCTCCTTTCTCCATGGAGTTCTCTGAGTAGATGGAAGAGGACTTTAAGGCAACCAAGGTCTTCCCTCCTTGGGAAAATTTTGACTAAAAATGAATGAGGCAGAGATTCAACATTGCTATTCTTATGCTCCGGGTTTGGGTCAATATTTTTTCACCTGATGGCCAAATATAACTGGTACCTTGTATTTTTGGAAGTCTTTTGTTAATATTATGTTCCTGCAGAAATTCATTTCCCTCCCATCCCCAGGGACCTCATCTCTATCTCCAGCTTTTCCTTCTGTCTGCTGCAGTGGGGTTTGGCCTACAAGAACTGGTAATTCTGTCCTTATTCTGAAGTGGGAGGCTATGTACCCTATCTGGGTTTTATGAACACTGCAAAGCAAAAGGGCATCCAAGAGTGCAAAGAATGGAGATGCTGGTCCACACGTACCTGCCTGTGAGCTGCCATGTGCTGTTCAGGGAAATCTATCACAGAGCTGAACTTGGGCTTAAAATCTATTTAGATTACATGCTGACCTCTTCTGTAGCTGCAGTGCAGGTGCTGACAGTAAGACTTCATTCTTACCTCTCAGTCATGCAAATTTGTTACTACCTGTTCTGTGCAAATAAAATGAATTAGGAAACAATGCTGTTGTAAATCTTCCATCTCTGTTGATGCAAAATGAGATGCTAATGCAACACACAAGTGTGCTGTGAGAACTGTACAAATACATATGCATATACAGATATAAATGTCTTATATATTTCTGCAAAAATTCATAGATATTACACAAAATTTGTGAAGATTAAAGATCTGCGTGATCTGCTCCATTGCTGATAGTTCCTTAAGTATTGTAGTTAAAAGTTGTCAGATGCGTTCAAGAATATAATTTATATATAGAAATATAGTATGATGATGCTTAATTCAGTGTTATTCAACAATATATTTCATGCCAAAGCTTTACTATATATTAAGCCAAAGACATTTAGTGAGAATTTACTTCAGTCCTAGGGAGGTTGAATGTAGCTTTGGTGGGATTAATGGTTTAATTAATCCCACCAAATTGTTTTTGCTAATGTTTTATTTGAAATGTCCTGCTCAGCACAGGAAATGTGACATTTTGCTCACTAGGGATGTTGAGCCAAATTCACTGCTGACATAGGCAGGTGTAACCTCATTGACTTAATTGGAAGCTGCACCTGCTTACGTCAGTGAATTTGGTATCTTGCCCTTCTGCAGAGGAGGTGAAAATGTAAAGGTTGGTGCTTAGAAACCTGGAGGCAGAGCACAGAGGACAAAAGAAAGAGGAAATACCAGTGTGTGAAATGAGTTGGCTGGTTACTTTAGAAAAATAACTAATAAAAGCAGCCAAAGCTGACTTTGCCTTCCTGACTTTTAGGAAGAACTGTGTGTTAAATCTTTTGAGTAAATGGTGAGGAAATATTCTGAGGTTTTAATAACCACGTGAAAGAAGCAAACATATAATTGTTTCTAGAGCAAAGAATAACCATTGCCCTTTTGTGAGGAAGAAACTTGCTCATTAGAAAGAAAATAGAGACAGTGAAAAAATGCTGATGACCTGGAGGAGGAAGGAGTGGTTCACATATATAAGTGCATATTAACCCTGAAAGGCTGTAAGAGATAATGGGGAAGTGGAAGACAATTAAGAGGTGCCTGGCCACTTGTCTCTACGAGACAAAGACAGTGTCCCCAGGAGGTGCCAGGTGGTCTCTTCTCAGCCCCTGCAGTAGGAGTTACCTTGTGCAGAATGAAGCTACAGGCCTGATTGCTTCCAGTAGAGAATTTGAAAGCATTGCATGTGTAGGACTCAAGACTCTTGAGGATGGACTTGATTTGTATTTTTTCATGCTACGTTTTGTTTCTTTTAGGGGACTTTGAGGCCTCTCATTACAACATCATAACTTAATTCAGGAAAGGAAATCTGAAGGGTGGGTCCACAGTCACTCTAAGTCGTTATAGGCACAGTGAGGGAAAGAGAGAGATAATCTTTTGAACAGAAACAGATTGATCATATAAATTTCATTTGATGATGGAGACAATACCTTCCCATGCAAAATCTACAGACCTTACCAAAGCTGTGGATGCGGTCTGAGTGTAGCTGGTACGCCTCACCTCAAGTCCTCAAGTGGGGTTTTGGGCACCTCAATGTAAAAAGGACATACAACTATTAAAGAGTGCCCAAAGAAGAGCCAAAAAAAATGGTGAAAAGGTGAAGCTGTACAAGGAGAAGGGAAGACATCACCACAGCTGACAACTTCCTCGTGAGGGGAGGAGGAGGGACAGGCACTGATCACTCTGGACCCCAAAGAAATGGCATGAAACTGAGTCAGGGAGGTTCAGGCTGTATATCAGGAAAAGGTTCTTCACCCAGAGGGTGGTTAGGCACTGGAACAGGCTCCCCACGGAAGTGGGCACAGCACAGTGATCCTCTTGGTTTTCCTGAGCCAGTTTATTTTAGACATCATGGAGAGCATCAGCAAACCCCATGGGTCTCCAGCAATAAGATAAGGATTTTCCTGCAAGAGCTAGAACACTGTGCTGCATGCAGTCTGTGGTTATGTTGTTTCTTGATCCTGACTCCACTCCCAGCCCAACCATAGGCTGGCAAAGCTGGTCTCGGAAGTAGTGCTCTTGGAAGCATTGATGTCAACTGGTCTGAAGTTTATACTTTGCCATGGGATGTCTGAAATGTTTCCTAAAATTTTGACTACTCACAGCAGGTGAAAAGCTTGGGTAGAAAAGGTGTAAAACCCCCTTGAGAATGCAGAAACTGAAATAAATCCCACAGAGCGTATTAAAAAAAAAAAAAGTTGCAGGCATTTGGGAGAGATTAATAAAAAAATTATTGTACCTACCCCTGATCCTTGAAAGGACATTAACAATGTTTGGAAAACTGTGTATTCTCATCCTCAGCCCACCACCTCGCCCTTCCCCACGATCTGTGGGAAGAAAATGAAAGGATGGAGAGATGGAGAGCTACCATGCAATAGAGGTGAGGCTCGCCCTGCCATGTGCAGAGCATGCTCCTGGGGAAGGTAATTCTCCAAGCTTTTTAATCCATGTTTGAATTCCTGATACATGGGGTGCTGCACACAATTCAGGAACTAGATATTGACTTCAGTCCAGAAATGCTATTGACAGTGCAATTTGCTCTGAATGTAATTTCAAAGCTTGCTAACTGGCTTTGTTTTCAGTGCACAAGCAATCCTGCTGATAATTAAGGCACTGTGCTCAAAAGTTATATACAAAAATATATTTTCTTGAAAAGATTAGACAACCTATTTAGCTGAAATCCATGTAAGCCAAGAATCCTCTTCCAGTAGTTCACATAGCTAGGAAGAAAAGGGGAAGTGTCAGATTATAGAAAAATAATTAGATTTTGAAGCATTTTCTAAATGGGAAGTAATTTTTTAATGCAATAAGAAACAACCTAATGCAATGTCTTGCCCTTTAGCCTTGGTAATGCTGACATTCATGTATCATCATTGTAACCCTTTCAAATGCCTTATGCATCAAGAGTTCTGCAGTTATAATGCGCAGATGATTTTTATTGGGTGACTCCTCTGCTTACATTTTCAAAATCCTCCAAGCTTTTCTCCAACACAAATGCCTTTCCATAAAATAGGCAACAAGGTAAGATGGTCTGATGTAGTTTTCTCCAGTCAGAAATGCCAATTCCTGGTTTATATAAAACATAGATATTTTATATGTTGTTAAAGTATTGAAAATTTTATGAACAGAGGAAATCTGCAAATGAATTATTCTTCTGAACTATCCAGGAAGTGTATATTACTGGGCAGATTCTTATCTCAGACATGGTGAACAGGAACAATCAAATTTAGGTGTTAGATACCTAATACAGAGGAAACTCTATTTGAGCATGAAAACAGCAAGTTACTTTACTTGAACTAAATAATAATGTTTTACCATTCAATTTGAATTCTAGTGATCTGCATGTAGAGGATGAAGGTGAAGTAGTGAATATTTTTTACACTCATTTGTAATATGTCTCAATGCAGTATATTATGATTATTATGTTAATATTCCAGTAAGACATAACAGAAATTACCAGAAGAGAAGAAGAGACTGTTACAGTCATGTAATCTTGAAATTGTATAAAGCTGTGCAAAGAGCTGAGCGATATTCCCCTAAGAGCTCAATAGAAAGGTTTTTTCATTTGCTCAAGAGGTAGAGGTTTTCCTTTATTTGCAATTTACCTGAGATTTGTCAATGTTTCCAGATGTATTTTGGTGATAGTCAAAGTAAGTTCAGGCATCAAAAAAACTGTTTACAAACTAAGCCTAGAGACGTGAATGACTGAAGAAGAGATGCATAGCAGTGAAGTTCAGAGACGCAGGAAAAGCTGCTAAGACAGAAAAGAGAGTATTTTTGCACAATAAAAATTAGTTAGTTATCTTACAGCTGCATCACAGAGATGTGAATTTTTTTAGAAACTCACTTTATGATTTTAGAAGCAGGTTTAAATATCTTACTCATCAAGGAAGGTTCTGAAAAAGGTTTTAGCATCTCCAGGACCACCTCTCACCACTGTAAGTCTTGGCAAGGGAGACAGAAAAGAAATGAAAAGTGAAGGACTGTTTATCATCCCAGTAGTAATGTATGGAAGTTCTTCCCATCCCTTTTATCCACAAATATCCCCCCCATTCAATACAACCAGCACCGTTTTTGACTTGCCAGGACCACTGGCATCCCACGAGGCCAGCTCTGCCTGTCCCTTCCTCCTCGCTGCCAGGGACTGGGTCAGGCAGATGTTCTCCTCTCCACAGCACTGCAAATGGCAGGGGGCTTCTATCTGAATATGGACTAAAACTCTATAACCTCTGTACTTTCTAAGAGGTTCCTTTGGGAGTGCTGGCTAAAGGGAGGCTTCAATGCATAGTGGTGTGAGAGAGACTGTCAGAGTGATATTTATCTGTGAGCTGTCGTTTCAGAAGGTAGAAGTGCAATCTTGCAAGACAGGCATTGCAACAGTGGCATGTTATTTATTAGAATTTGGTTCTGTCATCCTTTGTTCACAATCTTTAATTTAGACTGTGGATTTTGGTTTAGTAATTTCACAGCATCAATAAAATTCTGAGTTTTTGAATTTTGGAAATTACAATGATAAAAATTGTGTCTTCTGTGCAGAGAGAAATTTGAGGTGCACAACCACATTATATTGAGGCCTGAAACGGGAATGTGCAGCCACACCAACTCCCAAAATAGAGAATAAAAACCCACAATACCCCACACTGAATTACAGAGGACAGGACCATGGTCAGTGAAAACAGTAGAGCAGATCCTAGAAGCAACAGTAAGAGGCATCCACACTCTGATTTACTAATTAGCTCTGCCCTGCCATGTTGATGGTTTTATGTTTCTTTTGCAAGTAGCTCAGATGTTGCTGGCTTAAGGTTTTCTCCTACACTCCTTATATAGGACAGGCCCTTGGTCCTGTGACTCAACACAACATGGTCTGAGGTGACTGCGAAAATGTTCTTTATACAATAACCAGACGTAACAAATCACTGTACATAATATGTGTGTTCATGTGTGCACTGTTGCCAAAAAGAGTTTTGCTTTTTATACAATTTTCATATATTTGTAGCTCTGTAAGCAACTATTCTATTACTATATATAGTTACATATCTCCTTAATTAACTTGGTATGTTTCCTATCCTTTCTCTTAGATTTTAGAACAACAAGCTGACCTTCTAAACACATTCCTCAAATTGCCAGGAAGAGGACCTACAAGAAGAACATTTTTTTCCCCACCAGTCTGAGAAGTCATAACAGAAAGTGGGGCAAAGAAGCCCTTGGATCAACTCCTAGAGTCTGACCCATGGCTGCGTTACTGCAGCGACTGAATCTCCTATTGGACGTACCTGTCAGACATCCTAATTAACCAACCCTATAAAATTGTGAAAATCAGTGCTGGGTATGCCCCATCACCACCAGAACACCTGGAAGCTTCCAAAACAGGATCTGCTTTTTGCTTTACTCTTTTAACACTATCGCAAGGCTTGGTGTTTTTTCTCTTTTGATTATACACAACAGCACAACAGAGCAAACATTCTTCTAGAGCACCAGCACCTTGTCCTCTCAGCCCCACAGGTACATTTAAAGCCAACTTCAGAATGTTTTGCTAAGAGCAAGCTCAAGTTCTGCTGTCTAGGATCCAAGAGCTGCCTCTGCTCACCAGGGTTTGCTCTGCAAATCTCCAGTGAAAAGTCTCTGTGGCTGTTATCACAGGTGCAAGCCCAGCGTTAGGCCAGCCTGTGAAGTGTCATCCACAGCCCACATTCCCAGTCCACATCCAAATCCCTGTTTAGGGGATTACATTCAAGGCCATAACAGGACAGGGAATAAGGAAGAGTGGAAAATTGGATTGGAATTGCCCCAAATGGTTTTTTCTGGTGTTCCAGGGACATTTTAATTACTATTTTGCAGTCAAATCCCTTTGCTTCAGTAATCCCATTTTTGGTGGTCCCTTGGCATTCCTATTCTCTTCAAGATACAGGATTCCAAAAAAAAGACAAATGTCTGCTTCACTCTTATTAACAAGCTACCAGCCATCTGTTGGAGTGATTAACTTCTGGAGTGCCATAATTTGCTTGCATTTTTAATTGTTTTGAGGCTTGTATGTAATTTGTTTCCAGACTTTTTTGGTTTTTTACTATTCACTTCCCAAGCAGTGAACAACAGTGGTGGTGGTGATGTATTGGGAATATCAATACTGTAAATACTGTTCATCAATTTATAAAAGCAATGAAATACTTAAAGTTACATCTGCATCAACCCTCAACATTTAAGTGGTGTAGGATGGCCATCTGTGTCCTGGGGCACATCAGGCACAGCATCACCCGCCAGAAAAGGGAGGGGATTGTCCTGCACTGGGGCAGCTTCAGCACAGGTTCTGGGAGCAGTTTTGGGTGCCACAGTATAAAAAGGACATAAAGCTACTATGCCAAATGTGAGGGCCAGCAGCCATTGCAGGCTGGAGCAAGACGGAGCGCTGTGTTGGTAAGGGTAACGTGCTGCCCTTGGCTGGAGAGAGGGCCTGCATGAACCTAATTCTATTGTACTTCTGAGGAAAAGCTGAAGTAATTTCTGTTCCTCCGCTGTATTACCTCTTCAGAGAGGCCCTTGGAGGTGACTCACTCCTGCCTTTGCATCAGAGCTTATTGTTTGAAGTAATGACATATCTGTATAAAGGAAAGCAAAGATATGGCCAAGGTCACTCTATCCCAACCTACTTCATAAGAATCTAATTCAGACTGAGCACTTTCTGTAGCATCAATTTGCCCAACCTATTATCCAACGACAGTATTGGGTACTTTTAGTTCTTCCTGCATTTACAGGGTCTGTGATCTGCCATTGTGGCTGTGAGAAAATACTTGGACAGGAAAGAACATGAGTTCACAGAGTCATTGATAGGTCCTGACATGGAAGGGACCCACAAGTACCATCGATGTTCAACACCTGGCACTGCACAGGACAGCCCTGAAAATCATAGCATGTGCCTGAAAGCATTGTCCAAAACCTTGAACTCTGGCAGACTTGGTGCTGTGACCACCCCACTCCCTGGGGAGCCTGTTCCAGTGCTCAGCCATCCTCTAGGTGAAAAACCTTGTCCTGATGTTCAACCTAAACTTCCCCTGACACAGCTTGAGGCCATTCCCTCAGTCCTGTCACTGCTCACCACACAGCAGAGATCAGTGCCTGCCCCTCCTCTTCCCCTCAGGAGGAAGTTGTGACTGCAATGGTGTCTCCCCTCAGTCTCCTCCAGGCTGAACAGACCAAGTGTCCTCAGCCACTCCTCATCCTGCTTCCCCTCAGTGCCCTTCACCCCTCCATGCCCTCGCTGGACACTCTCCAGTGCTGTCCTTCTCACACTGCAGCACCCAAAGTGCCCCCAGCGCTGCAGGTGAGGCTGCCCTGGTGCAGAGCAGAGCAGAGCAGGACAATCCCTCCCTTGCCCGGCTGCTGATGCTGTCCCTGATGCCCCACAGGACACGGGTGGCCCTCCTGGCTGCCAGGGCACTGCTGGCTCATGTTCAGCTTGCCTTCAGCTTGCCCAGGGCCCTTTCCATGGCACTGCTCTCCAGCCTCTCATTCCCATCTGTCTGTACATCCAGCATTGCCCCACATCAGGTGCATAACGTGGCACCTTCCCCTTACTCCTGAACTTCATGTGGTTGGTGACTGCCCAGCCCTCTTTGCAGGGCCTCCCAGCCAGAGCCGACAGCTCCTCCCAGTTTTGTATCATCTGTGAACTTCGTATCCCTCTCAGTCCTGCCCCCAATCATTTCAGAAGATGCTGAAGAGCACAGAGCCTAAGGTGGAGCCCCGTGGAACCCATCTAGTGACAAGGCACCATTCTGATGTCACCCCATTCACTGCAACCCTTTGTGCTGGACCCATGAACCAGCTGCTCTCCCAACACATGATGTGCTTGCTTATCCAGCTGTGTGCTGGACACCTTGTCCAGCAGGACACTGGGAGAGACAGTACTGAAAGTTTTACTGAAATCCAGAAGGATTACATAACTGCCTTCCCTTGATCAGCTAGGTTGATTTTTTTGTCATAACAGGAAATTAGGTTTGACAAGGAGGACTTCCTCTCATGAAACTGCGCTGGATGTGACCAATGACTTTGTTGTTCTTCAGGTGTTTTTTCAACAGCTCCCAGCTGAAAATTTTACCAGTCACTGAAGTGAGGCTGACAGGCCTGTATTTTCCAAGGAATGCACTTAGAAAAGGCAGTGAGATACCTGAGTATCAAACTCTTGTTTTCAGTCACTGCATGGAGCAGGTGCAGTCTGTCCAGCAGACTGCCAATGCAACTTCAGGAAACTGATTACTGTCCGTGCACATCTAGTGCCATAGGGGATAACCATATGGAATGAACACATCAGGACAAAGTGATCCATGGCTGAGGGTCTGGAACAGAGGGCAGTGAGTTTCTGGGGCAGCCCAGCAAATCCCCAGCCAAAAGACTGATCTTGTGTAATAGAAGGACACTTCTGTAGCAGTGTGTCCTGAATTGTGTTCCTGCATCCATCTCTCTAGCGGTATGACAGGAAGATACTTTTGTATGTGTCCCAGGCAGGCAAAGAGACACAGAAGACCCTACCTGTGCACACCAATCTCACCACTGGGAAGACATCTATGTGTCATATCCCAGAGACTCCTGTCTTGCCAGATCTGCTTGTGACCAATCAATGCTAACATGTTTTGTCCATCCATCCAAGCCCTGGTCTGTCACAGCCCATCCCAGATTGTGTCCCAGCTCTCAGCAGCTCTAGGTGGATGCTGATGTCAGATACTGGAGATGTTGCATGGTCAAGCTAGAAATGGTACTTGGCAGGAGACTGCACTTAGGAACAACTGAGTGGCTGGGAAAAAAGACAAGTTCTGGCACTAAGTTTCAAGCCTGAGCAATGATTACAAGATCAGGCTCTCAACAGGCAAAGTGAGGCCTTGAGGAGACTGGAAAAACCAGGTGTATAATTATTGTAGTTAATAATCAAACTTAGTTGCACAGGAACTACAAGCATTAATTTCTTTTGTTTTAGAGGCTGTGTTTCTTCACTGCTCTGACCCTTCCGGTTCAGCCAGAGAGACTTTGAGACCCACATCTTCCCAGATGCCCCCTGGGAGGTGTTATTCTGCAGGGATCAGCAGGGGAGGCCATTTCTCACAGCCCCTTGCCCTATTCCATGTTCCATTAAGCTTCTTCAGTTCATTTTTTAAGACCTGCTGACATCACATTTTACCTCCTGTCAGCCTATAGCAAGGTTGTAACTGTGAACTTGTTCAGCAAGGTCAGGAACCCAGTGCCCCTTCCTCCTCAGTTTGCACATGCTATGTGAAACGACTCCTCTGATTCCTGTTCTCGCACTGAGATGGGTCCCATGTTTATATAATTACCCTCCAGAATAATCTGCTTGTTCTGCCTGTTCCTCTGAGCAAAGATTTGTGCATGCAGGAGGGAAGGGCTGGAGCTCTGTTTCTTGTGACTTCCACGGAGGTAATCCTAATGACAGCTCCTCACCTGTGCAAGAGTAAGGAAGAGAAAACTTGTAAGAGAAATCCCTCTTTAAAGATGCCAAATCTCTGAAGAAATCTCTGAAATTCTTTAAAGGTTTAATTTTAATATCTGCATTTACCAAATCTTGTTTTCAGTTAGGGAATGCACGAATATTTTCTAATGACTTCCCTAGCTTTAAAAAGAAAAGTTCAGGGATAGCCATGCAATTAACTGTGACTTAGACATGTTTGTATAGCAACAAAAGCCTGCTAGGGAAAAAGTTAAATTTCTACCTGAAGGAGAGTGTTTGTATCGATGCCTTGTTCAAATGTGCATATAAATTGTTTTGACACGTTTTGCAGGAAGGGAGGTACATGACTATTGAAATAGCTCTGTGTAACACAAATCTATTCACATGTAATTGGATTGCCTCACCTGTCTCAGACAACAAAAAAAGGCTGATAAAAACAAGCCTTAAGTGATGGAACAGATTTACACTGAATTTGATCTCTCCACATTCAGTAGTGCTGAATTCAACATGCTGCACAAAAGAAACTCCCAGCTATTACAGGAAGGGGAGCAAGAGCAACGTGTATTAACAGGAATTGCTTTTACAGCAATGCCCTGCTTCCCTCTGTCCAGGCCATTCCACAGTGCAGGAGCAAGGGGAGACTGTTCCCATTTAGGCCAAACAAAGTGTAAATCTCCTAAAAACTGCTCTGCTTTGCACTAAAATGGCTTCAGAGTCAAAGTTTTGTGTAGCTGACATCTCCCATCCACCACCATGACAGCTGTGGGGACCTTCAGTGTGTTGCAGGGGTTATCCCCTGTGGTTCAGGGGAGCACCCAATGGATGGATGCCTGGAGGCTAGAAACCCTCAGCTCATGACTATGAATTCTCACTGTGGTCAAGTGCACTTCTGGCTACTATCTTAATTACCAGCGCCTATCCCTACCTTGCTACCTAAAGGCTACTCTGATATTTTAATCTACTTTTTTGGATTTCATTTGGTCTGCCTCCATAGACTTGGGATCTGGCACAACTGTAGGAGGAGCTGCCTTGTTCAGTCAGACTCAAGCTTCATCTCATTTCAGACTCCATCTTTAATTATGGCTGATATCAGCTTTTCAAGAGAGGCAATAGGAACCTTTTAGAGAGGCATAGGAACCTTTTACCTATGGGATCTGTACTTGAGACAGGAGAGCCTGCTCACTGGCAGTCAGGCTTGGAAGGCATGCTTTAAAAATATATTTGTCAGCAGTAGCTGCAGCCACTCTGTGTAGCCTAACGTCCATATGCCACCAAATCTCACTTTGAACTGTATTTCTTGATTCTACATTTTCTCTCTGTCACTGACACAGGGGTCTGAAAACATTTGCCTTACTGTTTTCTCCATTTCTCCATTCCCGCATTTACCAGGACTGGCAGGAGATGAAAATGTACTGGGTTTTTCAGAACAGATCCAGAGTGAACAAGTGCCTGTGTGTGTCCATATAAGAAATTCAGCTCCAGTTAATAAAAAAGAGCAAAGGCCACGCACATCACTGTGGACAGTCAATGACTCACCACACTGCTTAGAGCAAAAGAAATGCAAGAACAGTCCTTGTTTCCTTCTGCTGCCAAGTCTGTGCCTTTGCCCAAGGGGAGAAGCCTAGTTAACTGCTGACACCAACTCTTAGTTGAGGCAAACCACTGTGAGCCCTTTGCTAGGCAAATGGGAAAACTCATCCAGATACCTACCTGCTTGCTTGTATTTGCAGGAGCAGGAGGAAGGCTTGTGCTCCTTGCCTTCCCATCCTTGCTTCCAAGCAGGGAGGAGAGGAAAAAGGAAGGCAGAGGGAGCATAGGAAGCAATTACATGTGTTCAGCTGAAGCATATAATTTACTCATCTTCTGATTCCGTGCTACAGACCTGTTGTGCAGTTTCCTCCTCCTCTCCATTAATTGAGGGCTAAAACCAGAACTGCTGTTTCAATGGGCAAATCACTGGCTTGCTCACATGTGACAAGTGCCTGCCTTTCCCTGCTTTCATTTTTCCCTGGCAGATCTCCTCCTGCAGCACACACCCTTGGGACATCTTGTTGGAGCTGTACCTGCTCAGGTGCCTGAGGACCATGCTGCACCTATTATTATTTCATAACTTGCAGTGAAATTTTTGAAATATCCCTCTGGAAGTACATGCATGGCATGCCACCTAGAAAATCAAATTGCTGAAAGAGCGCCTACTGTGAGTGGCACGGTGAGCCTGGGTATTCCCACCCAAGCAGAAGGAAAGGTACCATCCTTTGCAGCCACAGCTTGGGACAAGGCCAGACATTTTGGCTTGATCTGTGTCTCTCAAAGCACACTAAGCATCAGGTCCTGCTGGAAACATTAATTAATTTGGGCTTTGACTGACCTACTTGCCTCACCAGTGCCATCAGTTGTGGTTAATGTCTCCCATAGTGAGATCCTTCCTACTTCTGCTCCTTCTCTATTGTACAAAGCCAAAACAGCTGCACCTTTTTGCATCACAGCCAAGAAAAATAACAACAAACCTGGTGTGGTTCAGAGCTCAAAGTGACTGTTGTGTAAGATTTCCCATGGCTGCACCTTCATCCTCGGTGGGCAGATCTCTGCTGCCCCACAGCTCCTTCCAGAAAGCAGGATGAGCACACAGGGAAAATATTGTCATCACTTTTGTCACAGGGGGCATTTAGACAGCATGGTAAATGTTTTAAGACTGGAAAGATGGAGCATTTCAGTACAGAGAGAGTGAGTGTGAGAAATGCTTTCATGGGCTGCCAAGTGCTGAATCACATCTGTGGATGTACCTCCTAGAAGCTGCTGGAGATGCCCTGTGAGCAGCCCACGAGCACCCAGTGCATGTGCACAAACACACATGCACATGCAGACCTCTCACATGCACACAGCCCCTCCACGTCTGCCTGATGTGCCTTTCAGAGCTGGCAGCATGGGAAGAGAGAAGGGATAGCTGTGCTTTATAGCAAAGTCCAGAGAACAGGGTTTCTCTGTGGGAGCAACAGAGGACATCATCTCCCAAAGAAAGTAAGGTCCTCATTGCACAATGCGAAAAAGAATTTGGAAGAAGACAGTGGTGCGATCTTCTCAGGGCACTTACCAGTTTTCCCTGGTGGAACTGGTCCCTGTGTGTTTGCCCAAATGTCATTTCTCATGTAGTGTGCAGTGCAATATCAGCCACTCTTCAAGCCCCAAAAAGTCTCATTTCAGTGCTCATTCACTGTCTTGCTTTGGTTTGACAGGTGCCTTGGAAAAGTAAGCTGCTATAGTAACAGTAAGGATAGTAGATAGTAACTTTGCAGGAATTTTAAAGTGAGCCACAATCTGAGGCAGTTAGCAATTGACTATTAGACACTTGGCTGAGAAAAGGCTAGAAATGGCTTAGCAAAGTCAAAGAGACACCTGCCCCCCAAGTACAAGTGGAAAAAACAAACAGGATCACAATGCTGGTCACATTGCCTGGTGTGTGACCAAAAGATAGATGCTCAGTGACTTTGCTGATGTCTGAGGCAGAGGAGGCTACGCAGACCAAGATCCTGCTTGGTATAGTCACAAGACTGGATTAAATGTCTTTCTTTTTCTTTTTTTTTTTTTAGTTAGGGACTTTACTGTATTTAAAACAATCATCATAGGTAAGTGAAAAGCTGATGAGTGAGCTCAGGGTGTGCTCTGCTTTGCAATAACTGAGCTGTGGATAATTACAAGATTACCCTGGGGGGGGCTGCTCCTTTACTCAGATGGATTTGAAAGCCAAAGCTTTGTTGACATGGTGTGATGACTTTTTTAGGGACACAGTCAACCCTGTCTTTCTGTCTTCTGTAGTTTGGTCATATGGGGCTGTTAGCTGGAAGAAAGGAGCGCAGCAAGAACACTGTCAAGTGTTAATTGCAGCTAAGTTTCTGCTACATCAAGTTTTTGAGGTATCTTTTATGAAGATGGCTATAAATAAAACAACAATTTATTCATACTGAAAGAACACACGGGAAGGTAATTAAAATCTCCAGAGAGGGAGTCTGAGATTATGATGAAAGGGAATAAAAATTAGGAAATATCCAACAATGACGCCTCAAACACGTCAGTCAAAAACATTAGATGAAAGAGAATTTCACCAGTTTCATCAGTCACCATCAGCAGTAAAACGCCTCCCTCTCCTTCTGTCCGATGGAAAAGTTCAATCCATTCGTTTTTCAGACGCCTTCTGCTGAGATCGATGGCGTGCCTGGAATCCTGAGATTCCGGCGGTTTCCTGCGCGGCGGTTTTGAGCTCAGCCGCGCACCAGGGCCGGAGCAGCAGCAGCAGCAGCAGCAGCAGCAGCAGCACGGCAGCTCCGAGCCCGGGGCACCTCCTCACCTCCGCTCCCGGCGCGGCTGGAGCCCCGCTGCCCGCCAGCTGCCCGCCCGCTCCCATCCCCGCTCCCATCCCCACTCCCATCCCCGCTCCCATCCCCGCTCCCAGCCCCGCTCCCATCCCCGCTCCCATCCCCGCTCCCATTCCCGTTCCCAGCCCTGCTCCCATCCCCGCTCCCATCCCCGCTCCCATCCCCGCTCCCATCCTCGCTCCCATCCCCGCTCCCATCCCGCTCCCATCCTCGCTCCCAGCCCCGCTCCCATCCCCGCTCCCATTCCCGTTCCCAGCCCCGTTCCCAGCCCCGCTCCCAGCCCCGCTCCCATCCCGCGGTGGCCGAGCCGGCGGTCCCCAGCGCCCGCAGGGTCCCCGGCAGCAGCGCGGCTCCACGGGAGGGCACTCTGGTTCCACGCAAACCGAGCCGCGGGAGCATTTGTCTTTCTTTTAAACAGGCATTTCAGCGGTGACAGGTAATTTGGCACATTTCTCGCTGAGATGTGCCAAATGATTTGGCAGATATTTCGCATACGTCTGAAAATAGGAGCACCTGCTGCTGGCCTACGGGAGGCTGGAGATGAGGGGGATTTCATTAGTTGTTAATTACAGGCCCTGCAACAAAACTCTCACATTGGGTGCACCAGCCAGGCCCTGCAAAGAGAGACCCATCTGCCCAAAGATGTACAGAGGCACTCACTTGAAAAAAAGTTTCCTCCCAAGTGCCAGCGTCTTTTCAGCCCTCTTGGACAATTCCATCACTTTGTAATGATGAGGAGTGTGACTGATCTGGTTTGTCAGTCACACCGCATGACTGCATTTGCATGACTGGCAGATAAAGGTAGATCTGATGTTATGGGGGTAGAGAAGCTTGTGATACCTCTACATCCTGCTCCAGGAACATAGTTTTCCTTTTTATGGTCTCCTAAAGGGTCTGCTGAAGTTTAAGCTGGCAACAGGGAAGAATCACTAACAAAACTTTACTAAAATACGAGCAGAGAGAATACAAAGGAATTTATGGCAGAACATAATTGTGGGTACACCAGACTTCTGAAACCAATTGATTGCCTAGAATTCATCTCAGACAAAATTTTCAGACTAGGAAACGAACTAGAGAGCTTTCAGAGATTGAAATAGGTAACAATAACGTGAAACATATATAAAATACTAATGAAAATTATGCATTGAAATGTCTTTTTACATGCTCCTTTTCCTGATGAAGTAATTTTTGGTTTCAAATACTAATTAAAAATAGGACTTCATGCAGACAAGTAGGGTCTATGTGTGAATAAGCATTTTGGCAACTGTAATCACATAAATTGGCAGAAAACTGCACTGATGTCAGTCCAAACACAGTGCAGAATATGAATGCAATAGCAGTTTACAAAGTTAGGCAGGTTTTTCTCCTTTATTCCTGTCTCCAAATCTACAGGGCAGACAGATGGCCAAAGCTGGATTATGTTTTTAACTAACTGAACTTCAGCACTTGCCGCTTTGAGTCACAGTTTTGGTCCTGTATTAGAATCCCATTAACTTCACAAATGGTTTAGAGGAGCATTTGATTTTCTCATAATTGTTATCAGCCGCACCTCTAGTAAAGTCTAATGTCTTTATTTAATTATAAATATTTATTAAAAACCAAACCAAAGCTAAGAATCAGCTGTACAGAACACTAGGGAAAAGGAGAGCAGGAAAACAATACCCATGCTCATGTATGAGGTTACAAGATGGAGAGGGTCCCTGGATGCAGCAATCCCTGCAGGGTCCAGACCCTGCAGGACCATTTATGCTCATAGTTCAAACAGGACCACTTCCAGTAGAATTCCTCATATTTTCATGCCACATCTGTTCTTTATAAATTGCTTGCTGACCCAGAATGTCTTCTGAGAATATCTACAGAAGAAATTTTTCAAAAATGAAGATTCTCATCAAAGCAAGCAAGCATGCAAGATCAAATGAAGCATCTTTGCTCATTTCAAACATTTTCCTGTCCACTGGCAATGATGAAGTCCTGTTCCAGCAAAGACTCAGGCTCATATTTGCACCTCGGCCCAGCACAAAGAGCACCTTGAATACTGGTGAAGGGCCATAGAAGGGCTACACTGGACATCTCTGTCTGCTCTGAGTGTCTCTTGGGCTGCCAGAGCTGACCCCAGGAGTGCCCTGACAGTCCTGGGCACTGGGCATCCTTTGGGGACTGCCTGGATGAGGGATGGGATGGGATGGGATGGGATGGGATGGGATGGGATGGGATGGGATGGGATGGGATGGGATGGGACGGGATGGGCAGGCACTGGAGGACTGGCATTGCACTGCTGTCCCCGACAGTCCTTGTTGATTTTTCTAGGGTGGTTCCCCCTCTCTGTTCTGCTTTTTATTCAGGGAGCACTGAAAATCCGGGCCTATAAATCTTTCAAAACATATAGTGGCAAGCCAGATGCAATTTCAGGCTATAACAATTTTAAATAGTAAATATTACTAATTAGAAACACTGTAATTATGTTTAATCATTTAAAAAGTTAAAAATAAGGGATTAGATGCTGTCTATGTGGAAAACCACATTTATTTCATTAATTTTACAAGATTTAGAGTTTATGTAGTCTCAGACCAAGCAAATGCCTTGAGCCAGCCACTGAAGAGATTAAGAGCAGCCCTGGGCACAAGAGTTAGATCCCCAGTCTGTCCAGACAAACTCTTGGTGCAAAAGGGATTCTTGGAGGAGTACATCAAATGAAGTTCACTTTTAGTTCAATAATAGGCTTCTAAGAAGATGCCAACTAGGTATATCCATCATTCTTGGGTTCACTAGCTTATTTAATGTAACAGATTAAAAAAAGTAGTCTGCAGGCAAAAAAAAAAAATTCCTCTTGCTCCAGTTCATTCATATCACAGTTGAGGTTTTGAGGAGACAGAAGTAATCTCCAAAGGCCAGGCCAACAAAACTTGAATTTCTTGTCCAGTTTTGTCTTGGATGCAACCTGGCAATTACTCTTCATGCTCTGCTTCTGCTGTAGGTTAGGTAGGTATCCAGGACTTGTAATAGACAGCATATGGCAAAAAACCACAGAAGTGTAACTTCCTGGTAGTTTGTGATGAGTATATATATACATCAGTTACTAATACATTTGACTGCTCTTTGAATATAGTCTGTATATATTTTTTATTTCAAGTTTTCATGATGACCAGAAATTGATACATTTGTGAGGAATCTGACTGGCAGAGCTTTAATTTTTTTCAAATATTAATTTTTAAATCATTGTTTTTGCTCCACTTTGGAAACAGTGAATAAATGAAAATTAGATTTTTCTAATTACAGCATCTGGACTTGAGATTTTGATCTTGAGGCAGTCACAAGGAATGGGTCACCTGCACCATTTTACACATTTCCTTTGCATTCTCTCTCAAGCAGGATTGTACATTTTCTTACTATTTTTCTTCTTGATAAAATCTCTAGACTGATACCAAAATAGCTAGAGAATACTGCCTGTTGAAGCTGCATAACTATTTGAATTTCTTTTTTCTCAGGATAAATTGTGAAAAGTGACATTGAATTAATCCATTATTGAGAACATCATTAAACTATAATGAGGACAAAGTGGTACAAAATGCGTTCATTCTCACAAATTCTTCATGATTGTAACCAGAACAGCTAATGTACTTTTTACAATAAAAATGTAATAGTGGCAGAAGACATTGTAACTTGAATTGATTGTTGTGCCAAACTTAGAAATCAAATTTGAATAACAGACTTGTTTTTGTAGAAAAAAAGTATGATATGAAAACTACTGTAGAGGTACCAGAAAGATACAGCTCTGGTTATGTTGCTGTAGAAGGGTAGTTCCCTTTTTAGAGACAGGATGAATTAACAGTTGTAAAAGAAATATGAATCTGGTCCAATGTTTAGTAATTTTAACACTTTACAATCTTGTTAAATCTGAAACAAGAGTAAGTCTGAAGGGGAAAGAAAATCTGTAATGATGGATGCTAATAAATAAAACACCCAGCCAGGGGAATTGGTCCAAGGAAATGCTCCATTTGTCCATCCCTTCAGGAACTGTTTTCCTAGCTCTCCTGCGGAAGAAATGGTTGTGAGCGCTAACACCCTCCTTCCACTCTTGTGGCATGCCCAGCCAGAGCAGCTCCTGGCAGCAACCTTCAAGCTGTTTCACCGCTGCTTTAGCACAGCACAGCTCCAGGCACACTCTGCCTGATGGTGCAGCACCGCGTCAGACAGCTCTGCTTGACCCTGTGCGCCCTGGAGCGCCCAAGCAGGGACTAAAGCATCCCAGAAGGACACTGCTGGAGCTGTCTGGCTTCCTCATGGGACAGCCACTAAGGACACCTCTCACTGGGCTTAAACCACAATCACGTTACCCTGATGCCTGTGTGCATGCAGGCTCTGTCCGCCCTTGGAGCTGGCTTGCAAATTGACCACGACCCAGTGTCAAACCCAACAGTATGTGCCAAAGAATCTCTGCCTGGGACAGTAACTCACAGCTCCTAATTTCTGTTGCCATGTTTTATTGCAGGAGTGAGGAAAACATCTCTGAGATGAGGAAGGAACCACATGGAGACAGAAGCAACTGACACTTGCCTGCTGGTATTGGGAGAGAGGTCCTAGAATCACAATGAATATAGGGACAAATCCCCAAATGATCTACTTCTATGACAATTTATTATCCACACGCATTGGGGCGCAGTGGGGTTTAACAGCAATTAGTCCATGAAGAGAAAATGACTTAAAATTGTTGACAGTGTCTCATTCTAAGAGTTTGGAAAATAAGAAACACTTCTCACCCCAAACCATACAAGTGGAATTCATATACGTGCGCATGTATATATGTGGTTTATAACTAGAACTGGAAGGTGATAACTGCTTTATGGCAAAGGTAACGATTCTGTTATCATTGCTAAATGGAAAGACAATCTGCCTGATGGTAAAAACCAAGTTATTCCTGCTTTTAATGCTGTTGTGAGTAAAATCCTTAATGTCCAGACTTTTAAAATGAAGCAGGGAGCTCAGCTGTTAAAGATGGCTTAATGATAAAAGAGAGTTGCAAACTGGCTTACAGTTACCCTTGCAGAGCTCCCATAGTGCCATTCTGGTAATGATCATTTTTTAGAGAGCCGGTCACCTCTAGCATTTAGCTGTGCCAGTTGTAATTAAACAAGTTAAAAATACTTTTTCACAGCTTATTCAGGGTGACAAATACTTCCTGTTCTGCAAATATGTGAAAACTAAAGCAGGTCTTCTCCCTGAAACATTGTTCCAAAGTACTGATTTCATTTTAATGAATAGGAAGAATTTTGCAGAATTTTCTTCAAATCTTTTTCATGCATTTCCTCCAAAAAGGCTGCCTTTGTTGTCCAAGTCCTGCAGCAGGGACCCACTCTACTGAGTCACTGCAGCCTGCTGACAGAACCCACTCCTGCTCTCAACTTGGCATCCATGTGAGCCAGTTGGTCCACAAAAACAAGTTTTCCTAATGAGCCATCTCTATTGACAGGCAGAGGTCAGCTCTGTTGTGAAAATGGTGCTAGACTCGGAAGGCCCAAATAATAGGACTAAACCAGTAAAGTAATGGTGAAAGAGAGGAAGTTCACCCCCCACAGGCCAGGCTGTGAGTAAAGCCTGATTTCCGCAGTGTGCGTTTTGTCAGAGGAAGCACAAGCAGCCTCACCAGGCCTGCTCAGCAGCAGAGTGGGTGCAGGAATAACACATGCAGTGCAGGAACCCTCACTCTGCCTTCAGTCACAAATGAGAAGTACACGTGGGTCCTTTGAAAACGGGACTTGCAATCAGACTGCTGGTAAGGTACCCCCGAGACATTTACCTGATTCACTCTTCCAAGATGACCAAGCAGAGAAAATCAGATTTGACAGATCATGCAAGCCTAACCTTGCTGCTTCACGTGAAAATTGATTTCATGGCTCTCAACACAGCTTTCTGAGGACAGTCTTTATTGTGTACCTCTTAAGCACACTTCTATGGCACTGATGTGTAAATGGCCAAGAGACAGGCATAACATTTCTGACAGACCTGTTGGATTCATGCATTGTATGACAATATCATGACCACAAAGGCTGCTCATTTTCTGTTCCACTATACATATCTGAATTGTTATTTTGTCCTAATTCTCTCTTCATTCACCACCATGCAGTAAATTTTCCCTGTCAATGAAGTTCTTGCGTTTTGTGGTGTGTGTTTTTGATTATAATTTGGTCCTAGTAGTCAGTTTTATAACCCCTCCTATTTGGCATTGTTATAACATATTTTATTATCCATGGGTTGATCCTTTCCCCCCTGTGTTGTCAGTTTTGCCCTAGTTGTCCATCTCACCAAAGACCTGCCCTTTTGTTCCTGTTCCTCCACAAATCCCTCCCCAAGCCTGCCCCTTTCTTTAGAAACTTCCCTATCAATTTTGTATCCTTTGAAACCCACTGGTTTATTTAAGCTGTTATCCTCCCCTGTATCCCCCTGTCGGTTTAGAATTGTATTCCTTGCTTTGTGTTCCACCCCCAGTTTCTCCCAACTGGTTCAAGACTGTATCCTCCTCTGGGACCGTCCCTGTTTATAAGGTGATGAGTGCTTTTGATTCAATGTCTTTCTGTCCCTGACCCTCGGGGCAGTAAACACCTTTGGAAAACATACAGAAGACCTGTTCCTTGTCCCTACCCTTGGCACAGTCCTGTCCCCAGTGCAGCCCACCTGTGCCGTAGAGAGCTGTGCCCTGCAGCCTCACCCCGAATTCGATGGCTATTTGCGGGTGGCCCACTCTCATAGTCAGTGTCAGGAGCTGGTCAGGCTGAAGAAATCCAGCACTGCAGCACTTTACCCATGAGAAAGCTTGTTGGGTTGGTTACCCCAGGCAGCTCGCAACGTGCTGCCGTCAAGGTCCCATAGCTCTTGTGGCCAAGAGCTGGCAGGACATGCCAGCATGACACTGGTCGTGCAATGACAGCCCCTGTCCTGGATCACTGAAAGCTGCAAGCTCCATCACGCAGACAATCATCCTGACCCCACTCTTACATTGTTGAGATGAAGCAGAAACCCTACCCTAAGAGACTCTAGTCCTTCAAGACATCCCCTCAGATAAATACCTTGTACCTAAGCAGTTAATTAGGTACATATCATCTCCTGTAAAAACAAAGGTCTTTAAGCAAATAAAAAACTTGCAAAAATAGGAGTTGAAAAGGTATATGTTTTTAACTTCCAGTGATAATTATTTTTGAAGCCCTGAAAAGTAGTTCATGTGTTGTATAAATACCCATCAAATATTGCAATTATTGTTTGCATCACAAAGGGTAATATGTTTTCTTCTCTCCTTTAGCAACATCAAAATAGCAAAGTCTATCCCTTCAGATGCTGATGGCACTGCAGGACAATGGGAGTTGAAAGGAGAAGAGAAGAAATACGAGTCACATCAGGGTTCTCCGAACCCTTTATGTCATGCTGCCTGTTTCAAAACAAAATGGTTTCATAACCATATGGTTATGGTTTCATAACAAAGGGACATTTATGATGAATTGTTGCCATAATGTGTTACCAAAAGGCTTGCCAGGATTGGTGTGCTGTCAGTGGCAGTCATCCTACAAAGTACATCCCAATTCTAGTGCATGTAGGAACTGTCTGTGAGTGGTTAAATGGGGGCTATATGAATACATAAAAATGCTGTTGCTGATGTAGAGAATTTGGGTTGCAGTAAATAAAGCAGTCCCTTTAATCCTTTTACTTCCTAGGGAAATAGTATGAAAACCCATATGCATAAACATTAAATATGTCTGAATGAAGAAATACAGCTTGACCACAGGGAAGTTTGCAAGAAGGGATGAAAAAGGAGCTGTGAAACAGGGGCAGCAGGAAAGAGCTGTGTTAGACCAGTTATCCAGCTCTCCAACAAGTTCAGTGAGGTCAGTGACTGCTGTTCATGACCCCCACAGCTCAAGCTGCTGTCTCTTGGCCACCTCTCTGGAACATAAAATAAAAGCCGAGTTGCATTGTGGGGATGCCATATCCTTGCTCCAGAGGTGCAGGAGGCATGTCTACCCTGGGTAGTCATGGAGCTTCCAGCCAGCTTTGCAGAAGGCACCACTGGTGATGCAGCTGTGGCAGTAAAGGAGTTCACTGTGTTCTTGTGAAATCTATGCAGGAGATAAGGGAATATCCATGGGACTAATTTGTGTCAGGTGGCATCCATAAAACTGCAATGTTTGCAATGGCCAAGTTGGCTATTCTAAAGCTCTTTCAGGCCTGTCCATAGAAATAGAAGAACAAAAATAGCCTGCAGGTAGTTGTACTTTAGGGTATTCATATGTCAGTGTTTTCCAGCTCATAAATCATATAGCAGAGTCAATAGGAGGTTTGCTGGCTTGGCTGAAAGGTCCCCCATGTCACTCTCCCCCATTTTAATTACGTGCATTACAACTCAGCACTGTTTCATGTTGTAAACTGAAAGTACCAACTTTAACATGAAGACCAAATAGAGGTATAAGTTAATAGTAGTTATATATAAAAGAGGTAATTTCTGTCCTCCGAATGAACCTGGAGAGCAGCTCAATGCCCCTACTATCTAAGGGCAAATGGTGTTTGTCTTCTTTTTGAGGTGTTAGTCCTTTTCACAGAAGACCACCCTTACTACCACACTGCACCCTCTCCATGGCGCTCTCAGCAGAAAATTCAGTACAGGGATGCAGAACCAACTCTGACTCACAGAGAAAAAGGCTGTGGAGAGGTAAGGGCTGAATAGGATAGGAGGGAACAGGGAAATAGAGAGTTGTGTTTGGTAAAGCTGGGCACTGTCCTGGTGAGGATGGTAAGGTTAAGCCACCATTCTTCAATCTCCAATGTGGGTAACAGATTGAAATGTGGCCTCTTGAAGGCCAGCCATGAGAAAGGTCTAGTTTCAGTGATACTGAAACTGTGGAGTATGTTAATTAGTGGCCTGCATGGCAACAGAGAAACCCCCTCCCTCAGCAAATCCGCAGGTGACACGAAATGGGGAAGATTAGCCTAGGCAGGGAAGAGCAGCACTTCAATAATCACCTTAAAGATTAAATATCTGAGGGTGTCAATCCAGACACCAGAGGTTCAAGCCACCAGTAGCCCCCGTGAAGCTTAGCCATGAGAAGCAGAAGGTTTCTGGGCAGGACAGTCAGAAGCACAGCACAGCTGGGAAGTGCCAGGCGATGTCACCACCCTGCTGAAATGGACCAAAGGACTTGGAGTGGACTGCAGGTAGAGGCACTTGCTGTGAGCAAGGCCAGATGCCCACTGAGGTGCATCAGATGGAGTAAGGCTTTTGGTCAAGGGATGCTTTCATTCCCCTCCACTCAGTGATTCTGCACTCCCAGGATAGAGCCCAGATAAGGAGGGATTTGGAAATGGGGTCCAGGAGAAGGCTACCAGGATAGATATGACTGACAAGGAGAAGCCTGAGGAGCTGATATTCAATCACAAGAGAATGGGCAAAGGAGTGACCACCTACAACAACTCAAAGGGAATGTAGAAACAAGAGAGAGCCAAACCCCTCCTGAAAGACGACACAGAAAACAACAATGGCTGCAAGCTGTGCCTTGAGAATATCAGAGTAGACATCAGGAAGATTTCTTTGCCAGGTGTGGAATTCAGCACAGAAGCAGGCTATTCAGGGAGGCTGGAAATCCTCCCTGAAGGTTTTCAGGACTGGAAGGAGTCAGAGATAAAGGGTGGGTAAAATGCTAAAAAGCGGCTCTACTGACAGAAAAAGAAGTGAGCGTTACTTCTTAGTATTCAGCGTGGAAAACAGCTGTACTCAACATGATTTCACAGCTGGGATGCTGTACTCTAAAAGAAGCATGGGCACGTTGAGGCCACATCCAGCAAGGTGGGGATATGTCACAAGTCCTTCCACTGTGCAGAGGAGAATTGCCCAGCTCCCTGAGTAATTCTTTTCCTCCTGCTCATGGGGAAGGGTAAAAAGGTACCTGAGGCAAGAAGGAAAGGGATGTTTAATGAGAACAGGGCTTGACTCTGCTCTAAGCCTTTTAATGAGGCGCTGAGCATATGGTTCCCTCCTTTCACTGAAAAACAAGAAAGGCATGTTGATCATTCAGCAGTGCTCCACATTTCTGTGACTGTGCTGCAACCAGGGCAAAGGTTTGATCACTGTGGGGCACAAGGTGGAGCAAAGAAACCTTTGATGCACCACCTGGTGCCCTGCAGTGATCAAACCTCTCCCAAGGATGTAGCAAAAAGCTGGAGCTGCTGGGACCCACAGCACATCATTGTCCCCGGTGTGATTCCATCTCTGCCAAGGACCCTCTCCCAACGTCCGAGAAAAACCACTGAGAGGTGTCCCAGCAACCAGGGGAGGGCAGTGCCTATGCCTCATTCCTGAAACCTCTTCACATATCCCACTGTTTAAGTTTAAGGTATAAAGAGTAAGCCTGCAGCACCAGCTTGTGTTGTTTTGGTGTTTTGGCTGAGCAGATACACCATCCTACTGAAGCATGACTGAAACAAGCACTGCACTCTGCCTGGGCCATGAACTCAGTTTCCATTCAACAAATGCATCCATTCACTGAAGCTTTTTTATTTTTCTAACTGGGGGAGAAAATCACCCATTACAGTGTACTCTCTGTGTCTCCAGGCTCACATATAATTTCCAGTAGTTCTCCTCAGCATTCCACATTATAAAATCAATCTCTATTTAAGTAACAGAGGGATATTTATTTCTTAATTTTTAATAATATATTTTGTGATTTGTTACAGCCCTCAGTGTTGTATTATTTATTTATTGTGCCTATATGGTGCCCTGCTACATGGTAATAGAGGAGCTACAGAAATTAGAGACCTAAGCAAAACCAAGTTCAATAATTTTGCTACATCTAGGACTACATCCAAAATTAACAAAAGAGCAAAACTGCAATGCAAGAGCAATACCATATTTTGTTCCCAAGTTTTAACTGACCCAGTGGAAGCAAGCTACAATACTCAGAAAGATCAATCATCACTGCAATAAAAATTAGAACTGGATCTTAACATGTATCCCAAGGTGTTTCAGAAATAAGTAATATGCTGAGGAGTTCTTAAAAGTTAATAATAAATTTGCACACAGGCTCAAATGAAACAAATATAAAGGCTTTCTTTTAGTCCCTTTCTTACATTCTCCCTGCAAATGTTGTTCCCTCTCAAAATACACTCAAAAGTCTTCAGCTCAGGGAAAAGAAGACTGATTTACCTCAAAAATGCCTGCATTCCCTAGGTGAGATCTCAGCAGCATTCATTTGGTAGCAAAGCTACCACGAACTTCAGTAAGCTACAGTTTATTTTAAGGAGCTGAATTAATTTACCACTGAAACCTGAAAGCGTGAAAAACAGGGGTTCTGGGCCTTGCCTGCAATTTGTGCTAGCTCTAGGGAAGTCACGGTTCTACTTGCTCAGGCACAACAGCTACAGCATGCCTGCTTCACCAGAGTTTAGCTGCAAGGAGCCCAGAAACCCCTCAGGCAGCCCAGGTCCACAGGCCCTGCTTTCCATGGGAACAGTGCAGTGATCACACTCCTGAGTGGCAGGGAGTGAAGAAAGCCAGATATAATGTGTATTTACTTACAATCACCAAATGAATCCCTGTCCTTCATGGTGCAGGGGATCTGGTACAGAGAGGAGCTGGAGCTGCCAGGAATCAGCAGTGTAATGACTTCCATTCAGGAAATCTTTACTGAACAAAACAGAACTGGTTCTGGTAGACCTGGTTCAAATTTCTCATGCTTTGATCACTCCATTTACAAACTTAAATATTTCTCACATCTTTCTGCAAAACTCCATGTCTCTTTCACTTCCCTCAAGATTGCATTGAAGAAATTTTTGGCTGATGGGTCTTCTTTCCATGTTGCTTCTTCCCCAGCTCCAAAATCACTCCTGTTCTGCAGAAGTACACCTTTTTTCAAGGCTATTTTCCTGTTGCTCTGATGCCTATCACTGCCTCTGAGTGGTGTCCCAGACACCAGGCCAGTCTTTGATAAATGTCATACTATGGCACTGTGCCTTTCACCCCACTGCCTGCTGGACTGCTCTAAGTCTTCACAGATGACAGTGAGGCAATTTAGATCCTGACTATCAGGCTATCTGGAGTGTTGGCTGAGCCAGCAGCAGAGGTGATCATGTCGAGCCTTCTGCTTTCAACAGCCTTTCAAGATGTTCTGCTTCCTCAGATGCTAGAATGAGAGTATGACAAATAACTTGATGTAATTTCTGCTTTCTGTAGCTGATGAAATGGTAAGGGTCTAGGCAGAAATTAAAATCCAGCCATGAGAGACCCAGCAATTTCAAAGCCTTCTTGAAACAGTTCCAGAGGGGAAAATGCCATTTTATTGCCCCCAGGACAGGCTGTCTGAATCATACCTAAGAGGAAATTCTAAGAAAGCAATCTTCAGATCATGGGTTTCTGTGGATGGTACCTCCATCACGCACTGTGCAATTGTCACTGGCCTTGGCATCAGGATCTGGTTTTGTCTCACACAGAATAAAACTTCTCTAGTTTTAATTGGGAATCGCATACAGACAAAGCAAAGCAACCTGAGTGACCTTCCTAATTCGGTAGCTCACTGACTGACCTCAGAGAGCCAAGGCTGGTTGGAGCCAGCTGTGGCTTTTCAGCTCATCAGTGTTGGATCTGAGTCTTTTGTGGGGAGAACCTGAGCCTGGCTCTCTTCAGAGGCACCCATGATTGTGTCCAGACTAGCCCAGCTCCATGTGAGCAAGGTGAAATGAATCTCCTGCTGAGGCAGAGTGGCACTGCCATTTACACTCCGACCCATGAATTTGGGCTGGAAGCTGAGAGCCTGTTTTGTGGGGAGACTTAGCAGCAGACCCAGAGGGTGGTGAGTGCTCCAGCACTTGGAGCAGAGCTCATACTGCCTCCCCAGGCAGTGTGGCTTGCCTTCTGGCACTGCAGTCCTCTCATCAGATTCTGCCACTGCATGAGGGGCTGTAGCACACCTAACCAGACACAGCTGCTTCCCTCTTGCAGGGGGTATGCCAGTGCCTCCTCTGCACACCCGCCTTGCACTATGACACAGGGCCGTAAGAAGTGTCCTGCTGGATACAAGAGACGATTCACCCCTCCCTGCATTGTGTCTTTGTGAGGGTTTGTGAGCCTGGCCATGACCTGCCTGTGCAGATTTCCACAGATTTCCCCAGAAGAGAGAGCTGTAGTGAAAGAGACTCCAGAGGGTACCTCCCTGTGGAGCTCTTCTGGCAGCACTTCTGGAATCTTCCATCCTCTAATTTGCCCAACCCCACATGGGGCCCACCAGCACGGTCCACTTCTGCCAACTCTTGTAGCAACAAATTCCTACACACACCTTGTAGAGAAATGTTATCCTTCATCTGCTTTAAACTGATCTCAGTCTAGTGCTCTCTGTTTCTGGTTTTATGGGATTTGAGATTCAGTGAATCACAACATTGAAGTCACCTTATTGCCGCCTACATGATTTCGTAAAGGACATTGCTTTTTTCTGTAAAAAAAGGACATTGCTTTTTTCTGTTTTCTTGGCAACCAAGTAAACACCCTGAAATAATATTGGAGATTTCCATTCCTTTAGCTGCTTAGTAGAGCTTGGAAGTCACAGAATTCATTGCTCATGTAAGAGAGCAGCACATGTTTTAGACCTGGATTTTTGGTAGCAAGTGATGTTTTCTGATGGTTAGTTTGTGCGTTTCTCACAGACCCTTTCCACAATTGACAGCTCTGCCTGAGGGAAAGGAATTAGCCCTCTTACATGTTTGCAAAAATACTGCCAGGTACACACCTGCAATTTTAGCTCAAATGCCTTTGAAAAATCATAGGTCACTTTTGAAAACTACCCATGATTAAGCTACATAAATAATTTTCTTCTAATTATGTCTTGCTGTGGTTTTAAATTAATCATTCAGACACTATTCTCACCAGTGAGCACTGAAAACTGTATGGCACACTTGCTGAAGAGTACAAAACATTTTGATCACAGTCTTCAGAAAGTCTGGCCAGAGATACAATGGCTTCACTAACTACTCCATACTAACACACTCTGAAGAAGAGTGGGAATCTTTACCAATCTGCCCCAGAAATCTATATACCAGTTTCTTCCTCTGGAAACCAAACCAAATTAAACAGGCTGACCCCAAAGGGACTGCCTGCATGTTAATTGGCCCAAATTTGTACAGCGCCTTGAGATAAAAGGTGTTATGAGGACTCTGGGAATGGAGCCAAAATGCATCTCCCTGATATAGCCCTGAATAACTCTGTGCAGGTCTATCACAGGAATGATCTTTCTATTCTCCTAAATCTGCTGGCTGAATGTGTTGCCCTATTTCATCTTAGTTGTTAGAAAACAACTAGCTCAAGGCCTTGAATCAGGAATAAATCAACCTTTTTAAACAAAAAAACATAGCACACCCAGTAGACCAACTGACCTTTAGCCCTGAACATAAAACTGAGAAGTACATTACTGTTTGTTTTGTGATGCACCAGGCAACTCTCTACTCCTTTGCCTCCTCATGTGGTGCTCCTGGTGTTACTCTCAGCTACACTATCACAATTACCATAGTGATTCAGGCTCTGAATAACCTATAGGTTTCTTCTCCTGGAGCACCTTAATAAGTTAAGATCAGGGTTGCTAATTTTATAGTATTTCAAAAGAAGATTATATATTTATGCATTATTTATTGCACAAATCTAGCATGATATATTATTTACAGCAGTATTAAGAGTACTTATTATTTATTATGCTCCTATATTAATATATATTATTTCAAGAAAGAATTTTTTCAGCGTTGTTTGTTGATTTCAGCTACTGGAGTTAGTATTCTGCAGAGTAGACAGTACTGTCCTGTGGGCTGAGACTGCTGAAATCTAACTACCTTGGCCAAGAAATGCTATTCCTTTATGCCTGAGCATTATTTTATAACTCAGGGATGGATTGTGGTCAGCTCTGTCTGGTTATAAATGACCATGAAGAGGAATGCAAGGTATCTGCTCTCCTCCTCTATGTAGAATGGTTGTGCAGGTCCCATATACCAAATTTCTTTCCTCTGCCTGTGAACCTGGGCAGACCCACAGACTGCTGCAACTGCTACAGACATCCAGTGAGTTGCGGATACAGCTGTCCCCTTTGTTTTCCTCCCTTTGAGGGAAACCAGAATCATTCTAAATAGAAAATTGCACAAGCCTCAGCTGATGTAGACACTGGCCAGTTAGGGATGTGATTTCTTGAAGTGACATTGGTATTGCACAAAAAGCTCTAGCTTAGAGTTTATAGACCTTCACAAAAAGGCCTTGCTGAAATAAATTATTTTTGCTGGGGAATAGAACTATACAACAAAGACATGTCCAGTCCTCTGTGGCTTAATCTCAGCAACTGACCAGAAGTACAGAGCCTGAGTCGTCTGCTTCTGAGAAGAGCTACTCTTGGACAAATCAGAAGAAAATGTTCAAGATTGAAAAGGGCTGGAAGGCACTTGTAGCAGAAATAAGAATCCAGCTTGAATACAAGTTTTAAAACTGTCAAGATCACAGATCCCTCCTCAGGAGTGCTGCCAAGCTTCATCCTTAAAGCTTGGGGTGGAGGTTTCTTCTGAAGAGTGTTCAGTTTTTAGTGGTCTTCAAGTTCCACCTTCCATTCCCACTCTGTCAAAAGCACTGTCAGACCACATCTACGTATCTAGAGCCATGTCCAGTGGTCTGATTTGCTTACATGTACTTGAGCTTGTTCAAGAAGTCCCTGTCCTGCAGTACGCCTCTCTCCTTCCAACTCCACCACCTTGGACCTAATTTCTGCAGGCTGGCATGCTTTACCTGCACCATTTTCCCTGACTTGTCATTGCGAGACAATCTGGAGTTCACTCAGACATTTTTCACTAAATGGTGGCTGTTTGCCATGCAACCCTTCCTTAAATTAGGAGATTAGGACATCTAAATCTTAAAAGACAGTAGGTTAGAAGAGTCTTAAACTAACTAATCTTTAATGAGAACATTTTCCCAGGCAGGTTTTAGATATTGCCTGAGGCTTCAAGGACTTTCATGACCTAAACTATTTGGTTGTCACTATGTCAAACTTTCCTGAATCACCTTTGTCTATGGGGTGTGCTATTTACGTCCTGATTTTTCATTTACTCTGTCTTTTTGTCTTTGGTCCCCCATATTCTTTTCAGCTGACTCTCTGATCCAAGGCCTCTCCATTGTGGCGGCTCAACTTCCCTCTCCTGGTTTTCTCAGCTTACCTCACTATTCTCCTTCCTTTGTTTTTGCTGTCTGCACTGAAAACACTAAAACTGTCTCACTCCACCTCTGTTGACAAAACTGTAGTTCATACTCCTTGGTCTTCACACTTATGCTGACTCACTCCTACTAGAAGTGGTGGAAAAACAGCTGTTTATCTCAATTAAATTGTAATTAGCATCTACCTGTCACTATTATTCAGTTTTCTCCAGTGTCTTCTTCAGCTACTTTCTATGCTATTTTTTTGCCTGGTTTCCATGAGAACCATCTCAGTATATGTCTATCCTGCCAGACCTATATTTGGTTCCTGTCAGGAAAGAACAAATAATTTACTCTCAGGCAATATTTGAGGCTTCAGCTGTTCCAGCAACACTTAGAATATGGTGAGATGGTGAGAGTCACCTCATCAAAATGTATCCAGGACACTCCATGTGCTCATATTCTGCTATACCATAATAAATGGAAGTCTGTCCCATAGCACACTGTAGCTGTGCACCCAGCTTCAGATGATAAAAGCTTTGCAGATGTGCCTCAAATCTCCAGCTGTGAGAGTGAACATGAACAAAGAGGATGATCTGGTTGAGAAAACAACTTCCTTTCAAATCTCACCAAACAGCCTGTGGGATGGGCAGCTGGACTTTAGATGTGATCCCTTCCTTCTGTTTTGTTGACTGGCCTTGTGAGAGCTCCATTTGGAAGTTCACTAAGTCATTCACTTGCACTTTCACTGAGAGAGTGAGAGGGAAGACATGGGACTGCTCTCCTCCAATGGGACATGTGGCTCCCTGGCATACTGAAGAAAAGGACCAAGCTTTGCAGAGGTCCCAGCTGAGTCAGCCAGGTGACTGGCAGCCCCTCAGGAGTCAGGGTAGGACATAAACCCTCATGGGTGGCAATAAAGCGCAACACAGGGATCTCTCAGTGCCCTTAAGGCAAAGAAACTGCAATAAATTAAAGATGACGCAATTTGTGTGAAAGACATTGCTGTATACAGCAATAATAGAATTACTGCAGAATAATGCCATGCTGTATACAGCCACTGATTAAATTATACTAAAGGACTACTTACTTCACAAAGCTCTCCCTCACCACCCAGTAAGAGTATTTTTAAAAAACATTATCTGGGCTTGGCACATGTGAGAGCTCCTAAACAGTAATAGTTCATTTTTTGCCAATGAGTGCATCAAATCTTGACCACCTACAGCCTTATGACAGGACAAGCGATTATGTCTTTAAAACATGGTGGTTCAGTTGGTTGAGTATCCCTTTTGTGTGGAGGTGCTTGTTTCAGTTCAGCACCTGCTCCAGCTTAGGGAAATAGTCCTTACACTGTGGAGAGTAATAAACAGCTGACAGTCAGTATGTAATACTGCTCTATGCAGGTTTGTGAGATAATATCCTAATTTCATTTTATTTCTAGCATGAACAAGAATACATGACATAAGAGCCAGTGATGTTTGCACCAGCTAAATTGCCTCAGAGTAACCTTGTAAAAATCCAAAGTCCAAGACACAACCATGAAGACTTTGACATGCTTAGTATAATTACTTATTCCATGTATGAGAGCAGTGTGAAAAAGGCAGTCAAACTGCAATTCCTGAGGAAGAACAGTGGATGCATCTTCTTCAGCTGTGCTGCAATGCCGACCATGAACACTAGATAAGACAATTGTAAAGTACTACGTAAGAAAAAACATCAGGTATTGCAATCTTTTTAGCACTACATCAAATTCAGTAAATTTAGCAACAGGTAAAATAAAGCAAATTCTCAACTCATTCACCATTTTTTACCCCACCTGGATCGACGGAAAAGGCCTCAGAGATTAACTCTCAAAATGTTTTATGAAAATAGACAAAAAGATGGTCTGTGCCATCTTTGCTTGTCCTTCTTCCACTCATAAAGCACTTACATGTGAGTCTGCTGGGAAGGGGCAGGGGTGGAAGAATGAATAAAATAGTCAAAGGTACTGAGAGGAAAGGAGAAGCTGGCTGATAGCCAGGACAGAGGGACTTGGCAGTTCCAAGGTGCAAAGAGTTAGACAAATCTTCTGCATTTGTAGAGGCAGAAGAGGTTTAAGAGTGGATGGGAAATGAGGATGATTTATTGAACTTCATGCCAGTGTCTCTTTTAGATTGAATCATTGCTGCTTGGAGTCTGACTTGTTTTGACTTGAAGTTTCCTACTTTGGTGGGACCACGTGAAGGAAAGGTAAATCCTAAACATTGTCCACTCTCTCTGTCGTATTGTCTGAGAAGAGATACTATTTCTCCCTTGAAAAATGTTCATATTTCATCTTTGGACTCACTGTTAGCAGTGCTGTTGAATTTTCAGCATCTTTTGCTTTCTTAAAATCTTGCTGTTTTTTCAAATACTATCAGCTAGTTGACCTGGGTTGAATTCCATCTGTAATCTCAAGATAAGAAGATCTGTCTCCCACACATACCCCATTAAACTTTCTAGAAAAACTCCAGATACAAGTATCTGATGAAGCAGGCTTCTTAATTAACTTTGTACAGTGGACAAGGAACCATGACTCATAACTCAGACGTATTAAACTTGTGCAAACTTTAGGGGTTTTATTTACAGATTGTTACATTGCTGGATTTTCTTTGAAATTGCATTTGTTCTTTGCTCAGTAATTTCCTGACTTACTTTATGAGATTTGTGCCAAATTTGTACAAAGTTGTGTATTTGTGTGTGACATTCCCAGACAGATAGAAATGCCCACACAGCAATGAGGCAGATGTGAGAGGGAAAAATAGGTGACAAAGACATTTGCGCTTTATGGAGTTCCTGCTTGTCATTAAGAAGATATTGTCAAATATATTCTAATCCCAAACAAAGCTCATGGATGTTTATGCTTGCTGTGATTCTGAAGCTAACATAGATGCGTGCACTAAAATCTGTCACTGACCTGACTGGTAGCTGTGTTTGGTCCAGATGGTCAGTCAAGCAGGTAAAAACCTCTGCCCTGTGAGGATGTTTCCATCACCTTCAGCAGAACTTCATCACAGAGAAGTGGTCATCAAAAATACACTGAAAAGTCTGAAAACCTTGTTAAAAATCCTAAAATACCATTATGTTTGTCAAGTGAAGTCAGGTCTGCTTAATCACAACTTATTTGCCAACATCTAATTTTATCAGCTAAATGAAAAAAAAGTCAAAATTTGTTCAAATGTATTATTAAACTAGCTTCTGCTTTAATCCGTGTGATGTTGAGACAATGCCAATAAAACAAATGTGATTTAATCAGTTCTGACTGTTCTGACCTGACAAACCCCTTCATTTGGAGAATGATCTCTTGGCTGTCCATAGAATATTCATGGACTCTACAGGATATTCAGCTCTCCCTCTACACTTGCCAAAGATTTCTGCTGGAATTATAAGTCTTGTTGCCTGACGTGTAGAAGAATAATATTAGCCATTCCAAATACATTTCAGAATAACAAACCAAAATTAAATTATTATATATATTCAAACATGTTTTTCCAAACTTTTTCAGACTGTTTGTTGTTTCTTCAGCAATGGGAGGAAGATTTCCTCTCTCCAAGGGATGGCTGCTAAGGAGCTGCATGTGGGACACAGCTCTAAATACTCCTCTTGTGTAGGCCGCTCACTCGATAACCAAAGGTGTTTGTGGTTGACAGATTTAAATTCTGCACCTCTCTAAAACCAGAAACCACATGAATGCCAGTGGTTCCAATCAGTATTGTGCTGCTACTCTGTTGCTTGCACGCATTTTATGACCTTACCAATCCCAGGTTGTCTGGGCTGTGTACGTTTTCAAATATCCTTTGAGTCTCCTTACACAAGAAATGCTAATTGAGGGGAAATATAATCACTCTGGTTTACAGAACTATTTGCAAATGTGGAACACAACTTTTGCCTGTAATTGGGAACTGGGTGGCAAAATTTGATCACTTTATAGTTGACTGTTAAAATAATTTATTCTGACTTCTCCTGATTCTTTATAATCACTGAGAGATTCATAGAATTTCAGAGTGGTTTGGGTTGGAAGGCATCTTAAAGACAATCTAATTGCAGCTCCCTTACTAGGAGCAGGGATACCTTCTACTAGATGAGGTTTCTCAAAGATCCATCCAACACGGCCTTTAATGCTTCAGGGATGGTGTGTCCATACTTCTGGTCAACCTGTTCCAATGCGTTACCACCTTCACAATAAAAAAATCTTTCCTACCACCTAATCTAAATCTATCTTCTTTTAGTGTAAAGCCTTTCCCCCTGTCCTGTCACTATCTGCTCACCTAAAGAGTTATTCTGCCCATATTTTATAAACTCCTTTCAAGTACTGGAAGGCTGCAGAGATTTTCATGGAGACTTCTCTTCTTCATGTAGAACAACCCCAACTTTTTCAGTGTGACTTCACAGGAGAGGTGTTCCAGCTCTCTGATCATTTTTGTGGACCTGCTTCAACAGTTCCATGTCCTTCCTGTGCTGTGCCCCCAGAGCTGATGCAGCCCTGCAGGTGGGGTCTCAGCAGAGCAGAGCAGAGGGGCAGAATCCCCTCCCTGCCCTGCTGCCCACCCTGCTCTGGATGCAGCCCAGGACACGTGTGGCTCTCTGGGCTGGCAGTGCCCATGGCTGGGCCATGTCCAGCCTCTCATCATCAATATTCCCAGGCGCTGCTCTGGAGGGCTGCTCCTAATGAGCTCTTCTCCAGGCTGTAGGCTGCATGTGGAGACTCAGGGGCCTGCCACTGGGGCTGTAACACCTTGATTTGGGAGAGGCAGAAGCAAGCACGGAGAAACACCCCTCTAAGGATAGGGTAAGAAGCGCCTCTGTCCCATAAGCCTCTGTAGGCACATGTTAATGTTTTAAGTTCTATTGGTTTATGCAGTTAAGCTCACCCTTGCCCAGCCTCCTTTACCATACTTGTATCCCCATAGAATGTTCTCCCTTCTCTTGATCCCTATTGGCCCCAGTTTGCCACAGTGTTCCACCCCTGTTATCCCATTTGTTCCCCTAGTCTGCTGCCCCTCCTCTGCACTATTTTTCCCCGTCTCCATTGGCCCTTGAGCCTCAGAGACACCACTTTCACCCTATATTTAACCCTGTGTCCCCTAGTCTGGGGTGTTTTTGTCGCTGGATCCTCTTTGTGCCAGTAAATGGGTTTTTCCTCTCCAAACAAAGACCTGTCTCTTGCCACCTTTGTCAGCTCTTTCAACAAGCATGCTCTGGGCCCTGAAAGCACAGGTTGATCTCTGGGACTTACTGAAGTGCACCACTTCAGCTGCACTCATGTCTGGTATTGCCACAGCCCAGGCGCAGAACATTTTCCTTGGCCTTGGAACTTTAAGTTTCTCATGGGCCCACTCCTCGAGGCTGTCCTGATGCCCCTGGATGTTCACCCCATCTTTCTGCAGTGCCACCTGCACTGCTCAGCCTCCTGTCACTGCAGATGTACTGAGGGTACACTCTGTCCCACTGCCTCTGTCACTGATGAGGATACTGGAGAGCCAAAGTCTCAGGACAGCCCTGAGGGACACCACTCATCACTGGCTACATCTGGACATGGAGCCATTGACCGCAACTCTCTGGCGGCCTCCATCCAGCCAATCCCTTATCCACTGAACAGTCCATCCTTCAAATCCATGTCTCTCCAATTTTGACATTAGGATGTCTTGTGGGACGATGTGTAAGGCCTTACAGAACTCTGGGTATAGGACATCACTTGTCTGGTTTACCTTGTACACTACTAGCTGCTGCAATGTCTGCTGTGGCACTGATGGTTTTTAAATGGACCTGAGTCAACATTTTTTGTTGACAGATTTTTTTATAGTATCAAAGCTGGTTGCCTCGGTAGCCCGTCTCTAACAAGTTTGCATCAAAACTACTGCATGAAGTACGTGGATGGTGTTGTTGCTGTGACCCACAACTCAGCTGGCAAGGCTGGACTGGGAGAGGAGCAGGCTGTGTGGGGCAGTCCTCACCACAGCTATGCCTGTGAAGCAGCTCTAGACTTCAGAAGCCCTGACACAGTCACATCTAGCTGAGCTTCAGGTGAAAGAGTGGTTTCAACATTTTGTTGTTGTTCTTCTTCTTCTTTTGGGTTTTTTTTTTCTGTTGAGAACTAGGTCCTATTGCTAGGCATACTATTACAACATCAGGTGATTACAGTGCAAATAAACAAACTATTTTATAGAGAATCTTACTGGGAAAACATAATTTTTCTCCACCGTATCACTCCACAGAACTTGAGTTCAGGAAACTTAGGTTTTGCACAAAACTTATGCCAGTTTTCTTTTTACTGGGGGATGTCATTATAGATAGAGGGGTAAATGATCAGAAGATTACTGTCTACTGTTTTGAAATACTTATTTGAAATGAAATAAACTTTGTCACTTGAATATGGACTTAGGGACAAACAGCATCCTATTCACAAAACCATATGTCATGCTTGATTTTCTCAACAGTTACAGAAGGTAAATTTACTAGGTCTTTATTTTCAATGTGTTTCTTCCACTGAAGACAATGGAAAAAACTTCCATTAATTTTATGGAAACATTATTTGGTCCCTAGTGACTCTACTTCTCTCTTTTCCCCACATTTTCCTTTTGAAAAAAGATACATCCTGAAAAATAGCACCTTGACTGGAGAAAGATTTAAAAATTAATACAGAGAACTATTGCTTTTCTGCCCATGTGACTATACACAGCTCAGAAAATTATAGTTCCTATCATTTTAACACATCAAGGGAATATTTTTTAAAGGTGTTACTTTTCATTTTCTGTTCTTGTCAACAATTTAGCAGTTAAAGAAGATGTTGTAAAAGTAGTTAACTTCCTTGTCTCTGTTTTGCCACAGTGAAACAGTTCTCAGTTTGCGTCTTTTTTCCCCCTAACTTTGAGCAACAAAAAAGGAAACATGTCCTCTGATTATGCAAATATGCCATGGAATCAGTCTTAGGAATTAATAACTGAAAATACCAAAACACATCACTTAGGGGTTATGTAACAAGAGAAAAAGAAAGGCTCAGAGAACATCCCCCAGAAACCCACTCCCCAAATTTCTTTCCTATTCCTCTGTGTCAGCCTGGAGAGGCGGGAAGATGAAAGAAAAATAATCCTGTTTAGTCAATGTTGTCTTAAGCTGACTCTGCATTTCCTGCTAAAAATAATTTAAAATGAGGGTATTTGACCCGAAAAGGAATCTGATGGTAAAACCCCCTTTTTTCCATAATGGTCCAAATAGCCAACTGTGGCTGATACTGCACCATCCCTTGGGCTGGCTGCCAAGCTGCAGCACTAACCAAATATCTGCTTGGTCTCCACAGGATTTTACCTAGCACTTTCTGTGTAATATTCTACTGTTTCTGGAAGAATTTCATGACCTATGCTGCTATCAGCCACTCTAAGGACTTAGCACAGTTACCTGTTTCAAGCACAGTTAAAGCCCCAGAAGGCCTTTGCCATGAGATAAGCACAGAAGGGAGTGAGAGGCCATGTTTTTAAGGAACAGGATCCTAAGCTCTCTATCTACTCTCTGCTCTTTCTCTTTCTTGCATTCCTAGTTTTTCCCTCCACCCATCCTGCACTCCATAACCTTCCCTCTGTTCCCAAAGATGCCATCCACCATTTAATTTTGACCTTAGTAGCTTTGCATTTGTGTGCTGGATCATAGCTTAAGTCTGACTCAGGTCCCTTCAGGAAGCCGACCATGGAGTGTTGGAGCATTTCTTCTCTCTGTGCCAGCAGTCCACACACACACAAACATACTCCACCAAAACTCGGGATTTAGCGCCCATGTTCATTGAACTTTCAGCTGCTTCAGCTGTGTGAAATTGTCAATTTCACTACATGCTTTCACTGTTCAGCATCAAGTTGCAAGCTTTCTTTTGTCATGCCACTGCTGTTAATGCATCAGTTGAAAATGTGAAAACCTATTCAATCCAGATAGCCTAATCTTGAGCTGCCGTGACTCAGGAAAATCCTCCTTCCAACAGATTGGCTACCTGAGGCTATAGCAGAAATTGTGTCTCTTTCTTCTACTTAGTGTCTTCCTATTCTCATTCACTGTTCAGACTGAAATGTTCTCTCTGCCTGTCCTTATACTTCCAACTTTTCTCTGCCAATGTCTGTTGACTGCTGGCTCCACTGAGCATCAGCCAACCATGCAGGCTGTCAGTGAGGGCACATCCTTCCTCTGCAGTGCCACTGCCCAGGTGATCCACTGCTGACTGCTGTGTGGCTTGGGCAGAGCAGCTCTGCAGTAAAAGACTTCACTGGAGGGTTTGTGGCATACCCATGGCTATGGGGAAGCAAGTGCTTGGATGGCAATGCCAGGGTTTAGGATGATGGGTGAAATCACCCCACCTCTGCAGCCCCATGCAGCCCCATGTAGCACCTGTCCTGCATCACAAGAATGCGGTCTCCTCCTGTGAGACACTAACCAGAAATGCAGCAGAAATTGTGTACTACATCCTGCAATAAAACACAGTCAGCAATGAAACTACGCATGGGTGGGAGAAACTCTCACTGGATGGGTAAAGACAGAAAGTGTGTAACTATTATGCTACACTTTGGACATTAAAATAAAAGCAGGTTCTGAACAATGACAGTCATTTCATGTCCTGACTGGTAAAAAAATCATATTGATAATACACTCTAAGAAAGAAATGAGCCCACAAGAAGGAAATTAGAATGCTCAAAAGTCTGTCTTTCATACATTTCATCAGTATAGAAAAATATGTAAAACAACAGTTTTCATCCCATGCCAGATGGAGGGAAAATTATTTTGAGAGGTAAGTCAATATTGTTACTGAGGCGCAGTCTAGTATGTACCATGCTTCTCCTGAGGAACATGTAAAAACTTCAGGGATAAATACAGGAAAAAATTCAAAACTTCTAATAAAACTTTAAAAGCCGTTTAAATATTAAGTTAATGGATACCATTTTCAAACCAACCTTTCAGTGAAGGTTTGCATCAATGGCATTGCATAGATGTGGAGAGAAATCACTTGAGCAGGGTGGGGGGATAGTTATCCTATAATGGTATGGAAGCAAAATTAGTTAAATCACAAAATCATAGGAAAACAAACTCCATTGTAAATAAGTTGGGTCACTCGCACATTAAAGCTAGTGGGAGTTTTTTTCATCCATCCAGCAGGTTTCTCACCTAAATTATTGCTGTTCTTTGCCACATCAGAAAAGCTCATGACTTATAACCATTTTGATTCCTAATCTCATATATGTGCTTTAATTGCTGTCTTCATAATTCATAAATAATTGCTAATATGACACTATTTAATACAACATTTTAAAATGTTCCAACTTGTACAAACTTCGTACAAATCATTTCACAGACTGCACGAGAGAATAGAAGCTCAGTGACTATAATACCCTAAGGGAATCTGTGGCCATAAAAAGTTCCTACTTTTTTCTTGGGTTGGGTAATCCAAAACAACTAAATTGTGAGTGGGCACTATTGCATTGACTGTGAAATGACAAGTATGCATTAGACATTTCCATTATATTTAATTTTTAGCAAGTTAAATTGTATATTTTAAATTAAATTAAATTATTAAATTTTATTATTATTTAAAATTTATATTTTTAATTATTTAATTTATTATATTATTTTTTATATAATAATTAATATAAATTTTAAATTTATTTAAAATTATTTTAATTAAATTATTATTAATTAATATAATATTTAATTAATATATTTTATATTTTTTATTTTTATTATATAAATATTAAAAATAAATATTTTAATTTTATTAAACTTTTAAAGTATATTTAATTATTTTTTTAGCATTCTTCTGAAATGGCTGTCTAAAAGCTATTTACATGGACAGAGAAATACAGCCTCAAATTTCTCCAGTCTGGTATCTGTAATTCAGCAGTAAAGTCAAAGGAATTTCTTTCTTGTAATAAATGCCGTGAGAGTATAGAAAATAATTAAATCATCGCAGGGTGGACCCAGTAATTTGAAAAAATAATAGTAAATTACTTGAACCACAGGAAAAAATCCAGTTTATTAGCAAACATTTCATTTCAGACAAAAAGCTAATTCATCATTTATGTTTGATAATATTATTTCCTTTGTGTTAAAACGTGAGTGAATTGTTCAGGATTTTTCTTTGAATTTCCCATATATGCTTAGTAAAAAAAAAAACAAAGACATTTTAAATTAACATGCCTAAAATAGTATTATTTAGAAATAAGAATACTCATATAGGATATGCATATACATATTGCCTAACTCCAGGTGAACCAGAAACAGAGGTTACCATCACACTATTAATGCAGTACAGCAATTATATAGGTCCAAGAAACATGCAAGAAATATAGAAGAAATGAAAGCAATCGTGGTTGTGCTCTCCTGCTGGGATTTCTGTGGTGTTGGTAAGTTGTGAGAGCTTCAAGGGACCATTACAGAATGGAATTTGCAACAGCACAGTTGGCTAAGGGACATGTTTGGAATAACATATATACAAAATGCTTCTTACTCAGGTGTGGAATGCCACATCACAGCTGGAAATGCTGAGGAGCTCTATGGGGTGCATGGGAATTCTAGAACCTGCAGCAAACTGAGCCAGAGCTCTTGTTTTCCTCTTTCCTCTCATCTTGATGTCTGTTGTGTAGGATGTTGGGATTGACTCAGCCCAAGATGAAGAAGATGAGCTGAAAATAAGGCCATAGGAGAACCCCTCAAACTCATAGTGAGACAAAAAGGCCAGTCCTAGAATTCCCCACTTGTTATATGCAGATTTGTGCTAGAAAGTTCTCTGTTCTCCCCTAGTTGATTTGTTCATGGTTACCTCATTATCCTTTATTGGTCAATGTATCCCTGCATTGTTTTTCATATCCTTTCCTATTGGACCTCTCCCTCACATCCTACTTTGACTCTGCCCTAAATCCTAACCTGCTTTACCCTGGACCCCAGGCTTCAGCTAGTCTTTCCTGATGTGCTCCCACGTAGTTTGTTCACCTTTCAGTTCATTATTTTAGAGTTACTGAAATGTTTTTTTTGCAAGCCACTAGTCTGGACATGTGTCTCTCTCCAGAGTCACCTAATGAGGTTCCCGATGTAGTTGCTTACAGATCCCAAGTAATCGAGGCCTGGACCAGTCTGCAACATCTGGTGCCTGAAAAGGGACTTCTGACATTCAGGAGACCTGTCAGGAACTCACCCTGCTTCCAGGAGTGGGTTGTAGGACCTTGCCCTTCTTGTGTGTGCTGGCAACAGGGTGAAGCCTGGGAGAACTTCACCAGATAAGGAGCGAGGAGGATGCTGCCTTATCACCTGTCTTCGAGGAGAAGGTAAGAGAAGGGTGGATATCCGTCCCATTTGGTTCTCCTCAGCTAGCTTTCTAAATTAAGTTTTTAAAATGGATGTGAGGATGTCAACTGTAGCACAGAGAGACATTTACCGAAGTTTTAAGTTAAAATTGGCAAACCGGGGCAAAAAATTTAAGAAGGAACTTAATTCATTTGCTGGATCCGTAGAAATTTTACAGATATTGCTGAGTCCAAGATAAATTCACTGGACTTTTGGGACTTGATAGGGAATAATTTATAATTCAGCAGCAAATCAAGACCACTGTTCCCAGAAATTGATTCTAATCTTAAAAATGACATTCAGCGTTATAAAGATAAACCAAAAGGAGAAAGAAATAAGAGAAAAGTTATTTGACACAGGGCAACAAAAGTCTAATTTGGATCAGCCCAGGGAAGCCCACAAACCCTTTTCCTTCAAGCTTTTCTGTTCAGGGCCAAGATGGCAGAAGCCTGTGCCCATGGATGGCCCAGGGAGTTACACAGCTCAGCTGGTGACCTCACTGCCCTGTCATCACCTATCCCTCCACCTGGGACATGGTCTGAGATGGTAGTGTGCAAACCATCTCAGACCTCCCCCACACGGTGCCACCTCTTCCCTCACATCTCCCTTGTCCTTCTAACCTTACTAATATGAAGCGGTCCACCTCCATCGTGAACATCACTAGCTGTAATACCACCAACTGCCTTTTTAAAAATTACAGCCATTTTGAAGATCATTTTAACACCTTTGGTTGATGCCCATAGTTGTTGGAAAGCCCCACCCAAAACCCTTCCTACGGTCCTGCCTACTTCATCCCAAGACATGCCCAGTGCTCCAAGGAAACAACCACCCCTGCCTATTTGGGAAACTCATCTAATAGCCACTCCCCTTTTCCAGAGGCTGGAACCACAACCACCTGGATTCTGGAAGGGCCCTCCCCCAGAATGGTGGAGCCCATGTCACCTTGGCCTGCCTCAAGGTCTAGCCTGAGGCAAGACCACAAGTACAAGAAGGTGTATGTAGTTAAAGGTGATCCCTCTGAATCCTCGTCCTCTTCCTTCTCCTCGGAGATGCACTGGCCAGAATCTAAAAAAAGAGGTCTGGGAAAAAAAATTTAAAAAGCAATGAAAATTGAGGTATTGGGAAGTATCAAACAAAATGGAAGTAATGCTAGTCTGGTACAACAGGAGGGAAAATCCATACTGGGAAACTCTGTAATTTGGTGAAATCAAAGAATTAAGTAAAGCAGCTTCAGAATATGGGAGAAGCTCACGGTGCTTCTCTATCCTGATTGTAGTGACCTTCTCAGCCCACGCTTTTACAGCCCACAATGCACGGTACTTAATGATCTCACAGTTAACACCCACTGAGTATTTGCTGTGGGAATTGGAGTGGAAGTGCCTATTAACTTAATTATTACAAAATTATGCCTATGATCCAGCGAGGGTGCAAATTACCATGGACCAGTTGGCAGGTGAGGGGGCTCATACAGACTCTGACCAGGAAGCCACAGTCCTTCCTAAGCCCGTCCTCAAAGACACTAGGGACACAGCTAGGAAGGCGCTGATACAAATTCCAGAAGCAAATAAACCTCATCAGTACTATGCCAATATCTAGCAAGGGCCTACTGAGCCCTATATGACTTTTATAGATAGATTCAAAGCTGCAATAGAGAAACAAGTAACTGTGACCCAGTGAAGAAAAGACTATTCAAACAATTGGGTGTTGTAAACATAATTCAGAATGCAAGAAAGTTTTCGGGCACTACTTCCCAACCAGAACCTACCATTCCTCAAATAGCTGAGCCCTGTAATTAACTAACCACTGCAGAACAAATGGTTAAAATTCAAGCCCAAGTGTTGACCAATGCATTAAACAATTCTCAACAAAAGCCTCAAAACCCACAAAATCAGAGAAACTGTGTCAAATGGACAATGTTTTAACTATGGTCAAAAAGGCCATTGGGCAGAAAAACTGCAAAAAACCAAAAAAGGCCAATGGTGAAGAGCAGTGTAACTGCAATAAAGGCAACCAAAATACCAACCAATCTTATCAAGTCCAAAGGCAGGATCATTGCCACCTAGGGAACCACCAGTGAAACGCCAGAGTGGAGCACAACGATGTAATATAACCTATCACCCACCCTGGTGAGCAGCACTGGACACCATCAAGTGCAGAACTGCAGCATGTCATCAGTGAACTCCCAGTTTCAGTGTCTACAGGTATCAGACTGGAGCTGTCAACTGCTCAGCAAGTAATGATCACAGAGGTTACACACCACACACTTTCTACAGGGTGCCTTGGCACAGAACAGCAGCTGCAAGACTTTCTAATTGTAGGCGTGGACAGACGAGCTGCAGAAGGATTTTATGTGTTACCTACAGTCTTATCAGTTACATCTAGTCAGTAAATTACCATTTTGACCATATGTCCTAACACCCCTTGTTTCATACCTAAAGGTTTAGGTTTTGCCCAGGCCTTTCTCTTTCCTGATGCTGATGAAGAAATTTATAATGAGACCTCCGGACGTCTGTGCATCATGTGGACCTGACACATCATGCAAGGAAAACCTCTGCTGACCTGTACCCTAGCTTGGAGACCCTCTCATCAACACAGGGGCAGACATTACTGTAATATCAGAAACTTGCTGGCCTCCAGAATGGACTTTTGTCCCTTCCTTGGATTCATTATTTGGAACTTGAGAACACGGCATCACCATATGTAGCCTCCATCCTGTCATTTTTAAGGGGCCGGAAGATCAAGTGGCCACCGTAAAGCCATTTATAGCCAAAAAAGAAAAAAATAATTGTCTAGGGAAGAGACATTTTGTCTCAATGGAGTCTCAGGCTGGAAATAAATTTTTAATGAGGGCCACTGACAAGCACAGCACCCTAAAACTTAACTGGTTATCAGAGAAGCCCATCTGGGTTGATCAGTGGCCCCTCCCAGAAAACAAATTAGCTGTGCTACAGACTCTAATTCAAGAGCAATTGAACAAAGGACACATTATCCCCACAAACAGCCCTTGGAATACTCCAATATTTGTTATCAGAGAGCCCCAAAATTAAAAAATGGAGGCTATTGCAAGATTTAAGAGAAGTTAATGAAGTAATTGAAGAAATGGGACCATTACAACTGGGGTTACCATCACCCAGCATGATTCCAGTGGCCGGTCATTAATGATTATTGGTATCAAAGACTGTTGTTTTAGTATCCCACTACACCCAGAGGATGCGCCACGGTTTGCTTTTTCAGTACCTTCAATTGACAATCACCCTTGGAAAGATTCCATTGGACTGTGTTCTTGCAAGGCATGAAGAACTCCCTGCCTGTATGCCAATGGTGTGTGGCCAGAATCTTATCACTTATTCACGAGAAGTTCCCTTAGTCTACCATACTTCATTACATGGATGATATTTTAATAGCCACCAAAGACAATACAGCCTTACAGATTGTTGTTGCTGAAGTAATTGAAGGGATACATAAAACTGGACTATCTATAGCTGAAGACAAAGTACAGCAATCTCCCCCTTGAAAATACTTAGGATACAGACTCACTGAGCATGCCGTTGTCATGCAGACTATCCAACAGCAGGAAAACCCAATGACACTGCATGAGCTCCAAAAACTCATTGGGTCTGTCAGTTGGATTCGAACTCTCCTTGGAATAACCAACCAGGACTTGACTCCATTGTTTGATTTGTTGAGAGGAGATACGGACCTGAACTCCCTCAGAAAACTAACTCAAGAAGCAAGAACAGCCCTAAATAGAGTGTCCGCAGCTTTGCAAACCCACCAAGCACACAGGTGTAACTGAGATTTACCCTATTTGTTCACGTTGATAGGGGAAAGTCCACACCTTCATGGCTTAATTTTCCAATGGGGCCAAAAGGTACCAGAACCTTTGCTAATTCTAGAATGTGTGTTCCTATCTAATCAAATGACTAAAACCATTACTACAGGCCCCGAAGTTATGTCACAAGTAATAATGAAAGCCAGATACCAAATTTCATCTCTTTTGGGAAAAGATTTTTCTGTTATATTTATATCTGTTACTTATATTTATTTAGAAGTTATTTTAATTTAACTTCCAGTCCAGCAACCACTCAAAGCAGGTGATGAAGGTGACATCCACTCTGTGTCTGCTATCCATGGAAGGTAGATCTTGTCTCCCTTATTTAACAGGCAACATTCAAGGGTCAGCTTGTTATGTCCCACAATTTCTGTTCAGAATGCCACTGAGTTTTTTGTGATAGTCTTGGTGTGGTCTGGAAGTAGAAAGGCCTGGGCGATGGTGGTGCCTTTCTGTAGAAACCAGGGTGGGTCTATGCACAAGACTCTGATGGTAGTTTCCTCCACTGGCCCCACTGTCTGAACTTCTGGAAGAACCTGTAGAGTGTCAGGTCCATAAAGAGGGTGATAGATGATTAAAACATCCCGGGGGTCCATCAGCAGACCTGCGTTTACCTGTTGGTATATGGTAAACACCTTTATCATCAATTTGGATGGACTGGAGGCTCACCAGTGCACATTGGGTCCCCACCTAGGTGAGTTGGTAGGTTTTGGAGAGGTGGTGGCCTTCAAGGTCGATGTCATCAAGTAACATCTCTAGGTACACATGCCTTCTGGGATGGTGGGGAGCGTGGGATAGAACGGCTTGATATTTGGTGTCATCGTGCTTGGCTGTCCTGCACTTGGCCAGGTGTTTCCCCGGACACGGTTGGTAGCTGGGATGATGCTGGACCTGCTGGTGGCATTGGAACTAGGAACAATGTTTAAAATATTCTCTGCACTCTAGGCAAGCAGAGGAGGGACAAGAGGTGGAAGGGTGTCTCTTTAGAAATACTTTGTTGTATTCAACTTGAATATGACTTAGTTCTCCATAGTGATAACAGTGGATGTTGTCCTTGTTGAATGGTTTTACCTAGGCCAACACACGCCTTCACCATCCCTTTGCTTACCACCAAGGCCACTTTCAACAGACATACCTTTAGCACAAGCCTCTATCATTTATTCAGTCTTAAGTTCAGGGTCGAGAGGGAGTGTTCTCAGGATCTTTTGGCATTCTGTGTTGGCATTGGAGATGGTCAATTTCCGCAAAAGCTCCTCTGTCACCTCCTCACAATCAGCTTGTCTGTCAATACTTTTCTACCACCTCAAGCCTGGATGTAGTTTTCTTCTGGGCCTTGATGGATAGTAGCAAAGCTTTGCTGTGGGGTGATTCCATCTGGGGTTTTTAGTAAAGCATTAAGTGTGGCATTTTTAATGTCCTCGAGGACAGGCCTCAGGATGACTTGGGCCTGCTCCTTGGGCTTTTTATAATCACCTTTGCTACTAAATGAGTCCATTGAAAGTCTTCGAGGTTGATCCTCTTGTCCCTTACAGAGCTTTAGTAATTTTTTAAGTTGTTTTTTCCAGGTTGCCTTGCAAAGGAGGAGTTGAGTAGATGAAAGGAGGACAGACAATGTGTCTCAGATCATGTGGGGTGAGGACATGTGCTTCAAATGTAACTCACAAAAGATTTTTAAAATATGGGAATCCCCTTCCATAATCCTTACATCCCTTACAGAGTTCTTTTATCTCCCTGTAAGGCAGGGATTCCCACTGGGGCTTCCGCCCTCTTGAGAATTTAACAGGGGCTGCCAGGATCTATCCTCTCTGCAGTCTTCCAGTTCCCCTCCAGAGTGGCCTGCTTCCGCACCCTTGTCCAGTGATACTCAGACTTGGTGTTAGAATCTGAGGAGTCACTGTCCTACCCCGATGGGGAGGAAGAAGTCATGGCAAGGGCACAGTGCTTCTGGTGAACCGGTGAGGCCCAGTGTCATAAGCCTCTGGCAGCCAAGATGACTGCCTTCTGGTTGCCATCATGTCCACTTCAGTCCCGGTGTCATGGGAGCTGGAAGTGTCATGGCTAGTAGAGGTGGGACCTGAGGTGGAAGAGGTGGATGCCAGAAGGGGAGAGGGAGGGCATGAGCCAGAAGAGGTTGTATTGGTAAGAAAGGGAGCTTCTGATGCAGGAGCCACCATTGACATGATAGGTGGAAGGGAATGCCTCACAGGGGAGGAGCCCGACGGTGGAGGAGCAGGAATCATGGAGGAGAAGGGTTCTGGGCACCGTTTTGGCCTATACATGCAGATGAGAGTGCAGGGTATGAGGGTGTAGGGAATAGGGTTAGGTTAGGTTAGTTCTCAGGATGGCATGATCAGTGCCATCCTGAGGAGCGGACAAAGGAGGACAGGAGATGGCAGAACAGGTGGCTCTCCTGTGCCTCTTGGCATTTTCCATCTCCTGGCCTTCCCTGAGAGGACGGGGGGTTAAGAACATGAGGGGAGGAAGGCAGCAGCTGGGAAGATAACTGGGGTGTGGAACCAACAACTTGTCCTGAATTTTCCCCAATAGCTTTAACAGAATCATAAATTAGTGAAAAAGTGGATAAAACTTCCCCACCTTATAATTTTCCTCTGTTTGCAAAAGATATCACTTCACCCCAACCCTGTCCCAAACCTTAAGTGACATAACTGATTCCTTTGTAAATAAAGAAAAATAAAATGAATAAAAGCCTTTAACTTTCCCCTTGATGAACTCCCTGAGAATCAAGGACAACTTTAACTTGGAGGTAGAAGTCTCATTGCAGAATGGTAAGTTTGGATCCCATTCCCTCAGATTCCCACCCACAAGATTTAAAAGGGAAAATGAAAGGATAACCGACACAGCACTTACCAACTGTTGGGTCAACTAAAGATCTTGTGGGAGTCCTGTCTGCACAACAGATCCTCACTGGAGGAGAGTTGTTCGTCACTCCTTCCAGAAGGCCTTCTCAAAATTGAAGTCTTCCCTCTGGAAAGTGGTCGCCCAAATGCGACTTAAAATCCAGTGTCGACAGCCACTGGAGACACTTGCAGAGGCTCGAGAATGATGAGCCCCATGTTTCAGGCCACGTGTAGCAGTGAGGCGAGGTGGTCAGTGCTGCTCCCTTCCCCACAAGTGTCCTTGGACGGAGAACATTTGAGCAGGCACACGACAATCACACCCTCAGGCACTCAAGCACACCACAGCTAGCAGGCAGATTAAATGATATGAATGCTGTAAGGAGGTCCAAGACCCATAAAATGACAATCTCAGTGATATGGTGGGCTACATTTTCTATTTTATTTAGTACAGTGCATGTCCTTAATTCATGGGAGAGTCATATGTCACACCTCTTCCTGTGCCTGTTGCAGAGAAAGAAAATGTGAGACAAAAACTTCCCTGTTTAAGGCACCCTGTAACCTGTAAGGAAAGAAGTATTGGGCCAAAAGCCAGAATTTTTAAGAGTATCTCTTCCAAAGACTGTTGCTAATATTTCCACGAGGCACCATGGTTATTACTGAGTTAGGCCTTTCACCCTTCTGCCAGGGAAGAGAACTCCAGTCTCCAAAGTGACATATCTAGTCAGTTCCCTCTGCATGCCAGATTGAAATTCTCAATTACACAATCTGCAACTCTAAATCTAATCACCAGACTGAGAATAACCAAGGTATCCTGACACTCAGCACTACTCTAGGCTCCCCTAGAGCTGATTACCTCTAGGATGCAGCATTTGTTCTGTGTGCCTCTCAGGACTGCTCTGTGTGCAGCCTAAACACCTAGGTGCTCCTCCAGATAGTATCTTGGGTATTCCTAGAAGCTTTGAGACCATTACTCTCAAGGATGGGCCTTGGAAATTAAGTTATTGCTGGTTTTGTCCCGAAGAACAGTCCGTAACTTGAAGTAAAACCTGATCATGTCTGCATTTTAGGCTAAGAAGTTCACTCAGGTGGGCTGTTGCACCAGCGTTTTGCACTCAAACCTCTGCATCCTGTCACATCTGTGCAGCCAGGCAGCACTCACTGCATGCTCACCAACTTCCCCTACATCTCTGAGGATAAGGGATGCTAAACCAGGAGCGGTGCCTAGCCCTTCTGCTAACCCTGGGGTCACAGAAGTTCACATCTCACTGTTCTTCATCTGCCACCAACATCTCCTTTAAGCTGAAGATAAAGTTTACGGCAGTTGCAACTGTGCTGCAAAGTTTCAACAATGCATAAGTTATCTTCTTGAGTCATTGCATCAGAAACAACAATATGGAGCTGTAGGAAGGTTAGCAGACCTCTCTTCAGATCAGGAAACAGAGCAGGCAGCTGCTTGTTTGTTCCTGAGCACCATTAATGCACTAAGGGCCCTGAAATTACTTATCTCCAAATCCCCAGTGACAGAGCAGTCCAGTTTAAGCAGAGAGTGTCAGCTGAGATACTCAGAATTGACAAGGAATTTCTTTTCTTTCACAGACCTAAAACAAATACAACTTTATGATGTAGACATAAATCTAACTTTAATGAAGATTTTGTTTATTAATTCCCTTCATAAACAGTCCTTGTCATTAACACCTTCCACTGGCAAACAGAGAATTTATTAGAAGAGAACCTTGCCAGCTGAAAAAAGTATTTGGCTTGTCTGACTGTTGCCAAACACTTTATTTGTAATTTTCAAGGACATTTGAACAAAAAAGGAGTAGATCTACACAAGTTAAATTTAGTTTTCTACTGACTGTCCCTGTTTGCAGTCTCACACTGCACTCATTAGTTTCAGTGTCTGTAATTAAAAATTGCAGAGAAAATGCCAGAATATTCCTAGCTTTCTTTTATGAGTTCTGAACTCTGATCAGTTAAAGGTTCATAGAACTGGCTTTCCCTGTGTTTTCTTTTGCCTAATGTCAGATTTTGTCTGAAAACCTTTTTTTAGTTCAACACACACATTGGTGTTCGTAACAGCTATACTGGCATGGCAAAGATATATAAGTGGTGTTTCAGAGTCCTGTGTCTCTACCTGAGAGCTCAGTGTTGCTTCAGGATTCATTTTCTTGTGTCCAGCAAAAACAGGAGAGCTCAGAGGGGGCGTGTGAATGAGAGAGTTGAGTGTTCAGAGCTGTGGCTGAAAGTGGGTGGTGTGGAGGTGAACAGACAAAGAGACAGGCATTGCCAGTAGAGGCTTTTCAGCATACATTGACCAATTACCAGCTATTAGACTCGTGCTGGGGTATGCCACACTTGTCTCTTGGTTTGAATGACTTCTGTTACTCCTGGACAAACAGCTTTGTAACTGTCCTGACTGTGAGATGTCCCAAGTGGATGGGATGACAGGTGTGATTTAGGTTGAGCTGCAGTAGCCAGACTTTAACTGGTCCTGGAACAAGGTGCAAGAGCAGGTGCATGGACCACATTTAATTCTCCTCTCCTCGTAAACTCAACCATTGTGCTCCTAGGAAAGGGCCCTGCTGTAGTAGATTGCATCTGGGATCCCCATGTCCTAAGGTTTAACCGGGTGTCTGCAGAAGTGGTGAAAGAAGCCTCCAACTGCCTGACTCATGAAGTGGTGTGTATGGTGTCCTGCTGATGAACTGGCTGAGCACCTCTGATGAAGAGCAAACAAAGAAACCAAAGGTGACGGGACACTGGGAGAAAGAAGCTTGGTGTGCATGTTCAATCAATTATCTCCCTATGTTGTTCCACTGGCAGTAAGCTGTGTGAGAGAAATCCTGTCAGGGTCCTCACACTTACTGCTGAGGCAAAGGGCTCACATGTGAAAAGCTTCAGCAGCTGAGACAAATGTTAATCTCCATACTCACAGGCAGACTGCTCAGAGGACAGGAAGTTTGTCTGATCCTGACACAAAGCACACACTGCCTCATTTGGGGGTCTGCATGTGGCTGTAGGCCCAGGATATGCACACACCCACATGCATACACACATCAAACACAGTTAATGGAAGATAACAGCAAAGCTCAATGAGCTTTCCACATCTTCTCTTGAAAGCACCTGCATTTTCAAAAAGAAATTCCCATTTCTTGTGTCAAGCTCTTGGTTTCCATGCAAGATCAAGGTAATTATATTTGCCACTGTGAAGTTGCAGTATCTACAGAGGAACATTGAAGATCTATGTTAGTTTGGGACTCACAAAAAGTAATTCATTATGCATAATGGTGATGTTGGCAGTGCATGCCAAATGGTTAAATCTAATGTAGCATACAGTTCCATTAAGGCACAACAAAATTAATCTATCCCTTCCCACCAGGAGGTTTAAACAAAAGCAATGGGGAAGGAGATGCATGGAAAAAACAGCAATTCATTAATGAAATGAAGACATGTAAAATAATTAGGCTTATAACAATAGATTAGAGGACTAAATTAACCCTTTTATTTTCTGTCCAATATGCACAAGTCAGAACCCTAGCACTGGGTGTTATGTAAATGAAACTTTAATTGTCTTCCAATTTTCTTCCAGGGAGGAGATGAACAAGAAGATCAAAATGAAGCCACCATCCTTTGAATAACTTGATTTGCAGAAACTGCCCATGGTGACTACTTGCATTCAAAGTCACACTTTGGATCTCCAGTGGGAAATTGCAAATGAATGAATTAACTCAAAGAATAAAAGAGAAACAGTTGCCACTAAACTGTCGTACAATAATTTGTGTAAATAATAATATTAAAACTAAGGGACCAACCTAAATTAATGGAGGTATAGAGCTTTGTTTTGCTTTGTAGGATATGCTAGTTAGAAGGCACCATTTTCTTCCCTATATACATCATGTTTCCCCAGTAACACAGGTGTATATTTTAAACTGCTCTGTGCCTTAACAGATGCTGCTTACTTTAAGGTGTAAAGAGAAGACAAATGTTTCAAAATACATTACATTCATTCAGGATAAGAAATAACCCAGATGCACAGATCTTTGAATAAATCAAGTAATGAAGATATTTCCCAGCCCTTTGTACTTTAATTTTTTTAAATTTAGCTGAAAACAACAAGGAACTTCCCCTCTATTTTCTGCTTACAGCTCTCAGCTGTTCTATAGGAAAGAAACTCTAAGCACCCAGCAGAACTTAAGGGATGAGGTGAATTCAGGGCACAGGGGAGTTTTTTGAGAAGCTCTGCAATGACTGCAACTCTGAGGAGCACAGAACTCCCTCCCCTAGGGATCACTCCAATTCCATCTGTATGGACCAGGAGTGTACTTTGCCTATAGCATTGCCTGGATGTGAGCAATGAGTCAGGCATGTCACACCCTAGCCTTTCATCCCACTGTGTACCCAAGGCTGGAGCACTGGAATGTTTTGAAACTCATGTGAGAATCTAAGGGACTATCAGGTGTATAACACAACATCAAAAGCCTCAATTGATATGCTGAGTACCTGACACTTCCCCTTCCAAAATGACTCTGCCAGCACCTAGAATGGGAGACAAGGTTGGCAGACAGCAGGAACATCACAAGAGGTAGTCTTGCAGGCAACGTGCATTTAGGACCCCGAGGGAAACATATCACAGCAAACTTGGCAGCAAGTCCATATTCCAAAATGGAATTAGGATTCATAAGGCCTCAGGCAAGCAGCTGCAACAGCAGGACAGGTGACTGCACCCAGCATCCCACCACAGCAGAACCAATGCAGTAGTGCACAGCATACCTGAATTCAGGTAGACAGGGCTGGTAAGTATCTAAAATGAAGCACTGCCAATGTCTTTTTTTTAAGTATTACTGTTAGTGGTAGCTGAAGAAGGAAGGTATGGGGAGCTATTTAAGCAGCTTTGGTCCAAGATAGCTGAAGCTCATTATCTTGTTCAGGAGACCCTCCTGCTCTGTTCTGGTCATGCCTGTTTCCAATGCTCAATCTGTTGCTCCAAGGAATTTATGCACAGGGAAATGGTACAAAGATGGGGAAAAGCAATGATCTTGGTCCAGACTGGGGTAAGCTGAAATCTTCTCTTTGAGTTGTTTGTTCCACTTCAGGATTTCCCTTCTATTTTCTACAACCACAAACATTTTAGGGCTCTGCTTCCCCTCAATCCAGTGTCCGTGTACCTTCACTGACTTCAAAGGAAACATTTACCTTAAAGTGCCTATATTCTGACGTCTGAGGTAGAAGGCAAGGACACACTGATTTTGTTAGGGCAATGTTACCTTGGAAGGCAGTGACACACCTCCCCTGAGTGCAATACAACAGGTATTGTCATTGTTTAGTGCATCTCTTTTGGTAAAAGTGGTGCATCTCACTCTCTGTCCTGTCCATCCTTTTATCAAGCTGCCTAAATGAGGAATATCCCTACAGTTGATGAATTGGCTTTGGTGATACTGCTTCAGAGTCAACTGACAAGAGTTAAAATGAGTGGACTCCAATGTAATTCCTTAGGCATTATGTTAGGGCCATGTGTTTCATGGCGTTGGTGGTCAGAGACAGCGATGACACACACATCTCAAAGCTTCATGTGACAAACAGCCCGTTTAATTGTCCAAACCTAGAACATATAGGGAATTTGAAACACTCCAGTTTGAACTGCCGATTGGTCTGATCCCCACACAGCCCAGCTTCTGAACAGTGAGATGTCTGCAGCTAAGGATGGAACGTGATAGGTGAAGTCTCTGTGTGGATTTAAATCCAACCTATCCTTGCCCACCCAGGGATTGTAATGGTACATGTAGGTACACACTTTTTTCATTGATTAAGCAGATATTTAAAGATAGATGTGAAAACTATATTTTTATCTTATATTTATTGATGGTGGGTGTCACTAAAGTGAATCTGTGCCCTCTGCATAACTAAGTGATCTACTGGACACTCCAAAGCTGGTGACTGGAAAATTCAAGAATCTAGAGGTAAATATTGCTAGGTCATAGGCAGCAGCCAGAAGTCCTCTTCATTTAGAAAACTACTTGACTGGTTTTTGTTTTTAAGGTATAACTCATCTTAACCTCTTAATTGCAAAGATTTGCCAAGATGTGCATGATATATCATAGATAATAGAAAATAATAGTCTTACAGAGATGACTCAAGTGCTCCTGAGGTAATAGAAGCCTAGAGATGAACACTGGTGAGAAATCTCAGAAAGATTAAAGAGCATTCCTCTAAAAAGGCTGCATAGATGACAGCTCAGCTGAAGTGCCTCTACACCAGTGGGTGCAGTTGTGGGTAATAAACAGGAGGAGCTGGAAGTCACTGTGCTGCTAAAAGGGTATGAAGCAGTGGCCATCTCTGAAAGATGATGGGATGAATCCCATGACGAGTGTGGCCACTGATGGCTACAGGCTGTTCAGAAGGGACAGGCAGGGATCTCTGTGTGTTGCCCTCTACGTAAGAAATTAATGCAATGTGAAGGGCTGCCTCTGAAAAACAGCTTGAGAATTTCTGAGTGGGAATCATAAAATGAGGTAGCAGAGGGAACCTTTTGGATTGTGCCTATTACAGGCCTTCTAATCACTTAGAGCCTGTTGACTACAAAATCTTCTTGTTCCAGCTACGGGAGCCATCATGCTCATAGGATCTTGTTCTGCTGGGGAACTTCAACCCCCAATGCCTCTGGTGAGCTGTAGGCAATCCAGGGGAATGCTGGAATGCACAGAGGATAACTTCTTCAGACAGGTAATTGACAGCCCTGACAGAGGTGACCATCAGTGCAAGTGAGCTCATGGGCGTCACTGAGGTAGGAGGAAACCAGAGCTGCAGGGAAAATGCAGTGAACTAGTGCAGTGTCTGCATGAGTGGGCAAATGAAGAGCTATGGATGATGTTTATCTGGATTTCTGTAATGTCTTTGACATGGTCCCACCCAACATTCTGAACTCCAGACTGGATGGATACAGATTTCATGAGTGGACTTTTTGGTGTATGAGGAATTGGATCTATGGACAGTCAGAGGGTTTTGAAAAATATGAAGATTAGTGACAAGTAGTATCCCTCAGGAATCTATACTGGGACCAGCATTGTTTAATATTTTCACCAGTGATACTGTGGGGGTGAGTGCACCCTCAGCAGATTTGCAGATGACTCCAAGCTGAGGATGCTGTTGGCACACCTGAAGGATGGGATATCATCCAGAGGGACCTGGACAAGCTCAGGAAGTAGCCCATGGAATACTCAGAAGTTTTAACCAGTCCAAGAGCAGGGTCCTGCTCCTGGGTAGGGGAACCCCAGTATCAATACAGCTGGGGGTTGATGGGATTGAGAGCAGCCCTGATACAAAGGACTTGGGGGTGCTGTTGGATGAAAAGCAGAACGTGACTCGCAACATTCACTGACAGCCCAGAAACCCAGCTATATCCTGGGCTGAATCCAAAGACTGAGTGAGTTGAGAGAGAGCATTCTGCCCCTCTCCTGTGCTCATGCAAGATCCCACCAGGAGTGTTGCATCCAGCTCTGCGGTCCTCAGCACAGGAAGGACATCAGCTTGCTGGAGCACGTCTAAAGGAGGCCACAAAAATGATCAAAGGGCTGGAGCACCTCTCCTATGTAGAAGGACTGAGACAGTTGAGGCTGTTTACCCTGAAGAGAAAATGTTCCAGGGAGATCTTAATTCCCCAGTACTTAAAGAGGCCTTATAAAAAAGATGGGAACAGAATTTTAGCAGGGTCAATTGCAACAGGAAAAGGAGTAATGGCTTTAAACCAAAAGAGGGTGGATTCAGACTAGATATAAGGAATGCATTTTTTTACAGTGTGGGTGCTGAAACATTGGAACAGGCTGACCAGAGAGGTGGTAGATGCCCCATTCCTGAGGCTCATTCAAAGTCCTATTGGAAAGGATTCTGAACCACCTCAACTACTTGAAGATATCCCATAATAGAAGATGTCATTTTGGGGAGGGACTGGACTAGACACATTTTAAAGCTCCCTTCCAAGCTAAAGCATTCTATGATTCCATGATTTTAAGGTGTCACACAACTTTGTGTGTTCACTTCCTCCTCTACAGTCATGACCCTGTCCTTTCCTGCTGCTTTTGTTGCTTCATGTCTCATATCCTGGCACTGGTGCCTGTTAATCTCAGCTCCCCATCACAGCTGTTCCATTCTCCTCTCCGTGCTGATCCTAACATAGCAGTAGTTTGGTTATTGAGTTCATCTGGAGTAGGACTGCATGCATTACCAGCCACAGCTGTCCTTCCTTGTTCATGCATCAACAAAGTCCTGGTCCCTGTGCTGGTGACTTCCAGAGTACAGCCAACTTCTCAGTAAACTCCAGTGTTTGGCCATGTCTCTAAATAAAGAAGAAAAGTGAAATATGGAAAGTAGCATTTCTGTGGAAACTTCTGAATTTCCACTTTCACATATCATTAGAAGGGAAAAGAAAAAACAACACAGACTGGCTGTCAAATTCACTTGAGTTTTCAAGGTCAAGACTTAGGGAAGACAGTTTTATTTGTACATTGAACAAATCATATCTAAGACCCAGTGGGACAAGACAAATTTGGCAGCCAGCAGTGTTGTTCTCAGAGTGCCACTTCGGAAGAAATCTTTGTGAGATAGGGTCCCCAGCCAAATACAGGTGTTGCTCTGGCAGCTGTGTAGACACCAACAAGCTGAAAAGAGCTTGTTGACCTCCTTCCCCATGACTGGCCTTTCCTGGAGCCAAAACAGTGTGATGTAGTTTGCAACACATTATGGATTGTCCTGAAAGATAGTTTGTCATGCTGACCCAGAGCTGGAGTATCCACTGGGGAAACCTGGTGTGCGTTTTTCATTGCAAGGCTAGGAAACAAGTGGGAAACTGGTGGAGAACATCTGATCTGACATGTCTGAGAGTCTTTGGAGGCCACTGTAGACTGTCTGATTTCTCTGTAAAGCAAAGAAGCCAGAGGCTGAGACTGTGTTCCTAAATCGACTTAAAATTATAAATCACCAGCTAGCAGATGATTACAGTGTACAGTCTTTCTTCCATTAAACTAATGGAACTTTTGAAATTAATTAATAGGACTCTGAAAAATTCCCAGACCCTTGTTTTATTTTTAAATTAACAAAATTAACATAATTTCCAATGAGATGGTAGATCTAGACTTAAATGCTACCATGAGTTATGTGCATATATCCCTACTGCACACAGATTACTGCCCTGCTAAATGATGCCCGAGTATGACATGCAAGGATCTGCATGTTCCCTCTTTGTAAGATGGAAAAAAATCTGCAAAAATGGACATTTTTAATCTCTTCATATAAAAGATTGTGTGAGTCATTTGATTCCGCTTCAAACTGTTTCGTATTTATTGTTTTATATTGTTATTTTAGGCATTTGCATCCTCAACAGTTACTTAAAAGCTGCACTTGCCAAAACCTGTCAATTATTGCTTCAGTCACAACTTGCACAGTCACTGAGATAGCAGCAGAGAAAGAAATTTTAAACTCACTTGGATGTCAGAATTTCACAGTAGAAACCTGTCTCTGTGGATATCAGTGTCACCTTTTCAAGGAATACTCTGTGAGGTGGTTCGAAAAAGCTGCTCCTGGGTGAGCAGCTCATTGGGCAAGAGAGGGTAATGGTAGGTGTCAGGGGACCCTGGCTGGTGGCAGGAAGAGGGTATTGCAGAAAAAATAGGGCTGGCACTAAGGAAAATGAGATAGGAAAATATATCTCAAGTGAGTGTCTTGGCATGTGGGTGGCTAGGTCAGTAAACTCAAAAAGGAGCCTCATGTTACTTGCAGCCTGTGGTATAAAGATACATGTGTTGTTGGCCAACACCCAGAAAACCACACAAGTAGTGGAGTTCCTGGTCTTTGAACACTTTGAGAAGTGGTGGATGAGGGGAAGCCATTGTTCCAGACAGCAGCACACAGCCAGACTGAGGGGTGAAGGCTGATCTGTGCACAAAAGGTGCGTGGGGCCCTCTCTGCTCCAGCTGCAGAGCACTGGGCCGGGGGCAGGCCTCACCATCTGCTGCTCAGCACACGAGTGGAAGGGTAAACCCTCCTGGAAATGGTACAAATCCAACAAAGCTGACACCAGTGATAGGATGCCAGTGGGGTAAATGAGGCCATAAAGGCATCTATGGGTGATGACTCCTTTCTGCACAGATATTTTTAACTTGTTTAAGTAACCTTTAGTCCCAAAATTATAGGAAATTTCTTTTACACCACTGTGATTAGTTTCTCTCTACACTCCCCTGTCATTACAACTTCATGCTCTTTTTGGACTGCAGTATCAATGCAGGTAATAAACACTAATTAAAAAAGGGGGGGAAAGTCTGGTTGCATCCATGTTTCTTAAAACTATTAATTCTTCAAAGTAAAGCACAGGGATAGTCTGCCTCAGGTTAGATCTAGAGCTAATGGAAATTAAGAGCTGGTTTGGCACAGTAAGGAAGTCCCACAACTCTAGTCCCACAGCTCCAATCCCACAACTCTGCTTGAGGCAGAGCATCTCTCCAGCAGGCTGCCAAATCTCCCAGTCAGTAGCAACCCTGCTTGAGTTGCCTGTTGGACACACTTCCCCTCTTTACTGCCATCCTGAAAACACCACACAGACCAAAACTCTCAACCCTGTCTATCTGGCTTTGTTTTCTAGCTGGAGAGTGCATCTGAAAGCTACCACTAATTGTCTTTCTTTTGGCATAGGTAAGGGACCATTCTGGGCCAGAAGAACAATTAAGTGAAAGGAATGTATGACCAGCCTCAGGAGAAAACCATAGATTATATAGATATATGTCTCTATGCTTACTAAGATGCTTACAGATTTGAAAGGGTAAACAATACTCAAAGTTTTAAAACTGCTATTTTAGGAGGAAGAAAAGCCTTTCTAGAGAGACCTCCAACTAGCAACCAGGATCCAAACCATGTACATGAAGAAACTGGGAGCCAGGCACTATTTGGGTAACAGCCAGGTAAAATGATTCTTTGTCCTGAAGGATAGAGTGGATGTGAAGGTGGGTCAGGGAAGTGCTGTATCTCCCACTACAAATAAATAAAATTCACAAACCTAACAGTTGTAAAGATATGCTTCCTTTTTCTTTATATTTTAGCACATCTTTTATTGCTCTTCCATTTTTACTGGCTGAAATTCTTCCACAGAGAAAAGAAAATGTTGGTCAGAGCAAGAAAAATAGGGTTCACATTTTTCTCCAGTGTAATATAAAGAATATGTCCATCTCCTCAACACAATTTATTATGTGGTCAATGTCTGCTTATTTTTTCAAGTTAGAAAAGAAGCAAGAAGCAGGCACACAATACAAATCAACATCTGGCTCTATGGCTGGTGATGTAAGGAAGGTTTTGGCTTTTATGACAATGGATTGTGCTTTAATGATTGCAGTCTGATAGAGAAGGATGGGATCATTCTGTCTGAAAAGGGCAAGAGAATCTTTGGCAGCAGGTTGGTCAGTTTGGTGAGACAGACTTTAAAATGAAGGACTCAGATGATGAGGTCCAAAGTGGCAATGCTTGTGCCATTGCTTCCTCCTAGGCAGTAGGTAATTTCAACCAGTGCAGTGACAGATGTTCCTTGTTGCTTCTCAAGATGAGAATCGTAGGGCTAACCACATCAAGGGTGTGTATGATTATGATGAATCCTCAAAAACCCTTTTCTGGGGAAGCTGGATGCTTGAATACCTTTCTGAAGTGCCTGTACATAAAAATGCACAGAGCATGGGGAATAAACAGCAAGAACTAGAAATGTCTGTGTGCGCTAGCAGGGCCACGATCTCATTGCAATTACAGGACATGGTGGGATAGCTCATATCATTACCATGCTGTCATGGGTGGCTATGTACTTTTAGAAAGGACAGGTCAGTGAGGTGTGGTTCTGGAGTTGCTCTTGATGTGAGAGAGCGACTGGAATGTATCAAGCATAGACAAGCATAGACGGATGAGTTGAGAGCTTATGGGTAAGAACTAAGGGACAGGCTAATACTGGTGACACTATTGGGAGTGTTCAATGCAGGCCACCTGATCAGGATGAAGCTGATGGGGCTTTCTGTGAACAGCTAGAAGTAACCTCACAATCACAGGTCCTGCTTCAACCACCCTGGTATTTGTTGGAGAGACAATACAACTCAGCACACACAATCCAAGAAGTTTCTGCAGATCACTGAAGCTAACTTTTTAATGTAAGTGCTGTAGGAACCAACGAGGAAAGGTGTTTTGCTGGACCTTGTACCAACAAACCAGGAGGGATGGGTTGAAGATGTGAATGCTGGGAGCTGACCTGGCTCCAGAGACCATGAGACAGTGGAATTTGGGACCCTGCATGGAGGAAGCAAAGCAGGACTAGAACTCCAAATTCCCAGACAACTTCAATCTCTTCAAAGACCTGTTGAAAGGAATTCCAGCATCTTGGACCCTAGAAGATAAGGGAGTCCAAGAGAGCAGGTCAATATTCAAGTGTCATTTCCTCCAAGCTCAAGACCAGTGTATTCCCATGAACCAGAAATGGCTCCTGGGCAAGAGACCTCTGTGGATGAGCAGGGAGTTTCTAGTAAATCTGGGATGGAAGAAAGAAATTTATGGGGGTCCTGGGGTGATGTTATGATGCTTGTATCCCCATTCATCTGTTCTGTGCCTTTAAGACTGTCTCTGAAGAGTGAAAGTTTTGTTTGGGTTTTTCTTATCAGGGACACAGAGACGGGCAGGACATAGGGCTGTTTTCGCTTTTTGCTTTGGGCTTTCTGCTTTGCTTGCTCTCTCTCTGCTCTCACTTCTGCTCTGCTTTGGCCTCTGCTTATTAGCTAATTCTAGCTAAACAGTCCAAATTCCTTCCTGGACTGTTTCTCCTCTCCTGTTCCTGTGACCATCTCGAACCTGCTCCAGACTGGGACCTGGGCACACCGAGGGTTTGCACCGTTTGGCTGCAGCAGCTGCCCCAGCACCGGAGGGACTGAGAACAGAGCAACCACCCCCGAAAGAGACTTTCTGATTTTGCCATCTTTCTCAGAGTGGTGTCATCGGGTATTGTTCATTTTGTGTGCTGGGGGGTGCTGTGCCAGTCAAATAAACATGTTCTTTTCACTTCTCTCCTAGGAATTCTTCCCAAACCAGCTGGGGGGAGGGGCCGTGTGGGTTTGCTTTCTGGAGGGCCCTACTTTGGAGACTCTCTACCAAATTTGCCCTAAACCAGGACAATGGGATATGGAAAAAGGAGCAGATCGCATGGGAGGGAACATCATTGGTATGAAGGGATACAAAAAGGAAGGACAAGGCTGCTTGGAATTGAGTCTGGCAAGGGATATCAAGGACTAGAAGAGCTTCTAAAGGTACATCAGCAGGAAAGCTGCCGCATTTATGGAAAATGTGGTGCCACTGCTGGATCAGATGGATGTCATGCTGAGGGAAGACACAGAGAAGGCAGAATTGCTGAATGCCTTCTTTGCCTCAGTTTTTGTTGCTGTCTCCTTGAGAAACCTAGATCCTGGAGGTAAGAGAGGGAGACTGGAGAAGGGAAGATTTCCCCTTGGTTGTGGAGGGCTGGGTGAAATATCAGCTGAGGAGACTGAAAATCAATAAATCTATGGGCCCTGATAGGATACACCCACAGGTACTGCGGAACCTGGCAGATGTTGTTGTTAAGCTGCTGTCCATCACCTTTGAAAAATCATGGGGAGCTGGACAGGTGCCCAATGACTGGAGAAAAACTGCCATTCAGCAGGACCTTGATAGGCTGAAAAGCTGAGCAGAGAAAATCCTGATGAGGCTCAACAAGGGCAAGTGTAGGGTCCTGCAGCTGGGGAGGAATAACCCCAAGGACCAGTACCAGAGAGACAAGGAGCACCTGGAGAGGGTCCACTGAAGGGGCACAAAGATGATGAGGGGTCTGGAGCATCTCTCTTAACGAGGAGAGACTGAGAGAGCTGGGCCTGTTTAGTCTAGAGAAGAGAACACTGACAGGGGATCTCATCAATGCATACAAATATCTGAAAGGTGGGTGCCAAGAGCATGGTGCCAGACTTTTCAGGGGTGCCCAGTGATGTGACAAGGATAGATGGTCATACACAAAACCACAAGAACTTTCACCTCAAACCTCAGCTTGAGGAAGAACTTTATGTTAAGGGTGGCAGAGCACTAGAACAGGCAGCCCGAAGAGTCTCCCTCTCTGGAGACACTCAAAACCCAGCTGGACTTGTTCCTGTGCCACCTGCTCTGGGTGATCCTTCCTTGGTAGTGCAGTTGGACAAGATGATCTCCAGAGGTCCTTTCCAACCCTAATGATTCTCTGATTCTGGGATTCAAGGATTCAGGATTAAGGCTCATGTCTTATGACCAGCACTCGGATAGTACATAGTGCTCAATTAGATGTGAGACATCTTGTGGCAGAGGTCAGCATTGCAGATTTTTCAGGGAAAAAAATGAGGACACCTGCATATGAAAAGACAATGTTGAAACAGTTTTCCTCTCTCATTACTTTTGACAGACTGGCAAGCAGCAAGTAGTAAATGGGTAGTAGGCAAGCCTTACCTCCCTTCAAGGAATCTAGAACCATCAAAATGATACTGTAGTTTTATTTTACAAATAAGGCAGTTCAGAAATTAACTTCATTTAAACCTCCTGTTTGGAGTTTGGCTGCATAACTATAATGTAAGGTTATGGTTACTGCCGCTGCAAGGTATGTAAATAAATGCAGATTTGCTCAAAAACTTCGTTGCTAGCAGAAATGGGCAGGAGAGAGTTCCCACTCCTGCACAACCATTGCTGTACAGGGACTGATCTTGTAAGAAGAAAGAAACTACCCAGGTCTTTTGACACCTCTGACATACCCAACAGGTAGCAAGAGAAGATGGACTGACACAGTTATCTTGTTAAAAGAGTTTTCCTTTGATTTAGTGGCAGATAATTCCCCATGATTTCAGTGGATATAGTTCTTTGCTAGAACTCATCGGAGAAAAGAGTGTTTTTTAAAATGGTTTCAAGGACTGCTGTTTCATTTAGCTAGCCCACTTCAATAACTCTTATAGCTACTGTTCAAATTACTGCAATTTCCTGATAAATTCAATAAGAAGTCATGAGACTAAGAGCTGCAAATGACAAAGGAGTCATTTGCTCCTGGGGTCATCCTGACTTATAGCCAAACACAGAACTTCACTTGTGAACCTATCTCCTGGTGCAGGAGATAGGTTCACCCAACAGGGCTTTTTGCCCCACTCTTCCTCCTGGAACTGCTGACCATTCGTGGTGGGAGACCTTCAGGACACCAAAGAGAATGAGCTGGTAGGCAGAGGATTTTTCTTATTACAGACTCAAGCATGTTGACCACAAAATTCAGGATAAGCAAAAGCAGCTACAAAAAGTTAACACCAGCCATAACTCCCTTTCTTTCATCAAATCTTTCCTCTGAAAAAAGGAAGCCTAGGGGAGGACAGAGAGGGTGTAGACCCATAAGCACCCTGAGCTGAGGCTCATCCCATGATGGTGTGGCTCTCTCAGGCTTCCCAACAGCTGCACAGAGAGCAGAACCATGGTGCAGAGCAAAGCTAGGGTTGCTCTTGCAATACAACTGCAAGTGTATATAGACATGCTCTGTGTACTGGGGGTCTCTTCATCACAGCTTTCTCCACAATGACTGCGGAGCACGATAAAATTAAATCATTTGTGTCATTAAAAATGACCGTGTTGTTGGATGGATACGGTTCCAAAGACAGTATCCAACGGCAATAAAAAAATTACACTGCCACCCCATATTCTGGACTATCTTTTTTTTCTGAAGGGCAGTGCTGCAGGCAGAGATTTACTCTAGCTATTTAGTGTTTTCGCTGCTAAAACATTTCTAGGCCCATGAGAATTCCGGCTTGTCACTAGTAGACATTGCAACAACAGTCAAGCAGTAGATAGACTGAAAAAGGACTGAGTTGGTCACAAATGATTCAAAATCTGTGGGTTTTTTCCATGTAACAATCACCATTGCCAACTAGGAATAAAGAGTAGGATCACCTGGGAGTTGAATCACAGCAATTTGCTAGAGACTGTGCTGTGAGGAGCAGGAAGGACAAAGGCATCAGAGAAATGGGTTTATCTAATGTTAATACAAAGTGGCAGCTCACCACAGATTTTAAAATTAAGCTGAAAAGGGTTCTTTTTTTTTTCTCTTTGTTTCATCATCACTACCTTTTATTTTTTACTTTTTATTTTATTTGGACATCCTTTCTCCAGGCTCTACAAGGAGATCCAGAAGTGCTCCCCACTTTCCTTGCAGTGCATCCTAATCAGATCGGTAACCCAGCACTGCAGACCTGAGGTCATCCCTACAAGATGTTAATGTCATTCTCAGGATCACATTTTGTAAGATCTCCTTTTCAGTAAGAAGGGCACCCTGGAACTGCACCCACTGCATTCCCATGTCCTCTCTAACAAGCAGTGTGGTGCCCACAGAACAGCATTTCCACCACCATCCTCCTGCTCTCCTGAGCTCATTTTGGTACTCATGGCACACACCAAGCCAAGTCGTTCTCAAATTCACTGATGGCCTCCAGCCTTTCCAAGTGAGAGGGGAAACTCTGCAATCCTCTGTGAAAATCAGGGAAATTCTCAGCTGTGTGTGGCGTATATGAAATCTGCTGCCCTTACCATTTTGGTTCAGCTTGTAGCTTTTCCATTTTATAAATCTGCAATGTGAAATGAAGCTATGAGGACATACCACACAGACCAATGAAGATGCAGTTAGTACAAAACTTGGCTGCACTAGAAAAATACATGTTTCTTGCCAAGAGTGTGGCATTGAAAAGGGCTTTACAGATGACAGATCTGAATCTTTGCCTCCCAAAAGCACTGAGGTGTGAGATCCAAAGGCTTGTTTCTTTATAAGAATTAAACCCACATACAAATTAGGTGTTTAGCCTTAGATTACCTCTCAGTTCTGGTGGGCTGCTGATTTAGCAGGCTTTTTCACTCCTAATATACATCATCATGGACTGTCCTCTGCTTCTACCTAGGTGTTTACTGTATTACATTTATGCTCTAAGAGCATAATTACTAGCAGGATTGCCTTGTATACATACATGGAAATATGTAGTACAAAACACATCTGAGAAGCAGAAAGGAAATGAGGAGAATCATTCATCCAAACAAAAGCTTATTACAGAGACCAGCTAAATTTCTAGAAATCTGAACATAATACATGAAAAATGGCATTAGAAAGCTGAAAAAGCAGGTAACTTATTTTGGTATGTATAGAGCCAAATGCAAAAGCTGATGTTTGACAATGCATTTACAGATGCCCTCCACAAGATTTGTATCTATGGAGCCGTGAGGGATTTTTAAAATTTAAAAAAAAAAAAATTTTTAGAATTTTTAATCAGGATTTTTAAAAATCTGAAGTGTGTGTACAGTCATCAGTGCCAGCTCAGCTCTGACCTCTACAGCAACAGGACACTTCATCTATGCTAGAAAAGAAGCAAAGAAAACCAAATTCCATTGCAAATGCTTTGGGAACAAAACATTGCTTCACCACTGGCAAATAGCCATACCCCGTTCCTAAACTTGTGTTTGACATTTTGGCTTGATACTGAAGTAAGACACAATTTAGAAATCTTCCTCTAATTTTATTGTGTTTTAAATAATATTCTAAAGTTCCTCTGTCTTTCTTGAAGAAGAGAAGAATATATTTTTTAATTACCATTATACAGAACACTGAGTTAATTTCTATGGAGAATATATCTTAAAATCATTCAATCACTAATAACTTTTATGAGTGCAGCATTTTTCTTCCATGTTTGCAAGCAGAATATCTGAAAGCTAGAAACACCTGTTTAAATTATGTCTGTTTTTCACTGTCGAATAGTAGATGTGTGCTCTGTCACCATCATGCACAAGCAGTTAATTGACAACCAAAATGGTGGGAAATGAATATCTGCTGTAAGGACGCATGTCTCTGGGCTTTGACCTTAGTTGTCTAACGCTTAGAAAATTAGGTGATGCCTGCCTGGTTTCTGAGAAAGTCTCTCTCATGCAAATATGGAACATTCATTTAAAAAAGAGGCTGTTATAAGCTTTATCTAGCTCCCACTGAAGCTGTTCAACACTTTCACTTCAGTTGGAGCTCTGTGGAAGTATTTCCAAATGACACAGCCTGTACTTTCAGAAGTAGCTGTATTCCTCTTGTTTTTACAAGTGTTTGCTGTAATGTCTAGCTAATCTCTTGTGAAGATTCTGAAGATTTATGAGTTGCCATTGTTGGTTTGTCTGTGCTGACCACAGGCCACAGCCTCTAGAGCTCACCTGTCTTAACATTTTTGCAGTGTGCATTTCTGAAACCCTGTTTGTAAAGAATACTATAGCGTTACAGAAACTCTGAAATAGCACCAGGAGACATTGCTCTTGCCTAACCTCAGAGAATCACGTGCTCTAATTCTGCTAAAGGAAAAGTAATCATATTCAGCATATGAGAGAAAGAGCCGTATGCAGTTGGAAATGACATGATCATTTGCATTGGAGATAAAAATGATGGGCCATTAATTTTATAGCACTAAATGAAGAGAAGTATTAGACCCGTATAATTAACTTCAATGAATACATTTCAAAGACATTTTCACAAATGTATGTAGGAAGTGCATATCTGAAAATACTGTTGAGAGAAAATAATTATATTCAATGTAATCTTACAGACTGTATCTGCAAATATAATACATACTTTGACAGATTTTTTGTTCTTTAAAATATGTTTATTTTTTCTGGCCCACTAATGGATGTAATTTCCAAATGGCAATATTAAGATTTCATTGCTATTATTGATCTCTAGTCATCTGTGGTCCCCTGAATATAAGTTGTGATTTAAAACTGATGTGAATTTTACGTACTGGTCATGTTGTCCAGCTCTATATCACCTTATCAGCTGCTTTAAATGTACTTAACAATTTTATGTTAACATAATAGGTTTGGTTTTAAGTTTCAGAGTTTTAGGGGGATATTATTATTTTGTATTTCTTTTATACTGGGAAACATTTACTTTAATTGGGAATAGGCACTACCAGCAACTAGTTGGTGGAGAGATGCTCTAGAGAAACCAAGTGAGGTAAAAAAAAATTAAAGAAAAAAGATGAAATAGTCTCCACATTAAAAAAAAAATTAAAGGAGTGCGATGCTTTACCAGCTCTCACAAAAATCCTTGGGGTGGATGTCAGATATGCCACTGAGGTTTCTTCTAATGTGTGTTGTACACTCAAGGTAGTACCTTGCACTTTGTGTGCATACACCTCCTGATCTTTCTCCACCATAGCAAACCTTCCTCTGCTCATCTCCTCTACAAAGACAGTGATCTTGGACCTGTCTCTGCTGACCTGCCTGCTGCAGTCATCCCTCTTTATTTTAAAGCAAACATCCAGTTATTTATTGCCATTCTGTCCCGGGTGTTGGTGGAAGAAACTCCCCTCAAATATCCATTTTTCTGCTTGGAGTTTTGCCTCCCTCCTCTCCTTTGCCCTGATTTGTACTTGCTGAAGGTCACACTAAGAATGTCTGACCTGTCAGCTGTCATTGAGAAGGTGCAGGGGAGGGCCTGGAGCTGAAACTTTCCTTGTGTTGCTGCCCTTGACTCCCTGCATGCCCAGCTCCTGTGAGACAGCTTGGGCTATGGTGTCCCCTGCTCTCTCTAGTCTGGATCTGGGCTTGGTCTGCCCTCTTTAGGGGTTCCTTCCTATTTCCGTACCTCCCTGTTGTGCACTATCACTGTCTGGTTTTATGTTAGCCTACTGGAGCCACAAATGCTCCTCAGTGCCCTGGCACATGGTGGCTTCATGTGAGGGAAAGGATGGACCTCCCACTATTCTTATTCTTTTATTTTGAGGAAAATAATATCCAGAAATATCTCAATCTGTAACAAAAAGACCAAAAACACTAAACAAAAATAATACAGATCAAATGGTTACTACCAAATGCATCTACCTGACAAAACATGAAATGTGATAGCACAGGATTAGGAATGTACAATATTATAGTTTTTATAAAAACTACTTATATGCCAGAAGTGTATTAAAACAAAAGGGTAAAAAAAGGAGAAGACTATACAAAAAGTGAGCTTAGCAATGTGAAAGGACAGATTTGGGCACAGTTAACTAGTTCAAATTTGGTCATGGCTATTTCCATATCTGGATGTAAAACAAGGGGCTCCAAAGAGCCTGACCTCATAGGAACAGGGTGCAGAAAAAGGACAGAGAAAGAATTCTTTTGACATGGTCTCAACATAACATAGTCCCACCTGATCTGAATGAAGCCCCATCCTGCAGCCCTGACTCCCTCTGACTCTGCTGTGCCTCACTGCTTCCATGAGGGTCAATTAGTAGAGGCTTTACATTGCACCAGTGTCCTTCTCCTGAGCACCTAAAAAAAAGGAATAGCAATTTTTTCTGCTTTTCCATTATACTCCAGATCTCAAAGATTTCTCAGTTCTACACAGGTCATTTTATTATGCACTTAGAAATAAGTAAGCATATATTTTTTTTCACTTCACAAAGTTTCGCATAGACTGTTGGTTAGAGGGAGGTGAAGATTTTAAAAGAGTAGTAGAGCTCTAGTAATATAGAGTTTTCAAGGTCCAGAGATTATTTGCTTTATTGGAGACATTTTTATCAGAAATACCTTATTGGTTGGGTGACATTTAAGGATTTTTTTCCATAGCAGAGGTGTCCGCTATATCTATGTGGAAATGTTGTATATCACTTGACTTTTTTTTTAAATATGCTAGATTTGTGTTAGATCATAATGACTTTTTCCATCTTAAACCAAAACACATGGCAAGGGACTTCTCCAGTGCTGACAGCAATGTAGCAGGTTGTTGTCATATGCAGTACCATACTAAAGCCCAATCAACACACTCCATCAATATAAATGAAACCGACTTTCCAAATATGTTACACAGTCAACTTCCTAACTTCTTCAAGCATTAACTCAGATGACTTTTGAATCAAAAAGAAGAAATCCTCCAGCATGACTTTTTATTTTATCTTTCCCCTGTTACATCTCAGAGATGCTGAAAAGCATGTATTCCATGTCAGGATTCCAAGGAAGGAATGTTTCTCAGGTCCTCACATGCCAGTGCACTGAGACTGCACAAGGAGCTGCTGTTTGCTGTCAAAGGGCTGGTGCATCCCATTGCAATTTTAGGTTCTGCTCTAAATAGGTAACAGTGAAGAGAGGTAGATGAGGAGGCAGAGGCAGGCAGAACAAAGAGTGCTTTGGTTTGACCTGTAAGTCTGATTCACCACGAAAGCTGGGCAAGGTAGCAATGCTCAGGGGGACTGGTGGAGCAAGTCAGTGGTATGTCTTCTGGAGCAAGTGTTCACTTCAGCCCAGTGTGTTTAGGAGCTGCTTCTGTGCAAGTCCTGGCTGGCTGAGGATAAAATGGACTGTCAGGGTGCCTGTTCTTAACTGCTTGCTCCTTACACCCAGAAAGCCAAAGCTCCAGCTGTGAAATTAGACCAGGACCTTAAAGGTGCGGACAGAAGGTTTGTTAAAACACTTCCAGCATCTGCGAGTGGGACAATCTGTCAGTGTATGAGCAGCCAGTTATTTATGTCTCATCCAGGGAAAGGCCTGGATGAGAATGGATTGGTGCCTGGCAGGGATATCAGTTCATGTCTGTTCAAATTCCTCCCTGGGCTTTCAGCCGCACCAGGGTCATTGGAAGCAGCGTCCCCCAGGCATGGTACCATCCCCTGATGGGACCAGCGGTGCACCCCTACTCCTTGTGGTGGTTTGACCAGGAAGGAGTGGGAATTCTGGGAAGCTGTGGTCAAACCAATGAAGGTTTTGGGTTTGAGACTGGCACCCGGTGTAGCCAGTGGGGTTTGGACACACCTCCGAGAATACACAGGGGTTAAAAGCAGGGCACTGCCCTTGGCACTTTCTCTTGGGACGTCGCTGTGAAGAGGTCAGATCTCTCCCCCGTCCAGCCTTGCTGCTGGGCGGGGGAGGGCCAGCCATGCGGTAGGCCTGGGGCCTGGACAGAGATGGGAGGTGAGGGGCCTTCAAGGATGGAAGGGTGGAGGAGCCCCAAGAGACATCGAGACATCGGGCAGCCAGCCCCCCCCCCCCCCCCCCCCCCCCCAGGAGGGAGAGAGAGGGAGAGTCGGCGGTGATAGCAGCCGGCCCAGGAAGAGAAAGGGGGGGGGAAAAGGGTGCAGCCCGGCCGGCCGCAGCAGCAGCACGTGTGGGAGTATCATCTCGTCCCAGGACAGACAAAGACTGAAAACTTTTAACCCTTTCTTTCATGATTGGGGCCTTGCAAAAATGCTAATCCTCCTCAAAGCTGAATAAGAAGGGAGATAAGAGATGAGATGAGACAAGGACCTGGCCCGAAGAACGTGGAGATGATTGGATGGGGAGAGATGATTTGGAGTGGCCTTTTGGCTGGACTTTTCTTGTGGCCACGGACTCAGTTGTTCCTGTGACACAGACTGCATTTAGGGGGAGGCAGTGCCTCAAAACCAGGAGGGTTCATTCGTGAGGACCCCCCGGCCCCAGGGGGTTGGAAAAATATGGGGGGGACAGATGTCCCAAAGCAGAGACTGTGCCTTTTTGGAGTGAGACAAGGGATCCTTGAAAGACAACCCTAAAAGCAGCTCTGGCCATGTCTCAGTGGTGAGAGCACTGGGCATGGAAGGAAGATGTCACAAGCGGCAAAAGGACTTCTTTTTTCCGGGCGGTGCCGAAGTGACAAGGAAGCACACGAGGTTTCAGTGTGTTTCCAGGAGAAGCCTATGGAACAAGAAGGACTCCTTTCCTCTTCATGAACTGCAGTTTGAGTATACTAAAGTGTCGTGCCGGGCTGGGCAGTTGGTGTTTTAGGAGAATGTATCGGATTGGGAAAGTCAGGGAGTGGGGAGGAGGAAAGTTTTTTTTGTAAGGTTTTCAATTTTTTTTTTCTTTTCCTGTAGTTTAAGTAATAAAGTGTTCTTTATGTTTAAGTTAGAGCCTGTTTTGCTTATTCCTGGTCACATCTCACAGCAGACACCAGGGTGAGGAATTTTCATGGGGGGGCACTGGCTCTGTGCCAGGCTCAAACCATGACACTCCTCATGCACTTCCAGCTCTCTAATGAGGCCCCATTTCTCTGGCTGTTGAGTGTCTGGAGTATCTTTGGACAGTTGATTAATGTTTGAAAAATGTTTGCAAATATTTGAAACTAATTATCAAGTTGTTGAGATGAATGAGTTTTTCACAGGTGAACATTTGGTGAGTATTTTTGTATGTGTTCTTGACTGGAGACTCCTTTATGTAAATTGTGCTGATGCAGCCTTGGATGCAGAGTTTTAAAGCAAGTGTCAAGTTTTCTCACTATGTTCCCTGTATGAGAGAATATTTTTCAAGTGAGGGGTTCATGTGCACACAAAAACCTGTGTGCAAAATCTGGATTGGATTCTAGACATAATATATTTTCTAGTGTTTTTCAAGAATTTTCTGTCAATGGCTTCCTATTTCTTTGGTAAACTGCTCATTCCATTGCATATGGAAAAATGTATGTCTAAAAGAGCTATGATCTAAAGGTTTTGGTTTATCAATTTATTTACCCAGAATTGGACTTATTTACCCAGAATTGGAATAATAAAAACTGGAATAAACTGATACATATGTTCATTGTTACGACACCCCAGACACATACATATTACTGAGGTAGGAAGACAAAAGGAACCCCACCCCTGCAATCTCACCTAAGGAAACCTGCCTCCTTATAGTCATCTTCTTCCATCAAGCCTTTTCCCACCATTTCTTGGAATGCATAACATTGCAACATTGGTACATATTTTACAGCATTTAGTAGTAATTATAAATTCTACTCTAGCTCATGCACGTTTTCCTTAGATTGTGAAATTCTAGTCTTTTCCCCCTCCAAAAGCAAGCCAACATGCTGCTTTTTTGCTGATGTAAGCTTTTAAAAAAGGGTATTATTCTGTGACACACTTATTTAGTCAAGTAATTTTTATTTGCTTGTTTTTCCAATTAAATTATGTTTAAGTTTCACCTTCCTAGGGTTGCACTCCTGTTTCTGAGTGCGAAGAAACAGGTAGTTGTGAAAACCTAATATCTTTGATCAGTTGTGAGACCAGAAGTTGTGTATGCTCTTGAACAGAGATGTGGATTTGTTATTACCAGGGCCCTCTGAGTACCCTGGCTGACAGTGGTCCTTGGTGCTGATTTTAACCTCCAGACAGATATTAGACATTCATACCCTTGTTGGAAGTTCAGATCTGACAGGAAACTCAGCTTTTATCTCTGCAGTATTTGGATATTCACTAAATGCTCAGCATCAAGAGCCTGACCAAGCCCATCCACTGTCAATCAAAGCTCTAGCAACACAATTATTGTACAACACAATTGTACAACACAATTATTTCTGTCCCTTGTCTCAATCAGGTGCTAATGGAGCCTTCCAAGATTCAGGTCTCCCTATTTATCCCTTCCAAGGAAAGATGTAATTGATAAAATCTTACAATTATTCTGACAGTGTTTTGAATTCTTATAACCCATGTATTAACTAAAATAGCTAACTTCTGCATAGCAATTGCTCTCTGCTCATGTCCAATCCCTTCTGTTTTCAGCTGCTTCCAGCAAGAATTATTGAAGCTTGTGTGACACCTTTCCTTGACAAAACACTTTATTCATACCTCTATCACTATGTGACTTCCAAGATAGGGAGAACAGCTCAGCTACTGTTGGTACTTAGTGCCCGTTTTAGGAGACAGCCTCACACAATAGGAACTCATTCTTTGTATTCTGTTTTTCAGGGGTTGTTTTGGGGCGTTTTTCCAGATTTTTGTTTACTAGAATGGCAACAGGGTACAACTTTTCCTTTTTGCAATGTGTTCTATAATAGAAGCTGTGAATAGTCATGGTTAGCAAAAGTAAGTTTACTCTTTTGGTGACATTTTCCACCAAACCACATGAAAGATATCAAGACTATCTTGTCTAAACAAGGCTTCCATGCTTGAAATTCTTGATGCAGCCTTTTTCAGACAGCAAAATCTCAAAATTTCTACATCTGGTAATAATAGCTGTGGTATGCATGATCACATTTTTGGTTGTATTGCTTTTTGTGTTGGAAACAATCATCTGTGACATGACCACATTCTTGGCTTTATCCAAGAGTATAAACTTCTGTACAGTGATTTGGGATGTCACACCGCGAGCCTGGTCTCACTTCATAGAATCGTAGCTTGGTTTGAGTTGGAAGGGACCTCAAAAATCATCCAGTTCCAGCACACCTGCCATAGTCAGGGACATCTTCCACTAGACCAGGTTACTCAGGGTCCCATCCAACCTGGCCTTGAACACTGCCAGGGATGGGTCATCCACAACTTTTCTGGGCAATCTGTTCCAGTGCCTCACCACCAACACAGTAAAGAATTCCTTCCTAACATCTACTTGAGATGTGTTCTCTCTAAATTTAATTTCTTTTTTATTTCCAGTTATGTCAATGGCAATCAGAATCCATTTTTCATCTGAGATATTTTTTGAGTCCATTGATAAATACATGAAATTTTCTCCTGGATTTCATTTTATTGCTATTGTCAAGTGCTCTGACAAGTGCTTTTGCAATAGCCAGATCTTTACCACCCTTACATTCAAGAGGCAAATCATAAACCTTAACAGAAAATGAATTCCCTTTAGTCTTGAAGAACATCTATTTTGGCCATCATGATGAATGTTATATAATCACTCTGCACTGACACTGACCTCTCAGAAGTAAAGTTCTGAAAGTTTTACATGCAAGGGCTAAGCATCTTGGCCTATGTAAAAGTACCAATTTCCAGTTTTTACTGATACTTATGGGATATACATTGAAACTCTCCAAGTTAGACCTGTCAGATGTCTGAGCACAGCACCAGTATGATCTTTGGAGGCACCTGTGAGTAAGACAGACTTTTGCTCAGAGTGTGACTCCAATAGTTATCTCAATATTTAAGGTTTGCCTTTGTGTCTCTTTGATATCCTTGATCAAAATTCCTTTTTTAGAAACAGATTATTCTGTAAGTTTTCAGTTTTATTAGTCACCTCTTCTGCCTCTCTCCTTGCCATGCTCACATCAGAGTTTCTAGCACTGTGGGCACATATTCCCATCCTATTGTTACTGAATGGCCATTGGGGTGGGTTGTTGGGGTGGGCAGTATAGCCCTGAGGTGAGCTACTGAAAGTCACCTGTGAATCCCAGCCTTGCAGGGCTTCCAGACTGGAATGGAAAAAGCCAGGTCAGCCTGATGTGGTGCTGGTCACAGTGCTGCTTTGAGCAGGAGGCTAGACTAGCTGTCACCTCCCAACCAGCATTCCTCTATGTCCAGCATAAGTTCAGTGTCCATCCACCCTGAGCTACAATTCTGATGAATGCTTTGCAAAGGGTTTCCTGTGAGCTAATGGTGGTGTTGTCATCCTCTCTAAGTTGAGCACTATTCAGATCCTTGGAAGTTTTTGGTAACTCTGTTATCCTTTGGAATTAATCCTTTTTTAATGCCGAGCCCTGTCTGGACTTGTATATTTTGCCAAAGTATATTTATATCAGTACTAGTTTTTATCAATTCCAGCTTTGATCCTTGTGACCCTTCTTGGCACTTGACAATTTTAGTGCCGTTTCAGATCCCCCAGTGCACACACTGTGCAGTACTCTGCTTCCCCTCGGCTTCAGGCAGAAGTAGCCAATTACCTTTGCCTGGCAAATCCTGACTGTCTTGTCATAACTTATTTCTGGGTCCTCTGTTTGCTCCCCAGATTGTCTGGCCAAGGGCCTCATGCCCAGTCGGGGGCACAGTTTGCCACTCCAGCCTGGCAGCAAGATTGATCCCTTGGGGCTCAGTCATTCAGAGGACTTCTGTTTTCTCCCTTTCTTCATCTTGTCTTGATCTAAAAACATATAAAACATATGCTGAAAAGTCTTATGAAAGCAAATACACTTATGCAGGGTTCAGGATTTCTCAAATTTATTTATGACATCTTCATAGTTTGCCCCCTCTGTGTGAGTTCAGTGAAGCCTGCTAAGAACATCAGCTATCTGAGAACCAGTCCTTGCCAGAAATAAAGCTTCTTTCTGTTAATTTACCTCTTTGTTGGTGGTTACAGCTTGCAGAGACAAGCTGTAAACTCCTGGTTAAACCCCCTCCACTTGTTCTTGCCACTGTCAGCAATTTCTTGATGCAGTTTTTAACTGATCTCTTTTGACACTGTGCAATTTTCTGAATTTTGCATTGTAGGTAGTGGCAGGTATTGTTCAGCAGCTGGCCAGAATCAAGGTTTCTACAAGCTTCTGCTTCCTTTCGCCCTGTGAATGATGCAGGAGATGGTCCCACTGCTGCATTTCAGAGCCCCCAGAGGAACTGCTTCCCACTGAAAATACCCCTGCCAGTCAGATGGTAGCTGACCTTACCCTTTTGCCAACACTGCCACGGCTGTTTGTAAATTAAGGAGTTATTAATAAGCTGGCAACTGGAAAGGCCCCCTGACAGTCAAATTTCTGCAGCACAAAGGAAATCTGCAGGGATGAGACTCGTGCACTCATCCTCTATGCTTCAGAATATTCCCTTATGAAACTTGGTTCCAAGTACCTTTGCCTTGCTCTTATGCTTAGATACCCACCTGAATACTGAGCATCTCCCTTACTAGGGCTGTAGAAATACTGTGTAAGGTCATGTTTTATGTTTGGGGTAATTTAAACCTTTCTCCTTTTTTTCTTGCAGGTATTGGTATTTTTTCCTTTTTTTTTCTTTCATTTAGATGTTGAGTTATGCTATGAAATTTGGGCTGAAAATAATCTCATGACCTCATTTTGCTTCTCTGGTAGAACAATTTCTTCATAATAAAATTTTACTTACTTTATGAATCCTTAGTTCAATAAAGTTTGTTGTTTTGGGTTTTTTTTAATCCTTCTGGCTCAGGAATTACTTTTCATGTCTGATCTGGATGCATTTCAATTCCTAGATTTTTCCTTACTCAACATTACTAGATTTTTCCTGGCCAAAGAGCTGCAAGATATTTCTTCTGATTGGTTACTCCTCAGCTGAATGCCAGGAGTGTCCCTAAAACTGGCATAGAGTGCATGTTAATAAGACAGGGTACACTAATGGCAGTATTGGTGTATGCTGAACTGAGGCCTCTGATGATAGCTGGACTATATAAAAACTGCATTATTGCTCAGTGAAATGTGGCACCGAGAAAAGGAAATGGGCTCACAAGCAGTGAGATTGCAAAGGCCATTTTTTTGGCATAAGACAAGGATTAATTTTTCCTAGTGGTGCCTGGTAGATCCAGGCCAGCCAGTTGCATTGTTGAGCAAGTACTTTTATTATTTAGTCATCCATTTTCCTTTCAAAGACATTTTTTAAAGAATTGAAAAAATAAAGTATCAAAGTGTTGAGATTCTATCAAACTATAAAACACATGGACACGATTCATTAGTGGTGTCATGTAAATTGTCCATGGAATTACATCAGAGATCATCTCAGTGCCTTATGTCATTATGGTGATTACATACTAGTTTTACCAGAACCAAAATAAATTTGGAAGCTTAAATCATGATTTTATAAAACATAACTGATTTGCATGTTTTTCTTACATGTATCTTCTAACTTGCAGCATACTACAGAGTAGAGGTAAACAAGATCTTCCACCTAGACCTGGGTATGCGCTATGTTAACATTCTTTAACAAGATTTAGTTTCTTATTTTTTTTAATGATGATCAACATGTTTGCCACTGTACCTAATGTTCTTCATTATAACAGGAAAAGCTGCTGTATAAATCAGTGAGTGAAATAACTATTTCAGGATTTCTTTTATTTTTTAAGGCACCTTTAACTAGCAAGGTGCTAACAAACACAAATGGAAAAGCATATTAGGACAGTACTTTACCCTGACTATTTTAAGGAGTATTAGGAGTACTGGGAGAGCCCAAATGGCATATGTGTACCATTATACATACATCACAGAGTCTTTTTATGTGTATATAACTAAAATTATTGATTTAAAGAAATTGCAGAAATCACTTTATTATAGCAATGGTAATTTTGCTTGATGGTGATTTAAAACTGAATAATGCCCCTAAGTAATTCAATTTTAAAAATAAAATTGCCAATAATTGAAAAAAACCCATCTCCCAGATAATTTTCTTTTTTGGTTTTTAAGGATTAAACAACAAAGTCTGTATTCCTTATTGCTGATTTCTACCATTAAACCAACTACATGCAAGCAGTGCTGATTGCAATATAAAGAATTATACTCCCGGGTCCTACTTGTATTCATTCTCACTCCACACTTTAAAAACCCATTCATCAATTACTCTGCACTGGCACCAGAGCCCAGCCTGTGTGTGCTGTTTTGGCTCGCACTGAGCGCATCCTTCTGGGGCGAGGGGAGGCACTATGAGCGCGCTGCAAAGCGTCTGCGGCTCCTGCCCCGCGTTCTCCCACCTGCACAGACACTCACAGTGCACCCCGCGCAATTCCAGAGAAACCCTGCACGGGGGATGGATTTAATGGCCTTCATTCCCTGCTGCCCAGAATCCCTCGTGATGTTTGGAGCCTTAAACCAAACCCATCTTGTAAGCAGCCACGTGTGTGTCAGCGTCAGGAGTTTTTTGATGTGCAGCATAAGCGAAATGCTGCATAATATAAAATGACGGCGCTGTTAATCCTATAGCACTGGTAATTCCCAGCCCCCTCTGCTGTTGATACCAACGTCATTGTCTCTGGCTTTAAACTTCATCAGTATGCAAACGGAGTGTCACTGTGATGGGTGGTAACTTGGTTGGATGCACTTTCTACATTTCTGGCAAATGAGTATAATTATTTTCAGAGCTGCGGGCAACTCATGCATGTTTTATCCTCCATCTGGACCTGCGTGGTACACAACAGTGATAAAAGATGATTTCTCCCCTTGGATGTTCATACGCCATCATCAACACCATCCTGATGAAATGGTCATGTATCCCCTAGCACTTCTATATCTGCCACAGCTTGACAACAAAATTATTTCCCTATAGTACTAAAACACTTCAAATATTCAAGCCCTCTGTGCATATATTTGTGTTTTGAAGCATTCAGTGTTAACGTAATGTGGTAATTTATAAACTGCCAAATTAACTATGCAGAAATCTGAGCAGCGCCTTATGAGATCTGCAAAGCAACAGAAAAGAAAGCAAAAGTTTTTTGCTCTCAATAATAATAATAATAATAATAATAATAATAATAATAATAATAGTAGTAGTAGTAATAGTAATAATAATAATATTATCAAGTACCAGAGGCAGGTTTTACTCTCCCATTGTCAGTGCTTTTCAGTCCTGGACTTAGTTACTGCACACTGAGGCTGAAGATGGGATGTTTTGAATTGAACTATTGTCATAATTACAGGTCATGACAAACTATACTGTTGTTGTTCAAGCAAAAAGGGGAAATATGACCATTCAAAAGAGAAAAAGATGAAGGCAAAAAGGCTAGAATAGAATTTATTAAAAATAAATATTCATCTCCATGACAGAAAATAAATGAAGCCCACCCGAGCAAGAAGAATCAATATCTGCAAAGCTAAGATTGCTCACAAGAGAAGAAGGAGAAAAGAGAGATCAGCTTCCTTTGTTTCTTTGTTATAAAATCATTTTAATGATTCAAATCCATCACTATGACTGCCCTCTTTAGCAAGTGTAGGCTGTCTTTACAGGCTCACCACTGATCCTCCAAGAGCCAGACACCAGCATTCACATCACCTGTACCAAACAAAGGACACCCCTCTCACCTTTACCGCAGGAGCCTGATTCCCTCCAAAACAAAGTAAGGGTGAATTTTGAGAGACCCTCGAAGGGGACTTGGTGTCTTCTGATTCTCCATCCACAATGCCCAATATGGGGTCCAGGCAAGGGGGATGCCCAGGCACTGCACCTCTCATGGTGCGACCGTGCCTGACTGTGCCACCACCCTGTGCAGGCCCAATGGCACCAGCACTCTTCATCATGGCTTTGCCAGGGTCGCCATGGCAACAGTGTAATAGATCTGCCCTTATTCAATCCCAGAGGCCACATTGAGGTGGGATGCAAAATTTGCTGGAGTCCGAATTCCCTTCAAGTCACGGCTCATGTGTCAGGAAACAAGTCAATGTGCAGGCAGCGGTAAACACAGGGAGAGGAAGAAACCTTTACTCTCCCATGCCACGTGCTGCTGATTATATTCAAGACTCTTCCATTCCCTATTTCTATCTCATTTTCTCGTTATTAATTCACTTTTTGGATGGAGACAGCAGTGAGGCCAGGCAGCAGTGGTGGACAGAGAACAACTTGGCAGCTCTGAGGTGACCACACTCCACTTCTGTGAAACCAGTGTGCTCCTGAGGGAAGCAACACCATCCTGCAGCATGGAGCATACCAGGAGGGGCCAGGACTGCCTCTGAGCACTTGGAAGAGCAGCTTGTAAGTGAAATCATTCTCGTGTCTCCGCTGTTAGCTAAAGTAAAACTGGTTTGCTGACAGATCGCTTGACTGTGGTTACAGGAATGAAACATTTCACAATCCTGATGTCTGCAAGCCCTGGCCAGGCAGGGGACTTCTCTATATCATTGGTACAGCTGTCTCCCTGACACAACAAATATATTTCTTTTATTTCAAAATCTCATGTTAATATACTTTGTCTTGGTTCAAGAAAATTAACTCTATTCTGGATGAAAGATGTAGATGCTTCTACAGCTTTGCTCATTACATTTTTACCCCCACAGTTGCTCCAGAGTTGGGGAAGCCATGTATATGTTGGAGGAAGTCAGCCAACACTTCCTTGGAGCTGCGGAGAGAAAGAGGCATCCTGGGAAAAGCGTGGATGCTGTTACATCTTAGACCCAAATACATAAGCAAGAATCTCTCCAGTCCTCATCCAAGGGGCACGTTTCTTTCCATACAGAACCCTGCGGAACCTTCTGCACCCACCCCTCACCCATGAGATGCACCCCAACAGAAACCTGCCCAGGAGGAAGGCTGAAGGGAGCAGAGCATGCCATGCTGGATGGAACATCATGCTGTGACCTCTGTAAACCAAAGGTACCCCAAACACAGACCCACAGCCCTTCTTATCTGATTTCCATGGAGACTGGACCGCTTAAAGTAGGTAAACTTCAACCCAGGCTCTCTGCACTCACATGGCAGAATCACAGAATAACACAAGGTTGGAAGAGACCAAGATCATTTGAGTCCAACCCATGCCCTAACACCTCAATGAAACCATGGCACCGAGTGCCACATCCAATCTTTTCTTAAGCACATCCAGGGATGGTGACTGCACCACCTCCCTGGGCAGACCATTCCAGTACTTTATGGCAGAACTGAGCAGGGAAAACCAGCACCTTCCATGTACTTTTTCCTGACTAGTGGCTTTTTTTCTCGTTTTGCTGAGCTCCTGGTATGCACGCCTGTTCTTGGAGTACCACTACTTGCAGGGTGAAATCCTCTGGAGGAGGATGGCAGTGTCAGGCTGTAGGCTGTGGCCGTTCTGCTGGCTGCCATGCTTTTGCTGCACACCCCTCTGAAGGGCGCGCTGGTGATGCCACCACAGCCCACCCTGACCTCCCCACTCCTCTGTGCCAGTCACCAGTGTCCCTCGTGCAGCAGACTGCTCCTCACTGATGGCGTCCCAGCATGAGCTTCTGCAATGTCATCCATTTTAAATATGATTTTTTTTCTTTGGCTGGTAGAGTGGTTCCTTCTTTGTTTTAACTGTCATTTGTCTTCCCTAGCTTGTATGCTGAAATTGGCATTTTATTTTCACTTCAATCCCAGCCTAATATTAATGCAAGTGGTGATATAAGAATAGGAAAAAATTAAATGCTTATGCTCCATGAATCCACTGGTCATGGGTTAAATTTTTTTCCTTACGTGTCACGGAAATAGTTCTTGCCAGTCTGAAGACACACATAATATTATCTAAAGCACCTTATTCAGACATGCAAACTAAGTTGCCTCTGCTGTACTCTGAGCAAACAGGATTGGGCTAATGGTGTTTGTGTAAATGAGGCACACATTAGATATACTGCATTCAGGTTCTGTTTATCTAGTTACAATTTTTCTTTCCAAGACCTTTCAGTCTCCAGTTTCCTGGTAAAGATGGCCCTTGCAGCAGGTATCTAGGGGATGGGGGAAGGTCTAAAGAAGTTCAAGATTTTACAGATGAATACTGAGGAAAATAAATGCCAAGGTCAGGCTAAGAGAAAAGAAATTGATTCCAAGGGCAGCGGCACAATTGAAGAGGCCTAGTCTCTAGCAGAACATTTTCGCTATCATTGTTCTGCTAAATCACTCGTAATAGAAGGTAACAATGGAGGGAAAAAGTTATGGGAACTGAACATAGCAAATTTTACTGGTGATTTATTATATATGTATTTTGATTGCTCCTATCTCACTGTTCAGCTTCTCTGCACAAAACTGCATTGTGGCAGGCCCTGGTAATGGATTCCTTCCAGCAGACCCCTGCCAGTTCAGGTCATTGATCCAGACATATATGCTGGCTCAGAAGCAAGAGGCTGCACCTACATCCTGCCATGAATATTTTCAGGAGTAAGCTATTTCACACTTTAGTGTTCTTACCATTTCGAATATGTGTATAATGCAGTACAGTACTGTACATCAAAAAAACACCTACATAATACTGCAGATGTGACCCATTCTAGCAGGGAGGAATGGGAGGATAGCAGCGCTGAGTTAACAGGTTTTTTGTTGTGGCTTCACACTAATGATTACAATATTTTCAAGACACTATCACAGAATGCTACATGGAATGTATTTTTATTAAGATGTCTTTCCTATTGCATTAAAAATAATCAGCTTCACTTAAATCACACAAATAGCTACCATATGCTAAAAAAGTTCTGCATGTAGCCATGTAGAAGAAATCACTTTTTTTCTGTTCACAGAAAGAGGCTGTGAAATTCTTCTAATCCATAAGAAAAAAAAACTGAAAAATTGAAGCAGTGGTTTTAGACATCTATATGCTAGAAAAGTGCCTAAATTTGCACAAGGCATGCAGAGTAACTTGCAAAATAATTGATTTCACCTGGGGACATTTTCAGTTAGATAAAAAGATACTCATGTGTCAGAAGTCAGTTTTTTGGAAAGAGATAGAGCTGTCCAGAACCTTAGGTCAGAGATAAATCTAAAAACAATGTCACCAAATGGGACAAGAAGTGTCCGGGGTATCTGTGGGTCTTATTTTGCCATATCCCTTGTACACATGAATTCAGTTGCACAAAACCATTGTGGTCATTTCAAGTCACACAAAAGTTTTTCTTGAAAAACACAGAGAATGTGCTAACAGAGGTGGAAAATCTCATTCCAAAAAGCCAGAGAATGAGGTTTCGGGGATGCAGACCTGAGCCAGCAGGAGTGAGAAGCCTTGCCTCCTGCCAGGCATGGGCAGGACTGTTCTCCTCCCGAGTCACCCAGAGATGCACACGTCCAAGGGCTGCTGCTCAGACACTGTTCCCTCCCTCTTCTGCAGGGAAAACACCCTCGGCAAAACCCCAAGGCCTCTGGAGCCCTTCCTGACGTGATGTGAGATCTACACTCGTGAGGAGGGGCTCACCTACAGGAGCTGTGGATGGGATAAAGCCCTCCCCATGGAGTCTTTATATCAGCTAAGCTGGTTTCTATTGGTCTTTATTCTTAGCCACTCAGAAAACAACGGGTTCAAATGAAAAAAAACCCCAGACTTTATAATACAATGGGCAGAGCCCTTTGGAAGATATCTTTTTGTCAATGGCACTCACTATATTGGTTTAACAGTTATACATTTGTATAAACTAGATGTTTGTCACCATCTCCAGAATTACACAAAGTCCAAATACTTTCAGTGCTACATAAAAAGAAATTAAAATTTTGTCTTAAGACTCCTAATTAACTCAATTTTTAACTCCATTACAAAAAGGATATACCTGAATGCAAGACCATTTATGATTAAAGAGCACTACTTAAAAGGATTTACTACTGAATTTTCCTGCACTCTACCTCAGCTCCTAATTTTGTTCTAAGTTCTGCTGAGCCTGCCTGAAGCCATGTGCATTCTTTGCACAGGGTCACACTTACACATGCCTGAACACCAGTGCTCACTCAGGGAACAGAGCTTAGCAGCTCTTTGACCTTTAGGTGCTCCTTACAGAGCAAAACGCAAACAAGAGTGCTGCTGGTCTTTTCCACATTTCACGGCATGAGAGCCTTTCTTGTGTTTGAACGTGTCTCTGAGTTTTTAACCTTTCTGTCTCACCTGTGGGATGGAGAGGTGAGAGCTGAACACAGCCCTCCGGGTGAGAACAGGCTCTTATTTGTGTGATTGAACTGTGGTCTCTTGGAGCTGTTTGTGGTGCATCCTTACACCCTGGTAGGGTTGCTGACACTCACTGCTGCTGAGCTAAGGTCTGCTCGTCCACACTGGTGGAACACCTCTGCTTGTCCACACTGGTGACTCCCAGAGACTTCCACACGCTTGGGAAAATTATACTCTGGGCCTGTTGTCTCAACATCTGCTCATAATTACAGATATCTCCACACAACACTATTTGTAAGCACAAGGAATGAGCTGTCTTAGGTAAACCAGTAAATTCATGTTAGATGTGCCTGTAGACATGCCATTGGCATCTGAGGAATAATGTATGTGTGGAGCACACTGCTCCCTCTTACAGCTCAGGCAGCAGCACTGAACATTACCTGCCAAAACTGTGCCCCGTACTCGTCCTCTTGTCTCAGCCTGGGAGTTTTTCCTAAATCTTTTCACAGTTTGATTAACATTAATGCGAGACTTATTGTAAGAAACCTAAATCAACTCCTTCCTTGATTTAAACAAGAAAGGAATGCTAGTTCCTTAAACATTAAGGAATGCTAGTTCTAGAGATGCCTAAGGAATGCTAGTCCCAGATGGACTAGGTCAATCTTTTTTATTATTAAATGGAAAAAAGCAATATCCTAAATAAAATGTTAATGTTTGAAAGCTTGGGGGGTTGTTTGTTTTTTGTTTGTTTTTGTTTCTTGTCCAGGAGGAAAGTTTCAATTTCATGCAGAGAAAAAAGCTATGGGAAAAAAAGGTTTTAGGACTATTAGGCTACTTTTCATCTGTAGTTATGATGAGTTTGCCCAAATATTCTTGCTTTAGAAGTTTTACTTTTATTGTAAATTGAAAATATAATAGAATAGCAACATTAAATGTTCATGCCATGAAATTAAATTGTAGTTATAAAGAAATGTTGCACCATATTTAAAACTGCAATGTGCAGATTACTCAATTTGACCCTTTTCAGAGCAAATTTAATTGAAATTGACAAGTTCATGCGGGGCAATGTGATTTAAATAGTTTTACTTCATTGTTTCTAAAGGAGAAACCTGTTCTATTGAAAACACTTTTAACAGTTTCTGCTTTGCTATGTCAGCAGTTTACCTCCTATTCTTCCTTATTTTCTCTTAGCCAGTGTCCCTTCTAAAACTGAAGAGTTTTTCCTATGTGTATTTGGCCTCTTTGTTTCTTTTGCAGCTTCTCTTGATCGGCTTTACCAAGTTGTCTAAAGTCCACACAATTTTTACCTCATAAGAATTTATTTGTGTATTCCAGAATGTTAGAGAGCCACCACTTCCTTTTGGAAAAAGTGCTAATTTGACTCAATTTTTTTCTTTAGTTTTTTTTTTGTTTTTGTTTTTGTTTTTTTTGTTTTAATTATAATTCAAAAAATTAAAAACTATTATGCCAGATTTTCCTGGTCATTCACATTTAGAGGTAAACGTACTATATTTCATGAATAAACATTCAGCCAAATTTTCCAGTTTCAGTTAAGTTATGAGTGCTTCAGCTCAACCTGTTCTCTTTAAGCCTCCCTAAAGGTGCTGATGGTTGGCTTGCACTGAACCACATGGCTCACTGCCTTGGAGTTTATCACTCAGCTTCAGTATGAAATTTTCTGGGATACTCCTACCTCAAAGAGCACATAATTCTTAACTTCTTAACATGTTTTCTGAGCAGAAAAGCCATGTGGATTTTAAAAATTATTTTTGTAGAAGCCAAAATTGAGAAAATTTTGCCTACCCAAATTTCAGATGCCACCAGCTTTCATACATTCAAAGCCTGAAGTCTGCTGCCACATCCAGTACTGTTTTTTACCAGGGTAGGAACTCTTAGAGCAAATCAGCAGCCTGAGCAATGTTGGGCTCCTATAAGCACTATGGAAAAGTGGAAGTAAGAAATACACAGGCATAGAATAATTTATATTGGGAAGATTCTTTAAGATCACCCAGAGATGGGATAATAATGATAGTGTCTGCTCAAAGTTTAAAGGCAGCTTTCTCAAACTGTCATGGAACAACTGGCAGAAAAAAGAAAAATTTACTAGCAAATCAGATGAATAGCACAGAATTATAATTATTTAAGATGGGAAATCCCTTAGACCAGTAACTTCCAAAAAAAAAAAGCAAAAACCTGATAGCATGACTTGCTTTGCACTTGTGCAAGTGCCCGGGCAATTGCACAGGGATCACGTGGAAAAGGGCAGAACCTTTATTAATCTCCTTATTCTGTAACTCTAAAAATTATGCACATTCCTACCTATTTATTAATATTTTGTTGAGAACAGAACTGAGCTTCATGGGAAAAAGTGCCTTTGAGGGGAAGCAGAATCCCACCAGTTAACTCAGAGGGGGAGCTGCCGTTAGATAGCAATGCCTGAAGTGGTGACATCCCCTCTCTAACCATCAGTTCCCAGGAATAAATTCAGCACAGGACAGTGAACATAAATACATCATGGAAGACTTGTATCTGTTATGATATGACATGGGGTTGGAACAGGGTCCACCTAAGTTTGCATTTTAGGCCTGAGGCAGCAGCATCTTAGAGAGGTGAGTAACACCTACATCCTCAGCTCAAAGTAAAGCCTCTGAAACACCATTTGTGCTGGTTTTAGGCACCACTGCTTAGACCTATTGGTCTTCTTTATGTTTGTTATCCAGACACAATAAAAGGTGGCTTCAATCAACTTCATTTAAAGGGTTGGTCCAGTTTTGCAATCCCACTGCCTGTACTCTGGAAAACAGAAAGTTTCTCACAAAATTTAGGGCTCCCTGCACACACAGACTCCTGAATCACCAGAGTGTCTAAAATTAGGCTCCAAGTCTCAGATTTTACAGAGATGTGTGAACCAACCACCTCCCCTGTCAGCAGCAGCTGAGTTAAAAAGAATTTGCATTAATTGAACATTTGCCTTGAAACATGGCACACAAAGCTGACCTCAAAGGGAGGGAAAGACTTGAAATCTGAAAGCAGGTATATCAGAGAAGACTGCAGGTAAGCAGGAAAAGGCATCACTGATATGTCTAATATTGCTATCACTACAACCCTCATAAGGGCTTCAGGGATAAGATGAAACCCCAGTAAAGAGCTCAGTGTAGGCAGAAACCAATTACACAATTTTTACAATAAATAAGAGAGTACATAAAACATGCACACCTATGTTTCCTGTCACCTCATCCATGGGGTTACAGGGAACATTGGGATTGAGTTTTGGCAATATCCTACCAATGAAATTTGCCATTGACTGATGTGGAGTCAAAGTTTGAAGAGCAGTCCTGTCTTCTGTGAGAGGAGAAAAATGCCATCTCCTGTCACTCTGACTTCTCTCTCCTTTCCCACCTTCCAGAAAAGCCTTTTTACTCTTGTTCTGTTCTCCATCCATGTTGCTTGTTGGCAGTCACAAATACTGAAATATCTGAGAGATATTCCTGGGTCTGACTCATTTTTGTGATGGGTCTTTCAGTCTTTTTGTGGGGTAGGTTTTTCTAGACACTTGCTAGGTCACAGGATAATTGCTTTGGTGAAAGAATAGATGTGTATCACGGAGCCTGGCAGGGATTGTGATCTGCATGCTCTCCCCTTGAGGATTTGCTTTGTCCACCTGCCAGATCCATAGATGGAGAGGAATGTGAGAGGAGAAGAGTGACCGTAGAGTTCATCCCTTGTATGATCACAATTACTTCATAAATATGCAGACTTAACAGGCTTAGCAGGAAAGGCTGTACATGGCAACACCTGAGAATACTGAAGAAATGTGTACATATTACATGTATCTGAGGTTACCCCTGCCTGTCATCCAGACCAAGTCCCCAGTAGAATCATCACCAACCTTGGCAGGGCGTTTGATGGGCGCCCAATGAGGCAGCTAACCATAAGACAAGCTGTTTGACCAGACCAAGCCCTTTGTACTCCACATATCACAAGAAAGGAACCAGCAGAAAACAAAGAAATTAAAAGCCAATTCTCTGTCAAAATGCTCATTTGTGACATCAAGTCTACTTCCTTTGTAGTCATACGAAATTATTAAATTTTATTTCAGTGTAACAAGAATTACTGGAATAATTTACTACTCCATTATTCTCTTGAGAATAATAACAATTGAATAATTTGCTAATAGCAACAACCATTTATTATATATAATTAATAAAGATTATTATAGGTATTATTTTATAGTATGTGATTTACATTATTAGCAATATATAATATACAACAATAAAATATTAATATTTACTGAAATAATAAAATATTATGTAATAAGAGTTGATTATTCCATCATTCTATTATAATTATCTTATAATAAGTTGCCCAACTTGAAATTATTCTGGTTTTTGATTACTGTTAGAGAAAACATAAAACGTAAACAATTAAGAGATACACATTTAATCCAAACATGGGTAGTTTTCACCTATGTAGTTTTAATTAATTTGAGAGATCACAAGAACAGTTTCCAGTCTTTTTTGTTTTGTTAATGATAAGCAATCCCTTCAGACGTAACTAAACAGCTGCCCAGTCACGTATATTTATATGCTTATACACATGTATCATCAGTTAATATCTACAATTTCCCCAGTGTTCTAAACCATATACATGATAAAGAAAATTTAGAATGCTCTCTTACCATCAAGTTTTGATGTTAGGATGATCTTTTTCTTCTAAATTTATTTTCTTCACATTCTTACATGGTGTTGTCAGTCCTAATTTACAGTATAGGGTAAAAGAAAAATATCTCAAGATCAGAAATTTGAGAGTGAGAAGAGAAAAAGTAGGGAGGAAGAGAAACTTTTTTCACTTTCAGCAATGCATTTGAATAATAAGCCCCAAGACAATTAGGATCTGATGTTCTGGGGTGTTTTTGTATGGCCTACTGAAGCTGCCAGAAAGAATTCTATTCCCTCAGCTCCCTCACTGCTGCTTGTCAGAATGAGGAGGCACCAGCCAGAGAAGCTGCCCTCAGCTTCTGTTCCCACATTTCCCGTACTTTGCCAGTCTAGGCAGGCAGCTGGGAGGAAACTTGTTCTCTTTTATTACCCTGGGGAAACACAGAAAACTGTTGGCCCTCTTTACCTTAGGATGGATATGGGCACAAGCACCTTTTCACAGTGCAGCAAGAGAAATCTCCTCCTCCTCTCTCCCTTTTGCCCCACCACCTTTCTGTCCTCCCAACAGTGCAGCAGACAAAAGAGTCTCACTCTTTGTTCCTTCCTTAACCCCTTGCTACTGCAAGTGTCTAATAAACTGATTAGTGTGGTGTTCTTAAGAAGATGCGCTGCACTGCTTTGCCACAAAAGAGTGATTTTATTATATGGAGATATTAATTTTCACGGTTTGTGTGTTTAATGGTGACAAGGATTATGATCTTATATTTTCATGGTGTTTCTCTACCCAAAGGACCTCAGCTTTCTGTATAAACCAGCAGTGCAACTCTGTGCAGGGCTGGGTTTCTTTCCTGGTTAAGCGTGGTCTCTTTGCATTGAGTCCAGCAATAATGGAAAGCATTACAAAATATTCTTCTAGGACAGAAAGCATAGCCTGCCTAATTCAGCTGAAAACAGCAGCTGGGGGGCAGGAGATGGGGAAGGTGGCCATGAAAAAGAGCATTTTTAGCTGCCAAAAGGAACAAGGTTCACTTTTACATGAAAGAGTACATCTCTGCAAATAAATTTGGTGTGAGTCATCTCTGGAAAGGGACAGGGCATTTGCCTCCACAGCTTAACAACTTGCTTCTGGGCCTCCCAGCATGGGGCATTGGGTATGTTGAAGGTACATCACTAGTAACAGCTGGATTTGCTTTGAGCTTCAGTAGGGGAGGAAACAACAATTACCAAATAAACTGTTCCCCCCTGAAGAATTGATCACCTCTGATTTGGAAAGAAGAGCAGTGGTCTAGTGTGAAAGGTCACACAAAACTGAAGAAGTTTCACCTTAAAATTAAGGGACGTGAGTTCTTCCGGATGGAAAATGGAAGATTTCTAGATGCCTGATGGAGCTAAAACCAGGCCAGCTGTCACTGCCTTGCGTGAACATCAGCTGAGGGAGCACAAGGAGATAAGACTGTGAGAAACAACTGCTCACTTTGAAAATTTAAAAAGGTTTTTTAAACCTTGACAAAATACACCGAAGGACTACATAAGGAAAAAGTTGCAGCGCTGGCAACTCATGGAAACTCGTGGATAACACGTGGCTGGTTTACCTTCAAGATGGATGCTCAGTCTTCTATGCCCCTGGGGGTTGCATCAGCCAGCCCTGGCCCTTCCCAAAGTCTATCAGTCAGCTCTTCTTTGCCATTAATCGGTGGAGACTGCTTTCTTGTGACTTGATTTGGGGTCAGGTGTTGCAATGCTGCACCCCCTGGGCAACCCCCTGAGCTTTTCCATTCCCAGCTGCCCCATCCAAGGGACACCTGAGCAGCCGTCTTTCTACCTGGCCTAGACAGCTGGGCTAGTTTGACCAGGAAGAAGTGGGAATTCTGGGATGCTGTGGTCAAACCAATGGGTGCTCAGATTTTGATATTGGCACCTGGTGTGGCCAGTGGGGTTTGGACACACCTCTGAGAACACAGAGGAGTTAAAAGCCGAGCTTTGTGCCTGGGAGTTTCTCTTGGGACTTTGAGGCAAAGAGGTGGGGTCTCCCTGCCGGTTCAGCTACTGCTGCTGGGCGGGGGAGGGGCAGCCATGTGGTAGGCCTGAGGCTGGACAGAGATGGGAGGTGAGGAGGCCCTTGAGGATGGAAGGGTGGAAGAGCACCAAGAGACATCGGGCAGCCATTCCCCTCCCAGGAGGGAGAGAGAGGGAGAGCCGGCGTCTGAATTTGATGGCGGCCAGCCCAGGAGGAGAAGGGGGGGGTGCGGCGAGAAGGTGCCCGGCAAAGCAGTGTGAGAGTGCCTTTGGGACAGGCAGAGACTGAAATTTTTAACCCTTTCTTACATGACTGAGACCTTGCAAAATGCTGATCCTCCTGGAGCTGAATAAGAAGAGAGATAAGAGATGAGATAACAAGGACTAGGCCCGAGGGAAGTGGAGAAGACTGGCTGAGTGAGGGGAGAGATGGAGTGGCCTTTTGACTGGACTTTTCTTGTGTGGCCATGGACTGAACCAGTTTTATTCCTGTGACACAGAGACTGCACTTGGGGGAAGGCAGTGCCTCGGAACCAGGAGGGTTCAGTGTGGGGACCCCTCAGCCCCAGGGGGTGAAAAAATTGGGGGGGACAGATGTCCCAAAGGGGAGACTGTGCCTTTTTTTGGAGTGAGACAAGGCATCCTTAAAAGACAACCCCAAAAGCAGCTCTGGTCCATGCACAGTGGTGAGAGCACTGGGCATGGAAGAAAGATGTCACAAGAGGCAAAAGGACTTTCTGGGCGGTGCTGAGTGACATGGAAGCACACGAGGTTTCAGCGTGTTTCCAGGGGAAGCCTATGGTGTAAGAAGGACTCCTCTCCTCTTCATGGACTGAAGATTGAGTACTCTAAAGGGTGGTGCTGGACTGAGAATTGGTGATTTGGGGGAAATGTATTGCATTGGGAAATTTGGTGGGGGGGAGGAGGAAGGTGCTTTTGTAAGGTTTTCATTTTTCTTTTCCCTTATAGTTTTTTCCCCTCTTCTTTTCTTGTAGTTTCATTAGTAAAGTTTTCTTTATTTATAAGCTGGAGCCTGCTTTGTTTATTCTTGGTCACATCTCACAGCAGACACCAGGAAGAGGGTATTGTCATGGGGGCACTGGCTCTGTGCGAGGCCTAAACCATGACAACAGCCCCAGCTGTCTGATGGTCACAATAAAGGTGGGGAAAAGGGAACTATGGGGAGAACAGAGGACATCTAAACTACAATAACACAACTATACATCACTAAAACTTTTCTTAATATTCACACAATTCCCTTAATTGCAAGAGCCGGTTATCTCATTATCCATCTATAACAAGACTGATAACTGAATTTGGCAGAACCTTCAGGGGACCTTTTGGGAAGGAGTTTGTAGTCTCAGGGATCTTCAATAAACATGCAAACCACTGGACCCTGGGGAAAAAGGGCTAGAAGGAAATGACCATAGTAGTAAACTTATTTTAAACATTAATTGTCTTTGGTTGTGCCATTAGATTCTTTTAGAGGAAGTATGTGTGTGCTGTAGTTACACCAGGTGCTGAGCCTGTCGTGTCAGTCAGGCACATCTAAGCTGGCTGCTGGGAAAGTTGGGATGGGACAGCATGAAGTTAAGTGCAGAATGCCAAACCGGGCAGCAGGTCACACACCTGGACAGTTAGCAAGCACTGTGCTTTGTGATGGTGACTCTGCTGCTGCCACACACACAGCTGGAGTGTGACAGTGCAGCAGTGTAGTGTAGGTGACACACAACAACAAGTAGGTGCAGAGTCATACAGGGAACCAGGATGTGATAAAAGGACAAGAGGACGTGGAAATGGGATATAAACACCCAGGGAAGTGTGATTCTGAATTGGAGCTGAAGAAAACACAAAACACCCCTGCAAATAGCCTGTCATCGTTTCCCTTCCTGGAGAGCTGTGCAGCTGGGCTGGTGAGGATTGGTGCGGCCACACAAAGTGACAAAAAAGGGTAAATGCACAATGTCTTGCAGCATCCTGGAGGCTGCACGCCATACATTTCCCATGTCCTGCACCGTATTTAACACCAGTGTCCTTCTGCACTCACAGGATGGAACCAGTAAGACCTTGCATCCCCTGTGAAGCAGCCCAGCTGCTCTGCATAAGGAGAAGATCAAAAACAGTGAAATCATTTGAGCCCCACTTTCAGCTGCTGAGCTGGCTGCTGGTGTGTGGCCACATCCTCTCCCACACACAGGGTGTGCAAAATGTGGCTGTGCAGCACCGAGTCCTGGGTCCCTGGGGTCTCTGCCACCACCCTCCCTCTGCTCCCCAGGGACCAGAGGAGGATCCCAGCTGTGGAGCAGCAGGGAGAGATGCCCTGACCACTGCAATTAAAGCACGGCTGCTGTGGAAAAGGAAATACTGATCTGGTTCTGTAGTGCTGGAAATTAGGTAAACACTCCCTCTCTCTTGGAGGAAAGAATGAGGTGATCCCACAGAGAAGGGGAAACATCTCTTTTGGCATGTTGGATGTGGTCCTCTGAAGAGGCCATGCAGGTGTGTGTTGTACCAGTCTGGAATCTAGGGGTCAAGATTGTTGAAAAGGCCTAGAAAAAGACAACATCTTTAAATATTGCCCTTCACCTGCTTAAAACGGAGCACAATAAGGCGTCCTCATGTCTTCAGCTACAAGAGGCTGAAAACTGGTACCTTGGCTAGGAAGTGTTAAGCCACCTCAGCTGTGCTGATGGTTCAGCTCTCAGGATGATATTAGACTGAGGCACAGGCTCTGCTGTAAACAGCTAGCTCTGAAATCTGGCTGTTGTTTGCAAGATTCAGAGCTGGAAGGCAAGGAAACGAGTTGCTTCATTGATAGGTTTATTCTTGGAGTTTCAGCTTTTTCTGTCAGATTAAGCAAGTAGTGTATATGACAGCAGGTCCTGTCATGCAGCAAAGAAATCTAAAGTCCATGACAAAAAAAGGCACATAGTCCCACCCCCCAATGTTATTTTTTCCCCCTTCAAAGTCCTATATTGATTTTATCAAGCTCTCCCAAGACAGAAAATTATGACAAGGACAGAGATGCACTCAAATACACGTGTATTTTACAGGAACATCTACACCTGGCTTTTTTCTACTTCTATGGGTTTTTTCCCCACACCCTCTCTCCCCCCTGTGTTGTCTGACATTTAACAGGTTTCAGTGCTGCTGTTTTGTTTGGCACTGGTGTGTAGCAACTGGGGGTATGCTTGGTAAGTCACTCCAAAACTGACACAGGTAACAGGAACTGTGTAACTGGGCAGGCAGGGAAAGAGATCTTACCTAATGCAAACAGACTAGGCATTCATATTTTAAAATTAGTTAAACAGTGATATTAGGAAGAAATTTTTTATTACATGAGATTTCCACAGGTTTTTGCAAATTATTAGAAAACTTGACAACTGGCTATCTTGTATCTTATACATTTAAAATTAAAAATCCAGTGTGAAAATCCAGCCCGACATTAATGACCTCTCTATGCTCAGCAGTTTATCATTTATAATGCAATAAAAGAGGATGATATACACAGGAATAAACTCTGCCACAACTGATAATGTAAAACATCTCTTCTAACATTTGCCTTTCCTTTTGAGAGTATACAAAAGATGCAGAAATGAACAATACATGCCCAAACAAAGAGGATCTTGAAAGCAGTGCATGTCAGATGTTTACTCTAGGTCCTTATTAGGGGGCTGAGTGGATTTGCTGATAAACACAAGTTACTTGGTGGGTAGGGAAATGAGAGAGAGAAAATGATTCAGGGATCAGACATCTGTTTTAAAGGCACAATGTTGCTTTTTCTGGCATGCACAGTAAGTTTCAGATAATGCTTCTTTTATGGGCTATGAAATGCTCTCTCCTAAGCAGTGCTGTAGAAGCAATGCTTTTTCTCTCCACTTAATGCAAACACCCTTTTTTCATTACACAACAAATCTGAGCTTGTTTGGGATCAAACTGATACCAGAAGAGCACCTATAGAGTTTGGATATGCAAATCTCTGGTGTCCTGAAGAACTCAAAGGAAGATCTACTTGAGGAAGATCTACTTGAGAAAGGTCTTCTTGAGACAACCTGGGAGGTGTTCCTTCGGTAGCTTTCACCTGAATCTAAGTTTGAAACATGGAATCTTTCAGTAAGTTATGTTGTGTCATTTTAACCATTCTGATCCACTGCTGAATTTACATCCAGTCCAACCAGAGCCAGCAGAAGAAAAAACACCTAATCAAACAGAAAGATCCTTGGGGATTCAGTAATGGGTACAGAACGTGCAGGCTGTAGACATTCTTTTGATTTGTGCTCAGATATGTTTTCTATTTGCCTGTCAGAGAATGCATGCTTTCCCTTTGGATTGCAAATAATCTGAATCTGGATAAAATCATTACAAAATGCCCTTAAAAACACTGAGCCTGCATTTGAAATGAACCTGCAATGGAAAAGCAATGAGGATTAAAAACTTAAGCTAATGCAGAGGAGCCAGAGCATAGAAGACATCCTGCTGTGGATCTTTACTCCCTTTCCTGACTCCTCAGGCCTTCCTTTTCAGTTAATCACCACCACCTAGGAGAGTGAAGATGCAGCTCCTGTGTAACCAAACAAAGCCAACACATCCAACAGAATCCCTCCAGAGAGGAAACCTACTTCCTGGAAGTGCCTGCAGTCTGCTCCCAAGGGTCATAGCACGCTGTCCTCCCTACACTGCAGCTCTTCACAGGTATTCCCAAGAGGTTTTCCTATTCTCCCTGTGCCTCCTGCCACTTTTTGCATGAATGCTAAGTGAGGCATGTCATGCAGCCACGTTGCTGTAAGTACACAAGCAGACTGAAGCTAGCTGATTAACATGGTTGATCTGCAAACATTCATGACACCTTGACAGGTATTCTGTTAGTGATCTTAGAGTGAATGCAACCAGTCCAGTTAAAGGCACAGAATATTTAAAACAGGAACAGCACAGGTGGGTCCAACACCCCTGAGTGCTGCACGTTGGCTGCAGATTGCATGGGCAAACCTTTAACAGCAGCTCCTGAGTAGGACTTGGAAGTGTCACGGTACTAGCACTAAACAACAAACCATTCTTTTGCTTCTCAAATAGATGCCTTATGTCTACAAACCCACATGACAACACTGCTTGCACTGATCACACCTGAGGGAAGCGCAGGACTGAGCATCATGCTCGGAAAGTCACCTCAGCACTAAGGTGCTGCAGGACACCCCTCCTCTTCTCAGCCTGCCAGTGCAAACAGCAGTGCCCAATCCATGAAGATTTTATCTGGCACACCATGAGTCCCCACTGTGGCACAGCTCTGCCAGAACCATGTCCTGTGCTTTCCTTCAGGACACTGCCACTCCTACTCCCACTGACCTTTGCCTGCTTGCTTCAGAGACCTGTGGCTGAGCCAAACCAAGACTATTTTGTGTGTATTTCTGCTGCACTGATAGATTTATTTTGAGGAAGGTGAAGATGATATTTGGAAGGCACAAATGAGATTTCCATGGGATAGACAATGGTAAGTAATACCTTCTCACCAGCCATCAAGGGGGCTCAGTGCACAGGCTGCTCTAGTAGAGTGGCACAGTCAGTTCCTGGGCATGGAGTAACTGCCTTCATCCTGAGAGCACCCCAGCCTCTAAAGCTGGCTGCATAGGATCATCTCAAGCATCCTCTTTGCAGCTGCTGTTGACACCAAGTCCCAGGCTGAGGAAAGCTGGAAGTGCTACTGAGCACATGGGAGGGAAGAGAAAAGTCAGTGGCACAGCCCAACTGAGAAATAAAATGAATATGCAAGACATTGCACATGGGGTTTAGTTTGTAGAGCATCCTACCAGCAGCCATGGAAAAATTATGCATTTTGAGTCTGTGTCAAGCTCTGAGGTTTTTGTCTCAAAGACTCCTAAGGAACCCAAATAATATGATTTAAAGGGTCAGGAAATATCTTGTCATGGCAAAACCAATCACATGTTTAAAAAGTATGATCCTGTTTCTATTGGTTTTGTGATTTAGGTAGTTATTTAGTTTGGAATATCAACTTTCTTCCTGTGTTCATTCTCCAGTAAAGTCACTGTCTTGTACCTACAATACTCGATCAACTAAACATTACAGTCATGTCCCAAATTCAGCTTTGTTCTATTACAACTGTATGTAAACAACAGAGGATAGTGTTACATAAACCTCCAAATGTTTTCTGCCAAACCCTCTCATACTTTTTGATTTCCATGCCTGTTGATAACCTCTCCAGCCTTCTCTAGCCTAGGACTTCTTGACTCCTCTCCTTGACTCCTGCATAAGGCTGAACAGTTTCTCTATTCATCCCTTGATGTCCCTCAGGAGCTCGCCCTTCAAATATTTATTCCTAGGCTTGTAGTCTTTCCTATCTTACCAAGAGATGTGCTTGTCTTTGGATCAGATTATACCTATATCACTCAAACAACTTGGACAAAGACCTAACTGCATCAGCTGGATGCTCTATTTCCTCCTGGTCCATTCTCACTCACAGTGAGAAGGTATTACTTACCATTGTCTATCCCATGGAAATCTCATTTGTGCCTTCCAAATATCATCTTCACCTTCCTCAAAATAAATCTATCAGTGCAGCAGAAATACACATAAAATAGTCTTGGTTTGGCTTAGCCACAGGTCTCTGAAGCAAGCAGGCAGAGGTCAGTGGGAGTAGGAGTGGCAGTGTCCTGAAGGAAAGCACAGGACATGGTTCTGGCAGAGCTGTGCCACAGTGGGGACTCATGGTGTGCCAGATAAAATCTTCAGGGTCTGGTGTTTCATCCAGTTCTCATTAACATGCACTGGGAGTCCTGTGACTAGCTCAGAGAGAAACTGGGCCAAGTCTTACACCCTTTCAAAGTTATTTAAAATCTTGTTACCATCAGCATCCATTTGCCATGCTTCTAAATGTCAGGATTTAAAATTGTTTTCCTCAGATGTTAGTCACTAGCTTTCCACTGATATATTCCATTTTATACCAATTCTAATTGTGCTATTCTATAAGGATGTATGTTCTACAGGATCCATTGTCATATCCCCTTCTGATGGAATTGAGTACAAAATTCAACAAGATTTTAAAATTCTCTCAGCTAAAAATATGAATTAAATTCCTCCCACATACTCCCACTCTAATGTTTCTCTAAAATCTATTTGTCTTAGTCACGACCTTACAAGCATGAACAGAATGTGGCAAATATTTCACAGTGTAAGAATGTGTCTAAACTTTGGAAAAAAGTTGATATATCTGAAAAGGTATAATTTCCACACAGCGTTCAGGTTTTATACAGTGATAAAATAATAGAGATCCCAGAGAAGGTATTACTTTGTATTTTGCACTTTACTTGAAATTATTTCTCTCTGCTAATTTTGATTGAGTACTGCAAGTTACTAAGTGTTCTCAGCCCCTCAATGGAAGCTGAATATCATCAGGCAACATTCAATAATTTACAGGATGAAGCCCTTTAAGAAATAAGTGATTTCCAACTAACAAAACCTTCCACTTAGGGTAATTTTCTGCCCATATTCAAATCAAGGTTTTCAGTATCTCAAAGAATAACAGGACAGGGCATTCAGGATATGGTAATGAACTGCTAACACAGAAAAGGAGAGTTCTTAACTGTGTTTTGACATTTTTTGAAAAATCTGAATAACGATAAATAGAAAAGACAAAGAAGTATCCAAAACAAATAGGTTGATTTAACATTGTCTAACTTACTAGAATTGATTGGAATTTTCTAAAGCATTCCTTAACTTTTCTTCAGGGATGAACAGTAAACAATCTTAGATGATGATATTACTAAGTTTGCATTCAAAACAAAAGTTGAATTGCCCAAGGAAAAGACTGTCAACATTGGACCATCCCTGTGTATGTTTTGGGATAGATCCAAGAACAATACGTTCTGGAAAAAAAGATGATGTGCCAGAGAAGTTCAGTCCTGGTCAGGCATTCCCTAAACTCTAGAAATGTGTAATCTGAGATACCAAAAATATGTCACAGGCATCTTCAGTATTTATTGATGCCATTTAGGAAGCATGAGGTCAGAGGCAATAAACTTGCTACATAATGTTTTTCTATGTTTCTGCATATGGCAAAAAAGAACTGACTTTTTTCCACACTAAATGGCAGTGTTTATTACACCATATACAAGTGCTGAACCAAGTAATGATGTCTATTTTGTCTACATTTCTGGTAAATGGCAAATTCTGGTATTAGTCTAGAAGGTGATACAAGTTACCATGCTTCAAAATAAAAAAAAAATTATTTTTAGATGCATTTCTTTTTCATTTATAATTGTCTTTGAAGGGCTTTCTCTACAGGGGGCCATATAGAAAGTAACATAATTCACACTCCATTCGGGGGAGCAATATACCACCAGCAATATACTACCAGCACATTAGCATCATTTCGTTGACATGAGTCAGAGAAAAATGCAAGCCACATGCCTCTCACTCACCCAAAGTCTGTACCAGCATGATTCTGCTGAGTTCACTCCAAAACATCTGTCTTGATAAAGGTATTTGTTTTACATGAGCTGTCAAAGAGCATCTTGAGAGAGTTTAGAAAGACTCCTTGCAGAACCTCTTCTTTCTAGACTGAAAAACTTCAACTCTGAAATTTGTTTCTGCAAGAGCATTCTATCCTGAACAGCATCTCATATCATCCTCATATTAATATTCTTCTCAGAAAACAACAACAACAAAAACAAACAAACAAACAAACAGCCCAAACAAACAAAAAAACAACAAAAAACCACAATCCCACCAACACACAAACAAAAAATAAAACAGCTTATATAATCAAATAAATTTTGGTCCCAGATATTAAGTCACAGCTCAAGAAGCACAGAATGACAGAATGGTTCATCCAATAAAAGTTTTAACTCTTTTCTAGGTATGGCTTTCAATCTAATCAAATTTTTAAAGGAAAGTTCAGTTCAGGATATTGTGTTGGACTTTTTACAGATTATGTTGATAGGTTAGACCTGCCTTAGAAAAAACTGCCAAGGCTGGTATCAGTAAGGCTGGGGTAGGAAGGAATATAATTAAGCTTCAAATGGAAATTCTGTGGTTTTTTGTGTTTTTTTTAATGAAGTAGTTGCTGGCATTATTTCACGTCTTCCTTCTCTCTTACACAACTCCACCAGCCAGCAGCCCATGGGGTGTGTGCAGGAGGCACAGGCATACATCCTGTTCTGGGACAACCTTCCTTATGCTCCGTCTTTCTGAGTCTCTCTTTTAATGAAGATGCTGAAGAGCACAGAGCCTGAGGTGGAGCCCCGTGGAACCCCCCTGGTGACAGGCCACCTGATGTCACCCCATTCACTGCAGCCCCTCGTGCCTGACCCACGAACCAGCTGCTCTCCCATCACACGATGTGTCTGCCCTGCTGTGTGCTGGACATTCTGTCCAGAAGGAGTTGATGAAGCTTTCCAAAGAATAGTACCTTGCATTTCACATTGACATTCCACCTTTTCAAAGCACCGTCCCCAGCTGTCAGGATAGCACTCAATTTTATCTTTATTTTCCAAGTTAACTGTTCTAATGAGGTGCTTTCAAAAAATCAATTAAACATACTTCATTTTTCCCCTGTAGTTTGTTATTGAAAATATTGAAGAGAACTGAACCAAGGACTGACTTCTCATCACCTAAATTTGTTTTAGTAGTATCTGCTGGCTCTTTCTTCTCACCCAGATAATATTGCCCCCATTTTAAGGGCTGCCTTACCCATGTCATTCTTACTTAGTCATGCTAGAAAAAAGTCATACAAACTGGTGTGATAATCTCCCTAATATAAAAATATTGAATTATTCCCGTTTCTCTGCCTGAAAACTCTTCATCAAGTGGTGTAAGACTAACAGACATTGCTTACTCTTGACCAAGCTATGCTTCTTTCTATGTACCAATACTTTAAAACCTGTGTTAACTTTTTCAACAGTTTCCAAGAACTAAGAACAGCCTGGGAGGTCCATAGTTCTGAACTCTTTATTTTACCCCTGGTAAATAATGTAAATAATATTTCATAGAGACAGATACCTTGCTCTTGCCTGCCCTCTGACTTTGCTTTTTCTGGCTCCCTCACATTTTCCAGAGCAGGCTATTAACAATACTACCAATAGGACTTCAGCCAATAACTCTTTTATCTCTCTCTGAGTGTGGGTCACCGAGCTCAGGAAGTGTGAAAACATCTGATTTGCCTGAAAAACTCAACTTCAAACTCATTGTTCGTGAGCATTGCCTCGTGTCAATTCTTCGTAGGGCGAAACCTGTTGGAATTATATTGGATGAGGAAAATGTCCTGTGGCAGCCAGTATCAGCTTGCTTTGCTGATTGACGAATTGAGTTACACAGGAGCTCTCCAATACTAACACTATCTGTTGTTTGATTATAATCAATAGATATCGTGATATGCCTGTGGAAAGTGATGTTTGATCACTTTTGCATGAAGGCAGTATAAAAATATCTCTCATTTCAAAGTACCAAAATATGAGCTGAGAAGCTGGCAGATAAATTATCAGAATAGAGTCTTTGTACTGATAAACTTTTGAACTTTCATTGAACTTGTATACTAAGAATAGGCAGTTTTTCCAAGAAGAAAATTCACTAGACAACCTACAATTTTTCTTTCATATATTTAAGAAAGATGTTCAATCTGGTAAGAAAATAATAGTAATTTATGCCTTTGATAAGGATTGTAGTTCTACAGTCAGAGAGAAGCAGCCATCACCATCAGCTGCTCTCTGAGTCACAGTCCCATTAAAGAGGTAGAGACCACCTTAACTGGATGAAGCCTCGATATTTTGGCTTAGGTGACCAAGAAGCTTCCACCTCCTGTGAAAAAAAAACCATCACTATCAGCCCTTTGCTGAATTACTCCTGCCTGAAGACCTGGCACAGAACTATCAAATCTTCCCTCCCCCTCCTCTTCCTCCTCATATTCCTTAAGATGAGACAGTCATACTCCCTCATGCATGAGTAAACAGGCTCTAGGCACAGCTGTCCTAATAGCTGAAAACTCACTATCTTCAGGCTGGGAGAATTTGAGATCCATCATCCTGCTCTAAATAAACTGATGTAAACAAAAATTTGTATATAATTAGTGATACAGGTGATTTTTTTTACTACTAACTCTGCTGTGAAGGAAGACTAAAACCATTAAAAAGTATAATTTTGTCAGTGCACAGGACACAAAACTGTAAAATTTGCTGATGATCTTTGTTTCATCCTACTTAAAACACAACACAAGGAAATGAGTCAATGAGGAGGACATATGTGAAGGAATGATTGGCAGAAAAGTTTTATCATCTGGACATTTGGGATATGAAGCCATGTCTTTTTTACTCACATTGGAGCAAGTCCACTCTTAAAATCCTCTAAGCCATGACATTTATAGTTGGGCAGCAATGTTCAGGGGAAGGTGTCACATATAGAGGGTGTGAGCACGGACTACTGGTTCATCCTGTGAAAACCAGCAGATTCTGGAACAACAAGCTACCAGGAGTTCTGTTTTCCCCACTTCCTCTGAGTCCAGCTCACTTACAGAATTCAGTGAGGTTAGAGGGAATTTGGGGAATATGAAAAGCACTGACTGCTAATCACAGCTCTTTGTTGGTCTCATTGGCCCTTTTAGGGAAAAGAAGTGATTGGATGATCCCAGGCTGGGTACAGCAAGATTTTCCTATCTCGCCAAAGTACCACAACTGAGCTCTGTTTCTGCAGCTCCTCCACTCCATTCCCTCTGATCCCTCATGCTTTGAACATGAGAATCTTATTTTGAATGCTCTGGTGCTCTGAAACAGACTTCCATGCATCTCTCTCTTCAGAAATATACCCTTTTCCATCCTCATCTTTCTGGTACAGTTATTCAGTAACTTCCACCTATGACCTCTAAGTGAACTTTTTCAAAGTTAAAATCTCCCACTAGCTTAAACAGCCCTTGTGTCAGTTCTATGTTAACCATTTTAAGGTGCCGAGGTTGCCTCACTTAAGGAAGTCTTCTGCAACTTAAAGAAGTCCTCTGCAACAAGCATTGCACAGACTGCTTTCTTCTGGAATTAGAAATGAAATCTCATAATGATTTTCATTCCTCCTTTTTTTTTTTTTTTAAGCTTTTAGAAAGAAGTGTTGCATAAATTCCTGTGAGGTCAGAGCTATGAGGTGATATCAATCTGGCAAAACAGCGTTCCATGCAGTGGATCAGCCATTCTAAGGACACTTACCACGAAAAGAGAAAGCAACACTGCCAACTTGTGAGCACATGTATCCTGAAACATGTGTGGTTGATGAACTTAAAATTTTTGTTATGAAACATGCCTCTAACAAAGGTGTTCCCAGGGTGATGGTCTTCCAAAGACCCTTATCCTCTTCTCCCAAAATGATTTCTCTTTGTCCTGATCTGTCTCTTTTTTGTCTTATGTGTGCACTGCAGAAAGGGTTCTGTGAGTTTCTTGAAAGGGCTCCTGTCAGGGATCAGCCCTGGCAAGGAGGCCACGGGGCTCACCACAGCCATGCCTGAGCAAACACTGGTGCACCAAAAGTGGGCGAACGCCTGTAAACCACCTGCAGGCAATGGTCCCTGAGCGGTGCTGAATGCCACTGCCCTGTGCTGGCTCCCAGTGAGAACTCTGCTGTGCACAGGATCCCTTCTCAGCACCTGGAAACACTCCAGGCACAGCTGGTCTCACCCTGCAGTGATGTTTTTCCTGTTTCTGAAAGCTTCATGCTCAGTTACTGACAACTGCTCCACTCTGGATGTCCCCAAAAGTGACATCTTTAATACTTTACTGTTAAATCTGATCCCTGCTGGTCAGAAAGCAAGTTGTAAGCTGTACTGAATATTACCCAAAAAATAATTTCCCAAGTGTTAGCTCCAATACCTTTTATGTTGCTTTTCTTGCCAGCTGTGCTCTCTTACAGTCTCGTGACAAGGTTAAATGCTAAAAGCAGTCATGCAAACTGAAATATTCCTGCTATGATTAGAAAATGGCACAGAGAGCATATTCCTTTTTCATTCAATAATGAGTTTAAATTTTACTGTTTAAATACCATTTGTCAAAAATGTTCCTGTAGGACAGTTTTTCACTGGAAAATAAGAAGCGGTTGGAATCTTAGCCTTCAGCAAGGCTGTGAGTGGGTGTGCCATGTGAAAGACAATACAAGGGAAAACTCAAACCCAGAGGGAAATCTCTCCCCTCTCAAAAATTAAATAATGTTAATTAAATCAAATTAAATTCTGTTTTATCTAAGTAAAATGATATAGAATGAAGTTGAGATAAAATGTTCTTTCAATTTTTTCTTAAATTTTACCTTTGAAGACAAGTCAAACAAAAATATTAGACATGCCAACTTTTTTTCCTGGTTGCAGTTCTGTTACAGAGTTCCTGCGACTTGGACAGTGGAGAATGAAAGTTTGACTACTCCTTGCATGGCAGCTGATGTGCAGAGATACTCAGAAACAGCAGTCTGAAAATATCCTGGGCACAAGTCTGAAGAATTTTTTCTTTTTTTATCTGCAAAGATTTTGAAATGAGGCAAGCCTATTAGGCTTGATTTTGCAATAGAAAACATGTTAGTGTAAAAGAGTTATTCACATATGACAACAGCCTCACGGAACATCCCTTCCAAAGACAGACTTTGGCCATCCTCTCCTATTCCACTCATTTTATTAGAAAATCCCTTTCTCCATACTCCTCCTTCTAACAGTTTTCCCCAAGGAAATTAGGATTAAGGCATTTCTTTCTGCCTTCTTCAAAGTATCTGCAAACTCCAGACCCAAAAGTCTTTTCCCTTTAACAATATTGAGTACTCTAATTGCAATATGTACTACACATGCAAATTTTAGTGATTAGATTGAAATTAGTTTCTCATTGAAGGTAAGCAGCAGTATCTCTTGAAGCAAAAACCAATTTCTTTGTAGCAGATCAATAGCACCTGGGAAAGCATTGTTAAATTGAGTACTCACCTTATTGTGTATGCTGGCAAACTTAAGTACAGAAGCCTCTAGAGGTATAAGGTGTACTGGAGAGAGTGATAATAATGTGGTAAAACCCTCATCTGAGACTGTGACAGCAACTTGTTTTAATCAGATTGTGTGGAAAATCAATTGAAATCTAAAAAATGTAGCACTCAAACAATTCCGTTCTTACTCAAACTGTGTAGTCATCAGCAGGTTTAGGTCATAGCAGAGACTGTCTGTAGCTTTTAGAAGTAGCAAAAGAGATGAGAGAGTAAAGAAGATACTGAAAGAAAAAAAAAAGTCCTTTTTTTCCTCAGAACATAGTTCTATTTCGCTTTGGCAAATCCATATGCAGAGGCCAAAAGCACAGGAATTTCTGTGCTACCCTAAATGAGATCAGTGCAGCCTGGCGCCACAGAATGCTAACTAAGGCACCAGCAGCTCACTTGGCTTCCTTACATAACACCAGACCAAAGTGGGTGAATCAGACACCAAGTCAGGAGGCTCTTTTCTATTCTCAGCTCTTTCCATAACTGTTCCCATGGCTTTTGGCAGATTCTTCATCTGAACTGAAGGGTGACTTGGACCAGTGTTTTTAAACAGGGGCCCTAACAGTTATACATTTAATTTTGAGTGGTATTGCATCTGTGGTGCTGAAGAAACAGCATACCTCTGAACATTAGTTGTTTATTTTGAAGTTTAAATGTGAATTTATACAGCAAGTGTGGAAGTGTGTACCTCTTATCTGCAAATCAGGGGAATGTATGAAATAACCACAGCCATGTAGCACATACTGCTGGAGCAAATACCACAGCTAATCCTTCTGCAGGGGTACAAACAAGCTCTACGATATGGAATAACTGGAATATCTGCCCTGGTAGCCTTTTCCAGATTGGCATTCTTTATCCATTCTGGACAGTCCAATGATGCTTACCAGAAAAATCACTCCTTCATCCTCTGGTTTGGACAAGTCCTCATCCTCACATGGTGCAATTAATCAAGATGGGCACGCATATGGAACTCAGAAGAACGTGTCCCATTTCACATGTTCTCCTGCAGCATATGGAGGACACGGCACTACAGCCCACAAGATGTAATTCTCCAAAATCTAGGGAAGAAAAATATCTTGAGGTTGATTCACCCTGCAGTTGAGAAACCCAGTTACAGCAAGAATTTCTGAAAAATCTCCCTTACTTGCCATATGATTTGCTATTACAGACATATGCAGACACATATTGATTTAGCTTAACTTTTCTAGGATTATCCTATCCAATGTCCTTCCGCCATTCTGTGTTAATTGTGCAAAGAGCAGTGGTTTTTCCCTCTTTCAGACAGAATGACAGTGAAAGAGGTATGGTATTTTTCTCAGAAACTAGAGAAGACATGATGACCTGCTGATTTGCACAATCTCTCGCTGTTTTCCAAGTTCAAAGTCCTGCTCTGGTAAACTTTTTCTCATTTATAGGAGTGAAATAGGTCCAGCATGAGAAACTAAGAGAACAGCATTTGTGTGACAGCTTCAGAGATTTGGGAAAGCTTTACAAAAATAATAGTTGTGAGCAGGTACATAGTACAAATGACATTAGCATGAAAAAGGAGAAAAATATCTGCCTTGGATAAGCTTAGAGACTATGAGGAAAGTTAAATATCTTCACATGTCCTGATGAAGTCCAGCTTAAGATGCTCAGGGGACAGGCTGAGTTATTATCACTATTCTTGAAGACTCCCTATTTATGGTAAGGAATCAGAAGTTTGAAGAAGGAGAAAGGGGATGGAGAGACAGGTCGGCTTGGTTTCATCACCTGTGCAAAACACTGTGATGAAACATTTTTAAAGGAGGTGTGAGTGTGATTTGAGCTGGGTTTACCTTGCATTGTACAAGGTTCTTAATATTCCCGCAAAGAACCAGAACTCCCCAGCTTGTACATCAAAGAAAGGCTTTTGTAATTCTGCTATGATTTGGCCATGGCTGCCGGGCTTGTTTCCATCCCCTCTGTGTTTTTCATTGAGTACATGCAGGAAAGGTGCTAAACTCCCAGGGACAAGCTGGAGGGAGATGCTCCAGGAAGCACCTGAGCCCACTGCCATCAGCATTCCTGCTGCAGACCTCAGTGCTGCGTGTGGGCTCATGCACGGGCGCGACAGAGCTGCACCACACGGCATGTGTTCAATCAAAACAACTCATGTTTTCAGTACAAATAGCTAAAACACAAGAACTAGTTGTACCTCATTAATTATTCACAGTAGTTTGGTGTTTTTAAAAGGGAATATTGAGCAAACTGGGTCTTGTTATGCACAATTTGTATTTAGAAAGAGATTAATATCATCAGTATATTAATTTTAAATTATTACTTCACTTCTAACATCAGGTTGTCTGAGCTGTTTCCTCAGAACTCCTTAGTCAAGAACTCAGAACTCAGAGCTCAGAACTGCTCCCCAGAGATCTCCCCAGCGCTGTCCTGTGCATCCAAGGAAGCCCAGGCCCATCTCGTCAGCAGAGCAGGGACCAGGTCTGTTCCTCCATCCCTTCCCCTGCTTGGTTATTATCTATGATTTGTACATGCAGAACCTGCTGGTTTGGTTTTTCGAAATAACATTTGGTTGGAAATACACCTTTTTTTTTTTTCCTTCATCCATTTTCAGTGGCAAAATGAAAAAGGCAAAAGAACTTCAAAGGAAGAGAAATATTGGAAGAAATTAAATCTGACATTCAAGTTCCTCCTCCTACCTCTAGCCCAATTTATACAAGGATAGACTTTCACCAAATACTGGAATTGCTAAAAGCAAACAAACAAACTGCAAAAACACAACCCAAAAAAAGGCCTTTCAGAATATCAGTGGAAATCAACTCAGTAGTTTTCTGCAAAAATATCTGAGATCGCTTTGATCAACATTTTTTCTCTGCCAAAGGAGGGCTCAAAATGATTTTTACTGTACATAGAAAAAAACCAAAACTTCATGTGATAATGCCAGTCATAGTATCATCACCTTTCCACTCCTTTCATGTGGGAAATTATATTTATTCATCTCTGTCTTTGACAGTTTCCAAACTATGACAGAACATTGTCTTTTCCTGGCAATGATTTAGACTTCCTAACTCACTCTTGCAGTGGGTGGTAGCCAGCTTTTCTGGAAACCCAAAATATTTTATTTACTAGCCATTTATCTGACCTCATCCCTCTACAAATTTGTTCTGTTGAGACTAAAGGTATCATTTTTTGTTGCATAGAGCTGAAATAGGTTGACATAGCTGGTATATACACCATTCATCTTTCATGAACATGAGGGCACTGAATCAGTAGAAAACTTACTCACCCTCATGCATCTTGCTGAATTTATAGGTACAAGTTAAATGCATGTAACACATTTGAGGACTTTCTTTACAAAATAAACATACAGAAGTGTTGTCAGTTCCATCAAAAACATATTCTGTATGGTGCTGCATACAAACCTTCAGGGATGGATAGTAGTGTTTCTCTTTACAAAAGCTGTAAGGACTACTGTTCTTGGAGATGGATATAGTAATTATAAAAGATTTTAAAATTCCAACTTCCCAGACCATAGCTGTTTTTAGTGTTTTGTATCTTAAAGTATTTTATGAATATTCCTTTCTAATCTCATTAAAGCAAGCAGAGTCTGAGAAGAGTGGCTGGGAAGGTGACACCCATCAGACCTAGAAAATTTGGTTTCTAGCAAAACCTCTCTGGAAATTTGGAAAAGGATCCAAGCCCTTTGTCTTTTATATGAACCACTGTAGGGACACTCAGCTCTGTAACTTTTTTCCTTCTACCAGCTGGTCTGAACATCCCAGTGCCATGTGTTACCTGCTGTGTGATGAGTAGTTGTTTGCATAAACTTCATTAGTTAAGAGTCCCAAACACCTAATCTAAAACTTAAATTAGATCCAATTTAAGGTCTTTAAATTGAGTGTGTTCAGTTCTGGGGTTGCTGAGGCACAATGCCCATAAAAGGCTGTACTTTTCCATGTACACACCTTTGTTTTGTGCATCTGTGGAAGAAACTTCTTGAGGAGGTGACACCAGATAAGGATGGGAGCCAGGTCACCAGCACGGCTATGAAGAGAGTAAGCAGAGGTTTTACTGCAGGCTGTCTAGTAAGCTATCCTCCCTCATCTGCTGCGCCCCACCAAGGAAAATGCAGCAGGGGCTCAGGATCTCTGACCTGCAGGCACAGAGCAGCAGCCAATCAACCCCCCACAGGTTGCCTCCCACCCCCAGGCTGACCACAGTTTGGCCACCAGATTATCTCTGCCCTTGTTGCTTACATTTCTCTTTATGAAAAAAATAGGATGCAGATGCCTAACCTACAGTTACACACCAACATCACAAATAAAATTGTTTGATCCTGGATCAAGATGCAGCCACGAGTTATTATTTCATCCTCCATATGTGGAGGCATGCAGGGTGGGAGAACAGCCCTCTTGCCTCCTTTCAGGCTGTTTCCAGCTTTCCCAGATTCATCTTTTGGAGGCTTTCAGGGATTCTACATACCCAGCACATCCTCAGTCCCAATGAGGCTCTTGGAGATTCCCTGAACCATGGATTTGTTTTAAAGCAACAGGCATTACATATAAAGATGCTCTTAGCAACAATCTAGAATAGTTAGGCAGGATGTGTAATATCTGTGACTTTATGATAAGCTGGTAGCTGCCAGAAAATTAATTAAAATAGCCTAATAAATGCACCCATGTTGAGAAGTTTATGAGCACTTCAGCTCCTAAGATGAATAGGAAAGAAAGGTACCCATTCAGAAATAATGACTCAGTAGCTCTTCCCCTTCTGAATCAATTCCCTGTCAGAAGCTATGCAGAGGCTGCTCCACTGTTCTTTGGTATGCACAAATGAGACAAGAGAATGTGGTTGATGGTGAACAGTATTTATCCCTAATAAATGATAGATAGAGAAAGGGAGGTGAGACAGAATGTATTCAGGGGATGGTGACTGTGAAATTTTAGGACTGAATACTAGAAAATTATTTTTATGGGAAAAAAAGGCAGTGATCTTAGATTTGGCAGGTGTGTGGGCATTTCTTTTGATAATAATATTTTCCAGAACAACAGCAGGACATATTTAAGCATTGTCTCTGTCTTTCACAGGCCTCTGTGTTTTCTATTTCTATTTCTTAGATTGTACAGACCAAAGAATAGCTTTGTCTGCTCAACCCTCTGTCATTATTAATCAAACTGTATGACTACAGTACCAATAATACTTGGAAAGGACTTCCATCTTAATGGAATAAGACATGAAATTAAACCATTCACGACAAAATACCATCTGTCTTTGAAATAAAAAAATTTATCAAGCAAGTTTGCATATTGCATATATTTCCAGACTTCCACACTAGAAATCCTTGCCTAGCACCTGTGAGTGCTGGGGTTCTTGTGCAGGCACTCAGCTAACAGCTGCAGCATCTAACAATGTTGCAAGTTCATCAGGCCATTATCATTCTTTTGCCACCTTGACAACAATTTTTTAATGTGGCATGCTATAATGGTAACTACTTATCTTACATAACCTGCTTTGTAGCCCAGAAAAGCAGTCTATTGAGGGGTAGATTAGAGCCAGCATTTTGCATGAGCATCTTAGACAGAATTATTATAATTTGCCTAATGTTGTCTAATTATAACCACTTTTGACATCTCTTTTTGTACTAGTATTGTGGTTGTGTGACATTTAAGCAAGGAAAGAGACAGTGTAAGAATAAGCCAAGTGGGTCTTACTTTACTGAACACCCAGTGACATCTATGATGTGGTAGATATCAGGAGCAATCTTTGTGCTATTTGTTTATTTGTTTATTTATACATCATTTCCCTGGAGAGCCTACTGGATGTTCAGGTAACTCATCTTTTCATCTGTAAGGTAGCTGATATTTGGCTGGACATCCATGCCTCCTTTAAAAGGCTTAGAATGAAGAAAAGTCAGGAAAAAAACAATCTCATCTTTGGGTCCTGACGTACAAGTATTAGAAAATCAGGTTTAAAAAAAGAAAAGGTGGAAATAAGCTAAAACTCCTCAGTGTGTGGATAGTCTGGAGAAAGGAAGTACACAAGTAAGGGGGTGAATATTGGTCAGAGAGGTTTTATTGTCTGGCACAGGACGGAATTTTTCTGAACTGTTGGATAAGGACATTGGGAACTGAGCAGCTTGTGGGAATTTGATTTGTATTGAAGAAGAAAATTCCACACTTCTGGAGTAGTATTTTTTTCAGCTATCAGGTGGGATATTATAAAAGGATTAATATCTACAAATTTTCTAGAGAAATAATCTCTACAGGGGATGTATCACTTTTGAGTCATTGACTTCCCAAATGTGGATTAAGAAGCAAGTTAAATAACTAATGGCACATCTCAGTTATTCTAGAATATAATGGATGACAAACATCTTGCCAAATAAACACCAGACCTACTAGAGATAACACTGTATGACTACAGTGTCAGATGTGGGTTTGATAGGTACTCAGGAAATTATAGTACAGTTGGTCATATAAGATTAACTTGGAGTGACTGAAAAGGAGAAGATATAGTTTAAAGAAAATTAGAGCCTTATATAAAAATAGGTCTAGAACATTGTCAATTTCTCAAAGGAAATCTGCAAAACGAAAAACAAGTTCTTGATAAAGTATGAAATGGTGAAGAAATTACACATGTGAAATCCAGAAATATTCTTGAATTAAAGATAAAAAGTTATTGAAAATGAGAAAAGAGATAATATTCTGAAAATAATTCTAACTACTTTAGAAATGGCTGGATAAGCTGTCATTTTCAAAAGATATTAGAAGTCAGCAAAGAGGAAGAAAAAGGAAGAAAAATACTAATAGGCCCATTTTAGGGCTCAAAATTCAGGTTTAGCTATACTTTACAGAGAGAATAAGGAATAAACTACAAAAAGTGTAGTAATCATAGAAGTTAGAAGGAAAAAAGAGTGGAGTAGTTTGCTTTGCAGCTACATAAAAGAGAGACCAGAGAAAGTAGGCTTCAAATTTGGATAGTTTGTTCTAGTTTTAATAGAAAGAAGAGATTGAGCAGTGAGGTAGGAACAGGATGGAATGGAAATAAGGATTTGGGAACAAAGCTCACCACAGCTGGGATTAAACTAAAATTTATATCACATAATGGATCCAAGACAAAGAGAACAGCTGTCTCTTGACAAGAAGGGCATGGTCAATCATCACCATTGCAGTAAAAGATGTGTCACATAAAATTGCAGGTCCAGAAACAAGGAATTTTTATAAATATTTCCAGTAAAAGTAATGTTGGATGACTGCAGAGCAGCATCCATAGACACTCACACCAAGGACCAAGGGAAAGGGACTTGAACAACAGGTTCAATCGTAGAACAATTTCTGTACTAAGAAAGGCTTTAGACAGAAGACTTCGGGAAGGTGAATCTTGATGGAACAATTTATTATCCTGTTTTACTGAAATAGATTTTTAAAAAAATTTGATCAAATATTTAATAAAACAATAAAATGTGAAAATATTATTTCATAATTACATATTGTTTAATAATGCACCACATAGGAAGCTATTAGAATGATGAAAATAGGAGTGAGTTAAATATCAATATATATGCTTTGAACTAGACAGAGGGAAGATAAAACAATGGTTCTCTACAGAAAAAAACTAGAGGTGCTTAGATTTGCCAGTGAGGCCTCATAACAATACATTTAAGTACGGATCTAAGTTCATTCTCTTACCATGGCACAGAAAACAGGGCTGTGGAATGAATGCCAATCAGAATATCACAGAGGAAAAATTCTGAAAATAAGTGAGATTGATACTACAAAACGGGATTAAAATTAACTCTCCCAATGCAAGATTAAGAACTTGGAAAAAATGCAAAATTCTACTGAAAAAAAGGAGCTTATCACCTGGAAATAGTGTAACAGGAGAAAAATTTAGATACCCTGATCTTTCTGAAGAAGACAATGTGCTGCTACTGTGTGGGTCTGTGGAAGACAAAGCATTTGCTCTTTGCAAACCAAGGTTGTGTAAGGAGTGGTGACACCACTAGACAAGGCCCTGGGGAGTTGAAGCAACTATGTTCTTAGTGGAGGTACAGAGCATAATACCAGGGCTGATAAGTGTCAATAATGGGAGCATTTTATGATTTCTACCTTCTCACAGTTCCTGATCATCCTTTGTGCCTCTGTTTACACATCCATCCATGCATGCAAACACAGAAAACTTATTATTTTCCTCACTTGAAAAATGAAACTGATTCAACTAAATTCCAATTTGGTGTGAGTGCAAACTCTAAAGCAATGGATAATGGTCTCTCAGTGGTTCCCATTCTAAAGCCCAGGACATCCTGACCTGGCCCCCGCCTCTGATGTATCTCCTTTCCCTGCATGACTCTACTGTGACTGTACTGCAGCTCTGCTGGGCAGCTCTGGCATGAGCTTGTGTGCTGCTTCCAGCCCAAGATGGGCAAGGTGACAGCTCATTAAATGGGTGGGTGATGTCTCTTTCACAGCTGAAGCAGGGCTGGAGCTGGGTGTGGTGCCTGCACGTGGTAATGACAAACACAACAGTCCGTATGCAGTGATGAACAGCACTGAAACACAACAGTCTGTGTGCACTGGTGAACAGCACTGAGACACAACAGTCCATGTGCACTGGTGAACAGCATTAGCTGTCTCACCTGGGTGATACATTAGCTGAGCTGGAGGGTTAAGTGCATGTGGAGATTGAACAATCAGCCTCCAGGAGTGTCCCAGTGCAGCTGGAGCCGCACTTGCAGAGGTCACCTTGCACATACCCCAATGCAAACAGAGGAATCTACATCTATTTATTCAGCTTCTTCCCTCGATTCGCTTAAATAATTAAACACTGTGTTAGTGCACACAGCCTTGCATCAAGAACAATTCCACCACCCCCTTTCGCACAAAACTTTCATTCCTCTCTTGACAGGGAAGTAAGTCTCTCGTCATTGAATTTGATGTAGTCAAATTGACATATATTGTTAAATCTTAACTAGCAGCTGGCATTAAGTCAGAATGTACTAAGGAGAAAATGGCTAGCAATGTTACTTCTGCAATTTGCACAATGACTTATTTTAAAACAGAATTAAAACTAACTGGTTCTGAAAACGTGCAACTTTCAATTGCCAGAGCATTTCTGTACTTTAATTCTCCACAGAAAAATTGTCGTTTGCATAATGCTCCTGAGAAGGCAAAAAATACGGTTTCAGTTTTCATATATTGTAGCACTGTAGAGAATGATCTCATTTCTTGTAATGTTGTATCCTGTCCCCAAATCAATAAATATTTTAAGCATTTAATGCGTTTATCAACTCTCCTGTAAAAAAGTACAGAAGAACCTATGCAATGGTGTCAAAGATATCTCATGCATTGAGGGATTCTGAGCAATCTCTTGGGAGATTCTCCACCTTGAAATTTAACTTTACATATTATCCAACAGCAGGGCAAGAAGTGAATCAATTCCACATTCTCCCAAGAAACCATATGCTAGTTTTTCTTGTAGAAATTCAATTATTCTAGCAGATAGACGTTGTACATTTTTACACCATGCGAAATTTCACAGGTTACTCTTATCAAGAAAATATGAGAAAATTATTAAGGATGCAATATGTGATTTAATGACAAAAACACACCTTTAGTTAAATTGATCCAGGCAGGTTTATTTCTTCCTTTACAAGTAATGGCTTGCATATAGTAAATAGTAAAGGGAAAATATAAAAGAAACTGTTCCACTTCTTTTCTTTACATTTAAGATATTTAAGGCAGACTAATGAGGTCAGATACCTTAGTATGAAATTTAATAAGACTAAACTGCTTTATTTATATACCCCACTGAGAAATGCCATCCACTCTGGATTCTTACACTGGAAATTCTTGTATTAAAAAAAAAGGCTTTTCTTTTTTTTTCTTCTTTCCTCTTTGTCAGATTTAGCTGGAAAACAAAACAAATAATTGGAAAAACAAAACACAAGACCTAAACATTATCCATGTCCTTAATTATCCTGTTCTGGTGAGTATTTTATTCCTTGTCTGATCAGAACATTAATTATCTTCCTAAATACAGCAAAAGTTAAATCCTAAGCACCCACGACTACAGAAACAGTACAGTGATCAAACTTAAATGAACATATAAATTTTATTAATGGAAGCTTTATACAACTCCATATAATATAAATCAAACAAAAAACCTATTTCCATCTTTAAGGCTGCAATAAAAAGCTTTAACATTATTGAGGATAATTTTATTATTATATTTTTTATATAAATTATAATTTTAGAACTACTTTTTGGCAGTAATGAGACTGTTATGGGAATATTATCTGGTTTCTCATGAAGCACCTCAGCTTGTTAAATAAGTTAATAAATGACTATGCATTAATCAAAGTGACAAAGCTATGAAGAGCTGAGAATGTGAGACAATTCTGGTGATAATATTAATTAGTATTTAATTAGAAACTTAGGGGCCATAAATAAAAAATCATAGGAGAGACTTTTATGCAAATTTCTTTGAGCTGTATTTGCTTTAAGAAAACACCCTTCCTTTCTTTCACCATTCTCTCCTTTCTCTTTTTAATTTCTTTCCACACTGTACATAGCAGAGTTGCAGTGACATCACATGGATATAAATAAGCCCATACTGGGTTTAATTTTTCCCACTCAGGGAGGTCTACATTTGAATTGTGTTTTTCCCTCCTTTGCTTGAATAAAAGATAATGTTTTTCAGATTTCTAACTTCTAGACAAGTAGAAAGAACAAAAAACCCCTGAGAACTGCAAAGGGATAGGATTTCTATTTCTTCTATTTTATTCAAGATACGTGTCACCTTTCTTGCAGAGCAAATTTTATTATTTGTTACACTTATGCAAGAACATTATCTTCAGTAAACCTATTTTTTCTATTCATCAGTCTGTTTCTGTCATGGCTTATTTATGTGTGAACATGACTGACTGAAGCCAATGTTATCCACTACTGACAAGTGCCAGACCTGCAGTTCAATCAGCCCCCTCTTGGAGATAATGTCAAGGGTTTGAAGTAATGGGACAAAAAAGTGGAGAGAGAGAAAATCAGGGTCAAATTGATCCAATTCTTTGCATATAAAAGGGATTCTGCCTAATGACACCAAGCTCTCCACACACAATACAGCTTAAACAGGTCTAAACCTGGCCTTCAAGGAAATGTGTGACTGACATGAAAGTACTGAAGCTTAAGTGAGATGTTTAGAATGAAGCACTCAGCAATGACAGAAAATTCATTCTTCTTTTAATTTTATTTTATATTTGTTTAAAAAATAATTTGCATCTGTTAATAAAATTAAACCTGAAAAATGAATGATAATTCATTGGGGAATGTGTGATGCTCCCAATACAGCAAAACTGGAAGAAATGACTGGAAGTTAGTGCTGTGGTCTAATTAATAGCTTGGTGATCAGTCAAAGTTTGAGCCAGATGGTCTTGGAGATCTCTTCCTACATCAGTGATTCTGTAATTCTGTGACTTGTTCTGTACGGTATCTTCATGGTGTTCTCCATCAATCAGGACCCCTTCATGAGCAGCCTGCACTGAGGGGGTTACATATCTGAGCACCAGAACCTCAGACTCTCTTGTCTTATGAAGAACAATGATTGCCTGGGCAACATTTGATGGAGTCATTAGTAGGTCTTCTGAAACTGGCTGCAAGGAACAGATACTGAGCAAACATAACCCTACTTCATTTTCTGGTGAGGCCACGTCTGTCTATGTCTTTCCAACAGAACAGGGAGGAGAAGAGAAGTGCAATCAAAGAAATAACCTATATTTAATGTACTACTCAGGTACAATTGCCTTCAAACACAGAGAACTGAATGGGATTGCACAGCAAGTACTTCTCAATCCTACGTGCCTGTGTTAGCAGGACACCTTAGAAAATTCTATATAGACAAATAAATTATACCTTTCCTGAGTTTATGTCTCCACACTGATGGCTAGTCAGAAATTTGTAATTGCCTTTCACCTTCCAGAAAATATTTCAGTAAACACTGGAATTTGGCAAGTTTCCATGATTTAAAATCTTATTGGTGAGAAAACACCTAATGTACAACACATACAATTGCATATGAAAGTGCGCACCTTTTCATTTGTTAGTGCCTGGGTTTTTTGTGTTTGAGTTTTGAGGGCATCAGAGAATGAAAGCAAAATCTGGAATGCTTAAGTACAGGAAATAAACAAGATAGTCCCTCAACTTCTTCGCTTCTATTCAGGCAAACGGTAGAAGTGATGTGGATACAATACCAAGCAAAATCTGCTTTCCTGCGGCTGCTCCAAGTGTAAGGGAGCCAGGGCTCATTGACCTCAGCAGGCAGAAGATTTGTTACAGTGATCACAGCCTGGCTGGGACATGGTCTGTTTGCATCAGGAGCTGCAGGAGCATTTCAA